>NC_039360.1:171029427-172229427 GCF_003573695.1 Papaver somniferum | reverse complement strand
GGGAGCTAGACCCAATCCTTGGGGCTATGGAAGAAGCCGTTGTTTCGGTAAAAGTGATATATTTCTATTTTTAATTAATCATAACAACTCTATTATGATTTTTGCTTTGAATTAAAACTTGATTATATGATTTTAATTAGTTAGGTGTATTTTCTCTTGATAGAATATGCTTGCTTTAGAGTTTTGATATTCTATGCTTGGATTAACATCTATTCTTTTGAAAATCTACATGTCTAGGCAATACTATTAGAATCAATTTGAATGTTGAGTTGCATAATTATTGTTTTATTAAATCACTAATATCGACCAATGGTGGAATCCTAGCCCCGGTCTCTCCATATTTGTTACAACACTTTTTAATTGAGTTTGTTATTTTTATTTATAAAAATTAAGTATAAAAAAATCTTCCTTCACAAGTAACCGTCATCAATCGAAAACTAATAATAAACTGTAATTATCTAGTTTCCCACCAACGGTACTCGTAGAGCTTCTCAATCCGAAAGAAGTCTATAAAACGAGCGGTCGTAAGAGATTTCGCCTAATTAGGGTACTTTCCTCTCCAGATAGATGGCTCCACCAGTAACAACTAGGTAATTTTGCTGGCTCTGAGGATTAGTTTGCTCGAAATGCAAACTTCAATATTTATAGACAAGGAAGTTTGGACACCATGGAATTTCCAAAACCGAATATTCTCAAAGATATGCAATAAAGCCAAAAATGGTTTTTATAATTCCTGGAAATACACTGTCCAAATGTTGACCGAAATCTCAGTAGAAAATCTCCAATTAGTAAATGCACATTACTAATTTTTATTTTCTAAAGATATGCATTTAATTGCTGGAAATTAAAAGCATATAAAAACTAAAAACCTTAATTAAAAGATTCTCAATTTATTTCCATCCGGGATTCTCCTTTAGTTATTAAGGAATATCTTTGAACAATAAAAGATAAGAATTACTGCACATGCTCAAAGTATGTCGACATCTTTACTTTGTAAATCCTTTTTGATATTTACAATCTTGGAACTGATTTGCCACACTTCCAAACGAGTTTAGAATTGGTTCATCTGACTTCCAAGAACTATGTGATTGATTATCTTATGAAATCACCATTAATGGTTCACGGTTCTACCAAAACACAAAGCTTCGGTTCTACCTCCATGTGGGTACTAGGATCGGTCACACTAGCTTTCCAAAAATTGGTTGACTAGGTACTAGGATAGGGTATTTTACTTGTGATCGGTTGCACAAGTCATAAGATCGGTAACCAATTACTAAGACTTGTTGTACCTCTTATAAGGATCGATTCCACATACTTGTGATCGGTTGCACCTCTTACTAGGATCGGTTCCCCAATGTCTAGAGTTGGCCATACAATTTACAACATATCGATCATACCATCTCCGGTGATTACTTAAGATCGGTTTCACTAATAAAAGTCATACCAATACAAAATTCTGGCATTGTGAATAGTTTTACCAAGATATGTAAACAAGTTATGAGCGGTTATACTAAACACACATATTGGTAATCCAAAGATTTTGCAATGAATAACAATACCAATAAGCCTAGAGATTTCCATTTCGATTCAAAAAACAAGTTTATGAATTGTACTTCCTTTAAACGAATGTAAAACATTGTTTCCTAGGACGAAATCTTCACCCATACCCATACATAATCACAATAGCATTCATACGATTATGTCTATGTCGTATATACGAAGTTCAAAAGATAGATGTTATACTTCGTATTGTAATTCCTTAATACTATGTCTAACTAGATTATAATCATTCACAGCTTCGCAGTTATGTTTTCAATATGCACGACTTGAAAGATATGTTAGGAATGAAACAGTTCAAGTCAAATATTACTAACCTCAAGAGGAAGGATGATGTCATCGATATATCTCTTTACTTCTTCACATTCTTCAAGTCTTCACGTAATACTTGTAAGTCTCATATCCTAGTAACTTTCTAGCTAACCTATACGAAGTTGACTCTAGCATGTAATCAAGCGACTTTTTTGATTCATTAAAATATGACAACCAAACTTGACATACCAACGCTTGGTGGGTTCAACCGAGCTATGCTCTAACACTTTTTAAATGAGAATTTGGTTTTTATTGATTGCATATTTGATTTAAGGTTTTGTTTGAGATCGATTTGGAATATGATGGATTGAATCGATTAATTCCATTTAAACAACAACAATAGGTAATGGTTTTAAAATGTTTCTGATATGGGTTTTTGATTATTATAGGGAATGAGTTGAGGTTGTTGTTAATTCATGGCTGCATACTGAGAATTAGAAGATAGGTCTGTTGAATCGTAAATATTTAGAGTTTGATGTTGTTTGTAGATTTAATGGTAACATGGTTAAGAATTTGTTGGTTGTTTAGAATGGAAATAACCTAAGAAGACAGTGAAGAATGAGAGGAATCGATTTGCAGTAAAGATAGAAAACTAACAAGGTGTTGTTGTCGCTGTCAAGTGTGAATGAACTAGTTAGAGTATGGGGTCTAAGAGAAGATGGAGCTGCAAGGATTTGTGATGCTACTGAAATTGAGAAGAGTTTTGGGTTTACAGTGATGTTGTGTCAGAAGATGATGAGGTGATGTTGTTGGTTTGTTCTGAAATTGCATGTATATGAGATGATTGAAGTAGGTTTGCTGAGACGGATGAGGCAATGAAGAGTTAATCGAGTTGAAAAGATTTCTCGAGTGAGAAGATTGTATAATTATTGGGGTGTGTAGAATTGCTTCTGATGCTAAATAGATATATGCTAGGACGTTAGTTTTGAACTTTTGTTAATTGTGTTACTTCTCTATCAAAGCTGCAGGTAAAACCCGGTACCAGACTTGTACCAGACCGGTCTTACAGGTACAGGTACAAGCACCGGTATAGGTACTCAAATGAGGGAACCAGTCAGTAGGAGGTACATGTATGTACTGTTCTTAGTACGATTGAGAAAGAGGTCAACGGAATGAACGGAATTTGGACGGAAATTAATCGGATAATAGTAACTTCTGTCGGAGCAACCTTCAGACTTCATTAATTCGTTCGTAGCTTATTACAGGTTTCCTTACATCTTAAATAGACTTATGATTGGAAGGAAAACCTAAAGACTAACTAATCCGAGCATGCCACGTGCCCTAACCCTAACAGACAACAATGTTAAATAATCACTCGACACGTCACAAGAAGATTAAGGAAGACGAGAGTTACATACGAGCTAGATAAGTAGTAAGGTAGAAGAGAAGGTACATGACAACACCCTCCCTCATCAGCAGATCCTTGTCCTCAAGGATGAAATTTTGGGAAATGGTGAGCTATGTGTTTGGCATCCTCCCAAGTAGCATCATCAGTTGAAGAGTTCGTCCACTAGATAAGCAGTTGAGGTACAGAAATACCATCGCGAAAAATAGTTCTTGAGGATAGAGCAGCAACATGGATGACAAGATACTGACCATCTGAATCTAAAACATGCAGTGTTGGAGATGGAATGTGAGTGACACCAATGTGCTGCTTCAGATGGGAGACATGAAAAACATTATGAATTCTGGATTTAGCTGGTAATTGGAGTTTGTAAGATACATGACCAATCTGTTGTATGATAGTAAATGGGCTATAGTACTTTGCTGCCAGTTTCAAGTTCCTCATGAGAGCCACAAAAGATTGCTTATAAGATTGAAGCTTCAAGTAAACTTTGTCCCCTACAGAGAACACTCTGTCATACCTCTTTTTATCAGCAAAGAATTTCATCCTCTCTTGAGATTTATGTATAGCTTCTTTGAGTAAGTCAAGCATAGCATCCCTCTATTTTAAGTATGACTCCACCTCAGTAACAGAAGTGGTGGCAGTTGAAGGAAAAGCCAAGTGTGGTGGGAGATAGTCATACAAATCCTAATATGGGCTCATCTTCAAGCTTGTGTGGTAATTAGTGTTATACCACCATTCTGCAAGTGGAAGCCATAAATTCCATTTCTTAGGTTGATGACTACACATGCATATCAAGTAACTCTCAAGAGAAGAGTTTACTCTCTCAGTTTGACCATCAGTCTGTGGATGGTAGGTTGTACTGAGTTTTATCCGAGTGCCCAGAGCTTTAAATAAGTCTTGCCAAAAGTTACTGGTGAAGATTTTGTCTCTGTCAGACACAATAGAAGATGGAAGACCATGAAGCTTGAAAATATGAGTAATGAACTCCCTTGCAACAGAAGAAGCAGTGAAAGGATGATGTAAGCTAATGAAGTGGCTATACTTTGTCAATCTGTCAACCCCCACCAAAATAACAGATTTCCTCTCATCAATGAAGTCCATTGATATGTGTTGCCAAGCATGTTCAGGTATGGGTAATGGTTGCAGGAGACCAGCAGGAAATGTGTGTCCCCCTTTATGTCTCTGACACACATCACAAGTGGAAACATACAAGAGAATGTCTTTTTTCATAGCAGGCCAAAAGAAGTAAGATTTGGCTCTAAGGTAAGTAGTCTGCATACCTGAATGGCCCCCACAACTGAAGAATGAATTGAGTTCAAAATTTTGGACTTTGTTGTGGAAGAGCTGCCCACATATAGTCTATTTTTGTATCTCAAAACCCCATTGGTGTAAGTATAATTTGGGGCATGTTCAGGGGTAATTGTGAGATGAGCAATAATATGTTGAGCTTGAGGATCATCAGTATAGCTAGCAATAAGTTCATGTGCCCAAGCTGGCTGAGATAGGGACAATGTTGAGCATGTGGCATGTAAATGAGCTCTTCTAGATAGCGCATCAACCACTACGTTGTATGATCGCTTCTTGTACTGTATTTCATAATCAAAACCTAAGAGCTTCATAAGACATTTTTGCTGCAAGACTGTAGAAATTTTCTGCTCCAAGAAGTAGTTGATGCTCTGGTGATCAGTCCTGATAATGAAATGTTGGCCTTATAAGTAATGTCTCCACCTAGTGGACTGCCTGCACATTTGCTAGAAGTTCTTTCTCATAAGTGGACAAGGCAACAACTCTTGGTCCAAGTGGTTTGTTGTGAAAAGCAATAGCTATGCCCTCTTGCATAAGGACAACTCCAGTTCCCAAGTCACAGGCATCAGCTTCAAGTATGAATTGCTTACTGAAATCAGGTAAATCCAGAACATGTGTGGTGGACATTGCCTGCTTGAGTTTAATGAAAGCTGAATTTGCTTCAGGAGACCACTTGAAAGCATCTTTTTTCAAAAGATCAGTAAGGGGTCTGCTGATAGTTCCATAGTCCTTTAAAAATTTCCTATAATATCCCGTGAGTCCCAAAAATCCCCTCAAAGCCTTGATGTTAGTTGGTGTAGGCCATTCCACCATGACAGATATTTTTGCAGGGTCAGCCATAACTCCACTGCCAGTAATGATGTATCCCAGATACTCAATCTCAGATTGGCCAAATGAGCATTTTGATAAATTTGTTTTCAGTTGGTGGCTTCTAAGGAGCTCCAATGTAGTTTGTAGGTGAAGCAAGTGATCATCCAAGGAATGACTGTAGACCAAAATGTCATCAAAGAAGACAAAAATGAACTTCCTGAGATGGTCTTTGAAAATGTCATTCATGAGAGCTTCAAAAGTGGATGGGGCATTGGTAAGGCCAAATGGCATAACCTTGAACTCAAAATGACCATGGTGAGTTCTAAACGAAGTCTTGTGGATATATGAAGGAGAAACTCTGATCTGATGGTAGCCAGACTTAAGATCAATCTTAGTAAAAAATTTGGAGCCATGTAATTCATCCAAAAGTTCATCAATGATAGGTATTGGAAATGTATCCTCAATAGTTAGGTTGTTTAACTTTCTTTAATCCACACAAAATCTCCAAGAACTGTCCTTCTTTTTGACAAGCAATATGGGAGAAGCAAAAGGAATGTGGCTTGGTTGGATGATGCCTGAGTTGAGTATTTCTCTGACCAAGTGTTCAACCGCTGATTTTTGGACATAAGGACATCTATAAGGCCTGAGATTGACTGGTTCAGAATTTGGTTTGAGAGGATGTTTATGGGTAAAAACGTTTCTGCTGGTTTTGGTAAATTTGGGTATGTGGATGAGAAACAAATCTAAACCTAAAACGAATGCACTGCACGGGAGTACTTTATATTCGAGAGATCAATCTGTACAATCCTGGCCTAAACCAAGAAATGGTCGTTCCAGTCTTGCTTCAGTCACAAAGTGAATGAGAAGGGTTGGTCTTAGGGAGGGAAGCAAAGAAGGTGTTGAGACCAGAATGGTTAATTCTGAAGGTGTGGCTATTTTATGACTTGTATCAGAATTTGGAACTGGCTTGCGGAATGAAAGCTATCAGTTCTTTTGTATTTTTTCTGGATACTGTGTTGTTGTTCTCCCCCAAAACTTGTTGTTTGGTCGAAAATAGGTAAAACCTATTTATACAAGTCATATTGAACGCACCCTGATCTCGTAAAAAAGTGGGAGTGATTGAGTAATGGAGAAGCGGGATTATGTATAAATGCCAGAGACCACGTTCCCACCATGGAGTAAACTGGTTAGTTTACACCCCCTACTTCTTACCGCCACTAACTGCCCTGCTTTCTGACACTTTCTTATAATGGGCGTGTTGCACGCCGCACGTTGTAAACCGCCAGACCAATACCTTGATGAGTATCCCCCAGTTTGATGTCTTCAGTTTTTCCGACTGAGTACTTTTATGCAAGGACCTTAACCTTGATACTTGGAAATTCATGCTATTCTGATGCGAGTGAACTTAAATTGTCATGCCATATCAACATTAAAGGTTCAGCCGGGGAACATAGCACATAAAGCATTCAAGGAAACTTATATTAACTGAATAATACAGGCAAGGTGCCAAAATTTACCGAATATGTGGGATTGTTGCTACATGCACCATTATGGATAAATTTCATGAGAAAATATTGAGTTTCTCAATAAAGGCGCCAGTGAAGAGGTTGGACACTCATCACTTTTACAAGGCTCCGTTTCTTTGCAGAATGACGGCATATTAAACACAGGGTTTACAATTTTAACCCCTGAACTAAAAACCACCATCAACAGAGGAATTTTATGATCCAAAGTTCTTGTATGTGGTAGAGTTTTTGGCTCAGTAAAAACATCAGGAAATTGATGAAGTGAATTGGTAATCTGGGATGGAGTGGTGGGTTGTACGGATGAGGGGGATATGGAGAATAATTGTCCAACAATGTCATGAGAATGTTTTTGAAATAATTTTCTTAATTGCAGAACCAGAAAGCATGTTGAGAGAAGAATTTTGTTGAACACCAGTTAAAGTAATTTTCTTACCTTTATGTTTGAAGGTAATGCATAGCTTGGATTGGTTTAAAAGAACATCACCCGGATTTTTGAGCCAATCAGCTCCCAAAACTATGTCACACCCACCAAGGTGAAGTAACCTCAAATCTCCACAGAATTTGTGACCTTGCATAAACCATTCTAATTGAGAGCAAAGACCAGAACTCACATTTTTTTCACCATTTTCTATTGTGACTAATAGGATAGCAGTTTGGGCAATTGGACAAGATAAACTGGTAGCCAAGGAAGAATCAATAAAACTACGGGTGCTACCAGTGTCAATAAGAATTGAAATAGCTTGTTTCTTTAAAATGCCGGGAATTCTGATAGTGTCACTAGAGATAGTACCAGTTAAAGCATGCAATGATATCTCCATATCACTTTCTAAGAGAGGATCCTCATCAGTATCATTTGGAGTTTCACCACCTTGGTCAAAAATCTCCTCAGCTTCCTCCCTTATAATGACACATAAATACTGTTTTTTTACGAATATGTCCTCTCTTGTAAGCTTCATCACAGTTGAAGCATAATCCTTGTGCCTTCCTGGCTTGCACTTGTTCAGGAGTTAATCTCTTTAGTGGCAAGGTTGGATTAACTTTTGGTGTAGTAGATTGAGTAGATGAAGTGGATGGTACAATAGGAGGTTTAGGGGGAAAAGTGGCAGGTGGAAAAGGTCTAGTAGTGGGGAATAAGCTAGAGAAAACTTTTGGTGTAGGTTTAAGTGTTTGCTGTTGTATTACAAGGGTTTTTTATTGCATTCTAGCAAGTGAAAAAGCATGGAGTAGGGTTTTAGGATCAAGATTTTTGTTAAAGGGAGAGAAAAAATGATCTGGGGAGAGCAGAAATCGTTGTTGACTCGATAACTAGGACCTAATCGATATATTTTTCCAACTTGGACTAGACTATCCCTACTCGGTTCCCCAAGAAAAACTCCTTTCACCGCAACTCCATTAATTACAGAAACCCTATTCAAGACTGTAAATATAAATCGAATCCCCAATTTCGCACAATCAATTCCACTTTAACAATTGACCCAAAAAAATAAAAAAGGTTCCTCTTTTAACATATTTTAACAGATAATTATGGGATGAGACAAAACAAACTAATCAGAATCTGTTAACATGCTTACGTTAGTGATTAAAATAAGAAAATCTCTCATTAATGATTTGATAGTAAAGAAGAAAAAGTGAGAAAAGAATAACAGAGTTGAGGAGAAGTGGATAGGTTTTTCTAATCATTCATCCCAACACCAAATGAAGAAGAAAAAAGCTCTTGGTACCAATTCATATTATAAGTCTCATTTTTAATACCATTTATCTTGTCTCAAACCATCCATGGAAGTAACATCAAAAACAGAATCATACTTAGCCTTTAATTAGGTCTACAGTTGGACAATTGGCGATTCATTAGCAACATCAAAAAGATTTTATTTTTCTGGTCGTGGGACGTGATTTTGGTCGTCGAGGGTGATGTTCCAACTTTAGTTAGAGAACCAACAACGATTCATCGACCAGAAAAAGAAACACCGACGATAATGGGTGTGAAATTTGTGTAATTAGTGGGTGTATCAAGTAGGGACAGTCTGGACCGAGTTTGAAAAATATATCGATTAGGTTCTGATTAGCGAGTCAACTACGATTTTTGCTTTCCTCGGATCGCTTTTTGCTCTCCCTCTAACAAAAATCTAGGATCAAGCATTAAAACTGAACTTCTAAGTTCTTCCTTCTAACCTACAATAAAGCTAGCAATGAAGTAAGACTCAGGAAAACCTTGGTGAACACTCAGTAATAATGCCTTGTAATACTCAAATTCTTCAAAGTAAGCATCCACAGTGGTTAGTTGGGCCAATTTATTGAACAAGCCAACTATGTTATCTTGAGCAAGGTTTTCAAACCGTGCACACACATTATCACAGAAATATGGCCAAGGAATATCAGTTTTATTAAGACAAAATTTATCATACCACTTATTGGCTTTACCGTCTAGATGTATGGTTGACATCCTTGTCTTGTGTATCTCCTGTATATTGTGCATTTGAAAGTAGTATTCACATTTCTGGATCCAGTTTTTTGGGGTTGTCGCCGTCAAATCTAGGAAAGTCGAGCTTAGGCATTCAATGAAATTGATTAGAATCTCGTCCACCAGAGTGAAAATTAGAATGAAATCCCCCAGTATTTGAACCTGAAGATTTATGTTGATTTTTGTTGAGATCTCGATTAGAAAAAAAAAATCCAGCTGAGATTGAAAACTCTTTTCAATATCTGCCCTGAGTGTTTGCGTATTAGTACTCATCTCTATCTTCAGCGACTGTAGGTCATCTTTGGTAGACATAGTACTGAGTTTCCGATCTAGACTGTTTACCTTCGGATGTAAGGTATCGATCTATTTTGTTGTCTGTTGTAGGTTTCTTGTAGCTCCTTTCAAGTTTGAGCCACCATGATGCTAGGACGGAACGACTCTGATGCCAGTTGTACTGTTTTTAGTACGATTGAGAGAGAGAGAGGTCAACGGAATGAATGGAATTTGGACGAAAATTAATCGGATAATAGTAACTTCTGCCGGAGCAGCCTTAAGACTTCATTAATTCATTCTTAGCTTATTACAGGGTTTCCTTAAATCTTAAATAGACTTGTGATTGGAAGGAAAACCTAAAGACTAACTAATCCGAGCATGCCACGTGCTCTAACCCTAACAGACAACAATGCTCAAATAATAACTCGACTCGTCATAAGTAGATTAAGTCAGACAAGAGTTACATACGGGCTAGCTAAGTAGTAAGGTAGAAGAGAAGGTACATGACAATGTACCGGTTTCTTAAGAAACTCGGACTATACATGCCAATGTGCAACCTTAGAAGTAAATTAGTCATTATTGTTTCATATTACGATACAAAGGAGTTGAGTTGATGAAGTCTTCACAGCATGAGAAGCGACTTAAGCAGTGGCCTCTATCTTGATACCCACGTGCATTGACCAGATTGGTTGTAGGTGCAGGGATACTGGAGGAACTGAGTAACTTGTATTTAGTCTACGTGGTCTCAATTATACAAATATGTAGTAGTCATTGTATAACGGCTTAATTATGAGAGTATTCAGTCATGGGGTTTTTCTGCCTTGCAGTTTTTGTCGTTAACAAAATCTTGTTGTGTGCCTTTACTATACTTTCTGCATTATAATTATTGTTATAGTTACTAGTGAAAACACATGTGCGATACACATGCCTAAATTTGATTTTTTTCAACAACACCAAATTGATAACAATGAATTTTTTTATAAATAAAAATTCGGCGTTCTTATTTGTACTGAATATTTAATTCAAAGAGCTTTCCAAATATATTAATTTTACAAATATCGGATGTGTATTTTAAAAGATATCAAGTTTTTAACTTTTTATTCTACTTTAAAATAATGGCATTACATGTGAATATGTGAATGTTGATTTATGTATGTTTTTACCCTTGAATACATATGTATAATGGTAGTTAATATTGAAGGTCATATTAGTAATATCAAGGTAACATCAAGTTATTTTGTCTTTTTGTCACCAAACAAAAAGAGAACTTTTCTTTATTACACAGAATACGATAATCAAATCAATAGCATTGTATGTTAATCAAACACTTGGTTTGATCCCATGGTTTAGTTCAGTTTCAAACGTACATTACTACCAAGTTTACATCTTGTCTAAGTAATCTTCTTGATAGTTCGTGTTTGTATTATCACACAAGGTGTGTCTTGAGTAGGTTGATATCCAAAAGATTGTGGTGTACCTCATCATTTGAATTGGTATCAGAGTAAGCAAACACGATAAGATCTAATAATATGTGTTTGATACGATCCAACCTATAAGACAATGAATTCGGGTTCACACGAATAGAGTTTAGTTAACGTACAACCAAGATTTGATAGTTCCAACATAGGTAATAGTATCAACTACCTATGTTGGAACTATGCTAGTGTTTTATTTAATTTCGTGACTTTAATACTTGGGTATTAGTTGTCGACTTATATGTACGACCAAAAGTACAAATTCGGAAATTGAGCTTAAAATCTTAGCTTCATACACTATTAAAAAGAAGACTCTTGATAAGCCGAATTCAAATGGTTTGAACGCTTTAATACATACAATAAGCCGAGATCTTCAGCATCATTCTTTACATTTCAAACATCAACGGATTCTTGATACGGTATTCAAAAATAACACACCAAAAAATAAAATTAGGCTTTAAACTCCCACTTCTGATTGGAAAAACCTTCGTATTGATGATAACGATACTTTTGAGGAGTTTCACGCCAAACCCTCTGGGATTGTTAATGCATCTTTCTCTCTACGAAAGACTATTTCTTAAAAATATATAGTGTGTAAGATTCTCATACCGTTATCATCTAAATACGAGTCCATGAAACACGCAATTATAGAAGCAGACTATGTTCTGGCACTTTCTCGAAGCTGTCTTGTCGGAAAGCTATAGATCTTTGATCAGGAGTCCCAATCTAACTAACCAAAAGATGTTTCTTTCTAAATGGAAAAAACCCTAAGGTTCCAGCTAAATAAGAAAAGGTTTGATTGGTAGATGATCCAAATAGTGATTGCAAATGATGATATTGATTCAACCATGTCATTGATTACTAGACAATTTCGAGATCTCTTAAGAAACAGGAATAAGAGATTTGTAAAGGATAATCATCATCATCTTGTACGACCTCATGATCACGTTCTAGCCAAGAACAAGAGGAAGATGATGAGTATCATCCACGATGCTTCAACTGTAAAGGTTTCGGTCATTTGGCTAATGATATGACCAGAGTACCAAGTACACCATAATTTTTTCGATGTCAACCTATATGACACACACCTTGCATGATCTAATATAGGCAGAGACTTCCAAGAAGATATTAACGACAAGATGTTCACTTGGTATATAGTATTCGGAACGAACCAATTATGGGATCAAGAAAAATGTTTGATTAACGTACAATGCAATTACTTTAAGATAATTAAACAATAATTATAATGCGGAAAATAAAGTAAAAATACACAACAAGATTTTTTTAACCAGAAAACCGCAAATTGATAATATTTTTGAATGATGTTGTAGTAATGAGGTTCAAACTCTCGGACTTGTGAAGATTAAATTTACAGATTTAATAAAATTATATACAAAAATATTAACAAAGTGGGCGAGAGGTAACCAAGACACTAGATTCCACTATGACTCAAAATTGAATGATACATATTTCAAAACTCTAATTATTATTTAAGACTCTTATTTCTTAATTCACAAATAATCTGGAAAATTCTCAAAAATTAATTGTATCCCCTAAGCATAGATTATCTAAACAAAGAATAACCTAACTAATTGAATCACAACTAATGAAGATGCAAACAATTAAAAACCCTGCAAAAGCAGTGATTGAGTGAATTATAAATTATAAATTAGAGAGAATAAATAATTACCAATTATTCATGCGTAAATAGCTTCCTCATTGCCTTGGTTGTGAGAGAATTAGCCGCTCATCATGTTGGAAAACCTCTCAAAGAATTTCATTGATGCTCAAAAATGGTTTACAAATGATGAGAATATGAGAAATACAATAAAACCGGGTTCGTAACAGTTATAAGTGTTACAAACCAGCTGTTACAGAAAACGACAGACAGAAAGTGTTGTAAACACTGTGTTGCGACCCTCGCCTCTGTGTCGCTGACACTGTTGAAAAACGACTGTCTCTTGGAGTCTGTTTTTCGCGTTCTTCAGCACCAGCAGCAGCAGAAAACAGCAGCAGGAAGCTTGTTGTTTGTCTTGATTTCTCACTCCTCAGCCCTTCTAAAGCCCCCCCAAAATCTTGACCCCCTATCTAGGACTCCCATGGAATCTATTTAAAGAAAAAACACGCGTTGAATCTTCTCCATTAATCCCAAATAATCTTCTTTTACTCGAGATATTTTCTTTCTTTTTTTATCAATGATTTTGATTTTTACGCATCTGCATCTGGATTAAATTCCTTATAAATCTTCTTCACGTTCCAAAGTGTTGATTAAGGCTTCCAAACACGTGCAGTACACGTTTAGATTCACCACAACTCGTGTAAGCTCATGTTTTTCCTCCAACTCCCTGTTTGGATTAAACCAAGTTATCCAGACAAATTTGATCGAAACAAACACCCATACTAGCTTTGTTAGGACATATCACAACTACCCATGAAGTTTCAGCGATTGAATCACACAAAAACTCCTCCAAAATCCGATCGAAAACTCTATCATTGTTGCTGCCATTTTTCCCGCCTTTTTTCATTTTTGAATTTTGGGAAGAAGATGTCCTCCCCTTAATCCTGTACCGGTGTCCCTTTAGCACTTGCCCTGGGGTGCAAATAGTATTTTTGGGCATAAATAGTAATTTTTCTGGGATTCCTTCAGCGCATTTCTGGGATGCCTTTAACACATTTCGGGGGTGTAAAACACCACTTTTCGAGCCAATTTCGCCGCAAGAGCTTATTTTTCCAAAAACATCTACAAAAACATAAAACACCATAATAAGTACGAAATCGAGTACTAACAATACAAAACATTGAGGAAAAATTAGACACAAAAATGTGTCTATCAAATACCCCCAAACTTATTGTTTGCTAGTCCTCGAGCAAAACTAATAAAAAATAAAACCGAGTTAATCTCGGGAGGGTTTACCAGAGGTGTACCCACAAAACCATTACTTCTAATTGGCACAAGTATCCAAAGAGCTATGAGGACATACATATTCTCAACCTATCTCCAAGTAACTAGAATGCCATAGAAATCAAAGGTGTCAGCTCTAAAGCTGACTGAAGAAAAGGGGAGACACATCCGCAACACTGCTAGATAAAGAGATATCCGCTACACAGCTAGATAAACATTGTAAGATGCGTCCGCTGCTTTACAACTGGATAATATTAGGAGAGAGATAAAGATGAGAGGGACATCTTCTACACAGCTGGACTAATTACGTGTGATGAGTTAAACCAGTGCTAGAAAGATCTTGTGCCAGATTGAAAGAGGACTAACAAAGCAACCAAATATATCTTTCTTCGACTCTCTCATAGTGCTCAGTAGAAACAACGTCTTCTTCGGTCTTCAACTGTTGATGATAAATTATCGAACCTCATAGAACCTTGACAATTAACTCTTCTCTTCGATTTCTTCCTTGACTTATAAATTTCTACTTCCCTTTGGCCTTATTGAACAAAACGTAACGATGATTTTTTTCATTTTTTTCATTTTTCATTTTTTTCATTTTTTTTCATTTTTTTTCATTTTTTTTTTTTGGAAACAAAAATTACAAGACAACAATTTACATGGCCATGAGAGAAGGACTTTCAAAACTTGGATCTTCGCAACTTGTGATGTCTTGGTATCATGGATTCTAACAACTTATACCATTTGCTCTTATAACTTCAACTTTGATTTTTGAATTATTCTTTTCTATTGTTGCTCTAAACCTAAAGCGTCTTCAACTTTCTTCATAGATTTTGATGTCGCTCCGCTTGTTGATGATGATAAGTTTCTACTGAGAAAGAGTCGCAATCCAGTAACTAAGACTACATTGTGAGGTTGCTTTGTCTTTCTGGCATTTCCTGACCTACTTGCCTTTCCATCATGTATGGTTAGGTCCATCACGGTTACCCTCTAAAAGGAACAAGTTCTCTCCTGAATTTCAAGGATCTCAATGTCTTTTTCTCTAATGTCTCAAAAGGTTGTTATCCCTAGCATTCTAATTTCTATCTTTTCGGTGATAAACAATATGTAAACTTAGCTAACCGGATACCATGTGACGCTAGAAGTTTCAAAAGTGCAACTAAAAAGTTCTTCCCTTCCCAAACTTAAATCTAACATTGTCCTTGTTGTTCTAAAGATAAAATTAAAAGCATGAACAAGGAGAAACTGTTACCACTTGAAGCAAAAGAGATAAGGAAACATATTACCGTGTCGCAAGAATATTGGGTTACCTCCCAAGAAGTGCTAAGTTTAAAGTCTTCAGCCAGACATTGGAAGAATTAGTCACCTCACAGAATCATATAGAAGTAGCCGGAATAATTGTGGGTCATCTGGATCAAAAAGTGTTACCCACAAGAAGAGGAAAGTGCAACAGACCAAGAAAATATCGAACATACCCTTGCTTAAGACAACTACATCTAGTTGTAGTTCAGGTTCAGGCTCTATAAAAGGGTCTAAATAAGAAGTTTTCCTGGAATGGATTTCCTCAAAGGCATTCTAAAGATCAGGCTGAAGAGTCTGGAAGTACTCAAGTAAGAACTTAGAAGCGCATAACAAAAGCCTGAATAACTGGGGATCCTCTAAGTCAATCAGATTTGACCCACACAACTGACCACAATGAAAGAGATGGTCTTCCTTAAGAAAATGTGTCGACCCTAATATCCTAAAGTAATTAGGTTTAGTCTCAAAACTTAATAACCGACACATCTGAAAATCATATGTTCCACAATTGGTTGAAAAGTTTTTGGTGGGAAAACAAAGTCAATCTTGGTATCATAGCCTGGGTTAACCACATCAACCAGAGTATGGGTTTCTAACAACTGAGCTTCTTTATGGACATCATTAGGTTCAGGAAAACGTGTATGAAGATAATCTTGTAAGATGGTTGAGGCACAAATGTCAAGTCCTACAGGAGGGTACTTTCTAAGAGTTAAAGCACACGGAGAATGATAATCACCCCTAAACTTAGAGTTTTTTGTGTCTCTAGAAAGACTAGTCACAACTTCCCTAATTTCTAGGTCATAAGATTCCTGGAAATGGTCAATAGATTCTTCTAAGTTGGGTTCATCCTCACTCATTTCTACGAGTTTATCATCTTCTAAGACTAGTGTTTCTAAATCGCTAGATTCCAAAACAGTATTCTCAGGGTAAACTCTTTCCTCTAAACCATCATCACAATCATATAAAGAATTATCAGAGAAAGTTTCATATAAAGGCTCATCAACTAAGGTTTTAATCATAGTTACCTCCTCCGATTCATTGATAGGCACATCAAATAATGGATTATCCAACATACTGCAGGCTAAAGGATCATGAACTACATCGTCTAAAACGGTGGTATCTCTAGTCAAATCCACATCCTTTTGAATAGGTGAATAATTATTAAAATTATTTGGATTTGTACTAGAAACAACACTATCATTATAAAGCTCAATCGGAGTAACAAATTCCTGATCACTATGCCTACATATTTCATGTTCTTCATCAATACTATCCTCATCATAATCATCACTATAATAACATGAAAATGATCGAACCTTATCAAAACAAGTAGTGTTACCAATTCTAACCTCGTCATCTTGATTATGTGAATAAAAACTATCCTTATTTTCGAGGGTGGTATTGGGAAAACTACACTGGAAATTAAGACTATCCTGAGCAAGTTTTTCCACAATCCTATTTGTATTCTCAGTAAATTGCTTGAGGGTCTCTTCTAGAGATAACTTAGTTGACCGCTCTACGGGCTCTTCTGGGAGAAGAATACTATAAGTATCTTTCATAAATAACTTTCGTGCTGACTCATTGAAACTCTTGAGAGACTCTTTTAGAGAAATAGAAGGATTGTTTTGTTCGTATGACCTGTGGGTATGTGGATAGTAATTGGGCTCAAAATGGTATGGACCATAACCTTCAAAGGTTTCGCGTTCCCAATCACTATTCACACTATGGTCATAAAAATGATGATGTTCATAATCAAATTCAGGTCGATAATCATTGTATTGGCTTCTATCATACCAGTTCGACATCCTAACTGCAAGGGAATTCTAAACAAACACAAAAAAGGCTGACTCGACCACAACAAGCCTATTTTATCTAGCAAACAAAAAGCATGATGGCTCCACTTAGATTGTTTCTAGACCAGCTTCTAATCCTTCGAAAGGGAATTCGTTACAATTTGAGCAAACCCCTCTGGAATCAATCCGAGTCAAAGTAAGTTGAATAGAGGCGAGGGAAGCTGCGTGGAGCTTTGATACCCAAGGCCTCACTGCATTACAAGGCGGCGCAGTCACGCATTCAACTCACAGAAACCATCCTGAACTTCGAAGTAATCTTAAAAAAAGTAACCAATATTTCTCGAATGACTTTCCTATTAATCTCGTTACCCTATCGGTCTCGTTCTAGTCAAAATTTTAAGATTAGGTTCGCGTTTGGTTTCGTTTTCCTAAGATGGGCAAGAAGGAAACAGTGATGAAATCCGAGTCCTTATCTTAATTTGGCCAGGCCTTGCCCTTTACTAGGAAATTAAAACAACCGTATTCAAATCCTCATCATATATTCACCTTAAGGCATACAATAAACCCGCTGACAGGGGATTCGCGGGTGTTTCGAAAGCTTACCTCCGGTACCAGACGGGCGCAGAATCGCTGAAGTCGACTCGGGCCACGACTCCTATGTCATGTGCGAACCCGAGGGGCCGAGACGATATCGTAATCGTCGTCCTTCTCTGCAAACAGTTTATTTAAAAGTACCCTTCCGTAGGGTTTTAAAAAAAATAATAAATAAAAATGTCCAAAAATAAAAGTTTACAAAAATAAAAATCTTAATTACAGTTTCTAAAAAAATAAAATAAAAATTATTTACAAAATCTTCTTCTTCACTCCTTTTGGATTTCTCTTTTCTTTCCTTTTTGGGCTTTGCCTTTCTTTTCAGCACTTCTCTTTTTCTTTAGCTTAGCTCCAAATCTGAAAGCAAACAAAAGTACCAAAACGCGTAAAAAAGAACAAATAAAATAAAACCTAAAAACAAATCTATAAACAAATCCGCGTCGGCGGCGCCAAAATGATAATATTTTTGAATGATGTTGTAGTAATGAGGTTCAAACTCACGGACTTGTGAAGATTAAATTTAAAGATTTAATAAAATTATATACAAAAATATTAACAAAGTGTGCGAGAGGTAACCAAGACACTAGATTCCACTATGACTCAAAATTGAATGATACATATTTCAAAACTCTAATTATTTTTTAAGACTCTTATTTCTTAATTCACAAATAATCTGGAAAATTCTCAAAAATTAATTGTATCCCCTAAGCATAGATTATCTAAACAAAGAATAACCTAACTAATTGAATCACAAATAATGAAGATGCAAACAATTAAAAACCCTGCAAAAGCAGTGATTGAGTGAATTATAAATTATAAATTAGAGAGAATAAATAATTACCAATTATTCATGCGTAAATAGCTTCCTCATTGCCTTGGTTGTGAGAGAATTAGCCGCTCATCATGTTGGAAAACCTCTCAAAGAATTTCATTGATGCTCAAAAATGGTTTACAAATGATGAGAATATGAGAAATACAATAAAACCGGGTTTGTAACAGTTATAAGTGTTACAAACCAGCTGTTACAGAAAACGACAGACAGAAAGTGCTGTAAACACTGTGCTGCGACCCTCGCCTCTGTGTCGCTGACACTGTTGAAAAACGACTGTCTCTGGGAGTCTGTTCTTCGCGTTCTTCAGCACCAGCAGCAGCAGAAAACAGCAGCAGGAAGCTTGTTGTTCGTCTTGATTTCTCACTCCTCAGCCCTTCTAATCCCCCCCCCCCCCAAAAATCTCGACCCCCTCTCTAGGACTCCCAGGGAATCTATTTAAAGAAAAAATCACGCGTTGAATCTCCTCCATTAATCCCAAATTATCTTCTTTTACTCGGAATATTTTCTTTCTTTTTTTTATCAATGATTTTGATTTTTACGCATCTACAGCTGGATTAAATTCCTTATAAATCTTCTTCACGTTCCAAAGTGTTGATTAAGGCTTCCAAACACGTGCAGTACACGTTTAGATTCACCACAACTCGTGTAAGCTCATGTTTTTCCTCCAACTCCCTGTTTGGATTAAACCAAGTTATCCAGACAAATTTGATCGAAACAAACACCCATACTAGCTTTGTTAGGACATATCACAACTACCCATGAAGTTTCAGCGATTGAATCACACAAAAACTCCTCCAAAATCCGATCGAAAACTCTGCCATTGTTGCTGCCATTTTTCCCGCCTTTTTTCATTTTTGAATTTTGGGAAGAAGATGCCCTCCCCTTTAGCACTTTTTCTGGGGTGCAAATAGTATTTTTGGGGGTAAATAGTAATTTTTCTGGGATTCCTTCAGCGCATTTCTGGGGTGCCTTTAACACATTTCGGGGATGTAAAACACCACTTTTCGATCCAATTTCGCCGCAAGAGCTTTTTTTTCAAAAACATCTACAAAAACATAAAACACCATAATAAGTACGAAATCGAGTACTAACAATACAGAACATTGAGGACAAATTAGATACAAAAATGTGTCTATCACAAATCCAGAAAAATCTCGAGACCTAGTTCACGTTTGAATACTCTCATAATTAAGCCGCTATACAAAGACTATTATGACCATAATACTAACTATATAACCTATCCTAACACGAGGAATCTAAAAAACCATTTATGTAACACTAATTAATCAAGGATCTATTTTCCATTAACTAAAATAAGAGGCTACGTTGTTTTTGGAATCACTTCCACTTCCAAATATGACACTTAAAACAGAAATATGGGGAAAATGCTTAGTTGATGCTAATCACTACATTCCAGTTACATATGAGAGTTCATTTGTGCAAAGTGCATTTAACAAAAATAATATTGTAAGTTGTGCTAACTTTTTTATTCATCTCCACAGAACTGTGCATTCCATTCCTAATGCTCGGACACTATATAAGAAGTTTTTCGTTCGTGTGCTTCTTAAAACCTAGCTAATTTGAGGCCCGCCACAAGAAGATAAAAAATGCTCATTATGAAGTAAACCAAAACCCCTTAACCAATCACTTTTGGTAATGACTAATTTATGGATGATTAATTAGTGTTAATTTGGGTAGTTAAAAGATGTTTAATCTTGTTACTTAGAAAGCAATTAATATTCATCAAAACATGATTTTTTTCTGATTTTCTTTTTGTAAAAACATCAACCACGAACCGGTGGATATTCATGTCCTCATAGACCGATTCTGAAGTTGGTATTCCTCATTCACGAAAGACACTAAAAATGTGTAGATATCTGTTTATATATAGGTCGATTGTAATCGACAGATGTTTTTATAAACTGATTGTGATATTTATTTATATAAAGACCATTTGTCATAATCGGTAGATGTGGATGTTTCCATAAACCGATTGTTGACCGGTGTATATAGAGGTTTATATTGGCCAATTATAGCCTATAAAACTTACAACATTTTTTTAAATCAGAATCGGTCTATATGATTGTCCACATCAACCACGAAGAACATTAAGCACAATCAGCCGACGTGTATGTGCATATCACCTGGTTGTCCAAAATAGGCTGATATGGACATTATCAGCCGACTCTGGATAAATCCAGAAAACCCATATTTTTGAAAAATTCCAATTTAAAACATATGAATCAATTAAAACCCTAATTACGAGCAGTAGGCTAATAAAATGTATCTAAGATAAAAAAAAAAATAATAGATTTGATTTAAGTTCCTAAATTTTAATACTGAATATGGCTCAGTACTTTCACGCCTTTGCTGGACCCTCCTTATTCTTCTCATCTAAGAAAATGGTAGAATGCAAATAATTGAGTTAGACAACCAAACTGGAGTGGGAAAACTAAGAAGCCTGGAGAATCCAAAATCGAATACATGAACGAATATCTTATTGGAGATTTAAATGTTTACTTATATTCCACCAATGATTTGAAGGGAATTTCGAACAATGATTTGAAAGATGGAGGCATTATTAGTTAGATAGTTAAATGCATGATTCCTGACTAGAGCTGGCAAACAAGCCAAAACTCGTGGGTTTATCCGGCCCAACCCGTAAAAAAACCCGCATCCGGTTCGAATGGTGTCTAAACAAGCCGGGTTAGGGTTGGAGAAATGCCGACTTGTAGGAAAACGGGTTAGCCCAGACCGGCCTGCAAACCCGCGGGTTTAACCCGTTAACCCGTCAAAAACCCATAAGTAATAAGTATTATTCAATTTCCACCATCAGATCATCTAGGATTAATCCTATTCATACGTTTAAGATATAAAATGATAAAAAACCCTAGCAGACGGGTCATTTCTTCTTTCTCTTTCTTTTCTTTCTTCTCCTCAAATGTCTTCTCTTCCCTACTGTGTTGCGCCTCCTCACTAGTCACCACCTGCATCTTTCTTCTGTTTTGTTTTTTTTTCTTTCTCATCTCTTTATCTCCTCTTGTATGTAAGAAGAAGAATCTATTATAATAGATCTGAGAGAAGAACACTTTTTTAGGGTTACAGTATCTCTAGTATATGATTTTGATAGTTTATTGTGACTCTAGTGAGGTTTGATTATCCTCTGAATCTATTATTCGTTGATTCTGGTTGCAATTCACATACTTAAAGAAAGATGATTTTTTTTTTATTTTTTTTGGTTTGATTAAGGGTTTTCTATGATGCGAGTACTAGATTCAGTTTGATTCAAATTTTTGGTTAACTGATTTATTGAATTTTGTTTTTTTGTTGATTTAGAATGAGTATTGAAGATAAGACTAAGGAATTTTGTTAGACTAAGGAATTTTGTTTCAGGAAACATAAAGTTCTTTTTTCATTTTTCTAAATCATATCTACTATCATTACTTGATTAATTTACTGTTGGGATTATTGGGTGTTGGTGATGCAGTGTTCTTTGGTGTCACGGGTTATGGAATTGAAGGTGTTGCAGGTTATGGAATTGAAGTGTTGGAGATTGTCATTGGCTGATCTGCATGAGTCTGAGTTTGAGCAGAGAACACAACTGTGTAAAGAGTTCTTGCTGCGGTTGAAGTAATGATGGATTAGCTGAAAATGGAGTAATTAAACGTGTGTTAGGTGTTACAGGGAAGGATTCGAAAGGATTTGTTTTTGATCCTTGTAATAATTGTGTTTGATCCTTGTAATTCGTCAAAAATTAACTTAATTAAGTTCTTGCTGCGGTTGAAGTAATGATGTGTTGAGCTGAAAATGGAGTAATTAGGTGTTACAGGGAAGGATTCGAAAGGATTTGTGTTTGTTCCTTGTAATAATTGTGTTTAATCCTTGTAATTCTTCAAAAATTAACTTAATTAAATTATAATTTGATTTTTAATTAAACAAGTCGGGCTAACCCGTGAACCACCAAGCTTTATCCGGGACGGGCGTGGGTTGGAGAAATGACCACCCTTGAAGAATTTCAACCCGCAAGTTTTGGACCGTATTAACCCTAACCCGCGAGTTGGTAACAAACCAACCCGGCTCGTCCGTTTCCCAGCTCTATTCCTAACTCTCTTTAAACTCATCCAAAAAGGATGTAGAAGAGTAAGAAAATTAAGAAATTATGGCTAGAGAAAAGAATATTGTACAGTAGTACATTCTAACCAGTTTCCTCCCTAGTGACCTTTCATAAATCCTAGGACCCCCGCCCTCAATAAAAACAATCTCACACCCATGCAGTCCATTCTCATTAATTTGGTAAATTAAGAAATAATACAAAAAAATATACTAATATTATTCGACATAATGCGTAATAATTTTCTGTTTCCAGCTTATCTATGGACCCAATTCAATATCCAGAGTTTTGACATCTAGAGATAAGATACATTCTTTTTTATGCTATTTCACCGTAAATGAGAGAAAATGGCGGCATAAATAAATTTAAATACTTCTTCCGTTCACTCAGTAGCAAAAACAAAAACAAAATATAATGAAAATATGCTGCCATTTTGGCTTCATGATCATCCCGAATTGCAATATAAAAAGCTTCGAATCTGCATAAATTATTGGAGTTGTTGGTATGATTACAGAAAGTAAATGATAGTACAAAGCTCAAATAATACCCGTATTCTTCAAATCCTTTTATAGGAATTTGAGAAACAATCGTGATATTTCTTATGGATGATCAGATAATGTAGAATCAAAATGGTCGGGTTGATTAGAGACTTGTAACCGTTGGCTAATGCCAAGTCAAAGGGGCAAGTTTTTGGTGTTTGCTGATTGACAGTAAATAAGCAGATGCCAAAGGAGACCACTTACTAGTCGGTTCTCCAAGGCCACCTAAACCTATTATTGAATCTTTGAAATTTGCATTCTTCTAATTTACTCCACGCAATGTAACCGTTTTTTTTTTTTTTTTTTTTTTTTTTTTTTTTTTTTTTTTTTTTTTTTTTTTTTTTTTTTTTTTTTTTTTTTTTTTTTTTTTTTTTTTTTGAGAATGTTATAAATATCCTCCATTTTTGTTGACCTAGCGCAAATATCTTTGGGGGATAAAAAATACTCCCTCTGTCTTTTTTTATCTGTCAACTTGAGAAAGTTGTATTTTTTTTTTGAAGCAACTTGTGTAAAGTTGCCTCCATTTCTGAAAACAACTTGTGCTAGTTGCCTCCACGTCTGCAAACAATTTGTACTAGTTGCTTCAACTTTTAGAAGGTAGGGGTATTTTTAAAAATTGTATAAGGGTATATTCAAGAGATAGATGTTGAGGGGTATTTAAATAAGTTATCCTTTTTTTGTGTGTGTGTGTGTTTTTGGCAAAAGGAGAAAATATATATATTAAGTATCACAAACCGACAAATCAGTTACATACCCACGCTGGCTATAATCTTGAGGTTCATACCTAATGTTGTCAATGTTGGTATCATTCAAATCACCCGGTACTAGGCTCGTGCTTTCTTCTTCATAGTTTGAATTTCTGAAAAAATCCCTCTTCGCGTCATCCTTGAATGTTGGTATCATTCAAATCATCCTTTACGACATTTCTTTCCATACTTCCATGCCCTCTCCGCACTGCCTGATCATAAGCACATCTATGTTTTCACTGTAAATGTTAACAATCGACATACTCTAGATTTGACACATCCATCATGTCTCGATCCTTTTATTAAGTGTGTGTTACCAACTGCGTCTTCCTCATCTTGTAAGAAACTATAGGTAGAGCTAGTTTTCTTCTTCCTATTCTGAACTTCCTTATCTAACACTTCAAACCAATTCCTCATATTTCTCACATCTAAATCAGACCAAGACCAGTCTCTTCCAAAAAGTAACCTAATCTTAAACATGTTTTAAAATGCAGATATAACTTCTACATTATTACTCATCTGGATTTTAATAGCAGTAAAGTAATTAAAATGATTACCAAAATCTAAATCCTTTTTGTAACTTTCCATATTTAAATTTTCTTCCAAAAAATTGAAGTCTCCAGAGGGCTTTCATTTCTGCCATATAACTGCTACATTTCTACCATTTATACTTTTCATCCAGTGCATCACAGTTATAATGGTCTTCATCTCGTCACCACTATTTACTTCTTGAGGTGCACATATGCAGCTAGCTCCCTTGAAGTTCCCTGTAAGATCAACAACAAACATGAGAATGTAAGTATCTGAGTTATTCTTGCTAGTGGTCAGCGTAACATAAGCCATGCAGTGTTTACTTTTTCCTTCCTCTTCGAAACATTCTTCTTTTGACCTTCCTGTCTTTTCTCCATATTAATGTGATACAAGATTTGACTGGCCGTGAATTCAGCATATGGTTTAATGTTGCTGAAGACCTTTTGACATCTAACTTTCCAGACACACCATATAGTGATAGAACAAATGATTTCCCAATTATCATCATCATGTATAAAGTTCTTTTTGTTTTTAAACCAATTTTTAATCTATTTGATTAAGGTTTTATCTCTAGTTTTGACTCTTTTGGTGTTAAAAGGAAGGTAATTTCAGAACTTTTAATGAAATCACAGTTCATAAAAATGTGATCATCACGTTCAAAGTCACATAAATGACAACAATTATTTATATTTGGTATGAATTTGCAGCACCATCTTCCACTGGAAGAATGTCATGAATACATTTCCATAGAAAATTTTTTAATTCTCGGCCTAAGGTACATCTTCCAAAGCTTATTCCAAGGAAAGATATTAGTTAAAGGAGAGTTAACGCCCTTATTATCCGATAAATGATTGTACAGAGAGCTGACACTAAATTTAGAGTTCGGAGTATAAGTCAAAACCAACTAATCCTGAGTACCAATATTCAGCTGAATTTATAAAAATCCTTGAATAATGTCATTACTAAAACAAATTTTCAGTTTATCATGGTCCTAGTCAGTTTTGTTTGAGTTAAACAAATCTTTGACTTTCCTAAACCTACAAGTTACATCATTATCCTGGTGTTCACTCATAGCATCCCTTCCAGGGATACATTTATGTTTCCATATGTCGATATCCTCCCCAATGTTCAAATTTCATATGCTACCTTGCCTAAGATGCTTGAAGCTTTTGGAAATTTCTTTCCAAAACCAAAAGTCAGTGACTTTTGTTTTAAATTTTTCATCAAGAATATCATTATTAGGAAACTATTTGAGTTTAAAAATCGTGCGCCACAAAGTATTAGGGTAGGAGATTAATCTCCAACCCATCTTTGTTATCATAACTTTATTCATAATTTTAATGTTCCGCAAACCAAGGCCACTTTATTTTTTCTTTTTCTTTTCTTTTCTTTTTTTATAAACAACTGGCCACGCTAAAGGATAAGCCCCTTTGGATTTATTTTCTTTTTTCCCCAAACGAAATCTCTTTGGAGGTTAGTAATCCTGTTAAGAATCTGTTGGGGTAACCCAAAACAGTTCGTTTGGTATATATGAATGGTTTCAGTAACAATTTTCCCAAGAACACCTCTACCCGCTAGGGAAAGGTCCTCAATTTTCCAACCATTGAGTTTATTTGCGATTTTAACAACAATTGGTTCAAAACAGACTATTTTGGAAGTGTTGGTGAACAAAGGCGCTCCAAGGTACTTATTGTCCATTTTGATTTTTTTAACTTTAAGAATTCTGATTATGATTTTTTGAAACTTATTAGAAACCTTAGAACTAAAGAAAATTCCAGATTTTTGGAAGTTTATAAATTTCCCTAAACCGTTACTAAACTCAGTAAAAACTTTGAGGATATGTTTGCTCTCTGCCAGATTGGTGTTAGCAAACACCAAACAATCATCTGGAAAGAACAAATGATTGCTTGGGGGACAGTCTTATCAAAAGAAAATTTTAGTTTTGGAAATGTGTTATATTCCCGGATTGAATCCCCAAATTTTTATCGATAGAAATAAAATAAAAAACCTCATTTCCCACATGTATCCTAATAATAGAGAGATTATCCACTACCATAAAATATTCTCCAAAGAGAAATATTTCTTTTCTAATAAGATTTTTCTTTTCAAGATTGAAAGAATCACATGGAGTTTAACTCAGACTGGATGGATTGTTACAACCATTCAGACCTATTAACTTGCCAATCGTGGATGGCATTTAGAGTTTTAGCAAACTTAGAAAATAAATTCCGCAACATTATTTGTGTCCCTGTGGGAATAAGCACATTGCCATGAATCAAAAACATTACTAATAACAGAAGCATTTATCAAATTATAGTTTGCATATTTCACTGCCGAGGTGTTTTTCCATTCACCGCGTTTATTGCATCTTGGCAGTCTCCTTCAAAGATTACGCAGCGTAGTCCTTTGTCCCTTGCCATTGTACAGTTGCTAAGTATGTCTTTGCTTCGGCTTGCTCTGTATCAATAGTTGTGCTTGGACATCCTTCTGCTCAAGTACAAGTGTTTGTTGTATTGTTGCGGCTTTTGCAAAAGCATTTTTCTGTCGTGCGTTGTGTTGCTGTGATGTGAGAAAAAAGCAGTTAGACGTTTGGTAAAATATTAATTAAAGTTAAAGCTGATTAACAAAAGCAATCAAAGTGTGTTTGGTAAAATATCATATTCAACCATTGTTGTTGTAGCAAATGACAAAAATAGACATATATCTGAAAATAGTTTTGTTTCAATTTTATTGGTTTTAAAAATAATTAAACCTTTTACTATTAAATATAAACATATATAATATTAAATTTACTTAACCACTTTTTTGTATATATATATATATATAATTTTCAAACAAAAAGTCAAAATAAAATTAAGTAATTATTTAATATTATAATCAACTGTGTTATTAAACAAATATTTTATTATTTAATGTATTTGTTTTTATTTTTATTTTTATTTTTGACAATCTAAATGAAATGGTATCATAAAATAGTTTGAAAATAAAATACAATAATATTTAAAGAATAAGATATAAGAAATAAAAATTGATTATATATATATAAGGGTAATTTTTGTCATTTACAAAATAAAATAGGGACAAAAAGGATAAATCAAACATTAAATTTTGGTAGGACCAAAGCTTATGATTTTGTAGCTTTTAAAAGCTCCTCCTCCCCAGCTTTTAAAAAATGAGGAATTTGGGAAGTGCTTTGGGTAAAAAGCACTTTGATTTTTTTTTACCAAACATCAATTTCAAAAATTATTAACATATATAGGTTTTGAAAGTGTTTTTGGAAAAATAAAAACATTACCAAACCCAGCCTTAATTTACCCCCACTCTACCCGAAATCGTAGCTCCCAGCATTGATTGTATGTGCAAAATCTATGAGCCCATGAAAGTGTCACTTCTACCCAATGTGTAGACTACATCAAAATTCAAGAAAAAGCCATTTTTTTCTTTATTTTGTTTTGATTATATGAAGATTCTCGTGTCTACTACACCGACAAAAAAAGGAAACATTTTCCTTCCGATTCAACCTATAGCTACGATTGTGACTAGGGCTGCACAACGGATAGGGTGGGTAGGATATGGCCTATACCCGCCACCCTACCCGTTTACTGGCGGTTAAGAAAATCTTTACCCGCAACCCTACCCGCCAAATAATGGATAGGGTAGAATACGGTTAAAAAATTGGCGGGTATGGATAGGGTATGTGCATCCCTAGATAGGGTGGGTAGGATATGACCTATATCCGCCACCCTACCCGTTTACTGGCGGTTAAGAAAATCTTTACCCGCCACCCTACCCGCCAAATAGTAGATAGGATAGGATACGGTTAAAAAACTGGCGGGTAGGGTAGGATTGGCGGGTATGGGCAGGGTACGTGCACCCCTAATTGTGACAATGAAAACGATGTACTAAAGAATTGAAATAGTTTTTACATGTACCGCCAACAAATTGTACACTTTTAGAATTTGATCAATAATTATCAGTTAGGTTCTAATACACTGATACATTCACGTAATTGATCATTTTTTTTCTTTCTAATATATATAGATTCACCATTCACGTAATCAAAAGAAGAAAAGATAAATAATTGGAAACATGGAAAAACTAATACAAAGTCAAGAACGACTTTGGAATTATTAGAGAAAAATAGCCAAAATATACCACACTAGTTATTAGAAAAAACAAAAAATGCGTTGTTGAGCTTACACAAACAAATGGTAGAAAATAATTATTCGCATTAAGTTGGAAAACTTTGAGTATAATTTAAGAACCTAGAATGACGACACATGACACAATATTGTTGGTAGGGATATCAAGAAAAAATTGAGATAAATCTGGGCCTGACTCTCATATTTAGACACAATACACAATAATGTCAATACCTGGACGAGAATGTCAAAACAGTGTAGGGTTGCATCGGCGGCAGCCACCGATTAACAGCCCCCACCACCATTATGGAGGCACCATATCTCAGCTGCCTTGTCCTTTCAGTATCCAGTGAGACAGCAACTTGATAAATGTAAGAATGGAAAGTGGAAACTCCCGTAGATGCCATGCTCTAATATGTGTTTACATGGCGAAACTTAGACCTACCGTACAATGTGTACGTGTGGGTGTGGATGTTGACATGGACAGCCTAATATGACATGCAGGTGGGTCTCTCTATCTCTAATACTCGATCTCGCATGGCCAGGCCACCGCCACACTTCTTACGTCGATGGAGCAATAGTGCGGTAGCCTCATATAGCTTGCAACACGTATAATTTATAAGTCTCTCATCTCGTGTCCCAACTGGCCACCACCGGTCCGTACTCGTGATCTGGCTATTGCATGAACCTAGTCGAAATGATTTAATTTTTGTCGATAATCTCTTGTCATTGACTCAAAAACTTCGCCAATTGAAAAATTGTGACCTTAAATCTTTCTGTTGAGAGTTAATTAGTGTTTGGGTCCTAAATTTTGGTACCCATTAACGTTTGGATCCTAAGTTTGTCCGTTATAGTATTTGTGTCGCTGACCCCGTTAGTCAATACGGTCAAATGGTCAAACCGTTACTTCCCATTAACTTCCGTTAATCTGATGATTATAAAACGTTTAAAGAAATCCTCTTCAGAGTTTCAGTTCGACATAGCAAAGGAACTTCTCCTTTCTTTCTCTCTTTTTGGAATCTATATTCTAAGTTTGTATAGCAGGTATCTATTTTTTAGAGTTACTGGAGATGTAATCATAAAGAAAGTTGGGTTTATCTTAAATTCAAGTTCTAAGCAAGTTACAAGAGATGTTGTGACCGATGATTTCATTGATGATTGGCTGGGATGTTGAATTCATTAGAGTCCCAGATTCATTTGGATTAGTGAGTCATGTGGGGGTCGAATTTGCAAGGACGAATTAAGCAATAAAGGGGGAAATACATTAACAGCAACCAATCTCTTCGTCACAAGTATTACGCGCTCCAACTGTTTGAGATAACTCCACAGAGAGGACCCATTCATGACAGCCACAACCTCTTCCAACTTAACAGCCCATACCCCTGTATGGTTTGAGACTATATGGTAGATATCCCTTGGAAATAAATTATCTCATCACTTCCCTGTTATGTTGCCCTCGAATTTGCTCTCTAGTCTGTTTCTCTCTCCATATCTTACTCTCTGTAGTAAGAAATTCTATCCGAGATTGTGCGTCATTGTATAAGTCCGTAGACAAATACTTCCGTTTAAAATTCAAGAAAAATTTGATAAACACGATTCTAAGAGTTAATTTAAATGGGATTCTTTGAGTTTTTGATTGAATAGATGATATATTTCGTTATCTGAAAAATGACGATGATGATGATCAAGAATTTTTGAGCTAGGTTTTTGAGTTAGGTTAGATACATTTGCCAAATTAACCAATTAATAAGATAACTAACAGTTTGACTAGAAATGTTAGTTGATCGCATTGATTAACGGGATCAACGACCCAAACACTATAACGGATAAAGTTAGAACCCAAACACTAATTAACTCTTCTGTTAACCAAAATATGTTTCGCCGCAATCCCTAAAGCTGCTAACTGATTAAACATCTACCGGGGAAAAGAAAAGAAAAAACGAAAAAGTTATCTAAGTGACGCGAAAACTGTTCCATGACCCGCTAAGCCGGAAAAACTGACTACTAATATAAACCAAAGTGCGGTTCTCAACCCTGCGGAAGCAGAAACAAGGGCCAGCTTGCAACCGAATTTGCTGTATTAGTTGTTCTTGAGAAGGTTATAAATATCTTAGAGACTGATGCCGAGAAGGTGGTCAAGATATTGGAGGAAAGGACTGACATTCTCTTGGAGATTTTTTTTTTTTTATAGAAAAGGTTAATATATTTACTAAGCAATATAATACACGACATCAATAATTTCATTTTTATCAAATACATTAGAAATAATATTTTTTTTTTGCATCGACATGTGTTGAAGTCTTCTTATCTTACTTCCATGATTTAAAGGGTGTCCTAGAATTAGGAAATGATTTTAATTGAATAAATATTTATTTATTTTTCTATTTTATTTTTGGTTATTTACTCCCTCCGTCCTTTAATTTTAGTCTGCATTGAAAAAAAAGATGAAATAATTTTCCTAAACTATCCCTATTAAATGTCTATTGCTGCCAAAAATGAAAAATATAAAGTAATTATTTGATTTGCTTAAAAATGTTAAACTTTGTTTTTAATAGGAACGAAAAAGCAGAAAATATAAAATCAAATTTATTTGGAAACTTTAAAAAAGAAGATAAAATAAAAACTAATTAAAAAAAAAGAATGAACATAAACACGAAAGACATAGAACAAATTTGTTTCCATTTTAAGAAGATTCCCCTTAAGATTTTAGATCAGATTACGTTAAAAATGATTTTATAATTATAAAATTGAAGGGCATATTTGAGAGTTTGAGGAGAAGATACGATTATAAAAAATAAGTTGGTCAGTATTACATGATAGACGAAAATAGAATAGATGACGAATATATAAAGACGGAGAGAGTGTTTATTTTTATTTTTCATCTTTCTTAGAAAAATTGTTTTTTCTATTTTGTATCGTATTCTTTGTATTGATTTCGGCTAGGAGAAGAAAAACAAATCTAATCAAACTGAGGTTCAACTAGGAAAAAATAGGGATAATTGGACTTTAGTATTCAGGTTTAGACCAACACTAGGTTTTGATCTAACATTTGTCCAACGTTAGGGCTTGATATCTGGACTGGATGTTGACGTGTATTGACTGTTTATGATCACACTTTAATTAATTTTATGAAAATAAAATACTTTAAAATTCTGAGTTTACAACTCTACCCTTGAATTAGGTATAGGATCCAATGGTTAAAGATCTCAGGATTTCATTCTACGGTCTTGATTAATCCATTCTCTTTTCATTTCACTGGATTGCTTATGCGCACCGGATCTTTATCTTCTCCCTTTTTCTTTCTCCCCTCTCTTAATTTATCTGCTGTTGCTACTGTCGTTTCCTCTTTAATTTCCGCTTTATATTTTTTCCCTTTCTTTTTTGGTGGAAACCCATCACGTAAAGCATAAGGATTTGATTTACGAATCGAGGAAACTAATGTTTGCAGAGATCTAAAATCTTAGGTTTGATTTCGATGAAAGAATGCAAAGCGAAGTTATGTGATTTACTGTTATTGTTGCAGAAATGATTAGGTTTTTGATGTCTTGAAGAATTTATGTTTCAAATGAAATCTGAAATTAGGGTTCCGATTCTTCTTTGGGTTTCAATTTGAATAGGGTCATGACTAATCGATTCAACATAGGTTTCAGTTGAGATTCAGTAGGTGGCTTCAGTTGAGATTCATCATCGTATCGATTTAATTTGGGTTGATGACAAAATTGATTCGAAATGGGTTTCAATTTGAGATTCAATAACGGTTTTAGTTCAGATTTTAATTCAAGTTCGTGACCCTTTGATATCAAATTCTTAGATTTTGCTATTTTCAGGTACTGATTATCATGGGTGAAAGTTTTTTTGTTTTTTTGATATTGTTTTACTGTTTGTAGAGATCGGGGTTCTAATAATGAATTAAGGGTGGGTACTGATTATCCTGGGTGATAGTTTTGTGTTTTTTTGATTTTGTTTTTACTGTTTGCAGGGATGGTTCTAGATAATGAATTAAAGGTTTGATTATGGTGGTGTTGTTGGTTTGCACAGTGAGAAGAGTTAGATGTTAGGTATTGTTTGATTTGATAATGGAGATAGAGAAGGAGGTAAAGATACTGCTGCGTCGGAGGTTGCTGTTTTTGGTTGTGATGTTCAAGAAATTGTAGCCGAAACTTAATGTTGATTTGGACAAATGTTAGACCAAAACCTAGGCCAAAACTTGAATACTAAAATCTAATTATTCCGGAAAAATAAGTAAAACATAGACGAACCTTTATGTTGTTCAACCCATTGGATAGCCTAGCCTAACACATATATATATACTAAGTTCGGCTAGGAAGAAAAATAAAACAAAACCTAGCCGAACCTCTATGTTGCATTTAAAAAATTAATAACCACTTAATTTGGCTAGGGAAAAAAGAGTTCGGCTATACAAAAAAAATCCTAACCAAACCTCTATGTTGGTTTCAAAAATGAACAACCCATCGAATTCTTCTAAGAGAAAAAGAATAAATAAAAAAAAAACTAACCAAACCCGAGGTTCGGCTATGAAAAAAATCCTAGCTGAACCTCTATGTTGTTTTTATATATGAACAACCCATAAAATTCGTGTAGGAAAAAAAAACTAGTCCAACTTGGCTGATAAAAATAAAAAACCTCGGCAAACCAAACCTTATAAAAAAAGATTAAAACAAAAAAAGAATATATTATTTTATAAAATAAATAATTAAATAATATAAAGGCATTTTAGCAATTAATTAAGATACTTGGATAAGGGATGTTGAATTTTACTCCATAATGACGTAAGAAAAATGGAAGATAGTCTCCTCGAAATTGTTATGGTGCCTGAAAAATTGTTTTATCTAAATGACCTGAATATTGTTTCATGACCCAATAGCTTGGTTGATGAATGGTGACACAAAATTTACATGGATCTACGTAAAAAAATTATGTGATGTGATCGGAAACATGTCATTGTGAGCCACGATCTATCTTATCAGCCAAGATATTTTTCTTTTCAATGGTAAGTTCCTTTTAATTTGGACTTGGGAGTCCTTACTATTAAAGCGAATATAAACCTCAAAAGAGTGGATAAAACCACCATAAACATAATAACAGTTAAGCTAAAACTACTATCTAACCTAGAAAGAAAGAAATTATGAACAAAACTGCTCAGATCCAGTCCTAAATGGACCAGATCTGAGTAGTAGAAAAGGATTGTTGTTGATGGTTTTGTTGAAGGAGGAGTGAGAGAGAGAGGAGAGATAAGAGAACACAATGGAAAAGATGGACCAAAGAATTGAAATAGTTTTTACATGTACCAGCAACAAATTGTACACTTTTAGAATTTTATCAATAATAGGGTTCTAAATTCAAGTATGCAAATACATTCACGTAATCAGAAGAACAAAAATGATTAATGGAAAAAGTAATATCGTAGGAATTGAGATTAGATTGATCGAAGAATAAAGTCATTACAGACACATGATTTATAGAAAGAGCATAACCGATAGTAACTGACACTATCAATACAGCTAGGACACAGCTAAGCGTAAAATGAACCACACACTATTTGATACATGTCATAGAGACACATGACAGATATAAACTGTCTAACGCTCCCCCTTAAATGATGTACTATCACCCAGCAAACTGCTCATTGACATAGTGCATCATTTGGCTCTGTTATTTGAAGAATGGCTCCTTGGGAAGACCTTTTGTAAAAATATCAGCAATTTGATGCAAAGTGGAAACATACTTGACTTGAACAAAACCTATAACAACCAAGTCTTCGATAGTGTAAAAATCTACTTCAATATGCTTAGCTCTGGCATGGAAAACTGGATTTGCAGCAAGACTTGCAGCGCCAATGTTGTCACAATATAATGTACACGGAGTAGTAACCTTGAATATCAATTCATTCAACACATAAGATACCTACTGCACCTCAGTAGAAGTTAGTGTTAATGCCTTGTACTCAGCCTTAGTACTGGATCTGGAGATTGTAGGCTGCTTTTTAGAAGACCGAGCCACCAAATTTGGACCTATAAATACACAATGACCAGCAGTGGACTTTCCGGTATCAGGGAAACCAGACCAATCACTGTCACTATAAGCCGAGATAACAGAACAATCTCCTTTGGCAAACTTAATTCCAGATCCTAAAGAACCTTTCACATAACTCAAAATTCTTTTAGCTAATTGCAGATGGACATCTATAGGCCGATGCATGAATTGGGAAACATAGTTGACATCAAAGCTCAATCTAGTCTTGACATAACTAGATACCGAAGTCCACCTACTAAAGATCTGTAACTAGATGCATCAGACAGAGGATTACCATCATATAAAGAAGCTATCTTTCCAGGTGTAACTAGAGTTTTATAAGACCTTCATTCAAGCATATCATGCTTTTTGATTAGCTCAAGAGAGTACTTATTCTGAGTCAGTAGAAGGGTATGAGTATCAGTATTCAAATATGCTTCAATGCCAAGACTCAATGGTCCCAAATCCTTCATAGAAAATTCAGCTTTCAAAACTAGAATATAATCACTAAGTTGAGTAGCAGAAGCACTCACTAGTATAATATCATCAACATAAACCAGAAGGACCATCTTAAATGAAATAAAATATTAAATTGTCATTAAATGATTGAAGAAAACCATTCTTGAGCATTAAAGTGATAAATCTCTCAAATCAGACTCTAGGAGCTTGTTTTAGTCCATAAAGATACCTCTTCAACTTGACACATAATATGGATGTTCCGGATTCACAAAAATAGGTGGTTGCTTTCATATAAACATCTTCAGAAATAAATCCATGAAGCAAAGCATTTGACACATCCAATTGTCTCATGAACCAACCATTAGTGACAGCTTGACTAAGAATGCATCTAACAATTGCAAACTTAATTAACCACATGACTAAAAGTCTCTTCCTAGTCAATGCCATCAATTTGACCATTGCCTTGAGCAACCAATCTAGATTTGAACCTTTCTAGTGTGCCATCAGCTTCGAGTTTAGTCTTTTAGACCCATTTACAACCTAACATATTCATACCAGGAACAAATGGAACTTCTTCAAAAGTATCATTGTTATACAAGGCTTCATACTCATTTTTCCCTCTTGGATCCTTAATTGCTTGACTAAAATATTTTGGCTCGATCAATGAATCCACAAGAGTAGTAAATGCCTATGGTATTGGATGTTTTAAGTCAGTTATATGAATCCAAGCTACCCATTTATCATCTAAACCCTTTTTCTTACTAATCCCAGATTTAGACCTTTTATGTATTTGAGAAATAACATAAGTATCATGATCATCAGTCAATGGAGAAGAACGTATTACCTGCTCAGCTGGAGAAGTTGAAGTATCTGAAGAAACAAGTAACTCAGAAGATATATCCTCAGTAGATGTTGCTGCAATATGTAGAAGTAAAAATGAATCAGAAGAAGTATCTATGTCTGCAGAAGAAACAGTTGTACCAACAAAAAAAAATACAGTCTCATTGAATCTGACATGAGTAGTAGTGTATACTCTACGAGTCTTATAATCAAAACATCTATATCCTTTATGAAAAGGACTATAGACAATCAAAACAAAGATAAAATACTTTGGACTCAACTTATCCTTCCTGCAAATTTGGGAAGCACAGGCATCCAAAAACTGTTAAAAAAAAATAGTCTGACACCTTTGAGAATAACACTTCATATGGACACTTATAATTCAACAGTTTAGCAGGAATTCTATTTACCAGATAAGTAGCACTTTGAAAAACATCAAACCAGAAATACTTTGGCATAGAAGCATTAAACAAAAGTGTATTACCCATTTCAGTAAGTTGTCTATGTTTCCTTTCAGCAGCTCTATTTTGTTGGTGTAAATAAAGACAAGAGATTCTAAGGAAATTCCATTATTATCGATAAATTCTCTAAACGATCCTTTAGTTAACTCCAATGCTCCATCACACTAAAATTATTTAATCTTGGAGTTCAAAAGATTTTCCATTAACTTTTTGAATAAAATAAAACAAGACAAACTATCTAACTTCAACTTCACTGGATAAATCCAGTTGTATTTACCGTAATCATCCATGAACCAAATGTAATATTTATAACCTAAAGTAGAAGAAACATGTGAAGCTCCCCAGATATCACAATGGACTAATGCTAAAGCACAAGTTGGAGTATATAAAGAACTGACAAAAGGTAAACACACACTCTTTCCTAACTGACAAGAAGTACAAACTGACTCAAAAGAGTTATTTGAGAGATTTATAGCAAAAGAAATAGCTAATTTATTTATAATCTTGGATGCAGGATGTCCAAGTATTTGGTGGCAAATAACAGGAGTATCCGAGATAGATGCAACTGCAGCAATATGACGAACATGTAGCACATGAAAGGACTTGAGCGGATACGAATTGTTGTGCATAAGCCTGTTAGAGCATAGCTCGGTTGAACTCACCAAGATTTGGTATGTAAAGTTTGGTTGTCATATTTTAGTATCAAAACTCATCTAGAGTCGCTTGATTAAATACTACAGTCAACTTCGTTTAGGTTAGACTAGAAAGTCTAGGAATGTTTAGACATACAAGTATTACTCCGAAGACCTGAAGAATGAGAAGAAGTAACGACTAGAACGATGACATCATCCTTCCACTTGAGGTTAGTAATATTGAGTTGATCTTGTTTCGATTCCTAACATATCTTTCAAGTCGTGCTATATTGAAAACATAACATGTGAAGCTGTATATATTGTATATTGTATATAGTACTCTAGTGGTGATACTTGGTCATAATAGTATGATAAAAGTGTCAAGGAAAACATATTATGAAGTATAAAAGCTTATCTTTTGGAACTTCGTAAATATGACATCGACATAATCTATTGTATATATTTATTTGATTATGTGTGCATTATATAGGTGTGAGTTTAAGGAAGTAGATGTATGAACTTGTTTTCATAATCGAAAGGGAAAACATGATTGTTCTTTCTATTCTTTGAATATATTTTTGGATGACCAATGGAAGATGACTTTGGAAGAACCTATCTTGAGTTATAACCAGTCTTAGCTTATATAGTATAACTAGTTGTATTCGGTCATGAGCTACCTTGTAAATCAAGGTATAACCGATCACAAGCTATATTAGAATGCAAGTTGTAACCGGACATAAGTTACGTACTTTGGGAACCAAGGTATAACCGGTCACAAGATGAATTGGGAAGTTAGTTGTAATCGATCACAAGCTACCTTTGGGAAGCAATTTATAACCGATCACAAGCTAACTCGGGAAGCAAGGTGTAACTGGACACAAGCTAATTTGTGAGCAAGATGTAACCGATTACGTCTTGTATTGGGAATCATGTTATAACCGGTCACAACATATTTTAAAGTGATGGTTTGATCGGTTCCATGTACAAAATCAGTAACCATGGTTCACATATTTCTTCATGGTGTGTGTGAATTAAGGTTTTGGGTTGTCAAGTTGAGAAGGTTCCAGATGTCGACATATTTGAACATGTACATAACTCCAATCATTTATTGTTCAATGATATTCCTTGATACATTACTCAAGGTGATCCCTGGTCCGAAAAAGTGAAAAACTTTTAATTATTATTTCATCATATATATTTTAATTACCAGCAATTAAAGCATATCCCCTGGAAAATATTATTAGTTAATGTGCTAGACTAATAATATAAGTTTTTCTATGAGAGTTTTCGGAAATGTTGGTTAACATTAATTGGAAATATGAAAACCGAATTTAGGTAATTTAATGCATATTTTGAGAATATTTTCGGTTTTGGAATTTCCTTGTTGTCCAAACAACCTTGGTCTATAAGTGCTTGAGTTTACATTTCTTGCAAACTATCCTAAGAGCCAGGCAAACTTCATTTCTTGTAGTTTCTGGTGGAGCCATCTATTCGAAGAGGAAAGTACCCTAATTAGGAGAAATATCTTACGACCATTCTTTTAAAGACTTCTTTGGGATCAAGAATCTCTACGAGTACCGTCGGTGGGAAACTAGATAATTGCATTGTTATTAGTTTTCGGCTATTGATTTGATTGACTAACAGTTGTTGTAACTTTGATTGCACCTAGTTTGTTTATTCTTGAGAATATTCTCTTCTGATATAAGATTCACTCAAACTAGATCAAAGTATCGATGTGCTCTTTACAACTATCTTCGGATCTAAAGACATCTTGTGATAATCCATTGTTAACAGACTTCGTCTTGTGCGTGATTGATCACAAGAGGATTCAGGTGTTTTTGTGCAGGTATTTGAAGGAAATAGAAGATTTGAAGACGAAGAAGAATTCTTATTAGTTTTCGTATCTTATGGATTTAGTGCACAAACCTTGATCGGATGGGATCCAACTAGAATCGGTTTATCTTTGATAGATTTGAATGATTAGTTGCATGAGATCGGCATCGCTTTATAGTTTCTCTTTGAGAGCTATATTGATTGATTGCGAATCTAGAAATTGATTATTTCGATAATCAATATTTAGATTGATCTAAGAAGACAAAGAAGTTTATTAGATTAAACATAATAGCCTTTGTCAAAAACTCACGTATCTTCTAGCAAGATTGATTAGAGTGGTTACCAAACAGATTCTTCCTTTGCTGTTTGGAATATGATCCAAAGGACTTGCTATTCACGTGCGTGACTCTAGAATTCGAAGACGCAGGGATACTGAGGGAACTAAGTAGCTAGCGGTAGTCCATTTGGTCTCAACTATACGAAGTTGGTATTAGATTTTGTATAGCGGATTAATTCTGAGAGTATTCAAAACTAGACTAGGTCCCGGGTTTTTTCTACATTTGCGGTTTCCTCGTTAATAAAATCTGCGTGTGCCATTTACTTTACTATTCCTCATTATAATTTTTTTTTTATAAGTAAAGTAAATTGCACTTGTACGTTAATTCCGTAACACTTGATATTGATCCTATAGAGTTTCGGTTATTACCGAACCTATTATCAAGTGCACACTTTGTTGTCGAATCGTCTTGATCTTTTATTCATAGTCAATCACACAAGTGATCTTGTTGTTGCATTGTATCGATCTCGTATCCATAGACGATCACACGAAGTGTGAACCGAATATGTTGTGTTGTCTCGACTCTGTCCATAGACGATCACATTCGGCAAAGGACTTATAGGGGGATAAATTAAAAGATTGTGGTGTAGTTGGGTATCCTCTTCTTTTCAAAGTCCTTGAGGAAGAATCTGATTATTCTGCAAAGATTTGATGTTGTATCCCCATGGTACAAATCCCGAACAATTATTGTCAGAAGTAAAGACAAAAGATTGTGTTTGATGGAGGGCACAAACAACACATTATTCAAATCAAAAGAAGCAGCATTATTACTAGATACAGAAGAAATAATTAGTTTACTAGACCCTGTCAATGTAATAGGTTAAAGCTTACCATCTCCTAACATGACTTATTCTGCACCTTCATATTTTTCAGCTTCATCAAGAATAGCAGAATCATTTATCATATGTCTAGTTGCTCCAGAATCTGGTATCCAAACTGGACCAGTAGGACGAATACTCCATTGACCACTAGTTGTAGAAAATGCATTTTGAGTTTCCATATTGTGTTGCTCAGTAAGATGCCAAGGATTGGATGAAGTGGAAACTCCTACACCTGCAAAAGTTTTATGCACATGCCCTGAAGATCTTCTTTGAGGAGATATAGTTGCAGATTAAGGAGCTCTTTTTACAACAACATATCAAAATTTACATCGACTAGCAAAATGTCCAAGTTTGCTAAAGATCTGACAAGGAATAGAATTATAGTCTAACTCTTGCTTAATTGCTGGATTAAACTCACCTTTCTTTCAAGTAAAACTAGATCCAAAGGCACCTTGTCTATATCTCGGATTATAAGCATTATGAACTGGTTTCTTGAAAGAATAATCATGATATTTATACTTTTTGACAAAAAAAAAAAACACAATTAGTAGGATCTTTTGCCTATAATGAATGTGATTCATCATCCCGATCCTTTATCTATTGCTCATGTGTAACTAATCTAGAGCGTAATTCAGAAAAAGATAAAGGTGTTTCCCTATTTTGCATTGTGATAACAAAATTAGAGTAATCTCTTCCCAATCTTGATAAAGCATACATTACAAGATCAGAATTCGGTACTGGTTTACTAATTTCAGGTAAATAATCGGAAGTTGACTTAATCTGTTGTAGGAAATTAAAGATTGTAGAATTACCTTTGCGAATTGAATGTAGCTGAGATCTCAACATATTTTTCCTAGCAAAGAACTGTTCACTGAAAATCTTAGCAAGATGAGTCCACTTATCTCTAGCTGAAGATTTCCCAAGTAATTCTACAACGAGTGAAGAGATAACAACTTCACTAATTAAGGAACCAAAGATCTCCACTCGGCAAACAACGGATTTGCAACTGGAACATTGTTTTGAATCAGAAAAAAAGGCTCAATGCTTAAAATATGCAGGACTAATTAATCAACTTCGATATATATGATTAACATGTAAGATAATGATAATAAAGATTAGATCGTTTAACATGTACTACAGATATGATAAAAAAAATCATAATTTCATGAAATTTTTTAGCTAAAAGAGATAATTAAATGAGATATTAAATATTCAAGATGTCAAAATAACGAGTTAGTGAGATAAATATAGTAATTATCATCAGATTCAAATAATCGATACTTTGAATTTAGATAAAGGATATAATGCAGATTGATTTATATGAATCTAATGCAGATCGAGATAAGAGATTATAATATGCTTGATGCAAATCAAGATGATTTTTACTAATAAAGATAGATGATAGTTGATCTTTTCAGACAAGAAAATTAGATCCATCTAACTTTGTAGAAACAAAATTAGAGATGTTAGGAAATGGTAATGGATTGACACGAAAATGTGATTGAGGTACATTGTAAAAAGGAATAAATTGATTTTGTTGTCATTGTGATTGAGGTAAAGGTTGAAGAGGTGATTGCGGAAGAGCACGTGGAAATTGTAATCGTGGAAAATTGGTTTGATTATTCATTGCAGAAGAAGGTATATTAGTGTTGTTGGTGATGTTGTTGTTGGTGTCGTTATTGTTATTGATGTTGTTGTTGGTTGATGAATTCATCGAATTTGATTATATTATAAATAAAAAGATGATGCATGACATTATATTATCTGTGGGAATATATAAACAAGAAAGAAACTGAGATAAATCGATCTTTAATGTTCATTTGATTGGTTGACTAGTTAATTAATGAGCTTATTACCATCCTTTTTAGAATCTGAGCCTCGTTATTAAATAATGCACAAAGTCGGACTCTGTCAAAAAAAAAAAAACGGCAATTTAAGGCTGCGTAGTGACCATTTCCAGAACCCAAAAGAAAATAAATTTATTTGAGAACCAACAATAAATCAGAAACTATAATGCTTCAAAAAGAAAAAAAAAAAGAAACTATAATGCTTAAACACAATAATATGAATACCTGGACGAGAATGTCAAAACAGTGTAGGGTTGCATGGGCCGCAGCCACTGATTAACAACCCCCACCGCCATTATTGGTGGCACCATATCTCAGCTGCCTTATCCTTTCAGTATTCAGTGAGACAGCAACTTAAGTAAACGTAGGAATGGAAACTCCTATTTATATACATGCATATGAATGTGTATATATGCCCTCTTATGAATGGCAAGACGTAGACCTATCGTATAATGTGTACGTGTGGGTATGGATGTTGATTTAGACAGCCTAGCTTGCTTGATATGACATTCATGAAATGAGAGCGGGCCGGTCTATCAAATCTCTCTCTCGATCTCGTATGGCCACACTCCTCTTACGTCGATGGAGCATAGTGCCTAACCTCATATAGCCTGCAACACGTACAATTTATGAGTCTCACGTCCCAACTGGCCACCACCGGTCCGCACCCCTTATCCGGCTACTAGTGGAAATGAATTAAAATCTTTCTATTGACCAAAATATGTTCCGCGCCGAACTAAAATCTACTTCGTGCCCTTAAATCTGTTAGCTGATTCCATATCTACCGACTAAAAATGGGAAACATGTCATTGTGACTGACAATCTATTCCGTCAGCCAAGATATGCCATTGTAAGTAGCTATGTTTTTCTTGGTTTCAATGGTAAGTTCATTTCAATTGGGACTTGGAGTGAGAAGGAAGATATATTCATGGAGAAGTAAGTGCAGAACATAGAGCACAAAGAATGGAGTTCGGAGGAACCGATCAAAATAATTACTCCCTCCGTTTCTGGAAAAATGAAAGTATCACTTTTCCAGAAACGGAGATAGTATAATAAGAAAAAGAACGGAGAGTGGAGGATGTATTGGATTGGATAAGTACCTTAGGCTTTGAAAAAGTTATCACGGAAACAATGAAGCTAGGAGTAGTGTAGGATCAGAATCTCGCAGCTGCAACACTTCAGCGAAATTATTAACAACATAACACAACAATGTCGCAAAGCAATTTCAGAAACGACATAATAAACGACATCAGCTAAATCATGAGAAAAATATGATGGACTTGCGAAAATTAGGAAGTGTGCGAGATTAATATTTGTAAGGTTGCGAGAATATCGCAAGCCATATCCGAAAATAAAGGACATATTAGTTGTCATCCACTATGTAATTCCCTATAAATAGTCATTCAGTTGTAAAGGAAAAGGAGAGAGATCTTTTTAGAGAGAGGAATAAAAAACAATTAAGAGAGAGAAAATCAAGAGTGGTTGTTGTTCTTAATCCCTTTATCTTTTCTTGTAAGATTGTTCAAAGATTCATCAATAAAATTAAGATTGTTAATCTAAAAATGAGTTGAATGTTAATGAAATATTGTGAGGGGTGTAGTGTAGGATTTCCTGCAACTACATAATGGCGCTAGAAACAGGGATTGAAAATTGAAGATTGTTCTAGAAAAAGTTGAAGATTAATATTGTGATTTATTAGAATTGAAAGTAATTGGTGAAAAAACTTACATAATCTCTTACAATTTGTTAGTATTGAAAGAATGGCTAGAAGGAGAAATGTATCGGAACAACCGACAACTGCTAGAAGAAGAAGTAAAAGACTTGCTGGAAGGGAGAGAAGTGAAATGGGAGAATCTAATAGAAGGAGAAATAATGGAGAAAATCAAATTCAACCACCAGTTCAGCAAACACCGGTACAAAATGGAACAATAGATTATGATAGAGTGAGTGTACACACTTGCGATCAAATTCAGCAGAAGAAGTAGAAGAAGAGCAGCAAACCAGGAACCATAAACAGGTAGAGAGAAATCAAGAAGCAGATGAAGGAATAATTCATGGATATGAGGAAATTGAAGCATTAGAAACATTGAGACGAAGAATACATGAAGAAAGAAGAGCTGAGGCAGAAGAACGTGCAAATCTAACAAGGCAAAATCACGAATTGAGGATGGAAAATATGAGACTACAGAGCAGAAGATCGAGAAGTAATACAAGATAATATTCAAGACGACTAGAAGAGAGATGAGGCGAAACTCACCCACAGTTAATGATGGAAATACTATTCGAGAAGAAATACCAAATCCTAATGAAGAATATCGCGAAGATAGAGAAAGGACTGATGATCGTTACGTTCCACAAAATGAAACTTTTGATGATAAGAAAAATGATAGAAATCAAGAGAATGGACAACGCCAAGGACGAAATAATCAAGATGGCGAAGGGAATCGAGAGGAAGGAAGGAGAATTTCACATGAGAGAGAAGCTCAAAGAAATCAACAAACAATTGAAGAAGAAATTTAAAGACACTATGTTGAACAAGCACGTTTAACTCGCGAACGTGAAAGATTGAGAGCGGAAATGGAAGAACAAGAGCTGCAGGAGGCGATTTTCCGGAATAATCACGACAATCGAGAAAGAAGGCTTACACAAAACCGGAATAACGGTAATCTCAATGAAGAGTATGATAGAGTACAGAGGAGGGCTGAAAGACAATGAATGGAATTGATAAGAAATGAACAAAATCATGGAGGGGAAAATGAGAGACATCATCATATGCGAATTCAAGATAGAGATGAAGAAGAGAATCGCAGGAGAAGACGAGATAAGGATGATGAAGAATAAATGCAAAATTTCGCGAGAGAAGAAAGACATGAACGCAGAAGAAGGGAGGCGAAATTAAAAAGACCAGTGGATCAAAATTTAGGCGTAAATGAACAAATCTTAAAAGAATTGGAAGAAATGAGAGGAATGCTAAATAATAGAGGAGAAATAGGCAGAAGACAATTAGACGAAGCTATAGAAGAAGCTGCGAAAAATCCATTTACAAGAGAAGTACAACTAGGAGGAATACCCCCGAAATGCAATTTGCCTGCGTTAACCAACATCTTTGATGGAGCAACTTGTGCAATTCAACACATCAAAGCCTATGTGATATGCATGTTACAGTGGGAAAATCATGATGCCGTATTGTGCAAGTATTTTGCATCCAGTCTAACAGGAGAGGCGTTAAAATGGTTCGAAGGTCTACCAAAAAATACAATAACATCTTTCAATCATTTGCAGACCACATTCTTGGGGGAATATATAAGTAACAATTCTTCGCGACCTGGTATTAAAGATGTGTTTGGATTAAAACAAAGGATTGGCGAAAGTTCGAAGCATCTAACCAAAAGGTGGAGGACTATGTGTAATGAGATGGCTGGCCGTGTGGATGAGAGATATCTTATCTTGTCATTTATCAATGCTATGTTCGCAACCAATCTATTGTATGTCCAAATTTTCAGAGTCAAGAACACAGTCACAATGATCGAACTGCGAGAACTTCAGGAATAGTATATTGCTCTAGAGGAAAGGCAAAATGAGATGGAATCATACCTAGTTGCGAATACCAGTTCACAAGCAGCGAATGCAAGCTTATTACCCAAACTAATAAACACAGTGGAGAGCACTTCGCAAGGACAACAAGAAAAGTTGACGGGCAACAATCAACAGAAACTGGTGGCTATGGGAAGCCGAAATCAAGAGGATTATGAAAGAGAAAGAAATTTCTACAATCGTGGTGGAAATAACAAGATTCAAATACTTGATCAGCCGCAAGAAACTTATGGAGGTCAGAGGCAAAACCATCATAGAGGAAAGGGAAGCCACAAGATAGTGTGGGAGGAGATAAAGATGCCACCTCTAAATGCAAGCATGGAGAAAATATGGGAAGCTATAATTTTGATGTATAATATACCAATACCATGGAACATGGGAACTGAACCACCTCCAAGCAACAGAAGTCATGAGTTCTGTTCTTATCATCATTTCCATGGACATACTACAAATGATTACAGAAACATAAAGAGAATTATTCTGAGAATGATAGATCAAGGAAAGCTAAACCACTTTCTGGGAGGGCATCCACAATCTCAACCATTTCCGCCACCACCACTAGAGCATCACAGAGTAAACACGGTAAAAGAAAAGGAAACATTCTTCGTAGAAGTTGGTGCAAAAGCAAAGAATCTATTCTGTCACTCTATCGTACATTCATACAAGACAATTGAAGATTTTCATGACAATGTTTTGAGTAGAGTGTTCGCAAGAGACAATGATGGAAGAGAAATTATGAATATTGCGAAAATCTCGCCGCTAGAGGAATGGCAGAAACAACTATTTCTTTTACCGCAGAAGAAGTCCCTGAAGGTGGAGAAGTACATGACAATCCATTAGTGGTAAAATTAGAAATTAATCCAAAACCTAAAGAAGATGAGATGATGATGAAGCTGAAGATTCATGGGCAATTAATAGAATTCTGATCGATACTGGAAGCTCTGTGAATATCTTATTCTATCATACTTATAAAACCATGGGAGGGAGAGATGATGATCTTATACCATCAACATATAAGATATATGGTTTTAATGGTACTGCCAACAAGCCTAAAGGGGAAGTTACTATGTGAATCCCATTGAAGGGGATATCTTCTGAAATCCTGTTCTGTGTCGTTGACATAGAATCACCCTACAATGCATTGATTGGACGGCCTTGGCTACATGGGATTCTAGGTGTAGCTTCAACTTTCCACCAGTGCATCAAGTTCCCTCACCCCAGCGGTGTAGGAATCATAAAGGGAGATTGGGTTGAAGGAAAGAAATGTTACGAAACTGAGGTAGAATCCTGCGAAGGAAGAGCAACCAAGAAGGAAAGTTGGCGACACAAAATCAGAGAGACACAAAGAAGTGAGAGGTTGATGGTGGATGCCATCGAACAAAAAGAAGAAGAAATTGTGAGGCTGATGCTAGTTCATAGTAAGAAATTGTGAACAGTTTACTATCAATGAAGCAATAGCAGAGAATAACAAAGAGGCAAAGAATGGCGAAAGTAATAAAAATAAGAAGTGTATGAATGATTGATTTGTTGCGACACTCTCGCAACAAATAAAATTCTCAAAAATACATTTTATTGAATGAAAAATTGAGATTGCGAAATGAAAATACAATATGATGATATACGAGAACTTCGCAGAGATAATAAATTCTACAAAAGACAATCAGAGAACAATAACAAAAGAGAAAGGGGCGAACCTTTATGGCGTACACCCTAGTTCGCGAATACAATTTCGCAAGAGGCAAATGTAAGACCTAAAGTACGTCATATAAGGGGGTACCGTTTCATGGCTCAGGGAAAGGCTACACCGCCACCGAAACCTGAGTCATGGAGATTTGGGGTCAATAAAGCCCATCCGGGAGAGGCACCTTGGATTCTCAGCTTAAGCATATGACTTAGGTCGGGCGAGTAAGGTAATAAGGACTCTCCCAAGGAGTGCGGAATCTGATCAAGGCGCCGAGGTACACGGTTAAGTCAAGAGTGCCAGGGGCGTCTGGAGCGTACCTTGCCATTCTTGACAAGTCTTGGCTTATACTGCACTCGGCCCGAAGAAAACCCCACTTAGGGTGCAGTCTCGTAACCATAAACCCTATAGGTAAAAGGGATAAGAGGCTGCGAAAACAACTGGTTTTTGTTAAGACCGGATGGGAGGAGCTAACCTTGTATGGTAGAGGTACGCCTCCTTGAAGGGGCAACCAGGGGGAGATAAGGGCGGCACCCTCCATTAGGGAGCTGATAAGTGTCTTAAGACGCAAATGTCATGAGGCTTTTTACTCGCAAGGGTATTAAGGCTTGTCATATTTGTGCGACAATCCTGAAGAGGAAATAATACTAAAGAGAAAGATAATACGAGATCAATGGGTTTTCGCATGAAAATGCGAAGACGTCCTGCGATTTCGTCGCACGACGACAATGTCATGGGGCTTTATTTTCGCAAGAATATTTAGGCCTGTCATATTGTCGCAACAATCCTGAAGAGGAAATAATACAAAAGAAAAAGTTAACACAAGATTAATGGGTTTTTGCATGAAAATGCAAGAACGTACTGTGATTTTGTCGCAATGACAAGAGGTGGCATAATAAGACCTTTAACTAGGAAGGCAAAATAAGACCACACAAGAATGAAATTTTGAAAAGAATCAAAATTCACTTCGCATATGATTGCGAAATTATACAAAAACAACTGCGAAGCTGAGGCACAAAATAAGAGAAATCTGCAAAATCTCTCATTTGAATACAAATAACAGAGTCAAGTATGGGAATGAATGAAATCAAAAAAATTTATTTGTCTCCACATGATAAATTTACGCAGAAAGTTAAAAATTGATGATTATATTGATTAACTGTATTGCAAGGAAGAATTGTTTTAATGAATGCAGGTCAAAATAAAAGAAACTTATATATTAAGGAATATGGGGAACCAAGAGAATTCGCAAGTATACGAAAAGAAGGAATAAATGTACAAATGTTACAGAAGATCAAAGAAAGAAACAAAGACTAATTCTTAGTTGATTCTTCATCATCTTCATCAGATTTGCTCTCTTCTTCATCCTCATCAGAACCTTTACCTCCATCAGAATCTTTATCACTATCGGAGATGATTAGACTAGGGGTGTTCTTTGGGATCTCCTCTGAGAGACAAGTATAATCAGAGTGAGGAATACTATGGTCATTGCAAACTATTTGAATAGTTTGATTGCGAAAATGCAGAGCGTCATTCTTAAAGTTCGCAACAGTGATCTTGAATTGATTCTTCAATCTAGAATATTTATCGTTGCGAGAAGAGAGACTTTTTGCGAGTTCCTCTTTCTCAGCTTCAAGTTCTTCAATTCTGTGGCGATACCTACTCTCATAACCTGAGAACAAAAGAAAATCAATTAATAATTTAGTGAGAACTCAAAAGAGACAAAAGACTAGTAAAAAAGAACAGTTGGTGACCTTCTCTGTCAGAAATCATATCTCTAATCAAGGTTGTATGCTCAGCTTGGAGACTAATATTTACGCCTAAATCCTTTCTGGCATCATCTAAGATTTTCGCAGCCCAAGCGAACTCATCATCATTATTTATGAGAAGACGAGAACGAACTTGGTTTTCTCTCGCTAAGCACAGCATTTTGACGATTGGCTTCATCTCGTTCAAGTTGAACCTCAAGAAGGGTCTCTTGGAATTTCGCCAAAGCCTTAACATCTTGATCAGAGATACGATCTTTATCATCTATAAGTTTGCTAGTCTTGGTTCTTAATTTATTGATCTTCTCTTTGAATTGAGATAAAAACGTTTAAATTGGTTGGCTAAACCTAAACTAGATCTATGATCAATCTCTAAGAGGCGAAATTTGGATTTAAGTTCATTCAAAGACAGAGATGAAATTTTATCATTAGAGAAACTATTCAAAGATTTATTAAGATGTTCAAGAAGAGTGTCATTATCTAGGGCATCGGGAAATGAACGAAGAAGAGTGGCTTCATCAGAAAGACCATAAATGTCTGCAAAAAGGATTAATCAAATAAGATAAGACAATGAGATGAATGAATGAAAGGAAAGGAGAAAAATTGAATATCATAGAGCTGATCATTAGTTTTATGAAGAGTAGAAATTTTGTTCCTTTGCGAAGAAGTGCCGGTTTCCAGTTGTTTGTTCTTCTCGCGAAGACCTTTAACTTCAGCTTCTAATTGTTCGTTCTTCTCACGAAGACCCTTAGCTTCAGTTTCCAGTTCTTCATTCTTCGTACGAAATTGAAGATTCTTCTTTTCAAGAATTTCGCGTCTCCTCTCCAAATCTGAGGCAACAACGAAAGAAGCTTTTCCAGCCTGCGAAGAAAATAAAAAAAATAATTAAAATAAAAAGAAATTTTGAGTCACAATAATGAAGAAGTAAAAAGACGAAGGCATACCAAACTATTGAGAGAATTTAGGAAGCTAGGAGTCACTGATCTGGAGACCCCACGAAGAGAACTATCACCATCCAACAAAGGAGCATCGCAAATAGTTGCGAGAGCTTTGCATGTACTGGCGAGGCAATTATCTTCCATCTCTTGCCAAGAATCAGAAAAGATACCAGATAACTGTGCCATAGAGGATTCAGGTGGAGAATCTTTATTCGTATCAGAGTCGTCATCATCATCTTTGTTGTCTTCATCATCTTCAAAACCATCAGGGAAATGAACATCTGAAGGAGGAGGAGAATTCCCTCTCTTTCTTTTCTTTGAAGAGGATGCAGATGATTTTCCTTTTTGAAGAATATCTTTACTCTTATCACCAGCCGTCGCAGCTTTGATGGGTTCTTCTACTTCAGCAATAACCTTCACACACAAATGAAGATAAGAAATAGAGGCAACAATATATTGTTTAAAATCATAAAAGAATATTTCTTACCTCATCTGTGTATGAGCGAAGAGCTAGCAAGGTATTGGCTTTCCCAGTCCTGCGGTACCTATCTTTCAGTTTCTGGATCTGTAGAATGTCGCAAGAATCAGCGAACAAAAGAGTAAAGATAAATAAAGAAACATAAAGTGGGCGAAATTGGAAGAAATATACCTCTTTCACTTTATCAGGCCAAGAGAATACCCACGGTTGATAAGTGGTGAGATTCGCAGGAATGACATTAGAACCAACAATATAGGATCCTTTCAGCATCAAGGGGAAGACGCACCATTTATCATCTTTGGATTGGCGATGGGTTTTATTTATTCCAGAATGTCAATAAATGCCATGCATGAGCATTTTATCTTCAACAATAACATCATTCCTTTTCAAGCGAACACCCCAGCGAGTATTCTCCTTCTTCATAGATATTAGTTCATAATTTTCGAAGAAATTCGCTACTGTGTACTTCTCAGCGACTATCTCCAAGTCTGCGAATTTAGGATCCCTAAGCTCTTTAGGATAAAGAGATCCTTTACCAGTACCGCGATTAGCAAACTCCAATATCAGACGGATGCAATCCCCACTTAATTGGAAGATAGCTCGCGAAAAATTCGAATGAGCAAGAATTTCATAAATAGAGGAATGTCGGGGTTAAAAAGAGGAATAAGGAGACCTGCGAGAATTTGACCCAGCGAGACTATAATTGTCTGATCATCAAAGTGATGATCAAAGAAAAGTTTAATGGAAAGAATTGATTTGGCACTTTCACCAGGAATGGTAGAAAGTGTGAAACATCTCTCGGCAAGATCTTTTTGAACTTCCTTCAAGGTTTTCTCATGCTTTTGACCGCTTGGAGGCATATTTGAATACAAAGTATGGGAATGAATGAAAAATTAAGAAGATTAAAGAAAGAAGATAGAAGAAAAATTACAGTAGAGGAATTTACGGAGAAAATGATGAAGTTGTAGAGAAGATAAAAAGAGAGTAGAAAGAGAGAGAAAAGGAGAGTAAGAAAGAGTATATATAGAGGAAATTTTTTCGAGAAGATAAACATAATTAAGGCGAAAAGACGTGAACGGTTGAGAAGCAGCGGTTACAGAAGACGTGTCAAGAAACAAATGGAAGAAAAGATACGTGTAATAAATGCAGGATACGAAGAGATGGATAACTGCGACATTTCTCATATCATTCTCTTCTTCGCAGAGACAACATGAGAAGAGGCAAGATGTAGGATCAGAATCTCGCAGCTGCAACACTTCAGCGAAATTATTAACAACCTAACACAACAATGTCGCAAAGCAATTTCAGAAACGACATAATAAACGACATCAGCTAAATCATGAGAAAAATATGATGGACTTGCGAAAATTAGGAAGTGTGCGAGATTAATATTTGTAAGGTTGCGAGAATATCGCAAGCCATATCCGAAAATAAAGGACAGATTAGCCGTCATCCACTATTAATTCCCTATAAATAGTCATTCAGTTGTAAAGGAAAAGGAGAGAGATCTTTTTAGAGAGAGGAATAAAAAACAATTAGGAGAGAGAAAATCAAGAGTGTTTATTGTTCTTAATCCCTTTATCTTTTCTTGTAAGATTGTTCAAACATTCATCAATAAAATTAAGATTGTTAATCCAAAAATAAGTTGAATGTTAATGAAATCTTGTGAGGGGTGTAGTGTAGGATTTCCTGCAACTACAAGTAGTGTTCATTGGGTTTAATTAGAGTATATCTTGAATATTAAACATCGGTTTTCTAGTAGTACATTCTGGTTTTGCAAGGAAGTTAGACTAGCTAAGAAAGCCAGGGAGGGAAACCTGACTTTAATTTTTCAGAAAATATCCCACCAGGTATTCTAAGCTGGGTGGGAAAAGACTATCATGTAGTTTCTTCTTTAAGGAGTAATAAAAATTCATTATTTGGATAAAGAAAACAAAATTGGAACTTGATAGATCGGGGTTTTGATGAGGGTGTCACGCGGACACTCTTGGATATCCACAAAATTGGTCACCGCCGTGGTGACTAAGTGAGAGAGTCCCAGGGACATGAATAATCATAGCCAGGCCTGATCGCGAACACATTCGTTAACATAATCAGCCCTTCTAAAACCCATTTAAGATGGCCTTGACACTTGGTTAGAACTTTGCGTACTGACTGTGCGTTCATACAGTTAGTGCAGCATTTGATGGACGATATAGACTTCCATGACGGCATGAAGCAAAACTGTAACTGTTGGAAAAAATACAGTTTTATGTGAATAAAAATTAATAATAAAATGATTTTTCCAAAAATAAAAACACCTATCAAATTTATCTGTTTGTTTTTTACGGGATAAATTTATCTTATATATTTTGGATTTGGATTAGGGTTTTATGTGATGTGAACTTTTTTTCTCTTGCCGTGAGTGTAGAGAACTTCTTCTTCGTCTTCTATGTTTGATACGAGGTTTTAAGTGCTAACGATTTGTGAGTTTTCCGCTGCCAAGTTCTAGAAGGACAAGTTTGGATGTGCTATTCAAGCTTGTTAAGATTGTTGTATCTTGGAGGCAGATGTACCCGTAGGGCTATAGCATCATCTTTTTCAGAGTGTAGCCGGGGCATTCTTGTCTTGAGGACAGTATGTTGAACATGCGCCTCAATCTACCATTACCGTTTTCTTCTTTCTATTGTGTTTAGCAGGATGTTCAAGACATTAACAGTTGACTAAGGAGAAGACACAAAAAATCAGATAAGTGCCTCTAATATTATTTAGTTGTTTGATTAATTTTTAATTGTTATTCCCCAATAATCTTAAGACAAGAAATTTATCATAATAACAATTAAAATTGTTGAATTGGGTTTAATAACTAGGACCAGTAAAGAGTAGTGTTGGAGTTTTTGAACCCTAAGAAGAAAAGATACTTTTCGGGTATCTATATACAGTGGATAATAGCACCTTATTAATGATGGGATGTTTAATAGAGATCGAGCATTCTCCGGAATCTCTGTTTCGACAATTTTTTATCTAACATGTTGGTATATGATAAGATTGAACTTTTATGTCGCGTAGGTGTTTTGGCCTTACATGTGAGAAGGTTTTTCCTCTTACAAATTTGAGAATTGAAACCATCAAAAAATTTCACGTTGTTTGGTTAAGCTCTTAAGCCATTTTTCTGATCAGTTTCATGATCTAACTATCAGGTGGGCGAATCTGATAATGTTCTTGCATCTATCAGTGGTGTTCTATTTTTTGGTCGGCAGAAAGCTACCTAAAATATGGTAGAAAGTGATGACGACAACAAGGGTATTGACGTTCCAGTTTGATACACATCTAAAAAGAGATGAAAAGTTTTGTACAAGGAACAGAGAACCTTGTGTTTCTTCCATTGGTTGGATAATCTCCTTGCGGGTCTTGATATCGAATGGAGACGATTGGAAAGAAATAAGGAGAGTAAACGAAGAAAAGTTGATGTGCTGCAGTTGTGTGTGGATAATCGTTGTCTCATATACCAGTTCTTGTGGTGTGATCAAAGAGCTCCTGCATCACTCAAGTATTTTCTTAATGATACCGATCTTATCTTTGTTGGATCTGGAATCGAAGCTGATGCCTACAAGCTAATGGTTGATTATGGTTTGAAGGTCTTCGAATTTTGGTCAGCCGAAAGCTACCACCACATGCCTGGTACCTTCACAAGTGAATCAACATTTCAACTTGATACTTTGGAGAAAGATATGACAGCATCAAGCATCATCTGGTCTAGTATCTACACGAGGGTTTCGATGTTCCGAATTGATATATACGCATGCTAAAGAGCGGACAAGTGAATCCCGGAACCAATCGGCGCTTTCGAAAGGAATAAGTCCTTGTGTTCATTCAACTGTCATAATCGAATGAAGCAACAAGTAGGGAGTAATCTGTATTAAACTTAGTAGATACCAGAGGTGATTATTACTCTAAAATTGGTTTGAATTTGAAGAGTTTATATGTCTGTATAAAGCCTTGCCATACATACAAACAAGGCGATCAGAGGGTCAAATGGTGGCCCAGTGTTCCTCATATTGGAAATGCAATACGAGTTGAGGACGAGAGATTCTGTGAGGTTGAATGTACCTATGGGGTACAATTCTGTTTCAGTTTCTCATAATTGAATACCTTGCGAATTTACTTCAAAGGAAAATTATAGTATTGCAGATTCTAGTCTCTCATGCAAATAAGTGAAATGTTGCTCCAATACATCGGAAACAATATTCTCAGTTTGGAAGGGGTAGGAGGGTGGAGAATGTCTCTTACCCAAGTGAAGAGATGTGCTAAGAAGGACCATCACAACAAACATATTCTCCATACGGTGCAGCACCAGCTGATTTTGATGATGAGTACACGCAGCAACCACCTCATGTTTAGGCTCAGCAAGGCGCCATTCTGGTTATAGTCAACCTGGTGCTCATGAAGCACCTGGATATGCTCAAGATGGTCAGGTTGGTGGTCATGTGCCATATGGGACTACTCAAGCAGGTTATGGTGAGCATCCAGTTCCCAGTAGTAGTGCGGGCTACCGGTATCCTGGGACTGTTGAAGCTGGAAACAGCAATTATCCTTCTGAATTTTTGGATGATTTTTCAGCTTAATTAACAATTAATCTCTGTGTTGAATCCCTGACTTGTGCTTGTATAAGCTATGCTAGGTGCCACACAGGAAAGCACATAAGATCTTGTTAGTCAGGTGAATAAATTGCGTGCAAAGACGAGGCGATGGATGCGGGAACTGGATCACTAGATTGTGCCAATGAAAGTGAGTCCTCCATCATGCGAAAATATACCTGGAGGTACGAGTAAGTTAATTTACAATGCATCTCCTCATGCAAAGGTGCTATGGAACTCACGTTAGGCTTAACAATTATGTGACTGTCTTTAAGAAGTTACTTAAGTTTGTACACCTTTAAAGTAATGTTTTGTGCTGAGAATTTCAACAAAAAGAGATGAGGATCATTTTATGATGATTAGTTGTTGTACCCATTGCTGCTATGCACTAGCTCAAAGCAAGAGGTAAGCCTTAACTAATTTTAAATCATCTAAATGTGGGGGGATGTTAGGCATAGGAATGCTTAACGTGTTCAAGGCCTTTTGGCCAGTTTGGTTGCAAACGTACATATAGAATTTGCTGGACATTGATGCATATTTTGAACTTTGAATTTTTGCTAAAAATTATTGCTTGTGTGCGATTCAAGGAATGCTGAGTTTTGTTGAAAAACATATTGCTGGATTTTTCTTTTGCCAAAGAAATCAAGAAATCCCCTTGACTTGTTTAATTCGATGCACGGCAGTGCTGATAGCATACATAATGTTAATTAATTTGATTCTGACCAAGCTTGTCAAGAATTCACTATAGGTGGAGGTGCTGATATCTATGATCTATATTCCTCAACTGTGAGAGTTCGCAGAGATATGAGATTATGGACCATTTCAGGCAGCAGTGATCTAGAGAAAAGAGGTAATCAGAGATTACTTTGGCTTGTTTCTTACAATACAGTAAGTTTCTTTACTGTATGCGTTAATTGGGTGTAACTGTGTAACGATACATAAGTAGTCGTAGTGGTGGTATCCTTAAAAGGTTGATCAAGATGTGAGACAAACTACTAGGTAAGAAAACATGAAGTGTACCTTATACAACCGGATTGTATGTATATGTTAGTGAATAATGCATATATTTCGGTATTCCATTGTTATATATATTACAACCACTAACAAATCTCAGATGTTGAAGATTTTGCAGGAAACTAATGTGTTTTGACGTGGTCTAAAGGATCAGTAAGTAATCAAAAGAAATTTTGAGGAAATAGTTTCTGTCTAACGTGTTTATGTGTTGTAAAACAGATGTGCATATCCGCGTTTACCCTGGGAAATCACAGGGATGCTCTGACTAGAGTTCGAGTGATTGGAATGCATGAGGTACATGTTTAATTACAAATATGTGATATATATTGCACTAACCTTAATTTTAAGGTAGCTATAAAGAATGTACTAGTGAATAGTACATGTGATATTTACGATTTGACTGAAAGACCAAGTTGATTGATATGATCTAAAGGATCTAAGTGAACCAAAAGATATTCTGAAGGAAATGGTCTTTGTCAAACTCGATGCGGTTAATGTGTGTTGTAAATGTGCAGTATAGCATGTGTATACAAATACACTAGTATCTCAAAAGAATTACTGGGATGATCTGATCAGAGACTTGCAATACGACTTGTGGTACATATTAAATTGTGTATGTGATACATATTATACTGACCTTGAGAGATGTTGTTGTTACAGGCTATGAAAAATCTTATCCTATGTGTGTATCCTCTTAAGGAGTGTCTATCTAAGGAATTCCTTAAAACAGACATGATGAACTTGATTTTTAAGAAATCAAAGTTTGTGTGCTTTAATTCAAGCATGAGAGGAAGCCGATGGATATCAATATCCTTCTTAGAAGATATTCCTCTGTGACCGAAGCCTGTGGCCATCATTGCAGAAACTCAATTGACTATGTGAGTCTAAAGTAAATGAGCAATGACAAAGTCTAGACATACTCAGAGAAGGCTAATTCGGTAAGAGAACTATACTCTCTAATGAAGTAATTTTAGTTGATTCGTGAAAGTCAAAAAGAGAGTCTCAGTAGACATGTAAAGTCAAAAGAGAACCTCATGGACTTAGTGAAGTCAACAGAAAAATTAGTGATCCTTTGACGAAAGGATAATCTAGAGAGATAATTTGTAATTATACATCGAGGGGGATGGGACTTAAGCTCATAAAATAAACTTGCCATGAAGGATACTCAACCTTACTGACTGGAGACCCCAAGATCAAGGTTTCGAATGAGACAACTAATTTGTGGTGGGTAAAGGTAAACACTATCAGAGAATTAATTCTCTGTCCCTTCCCTATGATGTAGATGTGATAGTGTGACTGCACGTGAAGGATGACTTTTAATAAGTCTTAATGAGTTATATAGTTTCAATTTAAGATTGAAGTGGGGTGTAGGAGTGAACACTCTTGATGGAACGCACCTATCTGAATGAGGAAGTTGGTCGCTTCCTATGAGAATATGAGCTGATTGTCTAGAGCATTCTGAAAAACAAGACGTCCAGGGCCAAAATAGACACAACGGCGGAGCTTGGCAGCAACTTGGAGATATCATGTGTGGTTATCGCGAATTACACCAAATCTTTGACAGTTCAAGACCTTATGGACACTGGCTAATAAGTAGTTCATGTAACCTCTCACTAATCAAAGGTTCAAGACCTTATGGACACCTATGCCTATTCGTGATATTTCCTAATTTTCCGTGTTTTTATCATATTTTTATTCATGTGGGGAATTGTTGGAAAAAATACAGTTTTATGTGAATAAAAATTAATAATAAAACGGTTTTCCAAAAATAAAAATACCTACCAAATTTATATCTTCGTTTTTTACGGGATAAGTTTACTTATATATTTTGGATTTGGGTTAGGGTTTTATGTGATGTGAACTTTTCTTCTCTTGCCGTGCGTGTAGAGAACTTCTTCTTCGTCTTCTATGTTTGATACGAGGTTTTAAGTGCTAACGATTTGTGAGTTTTCGACTGCCAAGTTCTAGAAGGACAAGTTTGAATGTGCTATTCAAGCTTGTTAAGATTGTTGTACCTTGGAGGCAGATGTACCCGTAGGGATATAGCATCATCTTTTTCAGAGTATAGCCGGGGATTCTTGTCTTACGGACAATATGTTGAACATGCGCCTCAATCTACCATTACCGTTTTCTTCTTTCTATGGTGTTTAGCAGGATGTTCAAGACATTAACAGTTGACTAAGGAGTAGACACAAAAATCAGATAAGTGCCTCTTATATTATTTAGTTGTTTGATTAATTTTTAATTATTATTCCCCAACAGTAACAATCTAATCACGCTTCCAGACGTGGTTCAAATTGAAGACTCAGAGAATTGATCAACCCACAGAGCTTTTCAGGACATCAACAGCTAATGCCACCGGCAGGGAAAACAACATTAAGATCAGTAGCCAGTAATGTTGCTCGAACACAATCTTCATCATAAAACAGCAAGAAGAAACAGAACATCCAAGAATAAGCGGTTTCTCATTTACAGTCCATACAGTTCAGAATTACCTGTTACTGTTGCAGCATAGTCCCGTTCCAACTTACCAACAGAAGTAAAGCCTGAACAAAACAAAAGAACAAGAAAAGCTTTTATTGCTCAAAACTAATGTTTAGAGTGGCAGGGATAATGAAGCACAGCTTCAACTATTAATAGATTTCCATATTAGAGATCAACTCAGACACTCATACATACATAATGGGTCTGGCAACTGAATATACAACAAAAGGCAAAAATATGAAGAAAAAGGCAGCAGACAACACAACCCGCTTTCAGCTCAGCAAAATTCTTATAGGAGTTAGTATAGAATAGTAGTGATACAACAGACACTGGAATGCATATGTTTATGGGAGGAACTTCTAGTTGAGTTCTCCATCTCTAGAGAGTGGAGTCACCCTGACAATTTAAGTCAGCTCTATAACAAAGATCAAAACGAATGAATGGAATAAGAAGCAGACTGCTCGTATGTATCTATATGCCACTTCTTCTTCTTCTTCTCAGACGTAACTAGTTGTCAATTGAAGCTTTTCTACCAAACCAACCATCAATAACCCATACACTATTCAAACAGCTAAGGTCCCATTCCTGTTGGAAGAGTAGATTTCTCAGTTGCCACCACAGGCGGACTTTGATCGCTTCTTTGAGCCAGAGTGGACAGCTTAAACCCATCTCCTGCTTCTTGGTCCTGCTGGTAAATGAATGGACAGTTAATGGCTTTTACAAGATTAGAGGCTTCAATGAAGACATTTTGTTCTGAAGAAATAGTATCCCCTGTATTCTAGTATATGCAATAAAATTTAAGGGCTCCTACATAGTTTCTTTCTCTTTCTAACAGTTAGTATTAGCTTTAGGATAAAATGCACAAACCTGAGACTTTGGGTTCTGCTGGCTTTCGACGTTTGCATTCTGAATTACTTGTAAGTTAATGTCCTTGGAACTTGACGTGGATGCTGGTCCTGGAATTTCAGCAGGAGTAGCAGTTCTCGGGACATCAGGCACCGGAACCGATTTTGCGTAAGGGCCTTCAGATGGAGGGGCATAGGATGGATGTGGCATTGGCATGGGTATCCCTCGACCAGGGTGCCCAAACATCTGAAGGTTAGATCCAGGCATGGTGGGAAAATTATTGTGTCCCGGAAGAGGTGGGCAAGGGAACTGCATGTTATGCATTGGAGGCACCTGCATCATCGAAGAAGCGCTGCCCATATCGAGTATTCCCATCCCAAAACCCATGCCCATTCCCATTCCCATCCCAACACCCATGTGTGGGAAGTGCGGCATGTGTTGTCCAGGCATACGTTGCATTCCGGTAGGTAGCATCATTGGAGGCATATACATCCCTGTTCCCATCGACATAATCTGTTTCATGGAATTTTTGTTTAGTCCAAGGCTACAGTTTATACGTATTTATGGATATCACATATTATGCAATAGAATGTTTACCTGTACTTGAAGCTGAAGAGTCTTCAGATACTCAATGGCCTCATCAAGCATTGAAGCTTTGTCCACCTTGTAATAGCACGACTTGTAAGTCAGCAAAAGCAGCAAAAACTATTTGTATGAAATAAATAAAGAGAACTCCAGCAAGCATAAACAGCATCCGAGAAAGGAACCTACTAAATTTAAAAGGAACACTTGAATGCACATTACCTACCTTATTGCAGTTGGGTATGAGTTCTTGTAATGCTCGCATCTTCTCATTTATTCTATCCCTCCGTCTCTGAATTGCATATCCAAATAGTTAAGAATCTAACAATGGGTAAGCACAAATGAAATGGAGTCCTGCTAGGAAGTCGTACTCACTCTTTCAGACAAATTATGCACTTCCGCAGCTCTAGTCCTCTTAGCACCTGAGCCTCCTCTAGCATTAGATTGTTTTCTTGCCCCTGCAGACTCTTCTTCTACATCCTGAATCAAAATTGATCTCGTCAGATACATGGAAAGACATTTACAAATTCAGAATTCAAGAAATATACAGAAGCAAAGAGGCAAGCGTTGGACTTTCACTTACTTCACTTTGGTATTCAGACTCATCTACTTCGCGAGATTTCCTCTTGGAGGAGTGTTTGTAATCATTAGAAGTTCCTCCAGCACTGTTTCCCGAGCACATCGAAGAAGATGCAACCGGTGGTTCCACACTCTTATCAGTGTCTGGCCTTTCTGTGTTTGTACTTGCCGCAAAACTCGACGTTTGACGAAGAATTTTATCTGTCAACTCAGTACTCCTAGAGGCATCTTCTCGAGAGATTGCCCCAGACTGCTCAGCAGAGGACAATTCCTTAGCAGGGTTACTGGTTGATGGATCAATATCCACCTTGCTTACAATCTGAACTGGTGGATTTTGGAATCCTCCAACACCTTTGGAACTAGTCGTCAAGTCAATGAGAGGGGACTCGACAGGGTTGCTACTAAAACCAGACATCTTAACCTTACTTCCTGTCCTATCTGCGCTGGATAAACCTGCACTGGGTGCAACGCTGATGCCCTGAAGATTGGCTTTAACAAGTGCAGCAGGGCGCGAAAAGTAGGAAAAATTCATCAAACCCAGAGGAGTACTAGTGATGGGAACTTGATCTTGCTTCTGCATCTTCGGGATAAGCACTTTACCTGCTGCTTCTGGTGTCTGCTTTGAATATCTATAAGATGCCTGGTTAACATCACCACTGCTGAAATCTGAAGCTCTTGGTCGAGGAGATGAATTCGAATTATGGCATTCTAACTGATTGATACTACTGCTCCTAGGCCTAGTTGCTGTGGTGGTGTCAGTGGACAAATTGGAATCCGTAATCATCTGAGAATATCTAGCACTAGTATTCTTAATTTCAAATGGAACCACACCAAAATTCTGAGACTGAGCCGTGTGAGTCTGATGAGAGGAAGACAAGGAATTGAGATTGACCCCAGTCAATTCAGAGAAGAAATCTGAACCATAATCATGTTGCATAGAATCTTCAAGAGGATAACTCAACCATGGACCAATATCATCATCTTGATTCAATCCCCCAATGTGATGATGTGCCGAAGAAGGCCCTCCAGTCGCGGCCGAGAAATCATTGGCGGCGGCAGCATCCATATTACCAAACTTACTACCAATCTTTGAATTGACAACATCTCCTCCTCCTCCTGCTGCATCTTTCTTAGATGAAGGAGATGAAAAACCACCAACAGATAAATTCTTCCTGTTCCTACTACCTGATTGGCCGTGCATCATAATTTGACCGTTTTCACACACTAACTCCACGAATTCATTCTCAGGTCTACATCATCAAACCAATAATCAATTGATAAGATTGAACTTAAAAATACCAAAAAGTATATTAAAGTAAAAGAATAGTTTTTTAAATGAATAGAGAGACTCACGGGAAATCAAGATCAGTAGCAGCAGCAGAAGAATAAGTCATCCGAGTGGGTTGTGTTGTTGCTGTAGATGATGAATCAAGTTTGTTGCTGAAACGGTGATGATGAAGATGAGAAGATGAATTTGGCATTTTTTGGTTAATTTACATTATCAAAATCAGTCTCTACACCAGCTTCATTCTTCTTCTGTACAGACTTTTGCACACTCCATCCATTGAAGTAACCACCTTCTTCAACCAACCCACTTTTGCAGCTCTTATCCTTGAAATTAGAAACTGAAAAGCACACACGGTAAAACAACCACAACAACCTCCTCAATCAGTCAGTCAGTCAAAAACACAAATATCTTGAGATCACTCACTCACTCTGATTATTTATATACAACAATGAAAATCCCAAACAAGAACTGTGGGTCGTTGTTGTTCTGCAACTTCTAGTTGTTGTTCAATGGAAAAGGAGTTTGGGAGTGAGTAGCTGAGGATCCATGACGGCTAGCTGCTGGGGAGAAGAACTTTAAAAACACAACAGAAATACTAGTCTCCTCTACTGGTGCTACTTAACCATGGCTATTAGGATAATATCTGACCGACCCTTTAACCATGGTTGTCCTTTATTTTCTTTTCCATTTCGTCGGAAACAAAAAATTAAAATAGACTTGGTTTGGACTAATATGGTTTTGGTTCTACGAATGGAAGGGCCCGGCCAACACCGACACCACTTCCGAACCAATCATCGCCATTCATACTTGTACCGTTTGGTATACGGCATAGTGTCTATAAACTAATTTTATTTTGTTTTATTATTTTCCTTTAGAAAGTGATTTTGTAAGCTTAAAAGGTTATTACACGGCGATTTAGGATATGTTGTAAAAAAATTTATTATAAAGTCATTTAGTATAATTCAACCATATGGGATTATCCTAGTTGATCAGGAGTCTGACTTTTAAATAGGAGGTTAGCGGTTCGGGTTTCCGCTCAAACATTAGAAATCTCGTGTAGTTATTCAGCAATTCGACTCTCCGCTCAAACATTAGAGATCTCGTGTAATTATTATTGATTTACTGTGGGAAAGAGGGCCGTTGGAGATGTCGTGTAATTACTATTAGCTTAGTTTACCAAATCATCGCTTGGATTTTCTTTTTTCTTTTGTACGAAGTGATAGATAAAATTTATCGCGTTTATCTGAATAAATTTTTAAATATGTTAGATTTTGCATTGGTGATGGAAAAAAATTCTAATTTTGCACTTCTACATCAATTAGTGCGAATTTGTGCATGGCATACATGACTATGTCCACTTTGTGCTGTTAACGTCATTGATCTAAATTTTACATCATTCTTCCGAATTAGGACATATTCTGCATATAGAGCTCCAATCTCATTATCTAACAAGATAAGATTTTTGTAGTATTATATTCTTTTTCTTTTGATTTAGATATTATCCTCTTGTTTAGCACCCATTACTTTATGTAAATAATGTAGCTAGCTAGAGTTAAGATAATGTTAAATAAATGGTTATACGGACATATAAAAAGGAGTTAACATATCTTCATATCTCCTAACCTACTCACTTTAAACTATTTAGGGTTTGAAATATCAGATTTGGTTTCTATCCCATTTTAAGGCTGAAAAAAGAAATAATTAACAAAGAGATTGACTTGCTAATCGTGATTAAGGATCATTAATAGCTATCTTTCTATTTGTCTATCTAGATTCTTATAGTAGTCTAATTAGTTAGTTAAATTCGTTTTCTGTACAAGTATAGTACTATCACCATGATTGTTGGAGGGACTAGGAAGGAACATTTGATTAATTAGTGAAAAAGACCAAATTTAATTAAACAAGTTTATAAAGAAGCTAATATAAGACTTGGATTAGAAGGATGGGAAAGTGCAAGTATAAAAATTTTATTTGCCGTCAACAATGTTTTTAGCTAATGACTCTTTTGACGGGAACAACATATGACTCCTGCCACTAAACAAGCATCTATTGAATGGTTAAATGCACTACCCTGCAAATAGCCTTTTTTTTCTTAAAAAAAGAAAAATCGTTCGGTGATTCGGTGCAGAAACTCGAATTTATAATTTCAGGGATGAGAGTTCGTCGTCTGGCCAACCAATCTATTCCTCGATTACCCTGCAATCTGTTTGTCAGGGACTGATTCTCGAACTTAAAGAGCTTATAATCATACTTAATTAAGAAAAAATTTAGTTTTCCGCTGGCAAAAGCTACCACTTTCTCCTGGTTTCTTAGAACAAAGAGTGTGAGTCTATTTCTATAAGTGGAAAGCCATACTTCCATTCACTCAACCAAATAATCAAATCTGGCCACATTCATCCTTCTGAATTCTCATCATTTTATTGCACTATAGCAGCCACGGCTGGAATCATGGAGATTTGGTCTATATTCCACGTTTTGTATTTACCAGGGGTGGTGCATCTTGTCTCCATTGCTACAAGTGATGGTGGTGGTGTAGGGCCTAGTCTTTGTTATAGTTACACTCCAAAAAGAGGGACCAAACTAATGCAACACTAACGCGTGTGTGATGATCACATGCTTTGTGTGTGCTATCTAGTTTTGGGTATAATGGTTGTTTGATGCCTAGTTAGTAAGTTCACGGATGATTCGCGAATCATTCGCGAATTTTTCCGTATCACGAATTACCGTCTTATTCCCGTACGTTTGTAACTCCGAACCCAAGTCGCGTATTATGTGGCATTCCCGGATTATTCGCGAATCGTTCACGAATTTTACGTATCACGAATGATACGTCCGTTTAATTCGCCATAAATTCTTTAGCTTTTACTTTTCAAAGATCCCACTTTTTGGGCTTTACTGCCTCCCGAGCATACACGACCGAATATTAGACGTGTTGTAATTTTTATGAAACAAAAACGACTGAAGAGATTTGAAGGTGAAGGTGAGAAAGATCTCAAACTCACTAACCAAGCATCTAAACCACCATACGACGTCCTCTTGGATAACTAATGTTGTATATATTATTAATATCATCATATTAAGTTTATTTTTTCTTTAAATAACTCACATATATGCATAAAAATTGGTCTATGACCTTATAAATACAAATTATTTGTTATATATAGATACCGAATTTTCAGAGCCGAACTCACATTTATAAATCGAATTATACACGTACGTATGCCGTTCCGAATTACTAACGAATCACGTCCCGTTGACCGAATTTTGGACCGAATCTGGATTTTACAAAACCGTATAATACTCGTACGTATGACGTTCCGTACGTTTGCCGAATCCCGAATTGCTAACTAGGGTTTGATGTGCTTCTTCCAACCTGACAAAATTTACTCCCCACTATAACACTGACATGGTCCGGCTCCCAATCGGAAACCCCCAACCAACCCCACCGTGCTTGTCTTATTGCATTCGCCCGTTACTCATCTCATTTTGATTCCCCGGTAAATGTTGCCTTCCAACTCTCTTAACCGACTTAAAGCCAACTTAAAACCACGCCCCTAGAATTCATGATATCCTAAGCTCCATACTATTAGTTTCTATATAATAATCGGAGCCAGACAGACCATCTCCGGGATGTAGGTGTTACAGTGGGTGATGGGTTTTTTGATATTCTATTCCATGGAAAGAGAGAAAAGAATAGAGCAAAAATTCCATCCTCCCTACTGAACCACAATATAAGATAATCCATCCAATACCGTTATGAAACGATCCTTGACTGTTACAGCTTTGTTGATGTTCTTTCCCCATCAATTTGTTTGTTGTTCTTTCATGTCCATTTTCTGTGGTAATAATAATATGGTGTCATCATGTCATTATTGTTATAAAAATTGCATAGAGGTGGAGTGCCGCAAATCCAAAAACGATATCTTTCTCTCTTCTGTAGCTTCATGTTCTGCTCGTGCCTACCGATCTGGCCAACGGTCCCGCGCCACGGGCACTTATGACTGACTCACCCTCTCTTGTTTTTGTATTATTGTCATCTTCTTTGCCCCGGGAAAGAGGAAGAATCAAGCCAATTTCAGCAACCAGACCAAAATACACCTGACTTTTACCTTAATTCACCTTACTTTTACTACTGTAATCTTTTTCATCTTCGGTTGTTAATCGGTTTATGAAGATCATATACATACACATGTTCTTGTGTCTAATCTAGTCTGTTGAGGGTTATGGGAGAAAATGTTCAAGGCACTTCCGACTGCTACCCACCGCCCTCACTGTGGATGCAAATCAGTTCCCTTGGGTCCTTCTGCATGTCTTTCGTCCTCATGGTTCTATGTTAATAATGCAACTCCAAACTCGAACCCCTCGTGTGAACTCCCTCAAGTAGCTTCACTGCAGGTTTACAAGAGCAGTTAATTATTTGCTCTGCCTCACAGTTGACAGGTGCATTACCAGCAAAATAATGACAACCACAAGATCGTGCGAGAAATACATATTAACTGGATAAAATATATGAGATGAGGTTTTCAGACAGATCATAGATGATTGTAAAGAAAAGAAAAACTTACCACGTTGACAACCAAGTTGATGACATACACATACAGATCTCGAGTGAGTCGGTAATCTGTTTCATCAGATTAAGAAAAATAAAAATCATAATTTCTGTCACCTACTTGGTAGTCTTCATTTTTAAATGTACCCATTGTCCCCCTTCTTCAAAACATAACCATGGATACATGATCATGATAATGATGGTATCGGTACTTTAAATCCTAATTTATCGATTTCAACAACTCTAAATCCTCTTACCCATCATAGAATCTCGTTGTCAGGTAACAAATAATGATATTCTGTAAAAAGATCCAGTACTGTGTCAATGCAAAACGATAAAAATCTAAATGACATGCTTGCGTGTAAGTAAATACCCAGCAGCCTGAATTTGAGTCGAGGTTTCTGTTGTTCATATATATATATATATATAGCTGCTGCACTTCTCATTGTATATATCCCTCAGCATGACGCCCAAAGGACCAGAAAGAGAGGGACCATTTTGTCTGATTTCTCCAACATATACTGCTTTCCAGAAAACAAAGCAGATATGAAGAACATGGGTTACACATGCCAATAAAATTACCAATATAGTAATGACAAATACAAAAAATCATTTCCCCAATCACTAAAGAGAGAAAAGAATTCTATTACTAAGTCTTTCGTGTCCAATCAAACATAGTTTAACATGAAAGTTAGTTAGACACTTGTTTCATTGGCAGAAATTAAGGAAAAGACTTTCACCCAATAAACCTCTATTTGAAGCTTTAGTGTGAATGTGGTTCAGGAAATCCTTTCAATACTCTCTTGAATTATCCCTAACCCCCACCGAGACTTTTCGTGCAGTGTAAAAGAAATAAATATTGAATGCAAAGACGATGATTAAGATGATAAACTGACATAATGATTCTTAAAACAGACCAGGGGAAGAGACAGAAGATTATATTGATTAACTAGTAGAAGAAGCATGCTTTCCTGGAGACATAGAAGGTGTGTGTAGAGTGGGGCTCCTGCTGATAAGTAGAATTTTAATGCTCCCTCTCTCTCTGCCATTCTTGGCTGCGAAACCTGTTCTGGAGCATAGCTAGTGGATTCTCTCTCACATTCACTCACTCTTCTGCAATCTGCAATTTGACCACTAGCAAGAACACTCAATGTTTGACTCTTATTTTAGTAGGTGTCCATCATTATTTCCTTTAAGAAACCTAGTGTGGCAGACACAAATAACTTGAAACAGACTCATAAATCAAGATCAGTCCGGATCAGTACAGCCAACTTCCCAGTAAAGATCCATAATGATGAGGTCATTATTACGATCAAACGCATCCTGTATCATTAGATTGATTGTTCAGGCAGTAACCATCTAAAAAGCTAAGCAGCAGACTAGATGATGTTTACTATGAGTTTATTGCGGAAAACCATACCATATAGTGAATGGAAAGAAGAGTCGGTGTCATGAGATCAGCATATTTTTGAGACTATAATGAAAACAAAAGGCAACACAGAAAATATACAGTGCATTGATAGATCATCAGGAAAATATCATCCGAAAATGGTAGTTAAGGAACAAAGATTATTAACAGACAGCCTCTATGGTGCAGGGACCACTATCTGCTGTTATCAATTATTAAAGAAAAATTAAAAAATTATTTGTCAGACATGCATGTTCATCTGTCTACTATATAATCAGACTTTTTTAAACAATTTTTTCTTTTTGAAACAAATCTGCCACCTATCTAATTTTCATCTGCTTTAAGAAGCTAATTGTTACAGCATTAGTTACTCGCTACTTATTACTCCTCGTTTCTAACCTTGTATTTCTTATACAACTCTTGGTGACTATCATTAGGAAGCATTTCCATTTCTAGCATTTGTTCTTAACTTCTCTCAAAAATATGAATTGGACATAGATTCTTAACTTTTACATCAAGCATTTATGATTAGCAGTAGACAGATGTTCTGCAATCAGGACATTTAAGGCAAAGACCAACTCATTGCAGAGTTATCATTTAGGAAGTGAGTATGTGACCATATATAGAGTAAGCCCTATATAATCCCTAACAGTTTCAAATAACACTTATTAGGGCTATATACGACTTTGTAGTAGTTCTCACTCTAATCATTTTGGACACAGTAATAGCAAAATCATCCTACAGTGACAGGGACAATGACATATATTCAGGATGGCAAGATACTCCCAATAATCGGAGAGAACTATGACCCCTTAAAGGTCCATCTATAGGATAGTAGTTGAACTAGAGCTAATTCACCCAGATGCGATACTGTGAATGATTATTAATCAAAGGCTTGGAGCATACTGAAGACTTTGACGAGTCATGATAATTAATGTGGCCAACATGATCCGAGAAACATCTCGAAACCCCGCCTTGAACTGTCTCTACATCTTTTACCAGACAAAAAATAATGGAAAGTAATAATGGGCCTTTTTCAATAGCAAATTCTGGTAAGCGATATATGGAAGTTCAAATTTGTTTTTGAGCATCATAACTTGATTGGAATTAACCTATCTCAGGAAAAGTGATGGTTTCTACTCACAATCAATGGTTAAAGAAGCATGAATAACGATGATCTGTTGGTATGGAGTTAATCTCAGAAGCATGATACCTGAAAAACAACTAAACCACTTCAGATAGAGAAATATGAATTGACAGTGATAAGTAGTAGAGAGTAGAGAAACCATTTACCAGCAGATTGTTGATCTCAAGAAGCATATTGCAGGGCACAGATTGACCAGTAACACTCTCACTGAGAATAAGGGAGATGAGATCGGGAGTTCACTTGAGGTTTCGGAAGCTCAGTTTCACTAGGATGACCCACTTGTTACATGCATGGCCAGTATTATAGATGAAAAATTCCCTAACCCTTCTGCTTGTAGCACAGGGTTAATCATGAAATAAGATTGACCATAGACTTCTCAAAACAATCATTTATATGGTTCTCTTCTGGTTTAACAAAACCAAGTTATGTCAAATTTAAACCACTGTTCACCAAAATTCCCCACATAAGCATAAGCCAGCTGAGGATCTGTGAAACCTATTGATATCCCTGACAATTATCTTCCTATCAAAAATCTCGGAAGCAAAATCCATAACTGTGTGGCAATCACCACAAGTCCTTGGTTCTTCTTTATCCTAATTGGTGTACCAACTGGCAAAGCCAGAAAATCCATGTGCAAGGGCTAGTTTCTCATTATGGTACCATATCCTCTCATCTTTAACTGCATATTCTGTTTCAGCAACATATCCTCTCTTCTGTGCCAAATCTGCTAATTTCCGCAACATTTCATATATCTTATCCGTCCAAGGATGTGAATTATCATGCATTGTGAATAAGTAAGTTGTGTTCTTTAATGTCAACCCCAACTATACCCAGGCTCTTTTTTCACCCCGCTTAGCCCCATCATTTTTCGTACTTCTTTAGCTTTTTCTAACATCCCATAACGTGCATATATGTTAGAAAGAAGCACGTAATTCCCAGAATTTCTTGGCTCCATCTTAAAAAGCCTTTCTGCGACCTCTCTACCTATCTCAAGGTTACTGTATTTCCTGCAACCCCCAAGCAAAGCTCCCCAGACCAATGGGTCAGGCTCAAGTGGCATTGACTCGACAAACATCTTTGCCTCATCCAATCGACCAGCTCGACTTAACATATCAACTATGCATGCGTAATGCTCTGATCCAGGTTCGATCCCATACAACCATTTCATGGAATCATAGTACTTTAACCCTTCTTCCACGCGTCCAGTATACCCACAAGCTGAAAGAACACAGACAAGAGTGATACGATCAGGTTTAATCCCCTTCACCAACATTTCCTCAAACATGTCAATCACTTGATCTCCAAAGCCATGTAGTTGACAAGCTGCAATCATGGCTGTCCAACAAACAACACTCCTATCCTCAATTTCGTCAAACACACGGCGAGCGTCTACCAAACCACCACATTTAGCATACATCGTTACCAAAGCGCTTGACACGCAAGTATTCGACATAAACCCACTCTTAATGATCTGATTATGGATCAATGCTCCTTGATCAAGTGCTCCAAGACTAGCAGAAGCATGCAATGCAGTTGAAAGAGATGCCTCGTCAGGCGATACACCTTCACTTCTCATGACCCAAAAACAGTTACAAGCTTCTTCAAAGCAATTATTTTGTAACAAGCCCATCACCATAACATTCCATGTAACAACATCTTTATCTCCTATGGTCCTAAACAACTTCAAAGCTTCTTCAAATCCAACACATTTACTATACATGTCTACCAACGAGTTCTTCACATACGCCAATTCAACTAAACCATGTTTAATCCCTACCCCATGAACCTGTCTCCCAAAACAAAAATTACCACTGTTTGCGCACGCACTCAACACAGTAGAAAAACTCACTTGATCAGGACAAACTAAAACCTCCTTAAAAACAGTCATTGCCTTCTCATACAACCTATTCTTCGAAAACCCAACAATCAAAGAATTCCAAGAAACCAAATTTCTCTCGGGCATTTCATCAAACACCTTCTCTGCATAACCCATTTCACAACACTTCCCATACATATCAATCAAACCACTCCCAACAAACACATCAGAATCAAACCCACGTTTCAAACCCAAACAATGTATCTGTTTCCCACTCATTGTTTCAGCACAAGCTGGTAATACAGCCGAGAAGGTAAACTGATTAGGATGCACCCCTGTTTGTCTCATCTGGTTAAATAGGTTTAATGCTTCATTAGACTTGCGGGTACGCGAGAATTGAGTAATGAGAGATGTCCAGGTAATGACATTCTTATTATTGGAATGGTTGGTGTTTGAGAATAAGAGTAGGGTTTGGCTAAGTTGACCACATTTGGAGTATAAGTTGATGAGGTGGTTGAAGAGGTATGAAAGATGAGTGAAGTTGTTAGTGATGATTTGACAGTGTATTTGTGTTACATGCTTGATGTTCTTTCTCTGTAATGTAGAAGAGTTTAGGAGCTTGTTTATATATTGCAAGTTTGATAGTGCCATCAAATTGAGATTCTTTTACGCCAAAACGCTACTTCTCAATTGAGCTATTCATCGAACCCATCTTGCAGAGTTCCCCGCATGATACTGTATGTAACCAATCGTGGTCTCTTCCGACACAAGGTGGATCTCGCTTTTCTCAAAAGAAACCCTATTTGCCGCCTTGGAATGAACTCCTAGATTGTGTGTTCTTCCCTTCCAAGAGAGACATTCTTCGTTTAACACATGTTCCATTGGACACCGCTTCCGGAATCCATTTTGATTTTAAAATTTAGGCGTGTATTACTACTGCTACCTCCATTCCTTAAAAAATGGGCTTGTTTAGTCTATAGCAAAGATTAATAAAACTACCTATGAAGTAAGCGGTAGAGAACTTGTGAGGTGGTACAAATTTTTATCGGTGGTGCGATTTTAAGGGTTGGGTGGTGCGATTATTTCATCTTATTTTTTCTCTTGTGTTCTCTTAATTCTACCGTCGTTTGCGGCTGAATAGCGTCGACTCAGCCTGATCAATCTCTTTTGTTGACTACCTCCCATGAGGCAGAGGAAAATTTGGAAGGAGGATATCAGGATTTCTTCATTCCTGATAAGAGTTCTGGTGGTTTTAGGGTTTTACCTGCAAGTTTTGGTTCTAGTAGTGGCTCTTTTCCGAGATTTTGGATCCATTAATTGGTCGGAGTTTTACTCTGGTAAGCGATGTGTTAACCAAGATAAGGAAAATATGTTTAAACAGCCGGTGATTATGATGGAAAGAACGCTGCGTCGTTTCTTTTGCTGATTTTGCTAAGGATATCAAAATGTGTGAAGATCTGGTTATTATGAATTTTGTAGGTAAGCATCTCTCATTTATGCAAGTTAAGAACTTAAACCGTGGGTGTATCAAAATACACCACCAACTTTTTCTTAGGCAACATGTAGGGACTAAACTCGAATACAATTCCCAGAGTTCAACTTAATGAATCTCAATCAGGGAATTATATGAAGAGATTATATCTCTTTATCTCATAATCAGAAAGTTTACAGAACCAAATCCGTGAACCTGACTATGTCTGAGAATACTTGGACGATCTTAAAAATCAATATCCAAGAACAAACAAGGTGTATCCAACAAGCAAGGATGGATGTATCTACTTTGATTTATTTACGTACAACCTGTGATATTCCAATTATAAAGATAAACAACATAATGTGGAAAAGAAATAACACAGACACCAGAAATTTTGTTAACGAGGAAACCGCAAATGCAGAAAAATCCCGGGACCTAGTCCAGACTTGAACACCAAACTGTATTAAACCGCTACAGACACTAGCCAACTACCAATTAACTTCATACTGGAATGTAGTTGAGACCAAATTAAACCCTCACAACAATTTAGTTACAGTCGCGCTCCTTATGCCTCTTGAATCCCAACAAGACTCCGCGTAAGAGTTGATTCAACTCAATTGAAGACTTTAAACCAATTTTTCTCCCACAGATAAGCATATATGTGATTTCCTTTCTGATTGATGGATCAAGGTGAGACTAGAAATCGATAGCAATAGACAAAGTTTAGCTAACCTCAAAATCCGAATTTATGTTTCCAAAGAGCAGCCTAGATTATTATTCACCTCAAGTATTAACCCTGTGGAATCACAAAGTCTGAGACGAAGAGAACCTTGCAATTTCTATCTATCTTGTTCGAGTGAGCATCTCAACAATCAAACAAGATCAGGATACACGAACTATCAAGATAAAATATAGTTGGACCTGACTTCACGAATCCTTATGAAGTCTTTTTAGTCGTTAAACCCTAAAAGGGTTCGAAGGAGAAAACGACTCTAGTTTACAACTAGGATGCACAAGAATAGTGTCGGAATTCAAAGATCCCAGTTGCTTGAGGTTCCCCTTATATAGGTTGGTTTAGGTTTAAGCTAAGATTGCTTTGGAACCAAGTAAACAATATCCACTGTTAGATAAATCTTTTAAGTGAGATTAACATAACAAGATCTATGATTAGGATGAACCGTAACTGAACCGTGTATAAAGACATTGTTCATGGATGGTCAACCGAGACTAGCCGATTGAACCATTGTAGATGGGGAAAAACGATTTGCTGGTTTTTTAGGGGAGTGAAGAGACGGACGTGTTGTCGAGACTCCTCAACCGAGCAAATTGCTCAACCTCACACAGATGCACTGCAAAGGGAGTGCTTCGATTCGAGAGATCAATCTGTAGGACTCCGGCCTAAACCAAGTCAATGGTCGTTCCAGAATCAATTCGGTCACAAAGAGGGAGATGGGTTGATCTGTATGAGGGAAGCTGAGAATTGTGTGGTACCAATGATGATCAAGGATTGTGGATGTGTTGAAGGTTTCTGAAAATTGATGAACTATTGAGTTCGAATAAGTTCTGGTAGATTGATGAATTCTTGAGAGTAGTTACTCGAGAAATTATGTGTGGACGATTGTTGATGATGTCCTCAATCATGAATTCAGAGACTTATTTATATTGTCAGAGAAATTAACACATTGATCCCTGTAAGTGTGACGGTTTCATGAGTGGAAGAGTCGGGAAGTGGAGATCATGGTAAAGTCAGTTCCATGTCGTGTGGAGACTGACTGATCGTGCACCCACTACTTTTCTAACTCCTTCAACCGTTTGCACGAATTACGCACATTTCTCATCGTGGATGAACACATGTGCCGTTGGACGCCAGACCAAAACCCTAAGTGATATCCCCCCATTTGTGACGTGATTGATGTCTCACAAGTCGTGGAGTCTGCAAGGCAGACGTGTTTTAATTAGTCAGTTGTTGAATCGAACATGATTGACGAATGCTCAGTGATTCATGAATGTTAATATTTCTCGTTTGAGAAAATATTGTAAATTCAATGAGTTGTTGAATATTTGATGAGTTACTGAATATATATGGATTATTCGAGCAACTGGGCAAGTATTGCTCGATTCGACGAATTATTGATAAATTACTGAATATCAATAGTTGGATCAATATTCGAGCAACTAAGCAAGTATTGTTCAATTCGACGAATTATTTATTGGTGACATGAGCCAATAAAATATTAATTAAAATATTGGTAGACTATCGAATATTATAAATAATCCAGCTGGATCAACATAAATTTATTAGTGTTTGAACTTGCTCATAATGATGGTTTGTGGAGCGTTTTGTTCGAAACCCTGATTTTTGATCAATCGTTCGTCAATTGGTGATTTGCTGAAAATTGATCATGAGTGAAGGAGGGACCAACCACATGGGATGATGGACGACCATGTGGTGCCCGAATACTCGAGTGAGATTGCACCATGGTCTTGAGTTGACCGGTTGGTGAAAGAATGATGATTAAATGTCGGTTTCATCATTTATTGAAATAGTGCTCGATTGAGCATTAGGCGATAAAACCTAATTATGGAGAAGTGAAGAACCTACCAAGAGGGAATGAAACCGGCCCTTGATGGTCGTGGGACCAGATGATGGTCAATTGAGCAAATACCAAGTTATTTGGAAAGAGTTTGGACCCAATATGAGCAATCGAGCAAATTAGGTCAAAATTGTGAAAATGTGTGGGGCCGGCTCATTGCAAGCCCTAGGGTCGGCTCAATTGATCAATATTTTGTAAATATTAAAATGAGAGTATTTTAACATTTAAAATTGTCGTGAGAGGCTAGCCGGTCGCGTGACCATGTTGGCTTTTGGTTTTCATGATTTGAGCAAAATTTGAGGAATTATGACGAAATCATGATTTTTGCTCAAACCAAGGAGTTTCATGAATTGAGGAAAATAATAATTATAAAATACTGCGGATTGCAAGGTGTGGGACCGGCCACGTCCACGGCTATGTTTCCCCGTCCCACAGCACTTTCCTTAATTTTATATTATTATTTTTCATGAAAATCGTGATGTTTATGGAGAATCCATGAGTTTTTGTTGAAACGGAGGAGTTTCATGAAATTGGGGAATGATAATTATAAAAGGCTAAGGATTGTAAGATGTGGGACCAACCACGGCTTGGGCATGGCCGGCCGGCTAGGTTTCCTGGTCCCGCACCCCTTTTCTAATTTTATATTATTATCTTTCATGAATCCGTGAAGTTATGGAGAATTCATGAGTTTTGCACAAACAATGAAGTTGCTAAATTGAAGGAGTTTTTCATGAGTTCATGAAAATAACGAAAATAAGGAAAAATAATGGGAGAGGCATGGGACCGGTCACGGCTAGGGCATGGCCGGCCGGCCGGTGGGCCCGGACTTACGGGCGCCTCCTCATTATTTTAATATTTGTTGTCTTTCTTCTGTTTTGCATAGGATTCCTCATCTGTCGATATTTTTGAATGCTCGTTTGTGGATCCGGGTGCTCAGTCGTGCATCATTGTCGAGTACACTTGCACCATTTTTATGGGGCTTACTCAGTGATAGTCCAGATGCCCGATTTTTGAGTATTTATTACTAATTTATGAAATTCAGCGGAGAATGATTCATGAAACTGAGTAATAAAAGTGAATAGATATTTATTATCAATCCATAGGATCAGCCGTGGATTCGACCATGGATTCAGAATAATAAAGTTGAGTATTATCATTCCATGGGATCGTGGATTCGACTATAGAATCAGAGTAATTAAATATTACCATTTCATGAGATCAGCTGTGGATTCGATCATGAAATCGGAGTAATTAAATTATCTATTACCATTCCATGAGATCAGCCGTGGATTCGATCATGAAATCGGAGAAATGAGATAAAATCGATCACATTCTAGGAATTTAGCGGTGAATGTCACGGTAGAATTAATCTATTACAGAAGGGATATTGGCCAGTTAAAGCGTCATATCCGTTCTGAAGGTGTATAGTCAGAAGACAGTGAGTTGCCGAAGTCCTGAAGACGTTGTTGCTTTCAATCTACGGAGAACCGCCTGGATCTATACACGGTCTCTCTACATATTCAGGGAACAATGAGTGTCACTGACGTCCAGAAGGCGTTGTTGCTCTCAATCTACGGAGAACCGCCCAATCGTTCTTCTATGTAGAGGCGGGTCTCTCTCATGTAGTCAGGGAACAATGAGTGTCACCGACGTCCTGAAGGCGTTGTTGCTCTCAATCTTATGGAGAGCCGCCCAATTACGTTATTCTACATATAAGACATGATGAAATGCGTGGCACCGAACGCTCAGCTAGTGGAGGCCTTTCAGGAAACATATTCATCATGGCTTCATAAAATATGAATCGTCATATGCCTTAAGCCAACTCAGAAACATGCGGTATCATGATTTTACGGTTTTGTCCTTTGTTGAAAATCTACCATCAACATTAAGTCCCCTGCTTAGTGAGGGACAGTCATGTTCTGCAGTAAGCATTAGATGGCGATTTTCAGTCGACGAGATCAGTGGTTGAACTCAGTCATACAAAGGTAGCTTCAGAATCCTCGATTTGCTCCAATGGTGTCATGTACGAGAAAATGCAGATATAAGGAACCTGATAGCAAGATAGAGTGTCATCCCGTGAGCACGGAGAGATGAGGCACTGCTGATTTGGTCGGTCGGACGTCCAGTTTTGTTCGGTTTAGTATTTACGGGCTCGAGCCAAAAATGAAATCTATATTTTAGTAACAGATGTTCTCGTTCGTTCGTTAGTTTAAGAAACAAACAATGATCCCTAGCATAAGAGAGATTTTATTTATGGAATAAACTCTCGTTCCAAAGGTGGATGCTCGTACGAGAGAAAAGTTTTTTTTATTTGAATAGACGTGCGTCTATTAGTAATAAAAAAAATTGTCTATGAGGTTTCATGAAATTTTTTATTTTCGATGTGTGAGCGTTCATAAATTTTTGAAAATATACTCTCGTTTCAAAGACGGATGCTCGAGGGAGCAAAAATATATCATTTTTTCAAACTTATATGAGTTTCACATTAAAATATATTTTTGTAAAATCAATGTTTCGATTTTGAACAACTGTTGAAAGTAGACAATTATACATGGTGGAATAATGTCTATATGTGAGTTTTCACAATTGTAGAATGAACGTCTGTCCAATTTTTGAAAAATCAGTGAATGTTAACTCAGTAAAAATTTATGTAAAATCAATTTTTTGATTTTCAGCAATTGTTAGAGGTAAACAATTTTTGATAAAATGTTGTTTGTTTGGATTCTGTGATTTGTCAGTGTATGCATAAAAACCAAGAAATGTTCACCTAATGGGAGTGGATCACAGAGTGAAAATAATGTGAATTGTTCACATGATGGAAGTTTCGTGAATTGTTCACAATTTTATGAATACCGGGTATACATATCACTAAGTCTTTATCGACATATAGCTACGCCGGTACGTGTAATGAGTACTGAAAAAGCGGGGGTCTAACAACACCACCCAATATTTCGCTTAGCAATCCGTATGGAAAAAATTCAATATACTTTTTATGAGAATCAACTACGCAGTCAGACTCAATCAATAAAAAGATATATCAAAGAGTTTATATCTCAATCTCTCGATTTAATCTTACTCAAGCAAACTGCGAGTCTCGATTAAAGAGAGATACTTGGACGGTACCAAAGACCAATATCCAAGGATCAATCGACTACAATCAACAACCAAAGGTTGGATTAGAGAAGTTGATGATCTTAACGCACAACCTGTATTATTTCAATTATATAAAATACAATGTGGAAAAGAAATAACACAGACACCAGAAGTTTTGTTAACGAGGAAACCACAAATGCAGAAAAACCCCGGGACCTAGTCCAGATTGAATACACACTGTATTAAGCCGCTACAGACACTATCCTACTGCAAACTAACTTCGGACTGGACTATAGTTGAACCCCTATCAATCTCTCACTGATACAAGGTACAGTTGTACTCCTACGCCTCTGATCCCAGCAGGACACTGCGTACTTGATTCCCTTAGATGATCTCACCCACAACTAAGAGTTGATGTAACCCAAAGTCACAGACTTGACAATAAGCAAATCTGTCTCACACAGAAAAGTCTATCAAAAGGATAAATTGTCTCCCACAGATAAACCCTAGGTTTTGTTCCGTCTTTAAATATAAAATCAAGGTAACAAGAACCAATTGATAATTCGGTCTTATATTCCCGAAGAACAACCTAGATTAATCAATCACCTTTCAATGATCCTTCCTGACTACACAAGCGGATTATCGAGGAATCACAAACAGTGAGACGAAGATGTTTGTGACTTCTTTATCTTGCCTATCGGAGAACTCTCACGATCTCAAGCCAATCAAAGATTGTACTCGTACGATAGAAGATGCAAGATCAGATTACACAACTACGATAAAAGTAGTATCGGTCTGGCTTCATAATCCCAATGAAGTCTTTACGTCGTTAACCCGATTTTAGATAAGAAAATCAAGGGTTAATGGAGATCGACTCTAGCGAGCGCACTAGTATCACACAGACGTGTGGGGATTAAGTTTTTGCTCAAGCTAGATGTCTCCTATATATAACCTTCAAATCAAGGTTTTTCCTTAGTTACAAAGCAATCCATATTCACCGTTAGATTAAAACCCGATTTAGATTCAAGCCAATATCTCTCAACCGTTAGATTGAAAGACCTAGATTGTCACACACACTTGGGTACACGTTTACTGGGTTCGTGAAAACCATGCACAAACGAGTACGTGTATGTTGGTTCAACATGATAACCCAAAAGGTCAACCATATGAGCATCTCATATTAATCATGTTCTTCTTCACTATAACTAGTTCAATTGACTCAAATGAACTAGTTAGAGAGTTTTTCAATTGTTATGAGATTTTATGTAACTACACAAGACACAATTGAAACAAAGATGATTCGATTCACAGAATCGGCTCATGAACATTATAACCACGGTTTGCATAAAGCATTCCTTAATAATTAATGTTTAATGTTCAGAGCACATCTTTAGATCATAACCTCTTAAGCTCACAAACAAGTTCGTGGACTTAAGTTAATCGGTTGAGTTTTCCAAACTCAGCAGAAATTCTCGATTCGAGAACTTCCGCCAGTTCGCGGACTGGGTTCGCGGACTTAGCACACAAACGAGTTTTGGAAATCCCAGCAGAAATTCTCGGTCGAGAACTTCCGACAGTTCGCGGACTTGGAAATCCAATTCCATAATCCTCCCGATTACTCTTGATCAACAAAGTTCGAAAACTTCGGTTCAAGGAATACATGGTTATGTAATCTAAACTCTCATGCCAACCATTGAGACATTCTCAGAGGACGCTATGTAGCCGTTATTCACAGAACGATTCACGTCAGAGCAATTCTCAAATAGTGATTAAAACTTTTCATGACTTGCGTCACTAGGTAAAGATAAACCTGATCAAAGCGAAACGCTTTACCAACACATGATTTCGAGTAAAAGATAAGCATTGAATACTCAGCTCGAAATATCAAGTGTGCATGATCTAGTCTATATAGCATACGACTTTTGTCTCATAAGAAGTAGGAGATAGAATAGATAAACTTTTGAGTGATAGATAAGTTCAAGTCCTCACATATCTTTTTGTTGATGAAGTTCCACGGTTCCTTGTGTAGATCTTCGTCGTTGTCGTTGAATCGCCATGAAGTCCTTGAGCTCAACTACACTTTTCCTATCCTAGTCCGAGGCTTAGTGACGAGGTGTCAACTCACATATAATATTTTCTACTTCTCTTTACACTAGCAAGTAATATAATGGAAGCAGGATCGTCCCAAGGGAGGTGTGTTAAGCAAAAGTTGTTATGCAAATACTCTTAGCAAGATTATTTTGTTGTAGAAAATTCTGAAAATTGTATTCAAATATGAGATGAAATTTATTAAAGGTTCATTCTCGGTCCGGAATATAAACCAAATTGATATATAACCACGTTCTTCGCATTATCTCGTTACTAACAACCCTAGGATAATTAGTACGCTCAATTATCCCGTTATTATCTCCTAAGCTCACCAGATACGGAAGCGCTCGACTACCGGTTTCTACTTGCCAAGTTAGCTAGAGGTACGCTTACTAGGTGTGACTCAAACAAATACTTTAAGTATTATGAGATAAGGTTGCTCCTAGTGATGAATTCAAAAGCTTGAATCACCTAATAGTGTCAATTTCTACATATGGGTACTTAACAAAGTCCCATCATCAATACCCGTATATTGCTACTTGTATTTATCTTTCTAGACAATTACGGGTCGAAGAATTCAAAACTAGCAATAGGATTATCAAATCAACTATTTAATTTCGAACTTAAGCAATTAACAAAATAATCCATAAACACTATTGGCATAGTAGAATCAAACAATAACGAAAACAATGGCGAGAAAACGAGTTATAGCATATCAATTAGAAATCCATATCTCGGGCTTCAAAATCGCCCTTAATCAAAAATAGGTTTAGCTCCTCATAATAATAACAAAGGCTTAAATATTGTTTAAAAAGAAGAAAAGAGAGTTGAAAATAAACCCAGGCAGCAAATCAGTGTTGCTGCTGTGTAGAATAAACGTTACAGGCGTCTTCTCTGGTGATCAAAAAGGTAGGTTTTTCTGATGTCTTTCTGCGCCTCCTTCTATAGCTATTTGTCCCCTGCAATTTCGCAACCTAAACAGCCTCCAATAATCCTGGCCATTTCTAAATCTCAGCCATTCAAATTCTAAACCAATGGCCACATCACCCTTGCTTAACTGTTTTCACGGTCCCAAGCTTTATCCAATGCCGAGACACGCCTCATACACAGCCCACTGAGACATGGCTAACCAGCTTCCTAATTCCCTGGCAACAGTCCATTGAACCATTGCCAAATACCCTTCCTGTACAGCCATCGAGTCATGGCTACAGCAGCAAAAGACCGAGGCAGCACTGTTGGTGTCTCCACTGAAATCTCACTGCCAAAACTGCACCCAACTCCCCAGTTTCAGACCACAGCTCCGAAGTCACCTTCCTTGCTTGCCTGAACTCTACTAAACCCATCAACACAATCCATTAGCCACGGAAATAACAACATCAGGTCCTTGCCTTCATACAAATCCAGTTCAACTTAAGATCTTCCAATCAAAGTGTTTCCTCCTTCCACTGTTCTTCTCCTATCGGTGTTAACAACGTAATCTAGCCAGTGCCAGTACCAACACAGATTCAGTTGTCAACCATTCTCCCATTTACTTCCAGGAATCAACCAAATCACTGCAGTCTTGCACACTCCTGCTGTCTATACGAACTCCTGTTGAACAAACCTGGTTGTAGCAGCAACATATTGCAGATGCAATTCAGCTCAATAACTCGCCATATCACCTCCATGCTCGAGCCAAAACTACCAAGCATCAAGACATGTCTGTACCTAGCTCTTCCTTGTCTTACCAACTGTTAAAACTCAGCTCAATCGACTCACTGCAGACACCAGAACTCCTTGTGTATCTTCTCAACTGAACCTGACCACAACCCCTGGGAACGCAGACCCAACTAGAGCTTAGAGTGGTGAAGAAGTTCATTCAGGCAATTACCTGAACATGTTCTGTGCATAACCTGGTGGTGTTGTCATCACTGGAGGAAACATCTTCTACACTCTCCATATCCCTGCAAAATTCAAATCCACAACAAACCCATGTCTCTAAACATTCATCACAAAGAATTAATGGCAGCAAAACTATTTCCATCAATTTTCTCGGCTGGAAACTAATGCAAATTCGCACCCAGAACCCCCAAGAATTCAACCATATCTGCCTGTAAATTTGTACCACCTCTTACTCTTCTTGGTTGCATTCGAATGATTCAGAAAAACCCTTGTCAGCAACCATCGTAACCTCCCCGAAATCAGACACAGGAACACATACTTCAGCTGGATTTTTGTACATAAAATCTGTCCAAATCTGCCTCAAACTCGAGCCAAGATTTACCCATTTCTCTTTCTCCTTGCTGGTTCAAATGGATCTCTTGAACCTTGATAAATGACCATCGAACCCATGGCTGGCAGTGATGATAGGCTTGGTCGACGGCAAGCTGAAACTGGTTGTAACAAGAGGGAGTCTTCTTGTTGTAAACTGAAATGAAAATGGGGTATTCACCTGTTGGTTTATGAAACCTAATTTCATTCCACCAGCGCACATGTGTGCTGCCCATGATGTGATCTCCACTAACAAATACAATGGGCTTCTGACACTCTTTTATTTCAGCAGGTTTCTAGGCTTGTAACTGCCGAGCTGTTAAGCCATGTCAAAAACTTCAGACTGCTACAGACGTTCAGCAACCATGGTTCATATTGCCAGCACACAAGCTCAATTTCAAGTCCATGCCCTTGTAATTTCCTGACTGCAACAAAGAGTTTAGCTCCAGCTTCGTTGACAATGTCCTTGGCCTCCAATGAGCTTTAGCCGCGTGCACGGATGCAATCCATTTTGGCGCTTTTTCTTCCCTTGAAGTCTTCCAACAACATCAGCCGTTTCTTATTTCTCAGATTCACTTATTCTCTTCAATTTCTCCTCATCACTAAAGTTGTCGTGCTTTTCAGACAGATAATTTGCATCACTAAAGCAGACATGCTTTTCAGATAGAGATAAAGAAATACAAGAAAATAATGAGAAATAATCCGCCTTGCCCTTTTATGCGACATTTCTTCTTCTTTTGTTCCAAATGACTCCAAAGTACCTAAATACTCAAAAACAAACATAAGATACATAATTTACAAGAAAACTTAACAAAGAAAGCATGAACAATAGATAAATATTAAGGTGTTTTAGACACCTATCAAATTCCCCCACACTTAGACTTTGCTAGTCCTCGAGCAAATCAAAACAAAATAATTCTAAAACATACATACAACTCCGTGTCGTCGAGGCTACGGTTAATTTTAGCATAAATAACAAGCCTTTAAACCCTTAGGTGTCCCTAGTGGACGAGTTTAGTCTCGTGAAGATTTACAAGAGGCGTACCTACAAAACCTTTTACTCCAAATTCCAACGACCTGTGAAAAGTCTATGAACGAACCCAAAATGACTATAGGAGGAGGTACCTTGATTCACATTCAATTCATATATAAGTAAATAAAGCTCTATTTAGAAAAATGAACAAACCACAATACTCGGAATATAACTGACCACAATCACACATGAATAGATTAAGAAGACGGATATAGAGATAGATGTTTGCGAATGTTAACAAGTGATCGGTGTTTCCCATATCTGTCTGAAGGTCACCGCCAAGATGAACCTATGACCTAATGGATTGAGATACTGGTCAGAATACTAATATCAACTCAGCTGGCATATACAAGGGAACCAACAGTCGACAATCTTAATTCTAGATCAACTCAACTATCATATATAATGGAACCAACAGTCGATTTTATTGAACAATAATAAACTTTTTCTTTTTTTTCTTTTTTCAGTTTTTCACTTTTTTTTTATTTGACAACAAGATTAGACCTTTTGATCCAAGCGCATGCTTCTTGTCAGTAGATTACATGGTAATTCCCTTGGATCATGCGTTCCACGCTTGTTTAGGCGACGGAGACAGGGAGAACACACACATATTGCATCAAAGTGTCAATCTTTATATATATATACACCGATTGGTATAATTGGTCTAGTATTTTTTGTTTTTTCTTAGTAACTCAATCCTCTATTTCATCCTAGCAGTAATAACAATTCGATGTTAGTGACCCACCAAATCAATTAGAGAAACAAGAAAATATTGCAAAAATAAAAACAGAAAGTGATATGGTGACATTCCGAGATATGGTAACAACTATCATATTATTTGTAATTCCTGAGCTATGTACTTCCTTTTAGTTAATGGGTCCCTCAACTCCTGTAGCCAAGATGGTTCCATCCATTTAGATTGATTGTGTCATCCTAAAGGCCCATGTTTCTAGGTTCGGAGTGTATAATGCACTTTTTTTTTCTATTTCTTTTGTTTTTTACTAAAGGCATCAAACTCTACAAACATATAAATGCTCCCCCACACTTAAACTTTACATTGTCCTCAATGTAAAATTTAGTCATTCAAAGTAAAGTTCAAGGTGGGAAATTCCGCAAATGATATGCAAAAACAAAGATAGATTGCTGAAAAATAAAAATAAAAAGATAAAGATAAAGATAAAGATACAAAACCGGTGGGTTTCCTCCCACTTAGCACTTGGTTTAAAGTCGTCATCCCGACTTTCATCTCGCTTGCATTCTTAGCCAGCGTCAGTTTCCTCCACAACAAAACATGAGTGCACATCACTTGGGTATCTCATAACCTCAAAGATGTTCAAGCGAACGACCTCTCCATCAAATTTCATTGTCAAGGTACCTTCAAATACATCTATCTTTGTTCTAGCGGTTCTCATAAACGGTATACCCAACAACAAAGGTGTAGACGAGGATGAGTTTTCATCACTCATATCAAGAACATAGAAGTCCACAGGAAATATAAGCTCATTAACCTGCACCAAAACATTTTCAACAACCCCTTTTGGGTAGACATTAGATCTATCCGCAAGTTGAATAACTATGCTAGTACTTTTGAGAGGACCGAGATTCAAATATTCATAAATTAGAGCAGACATGACACTAATAGATGCTCCTAAATCTAGCAAATCTTTTGTAAACCTTGTTTTACCAATTGTGCAAGGTATAGTAAAACTGCCGGGGTCTTTCAATTTAGGTGGGAGTTTCTTTTGAAGATATGTCGAAGCACTCTGCCCCACACTCATTACCGGTCAATTTGTGCTTGTTAGTGAAAAATTCCTTTAAGAACTTTGCATAGTGAGGAACCTTCCTTATCGCCTCAATTAATGGAATGTTCACTCCGATCTTCTTGAAGATTTCCCAAATCTCTTTGTCCAACGTCTCCTTCTTAGACTTTGCAAACCTGTTAGGAAAAGGTGGAGGAGTAACATAAGTAGAAATAAGAGGTTTAGGTTTAGAATTTGTTACCGAATCATCCTTTTTAGGGACTGCTTCGTCGACTTCTTTCTCTAAGTCACATTCATGGGACTCCGGTGATGTTTCCGATTTCTCTACTTGTTTCCCACTTCGTAGTTCAATAGCACTAACATTCTCCCTATGATTCAATGGTTGCGAAGGAAGTTTTCCAGCTGCTTGTGCTTCCAATTTGCTCACGGTAGTAGCTAGTTGACCCATTTGTGTTTGCATGTCCTTTATAACCATCTCCGTCTTTTGCTTATCTTGCGTCATTGTGTTGAGAATGAGATTCAACTTGTCATCTATACTCATGCCTTGAGCTTTTTGTTGCGGCCTTTGCAAGAATTGGTATCCACCTTGTTGATTGAAAGGTGTGGAAACTGCAGCTTGCTTGTTGGCGTAGCTGAAATTTGGATGATCACGAAAAACCTGGATTATATGTGCTGGAATAAGAGTCATATCTTGGTTGTTGCTGATTTTGGTACATAGCACTTGCTTGCTCCACTTCTTCGGTGTATGATGGTATTACAGCCGCTGCTATTTGTTGCATCATCCTCTCCATGTTACCCATCCTATATTCCAAATGTGAAAAATCACCAACTTCGTTCACTTTCCGTACCATTGGTTCACTTCGAGTGTAGAATTGTTGAGTGTTTGCAGCCATATTCTCTAACAAACTTGTAGCTTCCGCAATGGTTTTGTTGGTAAGTGCACCACCACTTGCGGCATCAATCAAATTTCTCTCATTAGAAAGCAACCCCTCGTAGAAGTATTAAATAATAAGTTGGTCGCTAATTTGATGGTGTGGATAGCTAGCTAGAAGTTTCTTGTACATCTCTCAGTACTCATAGAGAGTCTCTCCGGGTACTTGCCTAATACCACAAATCTCCTTGCGAATCACTGCTGCTTTTGATGCCGGAAAATACTTCTCAAGGAATAACGTCTTCATCCCATTCCATGTGGTTATACTCCCAGCATAAGATACATAATTTACAAGAAAACTTAGCAAATAAAGTATAAACAATATATATAAATATTAAGGTGTTTTAGACACCTATCAAATTCCCCCATACTTAGACTTTGCTAGTCCTCGAGCAAATCAAACAAAACAACTCTAAAACATACATACAGCTATGTGTCGTCGAGGCTACGGTTACTCTTAGCATGAATAACAGGCCTTTAAACCCCTAGGTGTCCCTAGTGGACGAGTTTAGTCTCGTGAAGGTTTACAAGAGGTGTGCCTACAAAACCTTTTACTCCAAATTCCAACTACCTGTGAAAAGTTTATGAATGAATCCAAAATGACTACAGGAGGAGGTACCTTGATGCAAATTCAATTTATATATAAACAAAGCTCTACTCAGAAAGTTGAACAAACCACAATACTCGGAATATAACTAACCACAATCACACATGAATAGATTAAGAAGATGGATATAGAGGTAGATGTTTGCGAATGTTAACAAGTGATCGGTGTTTCCCATATCTGTCTGAAGGTCACCGCCAAGATGAACCTATGGCCTAATGGATTGAGATACTGGTTTGAATTCCAATATCAACTCAGTTGGCATATACAAGGGAACCAACAGTCAACAATCTTAATTCTAGATCAACTGAGCTGGCATATACAAGGGAACCAGCAGTCGATTTTATTAAACAATGATATAATTAAATATTTTTTTTTTATTTTTATTTTATTTTTATTTTTTTTTAATTGAAAACATGATTAGATCTTTTTGATCCAAGCACATGCTTCTTGTCAGCAGATTACATGGTAATTCCCTTGGATCCTGCGTTCCACGCTTGTTTAGGCGACGGAGACAGGGAGAACACACACATATTGCATCAAAGTGTCAATCTTTTTTTTCTTTTTTTTCACTTTTTTCTTTTGTATATATACTCCGGTTGGTCTAATTGGTGTGGTCTTTTTTTTTTTAGTAACTCAAACCTCTATTTCATCCTAGCAGTAATAACAATTCGATGTTAGTGACCCACCAAATCACTTAGAGAAACAAGAAAATATTGCAAAAATAAAAACATAAGGTGATATGGTGACATTCCGAGATATGGTAACAACTATCATATTATTTGTAATTCATGAGCTATGTCCGTCCTTTTAGTTAATGGTTTCCTCAACTCCTGTAACCAAGATGGTTCCATCCACTTATGTTGGTAGTATCATCCTAAAGGCACAAGTTTCTAGATTTCGGAGTTTATAAAGCAATTTTCTTTCTTTTTTCTATTTTTCTATATTTTTTTTTTTACTTAAAGCAGCAAATAAATTATACAAACATATAAATGCTCCCTCACACTTAAACTTTATATTGTCCTCAATGTAAAATTTAGTCATTCAAAGTAAAGTTCAAGGAAGGAAATTCCGCAAATGATATGCAAAAACAAAGATAAAATGCTTAAAAATAAAAAGATAAAGATAAAGATACAACACCGGTGGTTTGACTCCCACTTAGCGCTTGGTTTAAATTCGTCAGCCCGACTTTCAGCTCTAATTACTCCTCCAGAGGGAGTGGATCACTCAATGTGACCATATCCAGATTCTCAGTCACAAACTGCTCATAGTATGGTTTCAAACGATGGTCGTTGACCTTGGAAACCAGCCCTGTTTTGGGACTAATAATTCCAACTGCACCATGCGCAAACACATTAGTAACAACAAATGGTCCAACCCATCTGGATATAAGTTTACCCGGAAATAATTTAAGACGAGAATGGAATAAAAGAACTTTTTTCCCTCCTTCAAAACTCTTTCGGAAAATCATTTTATCATGGAAAGCTTTGGTATTTTCTTTGTAAATGCGTGAACTTTCATATGTATCATTACATATCTCTTCTAACTCATTAAGATGAAGTTTCCTATGTTCACCAGCTGCATCTAACTCCATATTACATACCTTGATAGCCCAATAAGCTTTGTGTTCAAGTTCCACCGGAAGATGGCAAGGTTTACCATAGACAAACCTAAAAGGAGACATACCGATGGGTGTCTTGTAAGCTTTCCTATACGCCCACAAAGCGTCATTGAGTCTATAACTCCAATCCTTCCTTGTGACGTTCACCGTCTTCTCTAGGATGAACTTAATCTCCCAGTTGGAAATTTCAGCTTGGCCGCTTGTTTGTGGATGATACGGTGTGCCAACTTTATGAGAAATATTATAATTCTTTAGAAGAGCGTGAAAGGATCTATTGAAGTGCGAACCTCCATCACTAATCACCACTCGAGGTGTACCAAATCTAGAAAATATATGTTCCTTCACAAACTCACAAGCAACATGAGAATCATTGGTAGGAGTGGCTTTAGCTTCCACCCACTTAGAAACATAATCTACAACAAGAAGTATATAAAATTTCCCATTGGAATTCACAAAAGGCCCCATAAAATCGATACCCCAAACATCAAAAATCTCAACAGCGAGAATTGGTGTTTGCGGCATTTGGTTTCTAGCACCTAGGTTACCTGTCCTTTGACACCTATCACAAGCCTTTCAAAATAAATATGCATCCTTAAGCAATGTAGGCCAATAAAAACCACTTTCGAGAACCTTGAGGGCTGTCCTCTTGGCTCCGAAATGGCCATCACAAGCATATGAGTGGCAAAAATTCAAAATTGATTGGAACTCGGATTCAAGTGCGCACCTGCGGATCATTTGATCGGAGCAATGCTTCCACAGATAAGGTTTATCCCATATATGTTGCTTGGAAATCTTCTTGAGCTTGTGTTTCTGAAATGTAGACATGGAACTAGGTACTTGTCCCGTTACCAAGAAGTTAACAATATCAGCTTACCATGGAGTTGTGCCAACAACCGTAAAGAGTTGCTCATCCGGGAAGCTATCATGCAAAGGAATCGCTTCTTCGGACACAACCAATCTGCTTAGATGATCCGCTACGGTGTTCTCACTGCCCTTCTTGTCCTTGATTTGCAAGTTGAACTCTTGAAGAAGAATAATCCACCTTATGAGCCTTGGCTTAGGATCCTTCTTTGTGAGCAAGTATCGAAGTGCAGCATGGTCGGAGAAAACCACCACCTTTGTACCCACTAAATAAGATCTAAACTTCTCTAGTGAAAATACTATGGCCAAGAGCTCCTTCTCAGTAGTGGAGTAGTTGATTTGCGCTCCATTGAGAGTTCTAGAAGCATAATAAATGGCATATGGAACTTTACCATCTCGCTGTCCCAACACGTCTCCAACGGCATAATCACTTGCATCACACATCAACTCAAATGGCTTGCTCCAGTCCGGTGGTTTGATGATTGGTGTGGTAGTCAACAACTCTTTCAAGGTGTCAAAAGCTTCCTTGCATTCCTTGTCACAACCAAAGGCCACATCTTTCTGCAAAAGTCTACACAGGGGCATTGCAATCTTCGAGAAATCCTTGATGAATCTCCTATAAAAACCTGCATGACCAAGAAAAGAGCGAACCTGCCTCACAGTTGTGGGGTATTGTAAGTTTCGAACCAAATCTATCTTAGCCTTGTCCACTTCTAACCCCTTAGAGGATATAACATGGCCTAAGACAATCCCATGATTCACCATAAAGTGACACTTTTCCTAATTAAGCACAAGATTAGTTTCTACGCATCATTTAAGAATAAGTGTAAGGTTATCTAAGCACTTGTCAAAAGAGTCACCATACATGCTAAAATCATCCATGAAAACTTCTATGATGCTTTCCACATAATCTGAAAATATGCTTACCATACAACGTTGAAAAGTTGCTGGAGCATTGCACAAGCCAAATGACATACGTCTATACGCAAAAGTGCCAAAAGGACAAGTAAACGTCGTCTTTTCTTGATCTTCCGGAGCTATTACAATCTGATTATAACTTGAAAAACCGTCAAGAAAGCAATAGTGAGAGTGTCCAGCCAATCTTTCAAGCATTTGATCAATGAATGGCAAGGGAAAATGGTCCTTTCGGGTGGTAGAGTTGAGCTTTCGGTAGTCAATACAAACTCTCCAACCGGTTTGGATTCTAGTTGGAACCAAGTCATTATTTTCGTCTTTCACCACCGTGATTCCGGATTTCTTTGGAACGACTTGAACTGGCTCACCCATTTGCTATCGGATATGGGATAGATAACCCCGACATCCAACAACTTCAGGATTTTTTTCTTGACTACTTCCATCATCGGAGGGTTCAAGCGACGTTGATCTTCTCTTGGTGGTTTTTCCCCCTCCTCAAGAAGTATTCGATGCATACATGTGGAAGGGCTGATTCCTTTGATATCGGCAATGGTCCACCCAATGGCAGACTTGTACTCTCTTAGCACTCGAACAAGTTTCTCCTCTTGCACCTTGGTAGGGTCTTTGGCAATGATCACCGGCAACTCTTCCTTATAACCCAAATATACATATTTGAGGTGATCCGGAAGAGGTTTCAACTCAAGAATAGGTGCATGCACAATCGATTGTAAAAGTTTCTCATTAGTAAGCGGCAAAGAAACATAAGACGCATTATACTTTTGTGGAACTTCTATGAGTTAAGAGATAAAACAGCCTATTTAAGCTCATCACAAATAGACAATTCACTTTCAAAGTCTTTGTATTTCCCATAACCTAAACCTTCCACTATGGTGTTTTCTAAAGCATCATCACCATTCACTTCAAAAATCTGTTGAGCTAGAGAATCAATAATATCAATCGAAAAACATGAATGCACATCACTAGGATATCTCATATCCTCAAAGATATTGAAACTTATGATCTCATCATCAAGTTCCATAGTTAAGGCGCCTTTGAAAACATCTATCTTTGTTCTAGCGGTTCTCATGAATGGTCTACCCAACAACAAGGGAGTAGACGATGGTGAATCTTCATCCATCATGTCAAGAACATAGAAATCGTCCAGAAATATGAGTTGATTAACCTGCACCAAAACATCTTCAATAACCCCTTTCGGGTAAATATTAGATCTATCATCAAGTTGTGTAACAATACCGGTATTCTTAATATGACCAAGTTTCAAGGATTCATAAATGGAAGCGGGAATGACATTAATGGATGCTCGTAAATCTATCAAATCACGTTCAAACCTGATTTTACCAATAGTACATGGTATGGTGAAACTACCGGGATCTTTCAACTTAGGTGGGAGTTTCTTTTGAAGATACGCCGAATCATTTCCCCCCACACTCATTACCTCATTACCGGTTAATTTGTGCTTGTTAGTGCACAATTCCTTCAAGAACTTTGCATAGCGAGGAACCTGCCTTATCGCCTCAATGAGTGGAATGTTCACTTCAATCTTCTTAAAGATCTCCCAAATCTCTTGGTACAATGTCTCCTTGTTCGACTTTGCAAACCTGCTAGGAAAAGGCGGAGGAGTAGCATAAGTAGAAACACGAGTTTTAGAGTTAGAATTTGTTACCGGGTCAGCCTTTTTAGAGGTTGTTTCACCCTCTTCTTTCTCCAAATCAGGTTCATGGGACACCGGTGATGTTTCCGGTTTCTCTACTTGCTTCCCACTTCGTAGCTCAATAGCATTGGAATTCTCCTTATGATTCAGTGGTTTCGAAGGAAGTTTTCCAGATCCTTGTGCCTTGAGTTGATTCATATCATTAGCCAATTGACTAACTTGGTTTTGCACATCTCTCATAGCCATCTCGGATTTCTGTTGGAATTGGTTGAATCCTTGCACTGTCTTTGAAATCTCTTGCATACTTCGCATCATAAGAGTAAACTTGTCATCCACACTTGTACCTTGAGTTTCTTGTTGTGGTTTTTGCATGAATCGGTACCCTCCTTGTTGATTGAAAGTAGGATTTGGTGCAGCTTGTTTGTTGGCGTAGCTGAAATTCGGATGATCTCGCCAACCTGTATTGTATGTGTTGGAGTACGGATCATACCTAGGCCTTTGCTGATTTTGGTACATAGCATTTGCTTGCTCAATATCTTCGGCGTGTGATGATGGTATGACTGCATCTGCTATTTGTTGCATCATGCTCTCCATGTTACCCATCCTATGTTCCATGTGTGGAGAATCGCCAACTTCATTCACTTTCCTTACCATTTGTTCACCCCTAGTGTAGAATTGTTGAGTGTTTGCAGCCACGTTCTCTAACAAGCTTGTAGCTTCAGCAATGGTTTTGTTGGTGAGCGCGCCACCACTTGCGACATCAATCAAATTTCTATTACTAGAAAGAAACCCCTCATAGAAATATTGAATCACAAGTTGATCGCTGATTTGGTGATGTGGACAGCTAGATAAGAGCTTATTGTAGCGCTCCCAATACTCATAGAGAGTCTCTCCCGATATTTGCCTAATACGACAAATCTCCTTGCGAATCACTGCTGCTCTTGATGCTGGAAAATACTTCTCAAGGAACAACTTCTTCATTCCATTCCATGTGGTTATACTTCCAGAGGGTAAGCAAAAGAACCATTCTCCTGCACCATCTATAAGGAAGAAAGGAAACGCTGTCATCATATCCATATCGGCATCTGCAGTTGCTTGCTTCATACTAGTCACAACATGATGAAATTGTTGTAAGTGACAATTAGGATCCTATCCCGCTAAACCTCTGAATCTGGGAAGCAAGTGAATCAATTGCTGCTTCAACTCAATGGTTCCATTCAGCTGAATACATAAAGGTTGCCGGTCAATGTTTGGAGAAGTGAGATCCTTGAGTGTTCTTGGAGCAGGTGGTCGGCCTCCCATTGTGTTGTCTTCCTCTTCTTCCGAGTCCGAGAATTTCACTTGGTGCAGAACTAGGAGGAAGTGGAGTACTCACTGCTCGAATGAAATCTCTTAGAAAAGTACTCGATCGAAGACGTATACCAGTAGGACTTGGTTTTCCTTCTCCAAGTATTCACAAAAGAGATGGTACCTAAAAATCAGATTCTAAAAGATTTAATGTGTAAATGAAAATAGAAAATAAAAGCAAAAGTAACAACTAAGAATAAAAATAACAACTAAACTTGCCACTGCCTCCCCGACAGCGGCGCCAATTTTGACGACGTGTCAACTCGCAAATAATGTTTCTCTATTTTTCTTTAACTAGCAAGTAGTACAATGGAAGCAGGATCTTCCCAAGGGAGGTATGAAGCAAAAGTTGTTATGCAAATATTCTTAGCAAAGAAGATTTTTGTTGTAAAAATTCTGAAAATTGTAAAGTTGTATTCAAATATGAGATGAAATTGATTAAGGAATCATTCTCGACCACGAAACATAAACCAAATGATATATAGCATGTTCTTCGCATTATCTTGTTATTAACAACCCTAGAATAATTAGTACGCTCAAGTATTCCGCTATTATCTCCTAAGTTCACCGGATACGGAAGCGCTCGACTACCGGATTCTACTTGCCAAGTTTCCTAGAGGTACGCTTACTAGGTGTGACTTAAACAAGTGCTCTAAGTTTTGTGAGATAAGGTTGCTCCTAGTGATGAACTCAAAAGCATGAATCACCTACTAGTGTCAATTTCTACATACGTGCACTTAACAAAGTCCCATCATCAATACCCATATATCGCTACTTGTGTTTAATTCTCTAGACAATTACGGGTCGAATAAAATATAAACTACCAATAATATTGTGACATAACTAATTAATTTTGAACTTAAACAATTAAGAAACAATCCATAAGCATTGTTAGCATCGTATAAATCAAACAATAACTAAACTTGCGAGAAAACGAGCTATTGCATATCAATCATGAGTTCATATTTAGGGCTTTGCAATCACTCTTAATCAACGATAGGTTTAGTTACTCATAGTTTTGGAGTTCATCATCATAATAATAAATGAAATAAAGAAGATCAAAGATAAAAACGAAGGCAAACCCTAGCTGCGGCTATGTCTCCAAATCTCCAAGTAGAATACATGATATCCAAAGTTGTAAAAGACTTATCTTTTTATATCTCTTATTGTTCCCAAAATTAGGTCTAGTCTTCAAAAGTCCAACTCCAATATATCCACCAACCCATATAATTCACGTAGAAAATAGCCCAGTAAAAAGCTTGCCAAAAAGTAACGTCGGAAGTTCCAGAAAATGGCCGGCAAAGTCACCGGAAATCAACTTCTGGTGACCGGAAAAGTCCACCGGTCACCGGTCAAACAGTTAACCCAGTCAGGTATGAGTCACCTTGGCCAAGGCCATATTTGCACTGCTTACTTGCAGTTCTGTGGTGCAATATCTCTCAACTGTAGCTTCTCTTGCAATCTCCATCAGCTGTGCCTCCAAATTCAGTTCCTTACAACTTCATTACTTCCTGCTTTAAACAAACCAAATCTGACTGCAACAACATCATACTCCATGTAACTCCTAGCATACATCTTAAACTTCGTTTCATCTCACCACTACCAACATTCTGACTTAGCCATTGCAGCACCATCTCCATCTGTGCTTCATAACCATCCACATATTTACTGCCATCACTTGCGTCGCATACACCACTAACTTAGCATCTCATCCTGCAACTGCAATAGCCTTCAGCTTCTGATAAACATTCATCTGAGGCATACAATCACAGCCAGACTCAGCTTCAATTCTGCATCATCATGAATTCCAACATCACTGCAGCTTCAGCTCATATTTGCTTGTAATTTCAGCTGAAAAGTAGCTCAACTGGACCCTTCTATACTATGTAGCTTCTTCCCCCGACAGTGCTCAAATACCACCACAATTAATTCATTCACCTTCTCTGTACCCTTCGCCATAACAACACTGCATCATTCCATATCCAGTTCATTCAATTCAGCTCTGTCGCAGTTGCATTACCTGCAAGTTCATACGTTCCTTCCTAGCATTCATCTAATCCAGCTTCACTGCATTCTGCGACCTTCTCTGTATTACAGCTCAAACAAACCTTGTAAGTATAGCCTACAATTCCCTTGTTCACTGCAATACCACCAGCTCTCAGTAGAAGCACCATTCTAGACATGACCCATTCATTCCATTTCAGTTCAACCAGCATTGCCTAGTCTGCTCAGCTTAATTCTGCCTTCAGTCTCCTAGCCGTCAGTTTCAAAAACCCCTCGATCTCGAGCAGTTGTTTCAGTCTTCTTGCTTTATTTCAAACTGTACTTTGCTCCGTCTCTCTTCTACAACCAAGACTTGATCCAACCACCAGTAAATCCTGCACATTTATGTTGTCTTCTTAATTCAGCTTGACTACCACCTGAAGTGACAGCAACAACAACACATGCATCCGTTGTTTACAACTCTTTCATCTCTTTAATACCAATATCCACATCGTCTCAGATTCGGCATCACAAGCACTTGCATTTCTGTCCATTTACCCTAGAATTTCACCTGCACTTCACAACTGCAACTCCATCTCAGTTCATGCCTGCAACCTAACATACATCTATACATTCATTCATACCAATTTCAGTTCCATCCCTGCTCTGTAAATCCCATCACTAACCAAACTGTAGCTTCAACTCCAGCTACATAACATAGCAGCATCAGCAATCACCATCTCCGTATCCCTAGCTTCAATAAATCTCATTCTCATACATACACCACTACAACCAATCTTCTCTTCCTTGATTCTAGGGTAACGGATCCTCAATCTCATCAACTTCAGGAGCTTCATCACTCGACCCCTACAGATCCGCCATCTTCTTAATCTTCATCTCAATCACTAACAGATACTGGGTTCAACTCAAATCTAGTAAAGCCCATCTTTGATTCCATGAATTTATTCTTTTTGGTACTCAATTTCTTCCATTCTCAAACCCTAATGTTAAAGTCTGCGGGCATCCAACTCAAAAACAATTTTATATGAGTGGAGCAGCCCTTCCATATTATATTTTAAGTTCATTATGCGGAAACTAGGGATGTGGGACTATTTGTCCTTTCACACCCTCCCTCACGTGTAAGGCCAGTCACTCGGCCTAATGCGTGGACCTACGCACGTGTGGTTCTTGGGTGTGCAGGTGACATCGGTCACGGTCCACCCCACGTACAGGTCATACGAGTGACCAGTCATTCGGTCACGGGTGTACATGTGCCCACTCGGGCCACGACGGCTACTAATTCGGCCTACACCCCGCATATGGGACCTAGCTCTGATACCATGTTAAAGTCTGCGAGCATCCAACTCAAAACCAATTGGCAATGAGTGGAGTGTCCCTTTGATATTATATTTTAAGTTAATTAAACGGATTATGGCGATGTGGGACTGTTGTCCTTTCACACGCCCCCTCACGTGTAAGTCCAGTCACTGGGCCTCACACGTGGACCTACGTACGAGTTACCAGTCCATTGGTAACAGGTGTACACAGGTGAGTGATTAAATCAGGGGGTAACACCTCGGCCAGTATAGGCACTGGCCTACACCCCGGGTGTACAAGTGACAAAATCGGTTAAACACTTCGTCCAGTAACTCGGCCTACACCTGGCGTATGCAGGTCTGGGTCTGGGGCTTGGATCTGATACCATGTTAAAGTCTGCGGGCATCCAACTCAAAACCAATTGGCCATGAGTGGAGCGGCCCTTCCATATTATATTTTAAGTTCATTATGCGGAAACTAGGGATGTGGGACTATTTGTCCTTTCACACCTAACTCTCATTTCGACTGAGAAGAACAACCCAAATTACATTCCAAAATCAGTGAATAAACACCAGCAGCATCATCTTGTGGATCTTTCAACAGCAAACTCCATTCCTCTCTAAATCTCTCCCTTTCTCTGATTTTTAGATGTCACCATTCATACTGACAGAGAGAAATAATGAGAGAAATGATTTCTCTCTGAATCTTAGGTTTTGTGTAAGAATTGAAGTTGGATTTAGCCGCCCCAGCTCTGAGACCCCAGAGTGTAGGCACCCAACAATTGGATCTAGGCCACAAAATGGCAATCCCTTATCCTCCACTTTGCTCCTAGCAGTGCTTGCATATGAAATGACGCTTTCTCCTTTCGTGCTCCAAATTGACGACTTCTTCTTCTTTCGAGTTCCTCCACCAACAGCAGCCGCCTCTGATTTCTCAGATTCACTTCTTCTCTTCAATGTCTCTTCATCACTAAAGCTGTCGTGCTTTTCAGACAGAAATTTGCATCACTAAAGCCGACATACTTTTCAGACAGAGATGAAGAAATAAAAGCAAATATTGAGAAATAATTCGCCTCCAAGAGAAGTTGCACATGAGATGAGAATTTTGCACTGCTTCTTCTTCTTTTGTTCCAAATGACTCCAAAGTACCTAAACACTCAAAAGAAAACATAAGATACTTAATTTACAAGAAAACTTAGCAAAGAAATCATAAACAATATATAAATATTAAGGTGTTTTAGACACCTATCATATTTCTCCCCCTTTTTGTCAATAAAATTGGCAAAGGTACAAGAATGGGTTCATAATGAAATTTCCATAAGAGACATTTCATGACCAAAAGAAAGACAACACATCATCTTAATTTAGATGCAATCTTATAGCCGAAGCTAACAACATTCATCAAGGAGTTTTAAGATACAAGATAACCCCTTTAAAATTCCACAGCCGCACTCCCCGCAAGATATTACCATAAAGCACAAGTTCAAAAAAACTCTCCCCCGTTTGATGTCATTCCCGAGAGAAAAACATGATCGACCTTAATTTCAAGAGAAAATAAGGATTTTTATTGGTCACCAAAGACCACGGGAATGATTTTCTATGTCCAAACCATAATCAAAATACTCATAAATAAACCCATGAATATTTTAGTTGAAATAAGCAATCAAATCAAAACCAAAAAAGTGATCAATTTAATTGAAAGTGCTTAACATAAGTAAACTTACGAAGCTACGACTAAGTCAATCATAAGGATATGACTAACAAAATCATTCAAGTACTCAACATAAGGAAAACCTTACGGAATACACGACTACATTAACCAATAGAACATGATAGTGTAGCCGTTCACATACTCAACACAAGAGCTTGTGGAATATATGAAAACTCAACTAGATTAATTACAAGAGAACCTATAATTAACCCAATTGGATTTTACAACCAAGCTAATCACCGAAGTAATCAATCTAATTGTAAAAAGGTTTTGCTCGACAAAAGAATACTTTTGGAGCAAATAACTAAATAACCACACAAGATGATTAATTTAATTCATAATGCTCGACATATAGCATCTCATGGAACAACCAACCAAGCCAAGGTTAATCGACTTAGTTGTACGGTGCTCAACATAATACACACAATGGAGCCTTCACGGTAACACATAAAAATGGATCAATGAAGATCAATACCGTGGATAACGTACAAGGATCTATTATATCTTTGCATCATTATATGCATAAAAACATAATAGACTTTATCCTTGTAACACAAAAGATTTAATCATGTATTTTCCATCAAATACATGATTACATAGGCTTAACTTTTGTATATGTCAAAAGTCCATTCGTCCTTTCATCAATAAGAATACCGATTCATGAACGACTTTGCTTTTGACAAAAATATGAGACCTTCAAGTTCACGGACGCAAACAATACATATCCCATAAAAATATTGCAATATATCAAATCATTAAAATACTACAATAACAATCATCCTCCAAATATTTTTAGAATTTAAAAAACAATAAACCTAAAAAAAATATAAGAAGATGAAAACAAAATAGCTATGTGTAGTCATAATCTTCGCTATTCAAAGCACTAGTTATTCTTCCAACTAAGCCAAAAAGAAGACATACTAGGTATCTATACATGACAAGCTAAACGGATTCCAAAAAGAATGTATCCTCAACAGCAAACAGGGACACATGAGGATTATAATCCATACGAGACAAGAAGTTTTCAAGCTTGTGGTCGACAACCTTCTCAGTATCAACGAAGAGATGATTCTCTTTTCGAAGATCCTTGATTTGAGATTTTATGAGACCAGAGTCAGACACAACCTTTTCCAACTCAGTTTTCACCTTATCAAGACCTTTAAGAGTATCAACAAGCTGTAGTTTTGCTTCCCCAAAGTACTTAAGAAAGTCATTAACAACTTCATCAGAGATCATATCATTCTTTTCAGCATCTTCATGAGTATATGCAAAGAAGCATGAGGCATTGGGATGATCTTCATCTACAAAAGTTATCTTCCTCTTTAAATCAACCTCAACACATTTGTCAAGAAATCCTTTCGCAAAGCCACCATATCAAGAAGAGGAGGAAGACATTCTTGAAAATCCGAAAATAACTAGGAGTACACGTACGTGACTTGTAACCCTAAGAAGTTGGATATTTAAACTTGGGGATGACCATTTTAGGGTTTAAACAAAAACGTTGACTTGGGCCAGAACAGAATGCGTTCGAGTACAACAACTACCCATAGAAAGTAAGGTCCTTAAGGCATTTAATAGCATGACCTAAACACAAAATATAAGACTTTATGCAACAACAACTTTTGACTTAACCAATACTTGTTCTTGGTGAATCTGTCAACATAAGTTTTGCTATGGACGATAATAAAATAGCCTAACTTATCAGATGCAAGCAACAAGTATACCTGTTTCTAACACAGACTTACTCAACAGGGTTTTTACGAGTAAGCTCTCGAACCTTGTGATTAATTAACAAAAGTACGAGCCATGGGCTCATTAAGAGTTTTGTGTTTTTGGTTAAGTTTGTTTTTCCTCTTAGTCTTAGAGAGGGATCCTGTTTGACATGAGAAATTATCATAAAATTTACTGTCATCAAAATAAGAGACATAGTTAGAGTTCTTACCAGAAGTGCCTTGACATGAGGAAGAAGATAATCTGTTGACAAGCTCTTTGTACTTAATAATTATCTCTCTAATATATTTTCTCATCTCGCCGATTTTCCTTTCTTCTGGGATGATATTCTCAACAGGAACAAGGTTGCTTCTAGAGACATGGCTTTGAGCTTCCTTTGGATGATGTTTCTTAAGACGTCTATTCTGTCTTTCAACATTGGAGGAACTCACTGAACTGACTTTCCTGGTAGCATACACAAGATAGGTATGAAAACCAATTGGCTCAATCATACGGATGTCAGTCACACCTTTGAGAATTAAATCTAGGGTATGTTGAAGTTGAACTAAGGAATCTTTATTCAACTTGGAGTTTCTCTTTTGTCTACCAGAACTCTTGGTCTCACAGACGAGACATACCTTTTGATCATAAGAATGATTGGGGGATGTTGTCTTAATATCATCCTCAGAGGATTTTTCTCTTTTACAGACTGTCCCAAGTTTGGTGGAAACATTAGGAGCACCTGTTTTTACTTCCGAAGGAAGAGCATCAGAAGTTCTTGGTATATTAGATTGCTTTGAACAACCTTGAACGGAGAGTTTATTCAAACGGTGTTCAATATCCAAGGCATCTTTTTCGAGGCTGGCCTCAAGATACAAGCATGAAGATTGACCTTCAGCGTTGCTATGGACTTTGCAATCTCTTACAAAACCAAGAAGAACATTAACATGGTGTTTTAACTGATCCAATCTAACAACTTGAGTTCTAACAATATTTAGAATTAATATACTCTCTTCAGTTGTATCCCGTTCATTAAAAGAGAAGGTCTCTTTCGAAGGGTAATTAAGGACACACATGTCATTGTTAGTCTGTCTCGTCGAACCACAAGGTTTTTCTATATTCGAGATAGAATAACTTTTCTCTTTAATAGACTTAGACGAGAGAGAATCTTTATTACTGGTGACGCGTTTATCAGAGATAGTACTCTTGTCCATAGAGTCAGATCGCTATAAACACAGACTGATGAGGTCTTAAACGTGTTTGCCTGCTCTGATACCAATTGAAAAAGCGGGGCTCTAACAACACCACCCAATATTTCGCTTAGCAATCTGTATGGACTAACTCCGAAATACTTTGCTAGAGAATCAACTAGACAGTCAGACTCAATCTAGATAAAAAGGTATCTCAAGGAGTTATTCTCCATCTCTCGATTTGATCTTTACTCAAGCAAATAGAAACCTGCGAGTCTTTATCAAAGAGAGATAACTTGGACGGTACCAAAGACCAATGTCCAAGGATCAATCAATATCAATCAACAACCAAAGGTTGGATTTCCAATTGATGATCACGAACGCATAACCTGTATTATTTCAATTATATAACAAATATAATGCGGAAAAGAAATGACACAGACACCACAAATTTTGTTAACGAGGAAACTGCAAATCCAGAAAAACCCCGGGACCTAGTCCAGATTGAATACACACTGTATTAAGCCGCTACATACACTAGCCTACTCCAAGCTAACTTCGGACTGGACTATAGTTGAACCCCTATCAATCTCTCACTGATACAAGGTACAATTGTACTCCTGCACCTCTGATCCCAGCAGGATACTTCGCACTTGATTCCCTTAGATGATCTCAGCCACAACCAAGAGTTGTTGTAACCCATAATCACAGACTTGATAATAAACAAATCTGTCTCACACAGAAAAGTCTATCAAAGGATAAATCTGTCTCCCACAGATAAACCCTAGGTTTTGTTCCATCTTAAGATATAAAATCAAGGTGAACATGAACCAATTGATAATCCGGTCTTATATTCCCGAAGAACAACCTAGATTAATCAATCACCTCTCTACAATCCTTCCTGACTACACAAGCGGATTGATCGTTGTCGTATGCGTCAAAAATAATTACACTTTCTCAATCTACTAAATATAAATATAGTATGTGGTAAGAAAGAGTTTATTCCCAAAGAGAGGCTTTTGTTGTTATAAAATTTCAGTTTCTTAGTAACCAAGGGGGGATTTTGTTTTAGCAAAGCAATAAAAGTAATTGAAAGCAATAAAATAATTTGAATAATCAATAAGGAGGAGATATTGGTCACGGGATAGTATCATTCACAGACATGTATTTTCATCAATGACTAGAATTGAAATTTTAATCTCTCATTTACTAAAAGTCCTAGGATACCTTGATCGCAAGAGTATCCCGTTTATTTCCCGATTTTATCACAAACAACATTAAAAGATGCTATTGTGAAATCTACCTAGAAAGCAACCTAAAGTGTAAAAGCACAATTAAGTTTAACTCCCTGAGAGCAATAAGTTCTATGAAATAAGACTAATCAATGCAAACAAACGTGTAAAAGCACTATTTCGTTTTAACAAAGGGTATGATTCATATGCAATTAAAGAGATGTATCACTACAAGTAATAATGTCACTACGCTACTTGCAATCAGGAATTATCACTTTTACGTATAATAGCCCTAATCTAGCAATAGAGATGAAGACTAATCTAATTGATTCCGGACTCAACCAAACTAACATTCAAATCATATGACAATATTAATAATGAATCATAAGCAATAAAGCTGAGACAAACCTAATCCATTGATTTAAATATCATGCTTGAGAAATCAACTTTTATCTCATAACCAATAATTGTATTTAGCTACTCATAGTAATGGAGTTCATCATAATCATTTTCATAAAATAAAGAAATGAAAAATATACGAAAGCAAACCCTAGTAGAATCGCCGCTCTCCTCCAAAACTCCAAGTAGAAAAATACGTCCCAAGTTGGAGAAAACCCTCTCCTTTTGTAGCTTTTCCTCTTTCCAAAACTAGGTCTTCAAATCCCAAAGTCCAAGTGGTCCAATAAACCCATTAGTGAGAAAAACCCATGTAGAAAATATGTCCAAAAACTGTCGCCCGGAAATTGGCCGGAAAACATCTCAGGTGACCTGCAAAGTCCGCTCGGTCACCAGTCAAAGTCAGTCAACCGAGTCAATGAGTCAACTCGGGTCAAACAGACCAAATCAGTGATGTCACGAGTCAGAGTGGTTAGTCATATGAGCTAGTCAGATTCAGCTCACTGACTTAGCTGAATGACTTGGCCTAGGCCATAGTTGCAAAGGCCCGAGCCATTGCACATACCAGAATCTATGTTGCACCATAATGGTGCAGTAGCCAACTCCAATCCAACCATTCTTCATAGCTGCAACTCATAACTTCTGCAACTTCTCTGCATCACAACCACTCAGCAAAACACTTCCTTGACTGCTTCTTTAATATCATCACACTCCTTCAGTACAGCTGCAATATTCCCAGCTGCATTTCCAGTACCACCAACTCAGTTGCAATATCCTTCTCTCCCTGTATAACAGCACAACCACCACCTGCAACTTACAATGGTATACACAGCAACATCATTTCACTACCTTCTACAGCCTTGTCTTGACTGCAATAATTCATCACAAGCCACTGTAACTGCACCTCGAAAAGACCCATTCGACCATTCAGAACATCAACACCAGTCTTGCAGTTCAATCACAGCAACCTGCAGCTTCATTTACTCTGCATCCATTCTAATATATTGGCTTGACTGCAACTTAATTCAAACCCTACTCTAACCACCAACATCTGCCATTTGCCTCACAATCATAAGTCTTGCATCTCCACCAGTTCCCATGACAAACACCAAAAACCACATGCTCAAAGCCTCATTCACCTGCAGAACTGCATCTGCACTTCCATCTCCATTTGAGCTTTGTAACAGCTGCATCAATACAGATTCATAACCACAAACAGCATTTCATATTCCTGCTACCACCATCACAAGCTCAGTTCAATTGCAGCAACAAATCATCACAATTCTCTTCATCCCCGTAACTCAGCTCATAATTCAGTGTACTCTCTTCATTCAATTCCTCCATGTTCTTCTTCTCTATCTCATGTTCTAATCTCCACCAGAAATCAATGGCAACATACCCATCAGTTCCTTCTCCATGTTAGATTCAATTCCGCCACCAGAGTCACGGACAACTCCATCTAACTCGCAGTATCATCAACTACACAGCAGCATTGTAGCCAGCTCTTTCTTCCTGCAAAGTTCAATCCTAACATTCATCTAAGCATTTCATTCATACAATTGACACAAACCAGCACCACCAACTTCATCTCTTCACTGCTTCAACAGATTAACATAAACCCAAACTCATAATTTCTCTACCCAGCTCATAGTGAAACCCTAACCTGGTGATGAATCGGTGGTAATGATTTCTTCTTTCTCTGATTTCTCAAATCGAGAAAACTCTTCTCTGTTAATAGCAGCATCAATTCCACCCTCAGCAGCAACCTTCACTTCATATTTAATCTAAGCTCTAATCTCCTCCTGTAACTACAATCAACCCATGACAGAAACCCATTCATCCTATTTCATCTTTGATTCAAACACCAGCAGTTACACTTCATTAACCCCAGCCAATTTCAATCCCTGATTGTCGACTAAATAAACTCGAACCCAATCTTCCTTCATCTGTGTAATTCCCACAATCACCAACATAATCGAAACAGTACCAGTTATTAGCCTTCTCACCCTTGAAGAACAACCACAAGAACCCATCTCCTTAATTCTCCTCAAACTCTGAATCTGCAATCCAATAACATCTCAGATCCTCTTTTTGATTTTAAACCCTAATTTCTCTTAATAGCTTCACTGGAATCGAACCCAACATCTAACTCAGTTCTTCTTTGTTGAATCCTCCACAGCAGTACCAGATTCATCTCCTCGATCTCAAATTCAACCATCAACAGCAAGAACATACAAACCCTAAATCGACCACCACAATCGAACCCCATCTCTCTTTGTTCTCGATTTCATCATTTGTTCTTCATCAGTTCATCTTCTTTCTTCGATCTGAAACAACAACCAACCTCAAATAAAACTCTCCACTACGCAGCCATTTCTCTGAATTTCAGGTGGAATGTAATGAGAAGATCCACTTCACGATTTCAGGGTTGTAATGATAAAAATTATTCAAGACACCCAGTGATTTGATATGGGCCACCAAGTGACCATTTGGCCTGTCAGTTCCACAGAACTGACTGCCTGTTTTCTTTCTTGCTCAACTGTCAGTTGTGGAGAACTGACAGTTCATTTGTCGCCTCCTTTGCTGCATAGCTGCATAACCTTAGCTGGCTCCAAGTTTCACACGCCTGTGAATCCATCTTTTTGCGCTTTCGCTCCAAATGGACGTTTTCTCCTTCTTTTGCTCATAATGACTACAAAGTACCTATGACACTCAAAAACAAACATAAGACACATAATTTGCAAGAAACTAGCAAAGAAAGCATAAACAATTAATATAAATCTAGGTGTTTTACAACACCTATCAAATTCTCCCACACTTAGACTTTTCTAGTCCTCGAACAAATCAAACAAAACTTATTCTAAAATATACAAACAACTCTCGTGAGGGTTTACTATAGATATACCCACAAAACCTGCTTTTCCAACTTAGTAGTTCTCCGAAATGATAGCATCCAACGCGCTAAGAAGACATAAAGATTCTGCACACTAGTCATAAGAAGTTAGACACATAAATGAACACAATCTCATCCTTAAATGTTGAGAGAGAAATAAAAATACCTTCTCGAAAGAAATTCGGGTTCGGAGTGATCAAAAGTCTCGACTCTGCCTCACAAGAAAGGGTTCTATGAAGTTGCTCTCAATAATAAATAGCTCTTTATGGGTCACACATATGTCGAGGTAGGAATGAAGAGAGAATCCTGCGACACGTTGAATGGTAGGAAGGCAAAAACCCTCCGAATTGTTTTGAAAACCCACATCTTTTATTCATTTTGAAAACCCTTTTTCTGACGATCTCTAAGAAAGGAAATCAACCACTTAACGAAGGTGGGAATATGCTTACTTACCTCGTTATCCGTTCGGCGTGCAGTTAGCACCACTCTCACAGCATCCATAAAAACGTCTTCGGTCTTCAATCCTTGTCTTCATCTTCGTCTTCGTTCTTCAACCCTTGATGATAACTTTTGAACTTCGTAGAATCTTGACAATGTGATTCTTTCCTCTAATTCCTTGTTGCTTGAAACTTCATTACGGATATTGCTTCTTCCATTGGCTTTATTGAATAAATATAAAACCAAAAACAAACTAACCAAAATATGATGCAATAATTATTTATTTTTTATTTATTTTATTTTATTTTTTGAGATGCAAGATAAATAAAATAAAAACAAAATGAAAATAAACAAAATATGATTTTTTTTTTACTTGAGACAAGAGAAAATAAAATACAAATTAACAAATAAAAAATAAAGATAAAATAAAATACAAAGGCGCGGTGTAAGTACTTTACCGCTCGATTCTTCACAACTTGTATGTCTCGATATCATAAACTTCTTGACTCTCATCTTGATAACATTCGCTCTCGTACAATAGTCTTCAACTTGTAAAAATTCTGCTCCTTGTCTTGTTGCTATACTTAAATCTGAAATCTGCTCATTTCTGTACTGTTGCTTGTAAACCTAGAACGTCTTCAACTTTCCTTCGAATTTGTGATGCTCCTCTTGTTGATGATGATGGTGTTTCTATGGATCTGTTGCTGTAGAGAGAGATAAAGTGGATGGTGCTAACTGCGAACAAGATTACAAGTGGTATGTAAGTTAGCAATTCGATGTCACCATTCATGATTGATAAAATAGCACTCAAGAGATCAACATAGTGCTTCTATTGGTGGGAGGTTGGGTAGCTCACCATTCTACCCAGAGTTTACGTACGGTGACACACACTCTAAAAGCACATATTTAGAAAGGTACAAAGAAATGAAGGTCGGTGCCTCTCATGATGTAACATGGGTATATAGTCTCCACTATAAGGGATCACAAATCTAATACCGAATTCAGTCTGCACCTCATTTGCCACTGGGATGGTTAAATCCAACTTCAACTCTCATACAAGTAAGAAACCCGATCATGCTCTCTGTCATCTCTAAATTCAGTCACTCTTATGAGAATCTCGATGTAATCTTAGCGACATGTATACTATGTGACTCTAAACTAACCACAAGTTGGAGTTTTCTTATTCACTATTTTACACAAAAGTTAAATTTTTTTGAAAATTTTACAATGCAAATGCTTAATCACTCCCCCACACTTAAACTTTACATTGTCCTCAATGTACATTGAGTCATCCAAAGTAAGTCAATGTGGGAAATTCTAACATGATAATGTGACAAGAAATCAGAAAAAAGTAAATGGAAGACAAGAAAAAGCTAAAAACGAAACAAGAATATAAATACAAGACAAGAAATACTCATCCTATGGGTTGCCTCCCATTTAGTGCTTGGTTTAAAGTCATCAGCCCGACTATCTCCTTGCTTTCTCTGCCTCCTCCAGAAGGAGTGCATCCACAAAGTTAGCTCCTTCCACCACTTCGGAAGTGAAATTCTCATAATATGGTTTCAACCGGTGCCCATTAAATTTAAGTTCCTTGCTTGTAGCTATGATACGAATTTCTACTGCACCATGAGAAAACACATTAGTAAGAATAAAAGGTCCAATCCAACGTGACCTTAATTTACCCGGAAATAAATGCAAGCGAGAATTAAACAAAAACACTTTATTCCCAATGCAAAATTGTTTTCTAGAAATCATGTTATCATGAAATGCCTTCATTTTCTCCTTGTAAATGCGAGAGCTTTCAAATGCATCATTGCAAAGCTCCTCTCGCTCTTGGATTTGTAACTTCCTTTGCTTTCCAGCCCCATCCATCTCCATATTGCATTGCTTAATAGCCCAAAACGCCTTATGCTCAATTTTAACGGGTAAATGACAAGGTTTACCATACACAAGCCTAAAAGGAGACATCCCGATAGGTGTCTTGTATGCGGTTCTATAAGACCACAAAGCATCCTGATAGGTGTCCCATGATCCAATCTTTCCTTGTTGGATTCACCGTCTTCTCTAGAATGGATTTCACCTCCCGGTTAGACACCTCGGCTTGTCCATTTGTTTAGGGATGATAAGGTGTTGCAATCTTGTACGACACATTGTACTTCTTCAACAAGCTTTGTAAAATCCTGTTTTTGAAGTGAGAACCCCCATCGTTAATTATGGCTCTTGGAATTCCAAACCTTGCAAAGATATTAGCTTGCACAAAATATGAAACCACTTTAGAATCATTAGTTGGGGTGGCCTTAGCTTCTACCCATTTAGAGACATAATCAATAGCAAGTAATATATAAAAATTCCCATGAGAGTTGACAAAAGGACCCATAAAATCAATACCCCTCAATAAATTGAATAAAAGTTTGTGGCAGTTGATTTCGGGCACCTAGATTGCATGTTCTTTGGCACCTATCACAAGTTGTACAAAATGTATATCCATCTTTAAACAAGGTTGGCCAATAGAAAACGCTTTCAAGTACCTTGTAAGCGGTTATCTTACTCCCAAAATGTCCTCCGCAAGCATATGAGTGAAAAAAAGACAAGATAGAGTGAAACTCGGATTCGGGAACGCACCTTCGTAATACTTGGTCGCTACATTGTTTCCATAAGTATGGATCATCCCATATGTATTGGTTCCCTAACCTCTTAAGTTTGTCCCTCTCAGCACGAGACAAGTTCTTTGGGATTTTTTTAGACACCAAGTAGTTGACAATATCGGCATACCATGGTTCTCCAAAGGAAATTGAGAATAGTTGCTCATCCGGGAAACTTTCACGCAATGGGACAGCTTCCTTGTCCACAGCAAGACGGCTCAAGTGATCAGCAACGGTGTTCTCAATTCCTTTCTTGTCTTTGATTTCAATATCAAACTCTTGCAAGAGTAAGATCCATCGTATAAGCCTCGGTTTTTCCTCTTTCTTAATTAGCAAGTACCTAAGTGTTGCATGATCAGAAAAGACAACAACTTTTGTACCAATTAGATAAGAGCGAAACTTTTCCAAAACGAAAACAATAGATAACAACTCTTTTTCAGTGGTAGTGTAGTTTTGTTGGGCCTCATTTAACGTTCTAGAAGCATAATAAATAGCATGAGGTATCTTCCCCACACGTTTCCCAAGCACCGCACCAACCGCTTAGTCACTTGCATCACACATGAGCTCAAAAAGCTTTCTCCAATCCGGTGGTTTAATGATAGGGGATGAAATCAAAAGTTCTTTCAAACGATTGAATGTTGCCATACACTTTTCATCAAAGTTAAAAACCACATCTTTTTGCAATAAGTTGCAAAGTGGTGATGCTATCTTGGAAAAGTCTTTGATAAATCTACGATAAAAACCTGCATGACCAAGAAAAGAGCATATCTCCCTCACCGTAGTGGGAGGGGTTAAAGCACGAATAAGGTCTATTTTAGATTTATCGATTTTCAAGCCTTTGGAAGATATTATATGTCCTAAAACTATGCCATGAGTTACCATTAAATGGCACTTCTCCCAATTAAGCACAAGATTTGTTTCAACACATCGTTCAAGGATTAGTGACAAGTTGTGCAAGCAAAGGTCAAATGAATCACCAAAGACACTAAAGTCATCCATAAACACTTCGATTATGTTTTCAACATATTCTGAAAAAATACTTACCATACACCTTTGAAAGGTAGCTGGAGCATTGCACAAGCCAAAAGGAATCCTTCTATAAGCAAAAGTACTGAAAGGACAAGTGAAAGTGGTTTTCTCTTGATCCTCCGGCGCTATCATAATCTGATTGTAACCTGAATAGCCATCAAGGAAGCAATAATAAGAGTGTCCAGCTAAACGTTCAAGCATTTGATCAATAAAAGTCAATGGAAAATGATCCTTCCTAGTGGTGGCATTCAATTTCCTGTAATCAATACAAACCCTCCAACCGGTTTACACACGAGTTGGGACAAAATCGTTCTTATCATTCTCCACCACCGTCACACCTGATTTCTTTGGTACTACTTGTACCGGGCTCACCCACTTACTATCGGATATAGGGTAGATAACACCCACGTCCAAAAGATTTAGTATCTCCTTTTTCACAAATTCCATCATGGAGGGTTCAAACGACGTTGCGCTTCCCTTGTAGGCTTTGCATCGTCCTCCAAACGAATCTTGTGCATACAAACGGCAGGGCTTATACCCTTGATATCAGCAATTGTTCATCCTATGACCGTCTTGTACTTCCTTAGCACCCTTAGAAGTTTTTTCTCCTGTAATTCACTAATCTTGTTAGAAACAATCACAAGTGAATCTTCCTTATCACCCAAGTACAAGTACTTTAGGTGATCGGGAAGAGGTTTCAATTCTAACTTTGGAGATTTAACAATGGAAGGTACAAGCTTTTCATCACTGCATGGTAAAGAAATGAAAGAGATATTATGAGTTTCCGGGCATCCTTGTAATGAATTAAGATCACCAAGGGCTTCCTTGACTTCATTACCACACTTTACACCATTATCCATGGATGTAGTTAAAACGGTCCCAAAGCATCAACACCATTCAATTCAAACACTTGTTATGCTAAAGTATCCATAACATCAATGGAAACAAGAGTGGGAATCACTAGGATATCTCATCGTCTCGAAAATGTTGAAACGTATTGTTTCTCCATCAAACTCCATAGTTAGCGTTCCCTTGTCCACATCAATAATGGTTTTCGCCGTTTTCATGAAGGGACTCCCAAGTATCAATGGAAGAGACGAGTCCGGTGACCCTTCATTCATATCTAACACGCAAAATTCAACTGGAAATACAAGTTGATTAACCTGCACAAGAACATACTCAACAATACCCATTGGGTAAACATTAGAGCGATCAGCTAATTGCAATACAATTCCAGCCTTTTTAAGAGGACTTAACTCAAGTGAATTGTACATAGATGCATGCATAACATTAACGGATGCACCTAAATCCAACATAGATTTGTTAAATGTGGTGTTACCAATTGTGACTGGAATGTCAAAGCTACCGGGATCCTTACATTTCAGTGGGAGTTTGTGTTGTAAGATTTCCGAAGCATTCTCCCCCACACTTAGAACTTCATTACCTTTGAGCCTTTGATTATTGGTACACAAGTGCTTCAACACCTTCGCATACTTGGGAACTTGATTGATAGCATCAATGAGTGGTATGTTCACATGGATCTTCTTTAGAACGTCTAAAATCTTCTTTTCTAGTTCCGCCTTCTTGGAGTTTGCAAATCTGCGAGGAAAAGGTAAATGAGGAACATAAATAGAAACCGGAGTTTTAGAGTTAGGAATAGGTACCTCAGAAGTTTGGGGAGAATCATCACTCTTCTCCTCCAAACAGGTTCCTTTGGTGTTTCCACCTTGCCCGAATCAGTAACCTCGGGTTGCACAAGTTATGTACCACTTCTCAACGTAATAGCATTGACACCCTCTTTTGAGTTAATGGGTCGAGAAGGGAGTTTCCCACTATTTTGTGCCTTCAATTTGTTTATATCAACCACCATGGATCCCATTTGTGTCTGCAACTCCTTGATAGCACTCTTAGTTTCTTGTTGACTTTCCTTAAACATGGTAGAAATTCCTTGCATAAAAGTTTGAAGCTTTGCATCGATATCGGAACCTTGATTTTGCATCGATTGTTGTGGTTTCTGAAATTGTTGTTGTTGCGGTGGAAATCCACTCGGACGGTTGAAAGTAGGTTGTTGGGCTGCACCTTGCTTGTTGGCATAGATGAAATTTGGATGATCTCTCCATCCCGGATTGTAAATGTTGGAATAGGGATCATACCGTCTTTGCTGATTTGGAAAGACCGCACTAGCTTGCTCCAACTCTTCACCATATGAAGGTAAAATAACTGCATCCATCTTTTGCATCATTTGCTCCATGTTATCCATCCTTTGATCACGGTGTGATGATGAATCCGTAACTTCATGCACTCGCCTAACCATTGGTTCACCTCTTGTGTAGAATTGTTGCGAGTTTGCAGCCATACTTTCAATCAACTCGGTAGCTTGGGCCACCGTCTTGTTCACTAGAGCTCCACCACCCGCTGCATCAAGAAGATATCTATCACTTGTTTGGAGGCCTTCACAAAAGTATTGGATTATCATAGAGTATCAACAAGCTGTTTGTTTTTCTTCCCCAAAATACTTAAGAAAGTCATGAACAACTTCAGCAGAGATCATATCATCTTTTTCAGCATCTTCATGAGTATAAGCAAAGAAACATGAAGCATTGGGATGATCTTCACTACAAGTGTTCTCTTCCTCTTAGAATCAACCTCAACACCTTTGTCAAGAAGTCCTTTTACAAAACCACCATAGCAAGAAGAGGAGGAAGACATTCTTGAAAATCCGAAAACAACCAGGAGTACACGTACGTGAATTGTAACCCTAGGAATTTGGATATTTAAACTTGGGGATGACAATTTAGGGATTGAACAAAAACTGTTGATTCGGGCCTGAACAGAATCCGTTCGAGTACAACAAATACCTATTGAAAAATAAAGTCCTTAAGATATTCGAAAAACAAGACCTAAACACAAGTTTTAAGACTCTATGCAACAACAACCTTTGACTTAACCAATACTTGTTCTTGGTGGATCTGTCAACATAAGTTTTGCTGAAGATGATAAGAAAATAGCCTAACTTATCAGATGCAAGCAACAAGTATACATGTTTTTAACACATACTTACAGGGTTTTTTACGAGTAAGCTCTCAAACCTTGTGATTAATTAACACAAGTACGAGCCACAAGCTCATTAAGAGTTTTGTGTTTTGTGTTTTTGGTTAAGTTTATTTTTCCTCTTAGTCTTAGAGAGGGATCCTGTTTGACATGAGAAATTATCATAAAATTTACTGTCATCAAAATAAGAAACATAGTTAGAGTTCTTACCAGAAGTGTCTTGACATGAGGATGAAGATAAACTGTTGACAAGCTCTTTGTATCTTACAATCATCTCTTTAATATATTTTATTATCTCATCGATTTTCCTTTCTTCTGGGATGACTTTCTCAACAAGAACAAGGTTGATTTTAGAGACAGGGCGTTCAACCTTCTATGGACGATGTTTATTAAGACGTCTATTCTGCCGTTGAACATTGGAGGAACTCAGAGTACTGACATTCCTAGTCGCATACACAGGATAGGTACGAAAACCAATTGGCTCAATCATACGTATATCAGTCACACCTTTGAGAATCAAATCTAGGGTGTGTTGTAGTTGAACTAAGTAACCTTTATTCAACTTAGAGTTTCTCTTTTGTCTAACAGAACTTTTGGTCTCACAGACCAGGCATACCTTTTGATCATAAGAATGATTGGAGGATGTTGTCTTAATATCATCATCAGAAGCCTTGTCTCTTTTACAGACTGTCCCAAGTTTGGTGGAAACATTAGGAACACCTGTACTTACTTCTAAATGAGTGGCATCAGAAGTTCTTGGTATGTTAGACTTCTTTGAACAACCTTGAACGAAGAGTTTATTCAAACGACGTTCAATATCCAAGGCATCGTTTTCGAGGCTGGCCTCAAGAGTTAAGCGTGAAGACTGATCTTCAACATTTCCATGGACTTTGCAATCTCTTACAACACCAAGGAGAACATTGACATGGTGTTTTAACTGATCCAATCTGACAGCTTGAATGCTAACAAGATTTAGAATCAAATTACTCTCTTCAGTTGTATCCCATTCATTAGAAGAGAAGGATTCTTTCGAAGGGAGATCACGAACACACATGTCATTGTTTATATGTCTCGTCGAACCACAAGGTGTTTTTATATTCGAGATTGAGTAGTTTTTCTCTTTAAAAGACTTAGACGAGAGAGAATCTTTATTACTGGTGAAGCGTTTATCAGAGATAGTACTCTTGTCCATAGAGTCAGATCGATACAAACACAAACTTGTAAGGTCTTAAACGTGTTTGCCTGCTCTGATACCAATTGAAAAAGCGGGGGTCTAACAACACCACCAAATATTTCGATTAGAAATCTGTATGGACAAACTCCAATATACTTTTTATGAGAATCAACTAGACAGTCAGACTCAATCAATAAAAAGATATATCAAAGATTTTATATCTCAATCTCTCGATTTAATATTACTCAAGAAAATTGCGAGTCTCGATTAAAGATAGATAACTTGGATGGTACCAAAGACCGATATCCAAGGATCAATCAACTACAATCAACAACCAAAGGTTGGATTAGAGAAGTTGATGATCTTAACGCACAACCTGTATTATTCCAATTATATAAAATATAACACGGAAAAGAAATAACACAGACACCAGAAGTTTTGTTAACGAGGAAACCGCAAATGCAAAAAAAACCCAGGACCTAGTCCAGATTGAATACACGCTGTATTAAGCCGCTACAGACACTAGCCTATTGCAAACTAACTTCGGACTGGACTATAGTTGAACCCCTATCAATCTCCCACTAATACAAGGTACAGTTGTACTCCTACGCCTATGATCCCAGCAGACACTGTGTACTTGATTCCCTTAGCTGATCTCACCCACAACTAAGAGTTGATGTAACCCAAAGTCACAGACTTGACAATAAACAAATATGTCTCACACAGAAAAGTCTATCAAAAGGATAAATCTGTCTCCCACAGATAAACCCTAGGTTTTGTTCCGTCTTTAGATATAAAATCAAGGTAACAGGAACAAATTGATAATCCGGTCTTATATTCCCGAAGAACAGCCTAGATTAATCAATCACCTCTCAATAATCCTTCCTGATTATACAAGCGGATTATCGAGGAGTCGCAAACAGTGAGACGAAGATGTTTGTGACTTCTTGATCTTGCCTATCGGAGAACTCTCACGATCTCAAGACAATCAAAGATTGTACTCGTACGATAGAAGATGCAAGATCAGATCACACAACTACGATAAAAGTAGTATCGGTATGGCTTCACAATACCAATGAAGTCTTTAAGTCGTTAACTTGATTTTAGAGAAGAAAATCAAGGGTTAATGGAGATTGACTCTACCGAGCGCACTAGTATCACATAGACGTGTGGGGATTAAGTTTTTGCTCAAGCTAGATGTCCCTTATATATATCCTTCAAATCAGGGTTTTGCCTTAGTTACAAAGCAATCCATATTCACCGTTAGATGAAAACCTGATTTAGATTCAAGTCAATATCTCTCAACTGTTAGATAGAAAGACCTAGCTTGTCAAACACACTTGGGTACACGTTTACTGGGTTCATGAAAACCATGCCCAAACGAGCACGTGTATGCTGGTTCAACATGATAACCCAAAAGGCCAACCATATGAGCATCTCATATTAATCATGTTCTTCTTCACCATAACTAGTTCAATTGACTCAAATGAACTAGTGAGAGAGTTGTTCAATTGCTATGAGAATCTTATGTAACAATACAAGACAAAATTGAAACAAAGATGATTCGATTCACAGAATCGGCTCATGAACATTATAGCCATGGTTTGCATAAAGCATTCCTTAATAATTAATGTTTCATGTTCAGAGCACATCTTTAGATCATAACCTCTTAAGCTCACAAATAAGTTCGTGGACTTAAGTTAATCGGTTGAGTTTCCAAACTCAGCAGAAATTCTCGGTTCGAGAAATTCCGCCAGTTCGCGGACTTACCACACAAACGAGTTTTGGAAATCCCAGCAGAAATTCTCGGTCGAGAACTTCCATCAGTTCGCGGACTTGGCAAGCCAATTCCACAATCCTCCCGATTACTCTTGATCAACAAAGTTCGAAAACTTCGGTTCAAGGAATACATGGTTATGTAATCTAAAAACTCATTCCAACCATTGAGACATTCTCAGAGGACGTTATGCAGCCGTTATTCACAGACCGATTCACGTCAGAGCAATTCTCAAATAGTGATTGAAACTTTTCATGACTTGCGTCACTAGGTAAAGATAAACCTGATCAAAGTGAAACGTTTTACCAACACATGATTTCGAGTAAAAGATAAGCATTGAATACTCAGCTCGAAATATCAAGTGTGCATGATCTAGTCTATATAGCATACGGCTTTTGTCTCATAAGAAGTAGGAGATAGAATATATAGACTTTTGAGTGATAGATAAGTTCAAGTCTTCACATACGTTTTTGTTGATGAGGTTCCACGGTTCCTTGTGTAGATCTTCGTCATTGTCGTTGAATCGCCATGAAGTCCTTGAGCTCAACTACACTTTTTCTATCCTAGTCCGAGACTTAGCTAATAGGCTAGAAATCAAGACTTATACCATCACTAACATTGACAAACATGCTTGATATAGCAACGCATGCGAGGTTGGCCGAGCTATGCTCTAACAAGTACATGTACTATATCTCCAGACATATAATAGGTTTTTCTAGTATGTGAGTTGGTATGCATATTGTCATGCATCCAGATTTACATTAGTTATATATTTCTCACTAAAGAAATTCGAAACATTCCCAAATAATATCAATGACACATATCACTGTTCCAGGCTATTTTCGAATGATAATCTTGAATCACGATTTAGATTATGAACAATAAATTGTTCTTAACCGAAATTCATCAAATATGAACAAATGTACATTATGCTTAGTCATATATATTTCGAGAACTAATTACCAAGATAAACTTGACTTGAAATTTGTGTTATGATTGCAATAGTCTAATTAGTCATGCGACAACGACTCATAGATAGAAAGATGAATATAACTTGAGAAATAGGTGGTTCAGTCTTCACTTACCTTTTGTTGAATAAGTTCTTCAAAATCTTCGGTTGATCTTCACCTTCAAATGGTAGTGAAAAAGCGGGGGGTCTAACAACCATACACAATATTTCGTTTAAGCAATCTGTATGGATAAACTCAAATATAATTCCAAGAGAATCAACTAGATAGTCAGACTCAATCAATGAAAATATATCCAAGAGTTGTATCTCTGTTTCTCAATGTAATCAGCAAATCAAACAGATAGAATGCGTGATCCTGATTATTATGAGAAACAACTTGAAGGGTACCAAAGACCAATGTTCAAGTGTCAATCGATTTATATCAACAACCAAAGGTTGGATTATCTTATTGATTGACCTACGCACAACCTGTGATATTATAATTATATAAACAAATATAATGCAGAAACGAAATAACACAGACACTAGAAATTTTGTTAACGAGGAAACCGCAAATGCATAAAAAACCCCGGACTTGGTCCAAATTGAACACCATACTGTATTAATCCGCTACAGACACTAGCCTACTGCAAGTCAACTTCGGACTGGAATGTAGTTAAGCCCTAACCAATCTTATACTGATCAAGGTACAGTCGTGTTCCTTATGCCTTTGAATCCCAACAGGACTCTACTCACTTGATTCCCTTAGTTGATCTCACCCACAACTAAGAGTTGCTACGACCCAAAGTCGAAGACTTAATAAACAAATCTGTATCACACAGAAAAGTCTATTGAATAGATAAATCTGTCTCCCACAGAAATACCTATGAGTTTTATTCCGTATTTTTATAAATCAAGGTGATCAAGAACCAATTGATACATCAGACTTATATTCCCGAAGAACAACCTAGTAATATCAATCACCTCACAATAATCTTAATCGTATGGTAGCAAAACAAGATATTGCGGAATCACAAGTGATGAGACGAAGATGTTTGTGAGCATATCAAATATTACATCTCGAGCAAATCTTAGAGAAGATAGTACTCAATACGACAGAACAAAGCAAGATCAGAACACACAACCACAAAGAAAATAGTTGGGTAAGGCTTCACAATACCAATAAAGTCTTTAAGTTGTTAACCTATAATGGCTTTAGGAAAAACCTAGGTTAAAGGAGAATCGACTCTAGTCGCAACTAATATCACACATGAGGTATGGGAATTAAGTTTCCCAGTTGTTAGAGTTCTCCTTTATATAGTCTTAAAATCACGGTTTGCAATCAATGTTATCTTGGTTGTTAGAGCATAGCTTGGTCAACCTCGCATGTGTTGCTATATCAAGCATGTTTGTCAATGTTAGTGATCAAAATTATAAGTCTTTATTTCTAGCCTATTAGCTAAGTCTCAGACTAGGATAGGAAAAGTATAGTTGAGATCAAGGATTTCATGGCGATTCAACGACAACGATGAAGATCTGCACAAGGAACCGTGGAACTTCATCAACAAAAAGGTATGTGAAGACTTGAACTTATCTATCACTCAAAAGTCTATCTATTCTATCTCCTACTTCTTATGAGACAAAAGTCATATGCTATATAGACTAGATCAAACACATTTGATATTTCGAGTTGAGTATTCAATGCTTATCTTTTTCTCGAAATTCATGTGTTGGTAAAGCGTCTCGCTTTGATCAGGTTTATCTTCACCTAGTGACGAAAGTCATGAAAAGTTTCAATCATTTTGAGAATTGCTCTGACGTGAATCGGTCTGTGAATCACAGCTACATAACGTCCTCTGAGAATGTCTCAATGATTGAAATGAGAGTTTAGATTACATAACCATGTATTCCTTGATCCGAAGTTCTTTGAACTTTGTTGAACAAGAGAAATCGGAGGATTGTGGAATTGGCTTACCAAATCCGCGAACCCAGTCCGCTGGCCAAGTCCGCGAACTGATGGAAGTTTTCAAACCGAAAATCTCTGCTGGGTTTTTCCATTACTCGTCTGTGTGCTAAGTGCGCGAACTGGCGGAAGTTCTCGACCGAGAATTTCTGCTGAGTTTGGAAAACTCAACCGATTGATTACGTCCGCGAACTTGTTTGTGTACTTAAGAGGTTATGATCTAAAGATGTGCTCTGAACATAAAACATTAATTATTAAGGAATGCTTTATGAAAACCGTGGCTATAATGTTCATTGAGCCGGCTCAATCGAATCGAATCATGTTAGTTTCAATTGTGTCTTGTGTAGTTACATAAGATATCATAGCAATTGAACAACTCTCTAACTAGTTCATTTGAGTCAAGTGAACTAGTTATGGTGAATGGGGAACCAGGTTAATATGAGATACTCATATGGTTGACCTTTTGGTTACTGTGTTGAACTAACATATGCGTACACGTTTGGGCATGGTTTCACGAACCCAGTAAACGTTTACGATAAGTGTGTTTGACAAGTTATGTCTTTCGATCTAACGGTTGAGAGATATTGGCTTGAATCTAAATCACGTTTTTATCTAACGGTGGATAGAGTTTGCTTTGTACCTAAGGCAAAACCCTGATTTGAAAGGCTATATATAGGAGACATCTAGCTAGAGAAAAAATTATCCCCACACGTCTGTGTGATACTAGTGCGCTCGCTAGATTCAATCTCCACTAACCCTTGAGTTTCTTCTCTAAATTCGGGTTAACGACTTAAAGACTTCATTGGGATTGTGAAGCCAGACCGATACTACTTTTATCGTAGTTGTGTGATCTGATCTTACTTTTCTATCGTACGAGTACAATCGATTGATTGGTTTGAGAACGTCCGAGTTCTCCGACAGGTAAGATAAAGAAGTCACGAACATCTTCGTCTCACTGCTCGTGATTCCTCGATAATCCGTTTTTGTAGTCAGGAAGGATTATTGAGAGGTGATTGACTAATCTAGGCAGTTCTTCGGGAATATAAGACCGAATTATCAATTGGTTCCTGTTACCTTGATTTCATATCTATAGACGAAACAAAACCTAGGGTTTATCTGTGGGAGACAAATGTATCCTTTGTTAGACTTTTCTGTGTGAGACAGATTTGTTTATTTATCAAACCTACGATTTTGGGTCGTAGCAACTCTTGGTTGTGGGTGAGATCATCTAAGGGAATCTAGTACGCAATATCCTACTGGGATCAGAGGCGTAGAGGTGCAACTGTACCTTGTATCAGTAGGAGACTGATAGGGGTTCAACTATAGTCCAGTCCGAAGTTAGTTTGCAGTAGGCTAGTGTCTGTAGCGGCTTAATACAGTGTGTATCTAATCTGGACTAGGTCCCGGGGTTTTTCTGCATTTTTGGTTTCCTCGTTAACAAAATCTCTGGTGTCTGTGTTCTTTCTTTTCCGCATTATATTTTACATAATTGAAATAACACAGGTTGTGCGTTAAAGCTTAATCAATTACAGATCCAATCTTGTGATTGTTGATTTCATTGATTAATACTTGTATATTGGTTTTTGATACCGTCCAAGTTATTCCTTGTGTTTGATTATAAAAACTCGCTATTGTTTTAGCTTGAGTATTAATCAAAACAAGTGAGAGATATTAACTCCTTGAGATACTTTATCTTAGATTGAGTCTGACTGTCTAGTTGATTCTCTAGCAAAGTATTTCGGAGTTTGTTCATACATATTGCTAATCGAATTATTGGGTGGTGTTGTTAGACCCCCGCTTTTTCAATTGGTATCAGAGCATGCAAACACGTTTAAGACCTTACAGGTCTGTGTTTGTAGCGATCTGACTCTATGGAAAAGAGTACTATCTCTGATAACGCAACATCAGTTCAGGGTTGTTCAGATAAACTTCATAAACTTGAAACTTCTGAGAAGACCCCCTTCTCGTTTCCTTCTGCCGAATTTGCATTCGACTGGAAAAAATCTCTTGATGAACAGGTGGATGATCTTTCGTATGATAGTGATTCAGAAGAAGAACATGGCATTAATGAGGAATTTTCTCAATACATCATGTTGTTTAATCGTGAATTAAAAGAAACAAAGACAATTGCTTCCTTGAGAAAATTCATCGGTCCACTCTGTCAAGAAAACAAAAAGTTGAGAAAACTCTTCAAAGTTTATGATGGTGGATACAAACTATTACAATCCATCGTTAAAGATCATGAAGAAGAGGTTCTCTAAAAAAAAACTGAATGTGATAATCTTCTTCGTAACCTCTATGTGTTAAAAGAAAGGCTTGCCGAAGCTGAAGCAAAATGTGAATCTCAACAGAAATGTTTTAATGACAAAGAACATGTGTTTCTTGCCAATGAAAAATCCTTGGAATCTGAGCTTGCTGCTGCTCTTAAGAAAGTAAATCTCTGGAGGAAACTTTCAAGAGATTCAATTCTATCTCTACAAAGCTATCATCTATGCTTGGAGCATGTAAAGAACATCGTGATACACGTGGTCTGGGATATAAAGAAATAGACGCTCCAAGCACTGATAAGATTAACTTTGTTAAAGCTGTTAATGATTCTTCGTGTGAAAAATTAGTGTCAGCTTGCAAAAACAAAGTTTCTTCTCAAACAATAGCATTTAGTAAGAGAACCACTGAACGCATTCCCTTTTACTGTTATTTCTGCGGGAACCAAGGACACTCCGAGCAAAGGTGTCGTCTTCGAAAAATGAATGAAAAACTTCGTAACATTCTTACATGGATGTCTAAAGAAGTTGTTAAACATGTATCACAAATTGGGAGAATTAAGTACTCTATCTATCAAAAGATAAACTGTGATAAGGTTGATCCTTGCCATGTTCCCTCGAAGGATTTCTACAAAGGAAGAAGACATAATGGCAAAAGTGTAACAGATCCAGAAATTCAGTCTGAAAAGAGAAAAAGGAACAGAAGGAAGAAAAGGTATTGTTCTAAACTTCTCAAAAAGGACTCTGGATTCAGTACTTCAAATTAAGATTTTCTACACGTCAACAATCGAGTGTCTGATCTGAAAAGCTGTATAAACAAGATAAGACGAAATATCAAGAGCACATGGAATGCTGTTGACACAGGTACTTCTAAATCCTCTCTTGATGATGCTCCTTCAACTGATTCAGGTTGTTTGATAAACACCGTTGAAAAGGAAAAAGGAGAAGATGAGCAAGATGCTCATCCTATTATACCCTGACATGTTCGGTGTGGCATCTCGTTTAATTTTAATTAGTTAAATAGAGATGCACATGATTCTCAGGATTCACATCTTGAGAAAAGCTGACAGGGTACCGCGTCTGATGTTTATATGTTTGTTGTTTTTGTTGATAGTTTGCTTCTTTTCATCTATTCTTCTTTTTGGGCTTCTATGGTCTGTTGTTGTGCCATGTATCTAGTACTCGCACCAGTCCTCACGAACGTTTACGATAAGTGTGTTTGACAAGTTATGTCTTTCGATCTAACGGTTGAGAGATATTGGCTTGAATCTAAATCACGTTTTCATCTAACGGTGGATAGAGTTTGCTTTGTACCTAAGGCAAAACCCTTATTTGAAAGGCTATATATAGGAGACATCTAGATAGAGCAAAACTTAATCCCCACACGTCTGTGTGATACTAGTGCGCTCGCTAGAGTCGATCTCCATTAACCCTTGAGTTTCTTCTCTAAATTCGGCTTAACGACTTAAAGACTTCATTGGGATTGTGAAGCCAGACCGATACTACTTTTATCGTAGTTGTGTGATCTGATCTTACTTTTCTATCGTACGAGTACAATCGATTGATTGGCTTGAGAACGTCCGAGTTCTCCGATAGGTAAGATAAAGAAGTCACGAACATCTTCGTCTCACTGTTCGTGATTCCTCGATAATCCGCTTGTGTAGTCAGGAAGGATTATTGAGAGGTGATTGATTAATCTAGGCTGTTCTTCGGGAATATAAGACTGGATCAATTGGTTTATGTTACCTTGATTTCATATCTAAAGACGAAACAAAACCTAGGGTTTATCTGTGGGAGACAAATTTATACTTTGATAGACTTTTCTGTGTGAGACAGATTTGTTTATTTATCAAACCTACGATTTTGGGTCGTAGCAACTCTTGGTTGTGGGTGATATCATCTAAGGGAATCTAGTACGCAATATCCTACTGGGATCAGAGGCGTAGAGGTGCAACTGTACCTTGTATCAGTAGGAGACTGATAGGGGTTCAACTATAGTCCAGTCCGAAGTTAGTTTGCAGTAAGCTAATGTTTGCAGCGGCTTAATACAGTGTGTATCTAATCTGGACTAGGTCCCGGGGTTTTTCTGCATTTGCGGTTTCCTCGTTAAAAAATCTCTGGTGTCTGTGTTATTTCTTTTCCGCATTATATTTTATATAATTGAAATAATACAGGTTGTGCGTTAAATCTTAATCAATTATAGATCCAATCTTGTGATTGTTGATTTCATTGATTAACTGTTGGATATTGGTTTTTGACACCGTCCAAGTTATTCCTTGTGTTTGATTATAAATATTCGCTATTGTTTTAGCTTTAGTATTAATTAAAACAAGTGAGAGATATTAACTCCTTGAGATACTTTATCTTAGATTGAGTCTGACTGTCTAGTTGATTCTCTAGCAAAGTATTTCAGAGTTTGTCCATACAGATTGCTAATCGAATTATTGGGTGGTGTTGTTAGACCCCCACTTTTTCATTGGTAACAAGCATTCAATATTCACCATTAGATGAAAACCTGATTAGACTCAAACTAATATCTTTCAATCATTAGATCGAACTTAGCTTGTTACACACAAATGAAAAGTGACTTCATTTAGATATTAGTAACCGTATCTAAACGTGTAGACCTTGTTGGATCAACAGTAGTTAACCTAAGTTATCCAATGAACACTTTCATATCAACCTTGTCATCTTAACACAACTAGTTCAAAGGACTCAAATAAAACTAGTTATAGGGTTGTTCAATTGTTTATATTCCCATAGAAGTATATACAAGACACAATTGAAGCAAAATCGATTTTGATTCACTCGAATCAATTCATGAACATTATATCCATGGTTTGCAAAAGATTGCATTCCTTAAATTATAGTTCATGAACAACCCGATTTTATAACATAATCTATTCAAGTGGTCGGACTTGGTTTGGGTTCGCCAGTATGCGAACGGTACGCATATTGTCGTACACCACCAAACTCAGTTGAATTCCCGGATTTGAACTTACGCCGGTACGCATACGGATATGCATACTAAGTTCACGGACTTCAACTAACCAACAAGTACGCATAAGAGTATGTATACAATGGTTCCCGGACTTGGAATAACTTGCAACAGTTCGTTACAAGTATGCATACTGTGTTATATCCAATTAATGGTTAATTGTTCTAAACTCTCATTTCAATCATTCAAACATTCTTAGAAGGAGGGAATAACTGTATCACACAAACTATTAGCTTCAAAGCAATTTTCAAGTGATCAAATAATCAATACAAAATATTCTGAGTCTACACCAAATGACTGTCTCACACAAATCATATAAGATGCTACCAGACGATTTTCACATGATCATATTTTGACTTTCGTCAAGAATATAAGATAAACTTGGTTAAAGCGAAATCTTACCTTTCGAGAAATATGTAAGCGAGTTAAACTCAACTCGAAATATTAAATGTGTATAATCGAATTCTATATAGCTATACGACTTTTGTCCCAAATAGGAGATAGGATAGAAATATACTTTTGAGTGATAGATGAGTTCAAGTCTCTATATACCTTTTGCTGATGAAGTTCCACAAGCTCCCCTTAGTAGTTCTTCATCTTCAATCGATGAACACCGTGGAGGCTAAAGCTCAACTATACATTCTATCCTAATCTGAGACTTAGCTATAAGTAGACTAGAAATCAAGACTTGTAATTTTGGAAACTAAACATGACAAACAAGCTTGAGATAACAACACTTGCGAGTTCGACCGAGCATTGCTCTAACAATCTCCCCCTTTGTCAATTTTAGTGACAAAACTATCAATAAATATGGATCACAAAATAAATAAACTTTGTAGCTTCGCATCCAAATGCTTGATTTCCTTGGTTCTTCAACATTACTCGAAATCTTCGTCACTTCAGTACTCCAGTGATTCTGAACGTGTTCAACTCAGCATCATAGTTGTTGAAGATCCGTAGCTATAAAATATATAAAAACATGATGTTTTCCTATTGTTATACAATGTCATAGTATTATCACACAACATCAAAGTCCAATTGTATCACAACTTTGACAACGATACTATGGTGATATGTATCACTCCCCCTTAGTCAACACTTCATCTCACAATGAAAACCACTCCCCCTTACATAATAATCCGTAAACCATATGCATTTGTAGTGTGAACTACACAATAATTCTCCCCCTTTTTGTCTATATAAATTGGCAAAGGTACAAAAACTAGAGGAATCATAATGAAATTCTCATAGAGATACTTCATGACTAAAAGAGAACATATCAACTTTGTTTCGATGGTTTCACATAGTCGAAATTTAATGTATTCATCAAGGAGTTTATAAAGATACAAGATAACTCCTACAATATTCCACAGCCGCACTCCCCACAAATATTTGGAAATTAAGCACGAGTACAATAAAGAACTCTCCCCCATAAAATGTCATTCCCGAAAGAACAACAAGAGCGACCTTACTTTTACAAGAAAAGAAGAATTTCTTTGGACATCAATAAATTATATGAAACATGAATTTGTATCCAAAAAACTCAATTAAATTAACCACAAGAGAACCGCGGAAATATCAGGGAAGATCAGGGATTTGTACTCATGAATTATATGAAACATGAACATGAATTTGTATCCAAAAAACTCAATTAAAAAACTCATGAATTTGTACTTTCACATAGAAGTGGATCAGGGAAAGATCAATACCGCGGAATATACAAAGATTCATTTTATTTTCATCAATATTTGCATAATGATATCATAGACTTAATCTTTGTTATCAAAAGTTCATTCTATTTTCCATCAATATTTGCATAAAGACATATTATAGACTTAACTTTTGATATATATATATATATATATATATATATATATGGGACAATCATAGTTCACGGACGTAAACACACATATCCCGTAACTGAAAAAGCGGGGGTCTAACAACACCACCCAATATTTCGCTTAGCAATCTGTATGGACTAACTCCAAAATACTTTGCTAGAGAATCAACTAGACAGTCAGACTCAATCTAGATTAAAGTATCTCAAGGGGTTAATATCTCTCACTTGTTTTGATTTACTCAAGCTAAAATAATAACGAGTCTTTAATCAAACACAAGGAATAACTTGGACGGTACCAAAGACCAATATCCAAGGATCAATCAATATCAATCAACAACCAAAGGTTGGATTTCCAATTGATGATCTTAATGCACAACCTGTATTATTTCAATTATATAAAATATAATGCGGAAAAGAAATAACACAGACACCAGAAGTTTTGTTAACGAGGAAACCGCAAATGCAGAAAAACCCCGGGACCTAGTCCAGATTAGATACACACTGTATTAAGCTGCTACAAACACTAACCTACTACAAAATAACTTCGGACTGGACTATAGTTGAACCCCTATCAGTCTCCCACTGATACAAGGTACAGTTGCACCTCTACGCCTCTGATCCCAGCAGGATACTACGTACTTGATTCCCGTAGCTGATCTCACCCACAACCAAGAGTTGCTACGACCCAAAATCGCAGGCTTGATAAATAAAAAAATCTCTCTCACACAGAAAAATCTATCAAAGGATAAATTTGTCTCCCACAGATAAACCCTAGGTTTTGTTCCGTCTTTAGATATGAAATCAAGGTGAACAAGAACCAATTGATAATCCGGTCTTATATTCCCGAAGAACAGCCTAGACGATCAATCACCTCTCAACGATATTTCTTGACTGCACAAGTAGATGTCGAGGAATCACAAGAAATGAGACGAAGATGTTTGTGACTTCTTTTATCTTGCCTATCGGAGAACTCTCACGACTCAAGACAATCAATAGATTGTACCCGTATGATAGAAGATGCAAGATCAGATCACCCAACTACGATAAAAGTAGTATCGGTCTGGCTTCACAATCCCAATGAAGTCTTTGAGTCGTTAACCTGGTTTTAGAGAAGAAAACCAAAGGTTAAAGGAAAATCTACTCTAGCGAGTGCACTAGTATCACACAGACGTGTGGGGATTAGTTTTGCCCAATGCTAGATGTTTCCTTTATATAGTCTTCAAATCAGGGTTTTGCCTTAGTTACAAAGCAATCCATATTCACCGTTAGATGAAAACCTGATTTAGATTCAAGTTAATATTTCTCAACCGTTAGATTGAAAACTTAGCTTGTCATACACACTTGGGTAAACGTTTTACTGTGTTTGTGAAAACCGTGCCAAACGTGTATGTGTATATTGGTTCAACATAGTAACCCAAAAAGGTTAACCATATGAGCATTTCATATTAACCTTCTTTTTCTTCACCATAACTAGTTCAATTGACTCAAATGAACTAGTTAGAGAGTTGTTCAATTGCTATGAGATATTTTGTAACTACATAAGACACAATTGAAACAAAGATAATTTGATTCGATTGAATCGGCTCATGAACTTATAGCCACGGTTTGCATAAAGCATTCCTTAGTAATTAAGTTTCATGTTCAGATCACATCTTTAGATCATAACCACTTAAGTTCACAAACAAGTTCGCGGACTTAAGATAACCGGCAGAATTTCCAAACTCAGCAGAAAATCTCGGCAAGGAGACTTCCGCCAGTTCACGGACTTACACACAAACAAGTTTTTGGAAATCCCAGCAGAATTTCTCGGGAAGAGAAGGTTCGCCAGTTCGTGGACTTGACTCACGCAAACTATTTTCCGGTTTCACTTGATCAACAATCGCAAACTTTGGTTCAAGGAATAGGAGTTATGCACATATGTGTTACCACAGAATGCTTATAAACATCATTGGATATATAGATCTAAACTCTCATTCCAATCATTGAAACATTCTCAGAGGACGTTATTCAGTCGTTATTCATAGACCTTTCTCGTCAGAGCAATTTCCAAAGTAACTGAAATTTTTCATGACTTTCGTTACTAGGTGAAGATAAACTCGATCAAAGCGAAACGCTTTACCAACACACGATTTCGAGAAAAAGATAAGTAGAGTATACTCAGCTCGAAATGTCAAATGTGTATGATCTAGTCTATATAGCATACGACTTTTTGTCTCGTAAGAAGTAGGAGATAGAATATATAGACTTTTGAGTGATAGATAAGTTCAATTCTCCACATACCTTTTTGTTGATGAAGTTCCATGGTTTGTTGAGTAGATCTTCATCGTTGTATGATGAATCGCCATGAAGTCCTTGAGCTCAACTACACTTTTCTATCCTAGTGTAGTACTTGGAAGGACGAAGATTTCAAGGAACGTTGAAGATTAGACTAAGGAATATGAGCCACTAATGTTTATCTTTTTTGTATGCCATATGTATTAATAGTTTTGTCACTAAAATTGACAAAGGGGGAGATTGTTAGAGCATAGATCGGTCAATCTAAAAGAAAAAACGGAATCATAATATAAGATACAAGGTAACCCCTTTAAAATTCCACAACCGCACACCCCGCAAGATATTACCATTAAGCACAAGTTCAAAAGAACTCTCCCCATTTGATGTCATTCCCAAAGGAACAACAAGAGCGACCTTAATTTCGAAAGAAAAGAAGGATTTTTAATTGGACTCCAAAAACAATGGGAATGATATTTTATATCCAAAACTCAACCAAATTAATCACAAGTAAACCCATGATTAATTTAATTGGAATATGCAACTAAATCAAACCACAAAAGTGATCAATTTAATTGATTGTGCTCAACATAAGTAAACCCACAGAGCTACGACTAAGCTAATCATACAGAGATGACTAACTTAACCGTTCAAATACTCAACATAAGGAAAACCTTACGGAATATATGACTACATTAACCAATAGGACATGAATAGTATAACCGTTCATATACTCAACACAGGAACTTGTGGAATATATGAAAACTCAACTAGATTAATTACAAGAGAACCTATAATTAATCTAACTGGAATACACAACCAAACTAATCACCGAAGTAATCAATTTAATTGTCAAAAAATTTGCTACACAAAAGAAGAATTTCGGAGCAAATAACTAAATAACCAAACAAGATGATTAATTTAGTTCAAGAATGCTCAACATATAGCATCTCACGGAACAACCAAAAAATCCAAAATTAATCGACTTAGTTGTATCGTGCTCAACATGAGACACACAATGAAGCCTTCACGGTAATACATAACAAAATGGATCAATGAAGATCAATACCCTGGATAACATACAAGAATCTATTCTATTTTCCATCACTATATGCATAACGATATAATAGACTTTATCCTTGTCTTACAAAAGATTTCATCCTATTTTCCATCAAATAAATGACTGCATAGGCATAACTTTTGTATTTGTCAAAAGTCCATTCGTCCTTTCATTAATACGAATATCAATTTATGAACGACTATACTTTTGACAAAATATGAGACCTTCAAGTTCACGGACGCAAACAATACATATCCCATAAAAATATTGCAATACTTCAAAATCAAACAGATTAATACTGCAATAATATCATCCTCCAAATATTTTTAGAATTTAAAACAAATAAACCTAAAAAATAACATGAAGAAGATGAAAACAAGGAAATAACTATGTGTAGTCACAATCATTGCTATTCAAAACGCTAGTTATTCTTCCAACTAATCCAAAAAGAATACATCCTAGCTAGGCATCTAAAAATAACACGAATTACTCATCTTCTTCCCCATCAAAGATATTTCAAGAAGCTTGAATTGCGTTCAAATCCTCCTTGAGCTCGGGAAACTTGGTTGCGACCAAGGACAATTGTTCTTGAACACACCTTACTCTTGAATCAACCTTCCGTACACCTTCATTAATATTTTGAAGAAATCCTATTGTAGTAGGTCTCTAAAATCAAGAAAAGCAATTCTTTATCGTTTGTAAGCATTTTCCCTTACACGCCTGAAGGTACACGAACGAATCAGTTTGGGGACACCAAGAGAGTTGCCAATATTTTTACAACCACGATCTTGAAAAATACGACTAATCAAGCAAGGGTATCCCAACATTTTAATGGGTGAAGTCATCGAGACCATTTGAGAGATAATGAATCCACAGACATCGAGACTAGAAATACCTGAATTAAGGAAATAAACCAATTCCGCAAACTCATGACTCCACCAAGAATTTTCAATTGTGGAGGGACAAAGATTGGGAATACCAAGTTTTCCAAAAGCCATCAAGGCAATACTAAGATCATTAGTGGGAAACTTTCCTTGACTCCAAACGACCTTCTTACCACAAAGCCCCATTGATATATCATCACATAAAGGACGTTCATCACAAGGTTTAGGAAGCCGTACATTTCCCAACGAAATTTTGGTAATCCTTGAAATTCAATCTCTATCAACAAAGAACCTTTTCTTACCAATCATGGATTTGAATTCCATTTTGTTGTGATCAATATCATGAATATTGGCATTGAAAATCCTTGTAAGAGAATCAAATCCTTGACCTAGACCATCAAAGATATTTCCAAGCTTGAATTTTGAAAAGCATACTAAATCCTCTTCATGACCACTAGAGAAATCCAACCTCTTTTCTAGAATGAAACCCTTAGAGGCAATCTTATCAAACACTCTTTCACAAGAATTATCCACAAGCCTAATTCTAAGAGAGTTTTGGTTACATGATGGATTTAAACTAGAGGAATTTGACCTTTTGAAACTCTTTTTTTGTACCCTTAGGATTCATTATGGATCTAAGAACTTGAGTGGAGCCAGAGGATATTACTTACTTGGATAGAACTTCAAGCACCCTTCCTTTTGATTTCTTCAAAGAAGCTTTAATGGTGGAAAACCACAAACCCTAGTTCACGTACGCGGACGGAAGATGAGGAAGGAGAAGGTTCGCGGACCTTATACATATATATCACCCATTCATGAGCTTCGGCTGAACACGAACCGTGACTTACATAAGTCTTATGGGATTTTCTTAGCCATTTTCACATTAAGGTATGCGTCCAACATATATGTGAAAGAAAACAGAAGCAATAGAAAGCTATAACCAAGTATTACACAATTGTACACAACTCATACCATTTCTTGCCCCACTTCAAGATATGTACAAATGGGGTAGATGCCATCATTGTCACCAAGAGGAATAATGCGCAGAGGAGTTCTCATGCGACACGTCTGGTTGATAAGTGTGAACAGTTCCTGAAGTATAATCAAAATAATGATGATAGTCAGGACAGCTGGAGCTTTCTATCCTTCGTTTGTTCGGGCTAGAAGAAGGATATTTCTGATTTCTGGGTTGTACGGTATTAACAGCCTTAATGCGACCAACACCCTTTCCGGAATGATTCTTAGACTTAACAGAATTAAGTTTCTCTAAGAATTTAAGAACGCCTTTGAACGCTTTAAACAGATCTTTATCAATTGATCCGTCATGATAGTATTTTTCATAGAGATCAAGAGTTAATCTAGTGAGGTTCCATATCCTTGAGAGTATTGACATATAAATCTCCCTTTTTAGATGAAGTGAGATTATTATGAGAATCAAGGGGTTTTAACCATAATAATCTCTGAGCAATCTTTAAGAAATTATGGTGTGCGTTACAGATGTCAGGAGCAAGCCTTCCTAAGAAATTTCCCATAGGGAAATTTATAAGGAACAAACAAACAAAAACTTATTAGGTTTACCGTGTTTTCCTGCTCTGATACCAATTGAAAAAGCGGCGGTCTAACAACACCACCCAATATTTCTCTTAGCAAACTGTATGGACTAACTCCGAAATACTTTGCTAGAGAATCAACTAGACAGTCAGACTCAATATAGATTAAAGTATCTCAAGGAGTTAATATCTCTCACTTGTTTTGATTTACTCAAGATAAAACAATAGCGAGTCTTTAACCAAACACAAGGAATAAATTAGACGGTACCAAACACCAATATCCAAGGATCAATCAATATCAATCAACAACCAAAGGTTGGGATTTCCAATTGGTGATCTTAACGCACAACCAGTATTATTTCAATTATATAAAATATAATGCGGAAAAGAAATAACACAGACACCAGAAGTTTTGTTAACGAGGAAACCACAAATGCAGAAAAACCCCGGGACCTAGTCCAGATTGAATACACATTGTATTAAGCCGCTACAGACACTAGCCTACTACAGGCTAACTTCGGACTGGACTATAGTTGAACCCCAATCAGTCTCCCACTGATCCAAGGTACAGTTGTACTCCTATGCCTCTGATCCCAGCAGGACACGGCGTACTTGATTCCCTTAGCTGATCTCACCTGTTAGAGCATAGCTCGGTCAACCTCGCATGTGTTGCTATATCAAGCATGTTTGTCAATGTTAGTAATCAAAACTATAAGTCTTGATTTCTAGCCTATTAGCTAAGTCTCGGACTAGGATAGGAAAAGTGTAGTTGAGCTCAAGGACTTCAAGGAGATTCAACGACAACGACGAAGATCTACACAAGGAACCGTGGAACTTCATCAAAAAAAAAGTATGTGAAGACTTGAACTTATCTATCACTCAAAAGTATATCTATCTATCTCCTATTTCTTATAAAACAAAAGTCGTATGCTATATAGACTAGATCATGCACACTTGATATTTCGAGTTGAGTATTCATTGCTTATCTTTTACTCGAAATCTTGTGTTGATAAAGCGTTTCGCTTTGATCAGGTTTATCTTCACCTAGTGACGAAAGTCATGAAAAGTTTCAATCACTATTTGAGAATTCCTCTGACGTGAATCGGTCTGTGAATAACGGCTACATAGCGTCCTCTGAGAATGTCTCAATGGTTGGAATGAGAGTTTAGATTATATAACCATGTATTCCTTGAACCGAAGTTTTCGAACTTTGTTGATCAAGAGTAATCGGGGGGATTGTGGAATTGGCTTGCCAAGTCCGCGAACTCAGTCCGCGAACTGACGGAAGTTCTCGACCAAGAATTTTTGCTGGGATTTCCTAAACTCGTTTGTGTGCTAAGTCCGCGAACTCAGTCAGCGAACCCAGTCCGCGAACTGGCGGAAGTTCTCGTCCCGAGAATTTCTGCTGAGTTTGGAATACTCAACCGATTAACTTAAGTCCGCGAACTTGTTTGTGAGCTTAAGTGGTTATGATCTAAAGATGTGCTCTGAACATGAAACATTAATTATTAAGGAATGCTTACCGTGGCTATAATTTTCATGAGCCGATTCTAATTGAATCGAATCGAATCATCTTTGTTTCAATTGTGTCTTGTGTAGTTAGATAATATCTCATAGCAATTGAACAACTCTTTAACTAGTTCATTTGAGTCAGTTGGACTAGTTATGGTGAAGAAGAACATGACTAATATGAAGAGCTCATATGGTTGACCTTTTGGGTTATCATGTTGAACCAACATACGTGTACTCGTTTGGGCATGGTTTTCACAAACCCAGTAAACGTGTATCCAAGTGTATGTGACAAGCTAGGTCTTTCGATCTAACGATTGAGAGATATTGGCTTGAATCTAAATCAGGTTTTCATCTAACGGTGAATATGGATTGCTTAGTAACTAAGGCAAAACCCTGATTTGAAGACTATATATATGAGACATCTAGCTAGAGCAAAAACTCATCCCCACACGTCTGTATGATACTAGTGCGCTCGCTAGAGTCAATATCCATTAACCCTTGATTTTCTTCCCTAAAATCGGTTAACAACTTAAAGACTTCATTGAGATTGTGAGGCCAGACCGATACTACTTTTATCATAGTTGTGTGATCTGATCTTGCATCTTCTATCGTACGAGCATAAACTATGATTGGATTGAGATCGTGAGAGTTCTTCGATAAGCAATATAAAGAAGTCACAAACATCTTCGTCTCACTGTTTGTGATTCCTCGATAATCCGCTTTTGTAGTCAGGAAGGATTATTGAGAGGTGATTGATTAATCTAGGCTGTTCTTCGGGAATATAAAACCGGATTATCAACTGGTTCCTGTAACCTTGATTTTATATCTAAAGACGGAACAAAACCTAGGGTTTGGGAGACAGATTTATCCTTTTGATAGACTTTTCTATGTGAGACAGATTCGTTTATTATCAAGTCTGTGATTTTGGGTTGCAACAACTATTAGTTGTGGGTGAGATTACCTAAGGGAATCAAGTATGCAGTGTCCTTCTGGGATCAGAGGCGTAAGAGTACAACTGTACCTTGTATCAGTGAGAGATTGATAGGGGTTCAACTATAGTCCAGTCCGAAGTTAGTTTTCAGTAGGCTAGTGTCTGTAGCGGCTTAATATAGTGTGTATTCAATCTGGACTAGGTCCCTGGGTTTTTCTGCATTTGCGGTTTCCTCGTTAACAAAACTTCTGGTGTCTGTGTTATTTATTTTCCGCATTATATTTATATAATTGAAATAATACAGGTTGTGCATTAAGATCATCAACTTCTCTAATCCAACCTTTGGTTGTTGATTGTAGTTGATTGATCCTTGGATATTGGTCTTTGGTACCGTCCAAGTTATCTCTCTTTAATCGAGACTCGCTGTTTGCTTGAGTAAGATTAAATCGAGAGATTGAGATATAAATTCTTTGATATATCTTTTTATTAATTGAGTCTGACTGTCCAGTTGATTCTCATAAAAAGTATATTGGAGTTTGTCCATACAGATTGCTAAGCGAAATATTGGGTGGTGTTGTTAGACCCCCGCTTTTTCAATTGGTATCAGAGCAGGCAAACACATTAAGGACCTCAAAAGTCTGTGTTTGTAGCGATCTGAATCTATGGACAGAAGTGTTATCTCAATAAATGCACCACCAGATCCTGGGATTGAAGAATTGTCTTCCATATCTGATTTTGTCATTTCAGTAGAAGAATTCCTTTCTAAACCTTCACCAGGTTCAAAATCCCTTGAAGTATTTTCAGAAATTGAAAAGAGACTTGAAAGCCTAACTCTTGATGTTGACCTTTTATTTCTAAAGGAACAAGAGTCTCTTGATAGGTTAAATCAAGGTATGATAAATAATATTCATGTTGAGGCCGATATTGATTTATTAATAAATGTGAGCAATGCTTCTCCTCTGTGTGATCAAATGAGCTGTAAACTATCTGATTCACATGTGAGATATAAATCGAAGTCTTCCAGTTGTAGTACCTCTAAGCATGAATCATTTTATTGGTCAATTTCTAATGCACCTCACAAAGGTAAAATTATTAGTACACCATATGAAGGGGTCAGAAGGTTATATCCTCCTAAAGAGTTTTTCCTATATAATATAAAAAACTATCGACATAAAAGATGGAATCCGAGTGATCAGAAAAAATTCTTGGTTCTGATTATACTCTTTGAAAGTATTGGAAAAACGGCTATTTGGAATAAGCTCAATACTTCGAAGTGTAGAAGCTGTTGGAAGGATGCCTTGTCTTGGTGTCATAGTATGCAGACAATATGGTCTCGGTATGCACATGATTCTAGTACCAAACACACCCTTAACCAGCACGTGCGACTCACACACTTTGGTTCACGAACCGTTCTAATACCGAATCTAGTCGGCAAACATGTCGTTTGGTTTGCTCGATTCTTAAAAGAAGAAAGACTCTCCTCTTGTTCCCATCTCCTTCTTTGGTTTGAGAACTCAGAGAAACAGTTCGTGTATCTCATCCTTCTTCATCAATTCTCTCTTGATTTCTTCCGTTTGTTGAATGATTTGAATCAAGAAGAAGGTTTTGCGTCTTGGGTCAAAACCCTTTTTGTGTTTCATGTGCATGAGCGTGCTTCACCTTTAGTACAAGATCGCGGACCAAGTAAGTCTCTTCACTATCAATTCTCAATATTTTCTTGTTAATCAAAATGGGTTCTAGAAAATGTTTATGTCATGGAGAAAGCTCGAATCCTCAAGTTGTTGATAGTGATAATGAGTTTGAAGATGATAAAATTGGCATGGATGCTTCTCAACCCTTTTATGATTCTAGCCTGCTTATCAACTTTGTTAGCATTCCTGCTAGAAATAAGTACGTGAAATTTCTTAAGGGAAGATTTGTTGTAGAAGGGGTCTATGACCGCTCTGTCAGTGAACCCGAGTTTCACCAGTTTATGAAGCAATATGAGTGGGTCTATATCCATGATGGACTTGGGGAAGTTTATCTTGAAATGGTGTGTCAATTTTATGCCAACCTTCATGCAGCCGACAAAAATCTCTGCTACTTCAAGACAATGGTCGGTGGAACTCCTATTGAGGTAAATCGTGATCTTATCGCATATTTGTTAAATCTGTCTCTGAATCGTTCATTTACTGTACCGCAACCAGAGAATCTTAGACCAAAACGAGAGCAACTTTCTGAATTTATTCTAAATAAGAAAGAATCATGGTCTGAGGGGAAGTTGTGTATTGATAATGTCAGCTTTCATTTAAAAGTGTTCAGTAAATTGGTTGTTGTAAACCTGATTCCCAATACTCTGTATAAGAGCTTTTGGAGTAGATCTCTTGCTGAAATGATCTATCATCTAATATCTGGTGAAGAAGTTGACTTCTGCGGTTTGATTATTCGTCAGATGATTGAAATGGTTTCAAAAAAAAAGAACCTTGGGTTCCCATGCCTTGTCAGTAGGATCTGCAGTCAATTTAACTTCAAGACCGTTGGCACCTGCACTGATCGTCCTTCTCCTCTGTCTCAGACGGACATCAACAAGATGAAGAAACCTATCGCTGCAGAAGATCCTCGTGAGTTAAGGATCATGTGTCTTCAGGAACAACTAAGCTTTGTTTTGGGAGTTCATCCAGAATTTCTGAACCTGTTTATAAGATTGCTGAGGATTTTTATCGCAATCATGCTTAGTATTTGTCTTGTGGTTGTCAGTAGTTTAGCTTCTAAAACTTTGAGAAGGGTTTATCTTTATTAAACTTATGGGTTGTAATAACATTTATAATTGGCCTTGAATATTTTGTTTCTTCATGAAAATATGTGCTACATATGTCCCATATTTTTGTCAAAAGTAAAGTCGTTCATAAATCGATATTCTTATTGATGAAAGGACGAACAGACTTTTGACATATAAAAAAGTTAAGCCTATGTAATCATTTATTTGATTGAAATAGGTTAAAATCTTTTGTATTACAAGGATAAAGTCTATTATGTTGTTATGCATATAATGATGCAAAGATAGAATAGATCCTTGAATGTTATCCATGGTATTGATCTTCATTGATCCATTCTTATGTATTACCGTGAAGGCTCCATTGTGTGTCTTATGTTGAGCACCGTACAACTAAGTCAATTAACCTTGGCTTTGTTGGTTGTTCCATGAGATGTTGTATGTTGAGTATTAGGAACTAAATTAATCAACTTGTTGGTTATTTATTTTGTACTCCATAAGTTTTCTTTCTTATGTTGAGTACATGTACGGTTAAGGTTGTCATTTTTATGATGAACTTAGTCGGGGTTCCATAAGTTCTCTTATGTTGAGCCCAAAATAATTGAATTGATTACTTCGGTGATTAGTTTGGTTATTGGTATTCCAATTGGGTTAATTATAGGTTCTCTTGAAATTAATCTAGTTGAGTTTTCATATATTCCACAAGCTCTTGTGTTGAGTATATGAACGGCTACACTATCATGTTTTATTGGTTAATGTAGTCGTGTATTCTGTAAGGTTTTCCTTATGTTGAGTACTTAAACGATTTTTTTAGTCATCTCCATATGATTGACTTAGTCGTAGCTTCATAAGTTTACTTATGTTAAGCACCTATCAATTAAATTGATCACTTTTGTGGCTTTGATTTGATTGTTCCAATTAAAATATTCATGGGTTTACTTGTGAGTATTTTGATTGTGTTTTGGATATTGAAAATCATTCTCATGGTTTTTGGTGTCCAATAAAAATCCTTCTTTTCTTTCGAAATTAAGCTCACTCTTGTTGTTCTCTCGGGAATGACATCAAATGGGGGAGAGTTATTTTGAACTTGTGCTTAATGGTAATATCTTGCGGGGAGTGTGTCTGCGGAATTTTAAAGGGGTTATCTTGCGTCTTAAAACTCCTTGATGAATGTTGTTAGCTTCGGCTATAAGATTGCATCTAAATTAAGATGATGTGTCGTCTTTCTTTTGGTCATGAAATGTCTCTTGTGGAAATTTCATTATGAACCCGTTCTTGTACCTTTGCCAATTTTATTGACAAAAAGGGGGAGAAATATTGTAGGTCACACTACAAATACATATGTTTTTCGGATCATTGTGTAAGGGGGAGTGGTTTCCATGATCGAGATGGAGTATTGACTAAGGGGGAGTGATACACATCACCATAGTATTGTTGTTAAAGTCGTGATGCAATTGGACTTTGGTGTTCATAATAATAATATTACACTGTATAATAACGATTGAGAATCTCGATTTCTCTCATTGTTATAGCTACGGATCTTCAACAACGGTGATACTAAACTTACAACCTTTGGGATCATTGGAGTACTTGGAAGGACGAAGCTTTCAAGGAACGTTTAAGATTAGACTATGGAATAGGAGCCACTAAAGTTTATCTTTTTTGTATTCCATATGTATTAATAGTTTTGTCACTAAAATTGACAAAGGGGAAGATTGTTAGAGCATAGCTCGGTCAACCTCGCATGCGTTGCTATATCAAGCATGTTTGTCAATGTTAGTGATCAAAACTATAAGTCTTGATTTCTAGCCTATTAGCTAAGTCTCGGACTAGGATAGGAAAAGTGTAGTTGAGCTCAAGGACTTCATGGCGATTCAACGACAACGACGAAGATCTACACAAGGAACCGTGGAAATTCATCAACAAAAAGGTATGTGAAGACTTGAACTTATCAATCACTCAAAAGTCTATCTATTCTATCTCCTACTTCTGATGAGACAAAAGTCGTATGCTATATAGACTAGATCATGCAAACTTGATATTTCGAGCTGAGTATTCATTGCTTATCTTTTACTCGAAATCTTGTGTTGGTTAAGCGTTTCACTTTGATCGGGTTTATCTTCACCTAGTGACAAAAGTCATGAAAAGTTTCAATCACTATTTGAGAATTCCTCTCACGTGAACCGGTTTGTGAATAACGGCTACGTAGCGTCCTCTGAGAATGTCTCAATGGTTGGAATGAGAGTTTAGATTATATAACCATGTATTCCTTGAACCAAAGTTTTCGAACTTTGTTGATCAAGAGTAATCGGGAGGATTGTGGAATTGGCTTTCCAAGTCCGCGAACTCAGTCCGCGAACTGACGGAAGTTCTCAACCGAGAATTTCTGCTGGGATTTCCTAAACTCGTTTGTGTGCTAAGTCCGCGAACTCAGTTCGCGAACTTGTTTGTGAGCTTAAGTGGTTATGATCTAAAGATTTTCTCTGAACATGAAACATTAATTATTAAGGAATGCTATATGCAAACCGTGGCTATAATGTTCATGAGCCGATTCTAATCGAATCGAATCATCTTTGTTTCAATTGTGTCTTGTGTAGTTACATAAGATCTCATAGCAATTGAACAACTCTTTAACTAGTTCATTTGAGTCAATTGGACTAGTTATGGTGAAGAAGAACATGATTAATATGAAGAGCTCATATGGTTGACCTTTTGGGTTATCATGTTGAACCAACATACATGTACTCGTTTGGGCACGGTTTTCACAAACCTAGTAAACGTGTATCCAAATGTATGTGACAAGCTAGGTCTTTCGGTCTAACGGTTGAGAGATATTGGCTTGAATCTAAATCAGGTTTTCATATAACGGTGAATATGGATTGCTTAGTAACTAAGGCAAAAACCTGATTTGAAGACTATATATACGAGACATCTAGCTAGAGCAAAAACTAATCCCCACACGTCTGTGTGATACTAGTGCGCTCACTAGAGTTGATCTCCATTAACCCTTGACTTTCTTTTCTAAAATCGGGTTAACGACTTAAAGACTTCATTGGGATTGTGAAGCCAGACCGATACTACTTTTAGCGTAGTTGTGTGTCCTGATCTTACTTTTCTATCGTACGAGTACAATCGATTGATTGGCTTGAGAACATTTGAGTTCTCCGATAGGTAAGATAAATAAGTCACGAACATCTTCGTCTCCCTGTTCGTGATTCCTCGATAATCCGCTTGTGTAGTCAGGAAGGATTATTGAGAGGTGATTGATTAATCTAGGTTGTTCTTCGGGAATATAAGACCGGATTATCAATTGGTTCATGTTACCTTGATTCTATATTTAAAGACGGAACAAAACCTAAGGTTTATCTGTGGGAGACAGATTTATCCTTTTGATAAACTTTTCTATGTGAGACAGATTTGTTTATTGTCAAGTCTATGATTTTGGGTTGCAGCAACTCTTAGTTTTGGGTGAGATCAGCTAAGGGAATCAAGTACGCAGTGTCCTGCTGGGATCGGAGGCGTAGGAGTACAACTGTACCTTGTATCAGTGGGAGATTGATAGGGGTTCAACTATAGTCCAGTCCGAAGTTAGTTTGCAGTAGGCTAGTGTCTGTAGCGGCTTAATACAGTGTGTGTTCAATCTGGACTAGGTCCCGGGGTTTTTCTGCATTTGCGGTTTCCTCGTTAACAAAACTTCCGGTGTCTGTTTTATTTCTTTTCCACATTATATTTTATATAATAGAAATAATACATGTTGTGCGTTAAGATCATCAACTTCTCTAATCCAACCTTTGGTTGTTGATTGTAGTTGATTGATCCTTGGATATTGGTCTTTGGTACCGTCCAAGTTATCTCTCTTTAATTGAGACTCGCAGTTTGCTTGAGTAAGATTAAATCGAGAGATTGAGATATAAGCTCTTTGATATAACTTTTTATTGATTGAGTCTGACTGTCTAGTTGATTCTCATAAAAAGTACATTGGAGTTTTTCCATACAGATTTCTAAGCGAAATATTGGGTGGTGTTGTTAGACCCCCTCTTTTTCATCACCCACAACTAAGAGTTGCAGCAACCCAAAATCACAGACTTGATAATAAACAAATCTGTCTCACACAGAAAAGTCTATCAAAGAATAAATCTATCTCCCATAGAAAAACCTAGGTTTTGTTTAGTCTTATGATATGAAATCAAGGTGAACAAGAACCAATTGATAATACGGACTTATATTCCCGAACAACGTCCTATACGATCAATCACCTCTCAACGATCTTTCTTGACTACACAAGTAGATGTCGAGGAATCACAAACAGTGAGACGAAGATGTTTGTGACTTATTTTATCTTGCCTATGGGAGAACTCTCACGATCTCAAGCCAATCAATAGATTGTACTCGTACGATAGAAGATGCAAGATCATATCACACAACTACGATAAAAGTAGTATCGGTCTGGATTCACAATCCCAATGAAGTCTTTAAGTCGTTAACCTGGTTTTAGAGAAGAAAACCAAAGGTTAAAGGAGAATCGACTCTAGCGAGCGCACTAGTATCACACAGACGTGTGGGGATTAGTTTTGCCCAATGCTAGATGTCTCCTTTATATAGCCTTCAAAACATGGTTTTGCCTTAGTTACAAAGCAATCCATATTCACCGTTAGATGGAAACTTGATTTAGATTCAAGTTAATATTTCTCAACCGTTAGATCGAAAACTTAGCTTGTCACACACACTTGGGTAAATGTTTTACTTGGTTTATGAAAACCGTGCCAAACGTGTACGTGTATGTTGGTTCAACATGGTAACCCAAAAAGGTTAACCATATGAGCATTTCATATTAACCTTGTTTTTCTTCACCATAACTAGTTCAATTGACTCAAATGAACTAGTTAGAGAGTTGTTCAATTGCTATGAGATCTTTTGTAACCACACAAGACAATTGAAACAAAAATGATTCGATTCGATTGAATCGGCTCATGAACTTATAGCCACGGTTTGCATAAAACATTCTTTAGTAATTTAAGTTTCATGTTCAAAGCACATCTTTAGATCATAACCACTTAAGTTCACAAACAAGTTCGCGGACTTAAGATAACCGGCAGAATTTTCCAAACTCAGCAGAAAATCTCGGCAATGAGACTTCCGCCAGTTCGCGGACTAGGTTCGCGGACTGAGTTCACAGACTTACACACAAACGAGTTTTTGGAAACCCCAGCAGAATTTCTCGGGAAGAGAAGGTTCGCCAGTTCGTGGACTTGACTCACGCAAACTATTTTCCAGTTTCACTTGATCAACAAAGTTCGCAAACTTTGGTTCAAGGAATAGGACTTATGCACATATGTGCTACCACACAATGCTTATATCCATCATTGGTTATACAGACCTAAACTCTCATTCCAATCATTGAAACATTCTCAGAGGATGTTATTCAGTCGTTATTCACGGACCTTTCTCGCCAAAGCAATTTCCAAAGTAACTGAATTTTTTCATGACTTTCGTCACTAGGTGAAGATAAACTCGATCAAAGCGAAACGCTTTACCAACACACAATTTCGAGAAAAAGATAAGTAGAGTATACTCAGCTCGAAATGTCAAATGTGTATGATCCAGTCTATATAGCATACGACTTTTGTCCCATAAGAAGTAGGGGATAAAATAGATAGACTTTTGTTGATGAAGTTCCACGGTTCCTAGAGTAGTTCTTCGTCGTTATATGATGAATCTCCATGAAATACTTGAGCTCAACTACACTTTTCTATCCTAGTGTAGTACTTGGAAGGACGATGATTTCAAGGAACGTTAAAGATTAGACTATGAAATATGAGCCACTAAAGTTTATCTTATTTGTATTCCATATGTATTAATAGTTTTGTCACTAATATTGACAAAGGGGGAGATTTTTAGAGCATATCTCGGTCAATCTAAAAGAAAAAACGGGATCATAATATAAGATACAAGATAACCCCTTTAAAATTCCACAGCCGCACACCCCGCAAGATATTACCATTAAGCACAAGTTCAAAAGAACTCTCCCCCATTTGATGTCATTCCCGAAGGAACAACAAGAGCGACCTTAATTTCGAAAGAAAAGAAGGATTTTTAATTGGACTCCAAAAACCATGGGAATGATTTTTTATATCCAAAACTCAACCAAATTAATCACAAGTAAACCCATGATTAATTTAATTGGAATACGCAACTAAATCAAACCACAAAAGTGATCAATTTAATTGATTGTGCTCAACATAAGTAAACCTACGGAGCTACGACTAAGCCAATCATACGGAGATGACTAACTTAACCGTTCAAATACTCAACATAAGGAAAACCTTACGGAACATATGACTACATTAACCAATAGAACATGATTAGTATAGCCGTTCATATACTCAACACAAGAACTTGTGGAAAATATGAAAACTCAACTAGGTTAATTACAAGAGAACCTATAATTAATCTAATTGGGAATACACAACAAAACTAATCACCGAAGTAATCAATTTAATTTTCAAAAAATTTGCTAGACAAAAGAAGACTTTCAGAGCAAATAACTAAATAACCAAACAAGATGATTAATTTAGTTCAAGAATGCTCAACATATAGCATCTCACAGAACAACCAAAAAAGCCAAAATTAATCGACTTAGTTGTATCGTGCTCAACATGAGACACACAAAAACTGAAGCATTAGACATAATCAGCAACCATCGACCGAACACAAGCAAGTTCATCAGTTTCCTTATTCAGTTCAGATTTCAGAAAAACAAGATTCTTTGTTGCAATTTCAAGTTGACCATGAAAAACCTCAAAATCTTTAAAAAGATTTCCAACCAATTGAGATGACATCTGAACTGGTAGAATTTTTTCATGATCGACTGCATGAAAGCAGGTTATGGAGAGAGAATTTTCATGAAACTCAATAACTTTGTTGTCTTCAACATTGTCTTCCTTTTTGCATCCATCCATTGTGCACACCATAATATCTTATGATCTTTGACGTTACGGAACGAGTATATGTATCATAGGAAGGGTTCATATATATATATATGAGATCTTCATAGGAAACTCTAGGGTTACTCGTTTGCGTTCGATAATGGGTCGGGTGCACGTACGCTCGTGGTTATGAAAAAAGTTCAAAACCAAGAGATCAATGGAGCCTAATTTTATAAGATGTTTTTGATAAAAATCAAAGACTATTTCTAAACATATGGAAGCAAATCTTAGCTCAAAAGAAAATAACATAAGCTAATTGTTGATAGGTAACAAATCAATTGTCATTAGGGAAGAACAAAATAAAGTTTTCCAAATTAAGCAACAGAAAGAAATTTTATCAAGAGTTATTGATCACTTATATTACAGAATGTAATAATTAACTGGAGCAGGGCTCAACAGTGATATGATTAAGAAATTATTAGACCAAAATATAGACAAAACAAGAACAATACACCACAGACCACTTGACAAGAAGAAACTAGCTTATTGTGAAATACGTGCATCCTCTCATGGCTTCAAATAGGACACACATAAGGAGGTAGTCAAGTTGTGGTTTGACAAGCATATAACTCATCAAGATAATTGACATTTCCCCTTTTTCTTTCTTGACTGACATCAGAAAAGTCACAAGATTTCTCAAGAGAATTAACAAGAGAAGAACAAGGATTGCCTGAAGAAGTAGCTTTTCTCGCCTTTTTAATATTGCGCTTGAGTCTATTGTACTGTTCTTGAGCTCCGAGATACGGTTATTGATGTGAATGTATTCGGGAACATGCATTTTAGATTCGGGACTTCCTTAAGTGAGAGACGAGGAGTTTGAAATTTTTTTCTTTCTTCGATGACTTTTTCTCTTCATAGATCTATCTAAAAATTCATTCGTCCATATAACATTCTTCCCTTCACGATTGTAAATAGAATTTGTGTTATGTTTACAAACCAGGATTGGCCCATCACAGCACTTTTCTTGATTGCAAACCTGACTTTTACCACCAGCATGATGAGAAGCAGGTTTGATTACTTCTTTAGACATCCAGAAAAAAATGTTATGAATTTTTTCATTACGCAATCAAAAAAGACATCTCCTTTCAAGGTGACCTTTGTTTCCGCAATAATAATAGTTGAAGGGAATGTTTTTGACTGTTCTCATATGAGCTGTATTTGAAGGTTGACAATCTTTGGTTTTAGAAACATCTGTTTTTCACTTTTGATATCAGTGAAATTTTTACTTAAGAAATTGTCATTAGCATAGACAAAATTGATCTTACTAGTACTTGGAGCGTTTATTCCTTTATAGCCCAGACCACGTGTATCACGATATTCTTTACATGCTCCCAGCATAGTGGATAATTTTGTAGAGCTAACATTGAACCTTTTCAGATTTTCTTCCAGTACTTTGACCTTACCAAGAGAATCAGTTAGATGAGACTCCAATTGTTTTTCTCTGGCGAGAAAGTCGATTTCTCTATTATTAAATCAGTTTTTTGAGAGTCATATCTTGCTTCGGTTTCTGCAAGTCTTTCTTTCAACAAAAAGAGGTTTTAACGGAGGTTATCACATTCAAAGTTTTTTAAACGCACATCTTCTTCACGATCTTTAAGAAATGATTGTAATAGATTATAACCAAAATCGTATCCCTTAAAGAATTTTCTCAATTTCTTGTTTTCTAGACAGAGAGGAGTCAGAAATTCAGCCAAGCAAGCTGTTGACTTCTTTTTCTTTATGAGATGGTCGAAAAGCTTGATATATTGTGAGACTTCCTCATCAACATCTTGTCCCTCATCTGAAATATCATCCAATTTCATCTAGGTGTTTTTCCCAGTTATACACAGTTCCAGACAATGGAGAAGACGTGAGAGATTTCTTAGGAGAAACAAGGCTTTGAACCAAGTCAGAATGCTTCTGAGCTAGTGATGCGTTGTCAGAGATAACACTACTGTCTGTAGAGTCATATTAATATAAACACACACTTATGAGGTCTTAAACGTGTTTGCCTGCTCTGATAACAATTGAAAAAGCCATACCCAATATTTCGTTTAAGCAATTTGCATGGACAAACTCCAATATTGTATTTGCAGGAAATCCTACACTACAACCCTCACAAGATTTCATTGACATTCAACTCATTTTAGATTAACAATCTTAATTTTATTGATGAATCTTTGAACAATCTTACAAGAAAAGATAAAGGAATCAAGAATAACCACTGCTCTAGATTTTCTCTCTCCTATTTACTTACTTCTCACTCAGAAAAGATATCCCCTTTCCTTTACAACTGAGCGGCTATTTATAGGGAATTACATAGTGGATGACAGCTAATATGTCCGTTATTTTCAGATATGTCTTGCGACATTCTCGCGACCTTACAAATGGTAATCTCGCAAACTCTCTAATTTTCGCAGGACCGTCACATTTTTCTCATGATTTAGCTGACGTCGTTTATTATTTTGTTTCTGAAGTTATTCTGCGACACTGCTGTGTTGTGTTGTTAATAATTTCACTGAGGCATTATTGCTGCGAGATTCTGATCCTACAAATATAATTCCAAGAGAGTCAACTAGACAATCAATCTCAATCAATGGAAATATATCCAAGATTTGTATCTTTGTTTCTCAATGTAATCGGCAAATCAAATAAATAGAATCTGTGATCCTGATTATCATGAGAAACAACTTGAACGGTACCAAAGACAAATGTTCAAGTGTCAATCAATTTATATCAACAACCAAAGTTTGGATTATCTAATTGATTGAACTACGCACAACCTGTGATATTTCAATTATATAAATGTTAGAGCATTGCTCGGTCGAACTCACATGCGTTGCTATCTCAAGCATATTTGTCAATGTTAGTGATCAACACCATATGTCTTGATTTCTAGTTTACTTATGACTAAGGTTCGGTCTAGGTTAGTTAGGAATAGTTGAGCTCCAGACTCCATGGAGATTATGTTACAAAGACGAATAACTACTCAAGGAACCAGTTGAACTCCATCCGACCAAAAGGTATGTGGAGACTTGAAGTCATCTGTCACTCAAAAGTCTATCTACTTTATATCCTACTATTGAGACAAAAGTGGTATAAGTATGATAGTTTTCATACATACACATTTGCTATTTCGAGTCGAGTTTACTCGCCTATCTTTTATTCGAAATACGTGTTGGTAAGATTTTGCTGTAACCATTTTCATCTTTACCCGTGACGAAATTCATGTGACGTTTCAATCTTGAAAATAGCTTTGATGACGATAGTCGATTCTTTATGTCGAACGACTATTATAACATTATAGAAGAGTGTTTCAATGATTGAAATGTGGAGTTGAGATTACGTAACCAACTATCGATATAAGCATATATAGTATGTACGCACATTAGTGTATAAATCCATGTGCCGGAAACCAAGTGCGTGCATATGTGTGCATGCGGTATTGGTGAAGGAGACAGGTTAGGTACACGTACCCGTACGTGTATAGGCGGAAGTTTTCATACCGAAAATTTATGCTGAGGTTTGTGAAGTTTGCATACTGAAAACAGCCACCTAGGTGTGTGTACCCATACGCGTACCCATGGAAGTTTTCAAACCGAAAATTTCTATTGAGTTTTCAAACTCAAATTCGTTATCTATGGTACACGTACCCGTACGCGTACCTAAGCTGGTTATATTTCTCAAATCAGAATTTCATGAACTTAAACAATAAATCAATAAGGAATGCAATCTTTGCAAACCGTAGCTATATTGTTCATAAATTGATTCAAGTGAATCAAACCGATTTTGTTTCAATTTTGTGTATGTATAAAGATATAAGTAATTGAACAACTCTTCAACTAGTTCTTATGAGTCATTTGAACTAGATATGAGAAAGATGAATACGGTTAATATGAAAGTGCTCATATGGCTAACCATTGGTTAACTTTTTGTGAACCAACCCAATGTATTAGATACGGTTACTCAAACCTAAATGAAATACATTTCAATTGTGCGTGACAAGCTAATTTTCGATCACACGGTTGAAAAATATTAGCTTGGATAAATCAGGTTTTTCATCTAACAGTGGATATTGAATGCTTTGTTACCAAGGTAACTTAGATTGCAAACCCTGATTTGAAAACTATATAAGGTGACGTCTAGCAACTTGGAAAAACTAATCCCCACACCTCCTGTGTGATACTAGTTGGTTTGCTAGAGTCGATTCTCCTTTAATCGTAGGTTTATTCTCGAGACCCTGTCGGTTAACGACTTAAAGACTTCATTGGGATTGTGAAGCCAGACGAAACTACTTCTCCTGTAGTTGAGTGATTTGATCTTGCAATTTTCTATAATACGAGTTCAATTGAATAATTGACTTGATATTATATCTCCAATAGGGAAAAATAAAAAGAAATCACAAACATCTTCGTCTCATCGTTTGTGATTCCGCAATATCTAGTTTCGCTACCATACAATTTAGATTATTATGAGGTGATTGATAATACTAGGCTGTTCTTCGGGAATATAAGTTCGGTTTATCAATTGGTTCCTGTTCACCTTGATTTATATCAAAAGACGGAACAAACTTATAGGTTTATCTGTGGGAGACAGATTTATCTATTATCGTAGATTTTTTCTATGTGATACAGATTTGTTTATTAAAGTCATCAACTTTGGGTCGTAACAACTCTTGGTTGTGGGTGAGATCAGCTAAGGGAATCAAGTGCGTAGTATCCTGCTGGGATCAGAGACGTAAGGAGCGCAACTGTACCTTGAATCAGTGTGATATTGATTAGGGTTCAACTACAGTCCAGAACGACGTTATTTTGTAGTAGGCTAGTGTATGTAGCGGCTTAATACAGTGTGGTGTTCAATCTGGACTAGGTCCGGGGTTTTTCTGCATTTGCGGTTTCCTCGTTAAAAAAATTTCTTGTGTCTGTGTTATTTCTATTTCGCATTATATTTTGTTATATAATTGAAATATCACAGGCTGTGCGTTTTATCGATCAATTGTGAAATCCAACCATTGGTTGTTGATTGGAAATTGATTGATCCTTGGATATTGGCCTTTGGTACCATCCAAGTTTATATCTCTCATGTATTTGATAAAGACTCGCAGATTTCTATTTGCTTGAGTAAAGATCAAATCAAGAGATAGAGATATTAACTCCTTGATATACTTTTTTTTAAGATTGAGTCTGAGTGTCTGGTTGATTCTCTTAAAAGTATATTGGAGTTAGTTCATACAGATTGCTGATCGAAATATTGGGTGTGGTTGTTAGACCCCCGCTTTTTCAATTGGTATCAGAGCAGGAAAACACGTTCAAGACCTCAAAAGTCTGTGTTGGTAGCGATCTGACTCTATGAACAGAGGTGTCATCTCTATTAACGTACCACCAGTCTTCGATGGCTCTAATTACTTATGGTGGAAAATTTCTATGCGAGCTTTTCTTCAAGAGCATGATTTTCAATCATGGGTATATATTGTTCATGGCTATGATGCTCTTGTTGTTGCAGTAGGTAACGTTAATGTTCCAAAAAAAAATTGGCGAATACGATGCTGCTGAGATACTTACTGCAAAGCAAAACTCTGATGGTTTGAATGCCATCATACATGCCATTACCCCAAATCTTCAGCACCGTGTGTCAAATTGCACTAAGTCTAAAGATGTGTGGGATATCTTAGAAACCATATTCGAAGGAAATACCAGTGAAAAGGAAGCTAGGCTTCAAAACCTTAATTCCGATTGGGAAAATCTCCGTATGGCAGATGAAGATTCATTTGATGAGTTTAATCACAAAGTGTCTGAAATTGCTAATGCATCTTTTCTATTGGGCAAGACTATTCCTGAAAAGGACATTGTGATGAAAATTCTCATATCGCTGCCATCTAGATACGATTCTAAGAAGCATGCCATCGTTGAGGGAAATAACCTTGATAACCTCTCCAGAAATATGCTGGTTGGGAAGCTTAAGATCTTTGATCACGAACATTCGTCCAAATCTAAGGATGTTGCGTTCAAAGTACTGAAAGACATAAAATTACTTGATAAAAGTAAAAATGCGTGTATCTCTAAATATGATTACTCTGAGACGGATTTATCAGATGAAGATCTTGACAAATCAGTCTCGATGATCACAAGACAGTTTAGAGATCTTATGTTGAAGAGAAGTAAACGGTTCTCCAGAGATAATCCAAAAGCATCAGTCAAACCTCATAATCGTATTCCTCCCAGAAGCAGGGACACAGATGAAACTGATGACGAGGATATGCCTCAGTGCTTTAAGTGCAAAGGATTTGGTCATTTTGCGAACGAGCGCCCAAATCGTATAAAATACACTGGGAACAAAGGTCTTGCTGCAACGCTTGATGAGATGTCTGACAATTATGATTCTGAAGAAGACAAAAAATCAAGTGTTTCTCTTCTATGTGAAAATATTGATTTTGATAATTGTAACAATACATACATCAATCTTGATAATCTTTTAGAAGAGAACTCAATCAAGATGGAAGAATTAATTGACCCTTCTTTTGGAAACCCTTTGTTTAATGTTTCGGGATCTACCTTGTGCCCAGAAACTTGCGTTTCAAAGGCTCCTGAACCATATTTTGCAAACACAAGATGAGATATGTCAACAAGCTTCAACGAAGAGCAGATCGTCTAGTCAACAAGCTCAAACTCGCGGAGAAAACAACTAAGGTATGTAAGATCTTATCCTCTTCGAAGAGACTAGTTTCCAAAGATATATATAGACCATTTGAGAGGAAAACATAGTATAAACATACGGAAAGGCAGAGTTCCATTGATTCCGTACAAAAGGGTCATGGTTGACAAATCATTGTTCACCACAACACAACTTAATTGTGTTTTTTTTGTGCATCTTGTATCATGTGCCTGTTCAAAAGAGACAAGATCTCGCACACCCAGGCTTTAAAATTTTAAAAAAAAAATTGTCTGTTTTTCTAGCCTTGTGTTGTTTGGTTTTTGGAATTCCTTCATATCACTGTTGATATTGGAAAGGACATGTTTGCCAAAAGAAGAGGGTTATTTGCGAAAATTACACTCCTTATAGGGTTGTGAGCTGTACGTACATAAACCTTTTATAGGTTTAGAAACCTTATATTCTTTCTTCATTCTCTGATACTCTTTATATCTTAAGACTGCTTGTTGAAGTTTATTGTAAATTCTCTCACAAAACCGTACCATGGAAACTCTAAGAATCATGTCCTCTGATGAAAAAGATATCAATATGATTGTTAAGCCATCAATCACTAAGGAAAAAAAGAAATCTCAATTGCCTCCAACTTTAAAAAGAAAAAGAATGAATGTGAGGAAGCCAAGTGTTGTTCCTTCAAACTCTCAGAAGTTTTCTGATGTTATTGAAGAGTTGAAGCTGGCAAGAAGAGAGATTCAACAAATAAAGGCTTTTGGTTTAAGATCACTAGAAATTCAGAAGGCCCTGGTTCGACATCATCAGCCAATAAGGTTTATTGGTATTGACTCCTTCCTCCATGAACCATATGTTCTAATGGTTGTTGACGACAAGGAGTTCGGGGACGAAAAGGAATTTTTCAAAGATCTTAATATCTAGGAAACTTCTTAAGAGAATATTCATTCTTGTTTTTGTTTAAGAAGGATAACTAGGGTTTGGAATAGCCATTATTGTGGTACACATAGCTATGTCCAATGTTTTTCATCTTGCAATGTTTTTAGATTTATTCATTTAAATTCTAAAGTTGATTTGGAAGATGATGATTGCGGTATTAATATTTATGGTTTTATAGATTGCAATATGTTATGGGATATGTGTGTTTGCGTCTGTGAACTATTATTGTCCCATACGATGTCAAAGTTATCTCTTTTATATGTCGATATGCAAGTATTGATATATGATCGATGAACTTTTGACAAACAAAAGTTAAGCATATTATGTCAATTATTGATGGAAGATAGGTTAAAATCTTTTGTTAACAAAGATTATGTCTATTATATGTCGTTATGCAAGTAGTGATGAAAATAGAATGAATCTTTGTATATGCCGCAGTATTGACCTTTCCATGATCCATATTTTATGTGTATACTGCAATGCTCCATAAGGATTTCTTGTGTTGAGCATAAAACGATTGAGTTAATCATTCTTTTATTGGTTAACATATTCGTAGCTCCGTAAGTTCTCTTATGTCAAGCATGTTCGATTAAATTGATCACTTTTGTGTTTAATTTGATTGTATATTCCGATTAAATTGATCACGGGTTTACTTGTGGTTAGTTTAATTGAGAATTTTGGATATAGAAAATCATTTCATTATGGTTTTTGGTGTCCAATAAAATCCTTCTTTTCTTGTAGGTCGCTCTTGTTGTTCTCTCGGGAATGACATCAAATGGGGGAGAGTTCTTTTGAACTTGCTCTTAATTTCCATATCTTTGTGGGGAGTGCGGATGTGGAATTATTTAGGAGTTATCTCGTATCTTTATAAACTCCTTGACGAATGCATTTAGCTTCGGCTTTATGATTGCATCTAAATAAGTTGATATGTACTTTTCTTTGGTCTTGAAGCGTCTTCGTGGAAATTTCATTAGGATCCCTTTTTTGTACCTTTGCCAATTTTATTGACAAAAAAGGGGAGAATTAATATGTAGTTCACACTACAAATACATATGATTTACCTGCTTAACGGGTCATTATGTAAGGGGGAGTGGTTTCCATGTTGAGGCCAAAGTATTGACTAAGGGGGAGTTATACACATCACCATAGTATTGTTGTCGAATTTGTGATATAAGAACTTTGATGCTGTATATTAATACTATGACACTGTATAACAATGATTGAGAGCCTTTGTTTTCTCATTGTTATGGCTACCGAACTTCAACAACTATGATGTTGAATTGAACATCTATGGAATCATGGGAGTACTTGGAAAATACGAAGTTTTCAAGTAATGTTGAAGCACCAAGGATATCAAGCATGTGGATGGGAAGCTACAAAGTTTTATCTATTTTGTAATCCATATGTATTGATAGTCTTGTCACTAAAATTGACAAAGGGGGAGATTGTTAGAGCATTGCTCGGTCGAACTCGCATGTGTTTCTATCTCAAGCATGTTTGCCAATGATAGTGATCAAAACTATATGTCTTGATTTATAATTTACTTATGACTAAGTATCGGTCTAGGTTAGTTAGGAATATTTGAGCTCCAAACTCCATGGCGATTATGTTACAAAGACGAAGAACTACTCAAGGAACCAGTGGAACTTCATCCGACCAAAAGGTATGTGGAGACTTGAACTCATATGTCACTCAAAAGTCTGTCTACTCTATCTCCTACTTTTGAGAAAAAAGTCGTATAAGTATGATAGTTTTCATACATACACATTCGCTATTTCGAGCCGAGTTTACTCGCCTATCTTTTTCTCGAAATACATGTTGGTAAGATTTTTCTTTAACCATTTTCATCTTTACCCGTGACGTAAGTCATGATGACGTTTCAATATTGAAAATAACTTTGATGACAATAGTCGATTCTTTATGTCTAGCGACTATTATAACATTATAGAAGAATGTTTCAATGATTGAAATGTGGAGTTGAGATTACGTAACCAACTATGGATATAAGCATATATAGTGTGTTCGCACATTAGTGTATAATTACATGTGCCGGAAACCAAATGCGTGCATATATTTGCATACAGTATTGGTGAAGGAGACAGGTTAGATACGCGTACTGGCGGAAGTTTTCATACCGAAAATTTCTGCTGAGGTTTGTGAAGTTTGCAAACTGAAAACCAGTCACCTAGGTATGCGTACCGTACGCGTACCCACAAAAGTTTTCAAACCGAAAATTTCTGCTGAGTTTTCAAACTCAAGTCTGTTAGCTATAGTACACGTACCCGTACGCGTACCTAAGCTGGTTATATTTCTCAAATCGGAAGTTCATGAACTCAAACAATAAATCAATAAGGAGTGAAATCTTTGCAAACCGTGGCTATATTGTTCATGAATTGATTTAAGTGAATCAAACCGATTTTGTTTCAATTGTTTCTACATATAAAGATCTAAGCAATTGAAAAACTCTTCAACTAGTTCTTATGAGTCATTTGAACTAGTTATGAGAAAGATGAATACAGTTAATATGAAACTACTCATATGGCTAACCATTGGTTAACTATTTGTGAACCAACCCAATTTACACGTTTAGGTACGGTTACTCAAACCTAAATGAAATACATTTCAATTGTGTGTGACAAGCTAAGTTTCGATCTAACGGTTGAAAGATATTATCTTGGATAAATCAGGTTTTTCATATAACGGTGAATATTGAATGCTTTGTTACCAAGGTAACTTAGATTGCAAACCCTGATTTGAAAACTATATAAGGAGACGTCTAGCAACTGGGCAAAACTGAACCCCGCACTTCCTGTGTGATACTAGTTGGTTTGCTAGAGTCGATTCTCCTTTAACCATAGGTTTCTTCTCGAGACCCTGTCGGTTAATGACTTAAAGACTTATTGGGATTGTTAATCCATACGAAACTACTCCTCTTGTAGTTAAGCGATCTGATCTTTCCATTTTCTATCGTACGAGTTCAATTGAATAATTGAATTGAGATTATTTCTCCGATGGGGAAAGATAAAAAGAAATCACAAACATCTTCGTCTCATCGTTTGTGATTCCGCAATATCTAGTTTCGCTACCATACGATTTATATTATTGTGAGGTGATTAATAATACTAGGCTGTTCTCTTAATCGTATGGTAGCGAAACAAGATATTGTGGAATCACAAATGATAAGACGAAGATGTTTGTGACTATTTTTATCTTTCCTATCGGAGATTAAATCTCGAGAAAATCTTAGAGAAGATAGTACTCAATACGATAGAACAAAACAAGACCAGAACACACAACTACAGAGAAAATAGTTTTGTTTGGATTCATAATCCCAATGAAGTCTTTAAATCGTTAACCTATAATGGTTTTAGTAAAATCCTAGGTTAAAAGAGAATCAACTCTAATCGCAACTAGTATCACAAAAGAGGTGTGGGGATTAGGTTTTCCAGTTGCTAGAGTTATCCCTTATATAATCTTCAAATCAGGGTTTGCAACCAATGTCACCTTGGTAACAAGGCATTCAATATTCACTGTTATATGAAAACTTGATTAGAATCAAGCTAATATCTTTCAATCATTAGATCTAACTTAGCTTGTGACACACAAATGAAAAATTACTTCATTTAGATATGAGTAACCGTATCTAAACATGTACTTGTTGGCTCAACAATAGTTAACCGAAGTTAGCCATATGAACACTTTCATATCAACCTTGTTCATATTAACACAACTAGTTCAAATAACTCAAATGAAACTAGTTAGAGAGTTTTTCAATTGTTTATATTCTCATAGAAGTATAAAAGACACAATTGAAGCAAAATCGGTTTTGATTCACACGAATTAATTCATGAACATTATATCCATGGTTAATTCATAAATGTATTAGTTCATGAACAACCCGATTTTAGAACATAAACTACTCAAGTATGCAAACAGGTACACATACCTAAGTGTCCGGACTTTGTCTAGGTTCGCCCGTATGCGAACGGGTATGCATACTATCGTACGCCACCAAACTCAGTTGAATTAACGGACTTGAACTTATGCCGGTACGCATACTGTTATGCATACCAAGTTCCCGGACTTCAACTAACCAACCAGTAAGCATACGGGTATGCATACTATGGTTCCCGGACTTGAAATAACTTGCAACAGTTCACTTACAAGTATGCATACTATGTTATATCCAATTAATGGTTAATTGTTCTAAGCTCCCATTTAAATCATTGAAATATTCTTAGAAGACGGGAATAGCTGTCTCACACAAAATATTAGCTTCAAAGCAATTTTCAAGTGATCAAATGATCAATACGAAATATTTCGAGTCTACACCAAATGACTGTCTCACACAAATCATATAAGATGCTACCAGACGATTTTCACATAATCATCTTTTGATTTTCGTCAAGAATATAAGATGAACTTGGTTAAAGAGAAAGCTTACGTTTCGGGAAATATGTAAGTGAATTAAACTCAACTTGAACTATTAATTGTGTATAATCGAAGTCTATATAGCTATATGACTTTTGTCTAAAATATGAGATAGAGTAGAAATAGACTTTTGAGTGATAGATGAGTTCAAGTCTCCATATACCTTTTGTTGATGAAGTTTCACAAGCTCCCCTTAGTAATTTTTCATCTTCAATCGATGAACACCGTGGAGTCTAAAGCTCAACTATATATTCTATCCTAATCCGAGACTTAGCTATAAGTAGACTAGAAATCAAGACTTATAGTTTTGGCAACTAAACTTGACAAAAAAGCTTGAGATAGCAATGCTTGCGAGTTCGACCGAGCAGTGCTCTAAGAGGTAGAACGCGGTGATGTATGATTCTCAACTACACACTTCTATCCAAATCCGAACTTAACTAATTATAGACTAGAAATCAAGATATAGTTTTGATCAACTAAATTTGACAACAAGCTTGATATAACAACATTTGTGAGTTCGACCGAGCAATGCTCTAACAAGAACATTGTTGATCGAATTTGGAAACCGAAAGGTGACTTAATATGACTACTCATGGTGAGAATCCTTTTGTATTTGATTTTGATTTGGAGGAGGATATGATTGATGTTCTTGAGCAAGGATCGATTTATATTGCTCGAAAACTATTTAAAATGAGACCTTGGCATAAGGATCTTGAGAAAGAATTGGAAGAACTTAAAACTGTTCATATTCAGTTGAATTTAAGGAAAATTCCTCTTTATATGTGGAGTGATACTGGGATTGGAAATATAGTTAGTTGTGTTGGTAATCCAATCATGTTGGACAAGTTATGCTCATATTTATGTCGAGGTTCATACCAATTGTATAATTCTTGTGTACATGGATGGTAAGTTGCATTGGAAGTTTTGGTTGAGTACCTTTGGAAAACCTCTATGTGTACTCATTGTCGTACCTTTAACATCTCAAGGAAATAATCCTAGACCTGAAAAGAATGGTTGGGTAGTGAAGTATTCTAAAAGGAATAGGGATGCTAATGAAACTGAAGGAACTTCTAGTAGAAGTGATGATTTTGTAGTTGAGTCAGTAATTAGTCAAACAGAGGTGGTTGAACTTCAAACCTACGCTCACGGTAAGGATAGTGGTAAAATGGATGGTAAATCTTCTTCTGCGGGTCTACTTCAGACCAATAATATGTTTGATGTGCTAGTTGAACAAGATCTGAATACTATGGAAGTGAAGGTTAAGAAGTCTGGTAATTCTGGAATTTGAAAAGACGAGGGTACCCAAATACACCACAATCTTTTTATTTGATCATAACCTATTCAATCTCTACCGTTATAAACTTGTTGGAGCAACGATCACTCAAAGAATATTTCAACACAATGTCCACTTGAAATAGGGTTAGTCCGAACTGGTCTAACACGTGAATAATTATATCAGACAAGTGGAGAAATCCAATACACTTTGTGTGATCATTTATGGATATGAATCGAGACAACACTACGACAAAGTATTCACTTGATAACTGAAACCTTATAAGATAAATATCAAGTGCCTAGTTAAGGTACAAGTGTAATTACTTTAATTATAATATAAAAACAATTATAATGCGGAAATAAAGTAAAGCGCACACACCAGAATTTTGTTAACAAGGAAAACTACAAGCTTGTAGAAAAACCCAGGGACCTAGTCCAGATTTGGATACTCAATGAATTAAGACACTACAAAAAAGTAAACCTACAACTTCTTGTAGACACTACTAAGTAAAATAAAATCCTAGTTACTCAGTTTCAGCAGTATTCTTGATTTGATAATATCTAGCAGAATCGAAGTTCTCAATAGATATTTGATATCCAATATCCTAGAAAAACATACGTTCTCTTCAGGAGTAGATCTAGTATATCTTCTTAATGATTCACAACAACTTCTTGTTCAATTCTTCAAAATATTCAATCTTCGATTTAATCTTCAAAGTAACAATCTTCAAAAACAAACTTGATTCCTTATTGATTTGTCGCACAGAACGGAGTCTGTTAACAATGGAAAATCAATGAATCTATATTACGGATCTATAAAAACTTAGATCCGTAGAAACGTTAATTCCTTGATCTAGTTTGAGTGAGCCTTATATCAGAAGAGAAGGTTCTCAAGAATAAACAAACTAGGTGCAATCAAAGATTCACTAACCGTTAGTCAATCAAATCAATCGAAAACAAAGGATAAATTGCAATTATCTAGTTTCCCACCAACGGTACTAATAGAGATTCTAAATCCCAAAGAAGACTTTAAATGGAGCGGCCGTAAGTGATTTCGCCTAATTAGATTACTCTCATCTCCGAATAGGCGGCTTCACCAGTAACAGTACAACAGAGGAAGTTTACTGTCACGAAGGATTGGTTTGCTAGAAATGCAAACTTCAAGTATTTATAGACAAGGAAGTTTGGACACAAATGAATTTCCAAAATCGAAAATATTCTCAAAGATATTCAATACATTCCAAATTCGGTTTCCATAATTCCTGAGAATGCTTTGTCCAAAATATTGACCGAAAATCTCCTTGAAAAATCTTTAACTTGCACATTACTAATTCTTATTTTCCATATATATAATTAAAAATTTTAATTAAAATATTCTTAACTTATTTAATTTCGATCCTAGGATTTACTTCCTTCTTAGCTTGTTAAGGAATATCTTTGAAAAATAAAAGATACACTTTATTGTATGTGTTCAAAGTGTGTCGACATCCTTACACATTAACCAAATATATTTTAGGCATCTCTAATATTACTATAATAATAGAAAATTCGAAAAGATATTTTTGGATAATTTTTGTGTTAAAAACACAAAACGTGCTCGGATTTGATTGAGACTTTTGTGGCCGACTGCACATGTTCAAAGAATCGGTTCCCCCTTGTTGCACATGTACATAGGATCGGTTCCCCACATATTTATGGTATCTAACTTGTATGTGTTGCACATGTCTATAGGATCGGTTCCCTTTTGCCTAAAAATGTGTTGCACATGTTCATAGGATCGGTTCCCGTTTACTGCACCTCATACAAGGATCGATTCCCCTTTGTGATGTGTTTCACCTCTTACTAGGATCGATTCCCCTTTAACCAGATTTGGTCAGACACAACACAAACTCGACCATACCATCTCAGGTGATTACTTAAGATCGGTTTCACTAATAAAAGTCATACCAATACATAAATCGAGCCTTTGTGAATAGTTTTACCAAGAACAAAAACAAGTCGTGAGCGGTGATACTAAATTACACATATTGTATGTTCACAAGATATGCAATGAATAACAATTCAAATAACGCCTGGCGATTTCCTTTTCGATTCACAAAACAAGTTTATGAATTTACTTCCTTAGAACATTAAAACATTGTTCCCTAGGATGAAATCCTCACCTTATAATCATAAATAATCACAATAGCATTCAACCGATTATATTGATCTCTTATATATAAAGTTTAATGGTTAAGCAATAAACCTCGTATTGTATTCCTTAATACTATGTCTATCTAGAGTCTATCATGCTTTGCAGTTTTGTTTTCAATATACACGACTTGAAAGACATAGGATAGATATGGAACAAGTCAATTCATAGTTACTAACCTCAAGATGAAGGATAATGTCTTTGTTGTCTTCAATCTATCTTCAGATCTTTGTGAGTAACTGGAGCACAATACTTCTATCATTTCTAGTCTAACCTATCGAAATTGATTGTAGTTTACATAATAGCGACTCGAGTTTTGGAACTAAATATGACAACCAATCTTGACATACCAACGCTTGGTGGGTTCAACCGAGCAATGCTCTAACAGAATTGATTCTAGGGGTGGAGTTAGGGCCAAAACTCTGGGGGGTCAGATTCTCTCAAGTTAGGTATTGCTGATAAGGTTCCAAATTTAAAGGAAATCTGTTGTGGTTAACAAGCCCAACCTTGCTCAGCCTCATACTGTTTAAAATAGCAGTGTGGAATATTAGAGGTCTAAATGATCCTCTAAAACAAGCCGAGGTTAGTTACTTTGTTAGGAATAATGATATTGTAATAATATGAGTACCTGAAACCAATGTGGTCAATATCTGATTTCGGTTTGTCTCGCTCAAGACCAACGTATCGGGGAGATTCTGGCTTCAAATCTTGGTGCAATATCGATTTCAAGATTTACACCTATAATTGTGTTCTTTGTGAATATTAGACGTTGGTTCTAAATTTTTTATTCCACGCGTCAATTGTATTGTATCTAAACCTAGGTTATGCTCGTTGATTAGGACCAAACACTTATTCGTTTAACCTTCAAATCTTGAATTCCTAATACTTATTTTATATTTCAGATTCTTTGTCTCTTTCTCCTGTGAGTTAGAACCAAATAATAAATTTTGGTTAAAACACGTAATTGAGTTAGTTAGTAGAATAAAAATTTAACTTTGCTGGTCAAAAAAAAAGAATAGAAATTTAACTTTGTTGATCAAAAAAAAAAGAATAGAAATTTGATCTTTCAAAAGAAAAAAAAAAGAACATGAATTTGGATTTGACTAGGATATGTCTTACGTATATCTTAAGAAATATTTGTGTTTTCTATGGGACCTTAACCCTTTAAAGAAATGGACCAATCAAAAATCCGAAGCCATATACTTAAATAACTTTTGGATACAACATAATGATCAACTTTATTTCTTCCTAAAAAAGTATGTAAGACATAAGTTCAATCTCAGCAAAACACCAAAGTCTTCGTCCCTATTCAGTTCGAAAATTTTCTTATCTCGACCGATTTTGAAAAAATATCTCGGACAGCAACAACTGATTTAGACGATTTTATCGCCAGAATCTCGTCTCAGCGAAATTTCATATCTCGTCTCGCTTCATCGATGAAACTGAAAAAACCGGCGATTTCTCATCCGAGATGGCCGAGATTAACTATACTTGTTGAAACTCATATTCAGAGTATCAATGCTTGTAGGATTAGTAATAAGGTCATGCCAAAACAAAAATTTACTGATAATTATAATAATGATGCAGCTGGGTGAATTTGGATATGCTGGAATCCTGATGTTGTTAGTATTTCTTTAATTCATTCTTCTTCCCAGGTCATTTTTGTTGAAGTAAACACTATTGTTAATGTCTGTTTTACATCTGCTTTTTTTTTATGGGAATGATGTTATGGTTAGGAGAAATCTTTGGCGGGATATTACTACTTTCTCTCAAATAAACTCTAATCCATGAGTTGTTCTTGGGGATTTTAAGTCTATGCTAAATCCCACTAATAAGATTGGCGGAGCTGACATTAGATCTAGTCGTTACCAATATTTTAGTATTTGTTTGCAGAATGCTCAGTTGATGGACCTTCCTTATTCATGATGTTTTTATACATGGTTCAATAAGTAAGGAGATAATATAATTGGTTCTAAACCGGATAGGGTTTTGGTTAATATGGAATGGGTGGATGAATTTGTTGAATCTCAGGATGAGTTTCTCAATCCAGGTATATGTGATCATTCACCTAGTGTTGTTGTTATCTTTGAGAAAAGGAAACATGGGCCTCCCCCTTTTAGGACTTTAATTTCATGACTGATGAACCTGATTTCATTGAATTGGTGAGACAATCTTGGTATGGTAAACCTAGGAGTAATCCTATGTTTATCCTCAATACTAAAATGAAGTGTGTAAAAGCTAGTATAATTGCTTAGAAGAAGATTAAATTTAGGGACTTATCAGAACAAGTTTTTGAGGCTAAGAAAGAATTGCAACTTATTCAAGAACAGGTGCATGTAGATCATTTATGTCCCCAACTAGCTAGAAAAGAGTGGCTATGCAGAAGTTTGCTAAAGTGGCAAGGTATGAAGAGTTTATGAAGCAACAAAGATCTAGAGTTCAGTGGTTAAATCATGGAGATTCTAATACCTCCTTCTTTCATAACTCTATTAAAGAGAGGAGGTCAACATTCTGACGTTGACTTCTCAAGATAATGTAAGTTTTTTTTATGATTTATATGATGAAGATGAGATAAAAATCACTGATGGTCATCTTATTGATACGATTTAATTTGAGAAGATGGTTAATGAGAGTGATTGTGCTAAGTTGACAACATGTGACAAGAGATGAAGTGGTAGAGGCCATTTATTCTATAGAGTCAGGTAAAACTCCTGAACCTGATGGGTTTACCAGCCACTTCTTTAAACTTTGTTGATCTATCATTTGGGGATGATTTTGTTGTTGTTGTGCAAAATGTTTTTGTTCTAAGCTTTTGAGGGAGATTAATAGTATTTTTCTAACTCTGGTTGTTAAAAAGGATAAACTTAATGGCGTAGTGGATTACATGCCCATGGCTTGCTGCAATGTGGTATATAAATGTGTGGCCAAGATTATTGGTAGGGGAATGAAGTCAGTTTTGAGGGATATAATTCATCCTAATAAATCTTTTTTTATTAGTGGTAGATTTATCCAAGACAATATTATGGTTTCTCATGAAATAATTAGGAACTATCATAGAGATTCTGAAACTCCTAGATGCACTCTAAAGATTGATCTAAATAAAGCTTAACACTGTGAGTTGGAATGCAATTTTTATTACTTTGAAAAAGATGAGATTTCCTGAAGTGCTAGAGCACTGCTCGGTCGAACTCGCAAGCATTGCTATCTCAAGCTTGTTGTCAAGTTTTGTTGCCAAAACTATAAGTCTTGATTTCTAGTCTACTTATAGCTAAGTCTCGGATTAGGATCGAAAGTGTAGATGAGCATTAGACTTCACGGCGTTCATCGATTGAAGATGAAGAACTACTAAGGGGATCTTGTGGAACTTCATCAACAAAAGGTATGTGGATACTTGAGTTCACCTATCACTCAAAAGTATATTTCTACTTTATCTCCAATTTGAGACAAAAGTCGTATAGCTATATAGACCTCGATTATACAAATTTGATATTTCGAACTGAGTTTAACTCGCTTACATATTTCTCGAAAGTCAAAAGATGATCATATGAAAATCGCTTGGCAACATCTTACATGATTTGTGTGATACAGTCATTTGATGTAGACTTGGAATGTTTCGTATTGATTATTTCAATAACTTGAAAATTGTTTTGACGCTAATAGTTAGTGAAAACAACTATTGTCATCCTCTAAGAAAGTTTCAATGATTCAAATAGAGGTTAGAACAATTGAATTTAAGCATAGCATGTGTACTTGCATATATGTAATCCATGTCTGGGCACCATGGTATGCATACCTGTATACGTACTTGTTGGTTTTGAGAAAGTCCGGGAACCTGGTAGGCAAACCGGTACGCGTACTGGCGTAAGGTTCAGGTCCGGGAATTTCTGCTGAGTTTGGATGGTATACCTACCAGTTTGCGTACTGGCGAAACCCAAACTTGGATGCAATCTTTTGCAAACCATGGATATAATGTCCATGACTTGATTCGAGTGAATCAAAATCGATTTTGCTTCAATTTTGTCTTGTATATTTCTCCGAGAATATAAACAACTGAATACCTCTAGAACTAGTTTCATTTGAGTCATTTGAACTAGTTATGGTTAAGATGAATAAGGTTGATATGAAAGTGTTCATATGGCTAACTTCGGTTAACTATTGTTGATCCAACAAGGTCTACACGTTTAGGTACGGTTACTCATATCTAAATGAAGGTACATTTCATTTGTGTGTGACAAGTTCGATCTAACGTTTGAAATATATTATCTTGAGTCTAATCAGGTTTTCATATAACGGTGAATATTGAATGCTTTGTTACCAAGGTAGCATTGATTACAAACCCTTATTTGAAGACTATATAAAGGAGAACTCTAGCAACTGGGAAGCCTAATCCCAACACGTCCTCTGTGATACTAGTTGCGGCTAGAGTCGAGTCTCCTTTAACCTTAGGTTTTTCACGAAACCCTGTAGGTTAACGACTTAAAGACTTCATTGGGATTGTGAAGCCAGACCCAACTATTTTCTCTGTAGTTGTGTGATCTGATATTGCATCTTCTATCGTGATTGAGTACTATCTTCTCTAAGATTGACTCGAGATTTAATCTCCGATAGGCAAGATAAAAAGTAATCACAAACATCTACGTCTCATCCTTTTTGATTCCACAATATCTTGTTTCGCTACCATAAGATTAAGATTATTATGAGGTGATTGATATTTCTAGGTTGTTATTCGGGAATATAAGTCTGGTATATCAATTGGTTCATGTTCACCTTGATTTATCAGAAGTCGGAACAAAACTCATAGGTTTATCTGTAGGAGACAAATTTATCTATATAATAGACTTTTCTGTGTGAGACAGAGTTGTTTATCAAGTATTCGACTTTGGGTCGTAGCAAATCTTAGTTGTGGGTGATATCATCTAAGGGAATCAAGTACGTAGAGTCCTAATGGGATTCAGAGACGTAATGAGCGCAACTGTACCTTGATCAGTGTGAGATTGGTTAGGTCTCAACTACATTTCAGTATGAAGTTAACTTGGAGTAGGCTAGTGTCTGTAGCGGCTTAATACAGTGTGGTGTTCAGATCTGTAAACCATATGTATTTGTAGTGTGAACTACACATTAATTCTCCCCATTTCTGTCAATATAAATTGGCAAAGGTACGAAAACTAGTGGGATCCTAATGAAATTTCCATAGAGATACTTCATGACCAAAACAGAAACACATATCAACTTTGTATAGATGCAATCATATAGCCGAAACTAAATGCATTCATAAAGGAGTTTATAAAGATACAAGATAATCCCTATAATATTCCACAGCCGTACTCCCCACAAAGATTTGTAAATTAAGCACAATTTCAATTAAGAACTCTCCCCCAAAAAATGTCATTCCCGAAAGAACAACAAGAGCAACCTTACTTTCTCAAGAAAAGAAGGATTTCTTCGGACATTAAGAAATCTCATGAAACATGAATCTTGTATCCAAAATACTCAATTAAATTAACCACAAGAGAACCCATGATTAATTTAATCGGAAATACTTAACTAAATTAATCACAAGAAAACCCATAATTAATTTAATCGGAAATGCTCAACATAAGAGAATTTACGGAGCTGCACAGTATATACACAAAGATGTGGATTAGGGAAGACCAATACTGCGGAATAAACAAAGATTCATTTTATTTTTCTTTAATATTTTCATAGAGACATATAATTGACTTAATCTTTGTAAACAAAAGTTCATCCTATCTTCCATCAATATTTGCATAATGACACAATAGGCTTAACTTTTGTTTGTCAAAAGTCCATTCAATCTTTTATCAATATTTGCATAATGACATATGAAAAACTTAACTTTTGACCATGTATGGGACAATCATAGTTCACGGACGCAAACACACATATCCCATAACAAGTTGCAATATATAAAACCATAAAGATTAGTACTGCAAAATCATCTTCCAAATAAACTTTAGAATTTAAATAAATAAATATAAAAACATTGCAAGATGAAAAACGTTGGAAATAGATATATGTACTCACAATAATGGTTATTCCAAATCCTAGTTATCCTTCTTAAAACACAAGAATAAATTCTCATAAGAAGTTTCCTAGACATTAAGACATTTGAAAAATTCTTTATCATCCCCGAACTCCTTGTCGTCAACATCCATTGGAACATAAGGTTCATGAAGATGGGAGTCAATTTCAACAAATCTTCTTGATTGATGTCGAACCAGGGCCTCTTGAATTTCAAGATTCCTAAACACAAAATCCTTTATTTGATGCATTTTCTTTCTTAATTCCTTCAATTCTTCAAGAACACCAAAACATTTCTGAAGATTTGAAGTGACGGCCCTTGGTTTTCTCACATTCCTCATTTTTCTTTTCAAATTTGAGGGTAAAGGAGATTTATCTTTTTCCTTCATGATTTATGGATTAAAAATCATATTAACATCTTTTCCATCAGAAGTCAGGATGTTTGGAGTCTTCATAACAGTATGAATTTTTAAGAGGAATTCACATAACAATATTTACAAGCGAACTTGTAATAAAAGAGTTTCTCAGAGAAGGAAAAAGTAAATGTAGGGTTTCAGAACCTTTATACACTAAAAGGATTCACGTACTTTCAACTATTAACCCTAAAGAAGGCATAATTGTCTTTTTTAACCCTATTTTTATTGATCAAACAGAGTAAAGCCCTTTCAATATCGATTAAATATGAAAAGATGGAAGAATTACAAACCGATGAAAAACAAAGAAAAACAAAAAACAAAAAACAAAAAACATTTCTTTTTCATAAAGCCTGAAGAGTGCCAACCCTTGTCTATTTTGAACCAGGCATGTGACACAAGACACACAACCAACACATTTAAGTTGTGCTGGGGTGAACAATAATCTGTCCACCATACCTTTCTTGAATGTAATTCTTAGTCCCCTGATTCACAGACTATTTAGACCGAATTTTTCTCCCTAACCGTCTCATTTTTTCTTCAGAAATTAATTTCTTCAAAGAGGAGATGAGATTACATACCTCACACGACTTATGAACAATTTTAGCTTATTAGCTAATCGATTTGCTCTTCGTTGAAGTTTGCTGACATATCTTATCTTATGTTTGTACTTGAAACATTTGGATAATTTATGACCCTTGAGAGTACAATAAGAACTTGTCAATATGGAGGATGGTTCATACGTCACAACTCTGCAGGCTGCTAGACACGGTGGAACCTGCAAAATTAGGAAAAGAATTTTCAGTGGACAAAGAGAAATCCATTTTATCCTCCAAGGTGGTTGAAGTTTCTTCTGGAAGAATATCGAGATTTATGTACGTATTACTACAATTATCAAAATCAACATTTTCACATAACAGTGCAACACTTGATTTGTCGTCTTCATTAGAATCATAGTTATCAGACATTTCATCAAGAGTTGCAGCAAAACCTTGGTTTCCAGTGAATTTTCTACGATTTGGACACTCATTTGCAAAATGACCAAAACCTTTACACTTAAAGCACTGTGGCATATCCTCGTCATTAGTATCATCGGCATCCCTGTTTATAAGAGGAACACGATTATGAGGTTTAACTGATGACTTAGGTTTATCTCTAATGAACCGTTTACTTCTCTTAAAAAGAAGATCTCTAAACTGTCTTGTGATCAATAAGACTGACTTGTCAAGATCCGCATCTGATGAATCAGTCTCAGAAGGGTTATGTTCAGAGATGCCAACACTTTTACTTTTATCAAGTAATTTCGTGTTCTTTTGTGCTTTAAAATCAATATCCTTTCCAGATTTGGATACATGTTCATGATCAAAGATCTTTAACTTCTCGACTAGAGTATTTCTAGAAAGCGCATCAAGGTTATTTCCTTCTATGATTGCATGTTTCTTAGAATCGTATTTTAGATGGCAGAGATCTGAGAATTTTCATCACAATGTCCCTTTCAGGAATAGTCTTACCCAATGCAAAAGATGCATTAACAATTTCAGGCACTTTGTGATCAAACTCATCAAATGAATCTTTATCTGTCATTCAAAGGTTTTCCCAATCAGAATTTAGGTTTTGAAGACTAGCTTCTTTTTCAGAGGTATTCCCTTTAAACACAGTTTCTAAGATATCCCAGACTTCTTTAGATTTAGCGCACATAGTTACATGGTGCTGAAGATCTGGGGTATTGGCATGTATGATAGCATTTAACCCGTCAGAATTTTGCTTTGTAGCAAGAATTTCATCTGGTTCATATCTACAAATATCCTTTGAAACAGTTACATTGCCTTCTGCAACAACTGGAGGATCATATCCATTAACAACACGTACACATGTTTGAAAATCACGAGCTTGAAGAAAAGCATGCATAACAATTTTCCACCATGAGTAATTCGAGCCATCGAAAATTGGTGGTACGTTTATAAAGATAGATGATGCGTGTCGTAGGTGCTCAAATTAATTCACTTATATTCTACTTTACTAATAAATAATATAACAGTAAATAAGGTTCGTTCCCACGAAGAGCAGGGAGTTTTAGTTGTCAAAAGTGTCACAATGGGGGGTTTTGTTTTAGATTTGAAAGATAAATAAACAAAGTATAAAAGATTAAGTTGTAAACAATATGGAGAGAGATGATCGAGGAATCCTTCTTCGTTACTAAACCTTCAATGAGTTAATATATTCATCAACTCATCATTAATCATAGATTATTATCAACCCTGGAATAACAACTAGCGCAGTGCTATCCCCTAAAGTCTTTGGTCACTGAATACCGAAGCGCTCGAATATCAGATTCTATTCGTCCAAGCCACCAAGTAGTAGCGCACTCAAGGTGTAACTTGGTCGAATGTTTTATAATTTATGACTTAGGTTAATCTTAGTAGTTAGACTCTTAGCGCAAGGTCCACTTTCTAATGTTGTTCTACACGCGATTGTTCCACAGAACCCTCTGCAAGATCTCACGTTTTCTACTTGTGTATGGGTTATTCAACAATAACACGGATATAATACACCTTTACTAGCAATAAATCAATCAATAAACTACTAAAGTTGGCCACCTAGAGCAATCAATTAATCAATCATAGACATTCATTAAAGTAGAAACAAACAATAATCATATAAAGAACTCAAAATAGATGTATACATTAATCCAAATCAAGTCTAGAACTTAGAATTCATCCTCAATCAATTATGGGTTTAGCTACTCATGGATGTAGAAACACCCATGCTAAATATGTAAGAAAATGAAAGAGAAATTGTTACGATGGTGAAATCGCTCCAAAACCCTAGCTTTCTTCCTTGTGTTATTCTCTCCAAAGGCGTGAAAAAGATCCAAAAGATATTATTAGAAGGGAAAATTAAGCTCAGGCCCCACCCATGGGTAACCCATAATATGAGGCCCTTAATTAAAAGAAGTTTAAATCTAGGCTCCGAATTATTAAAAGACATTGATACCCTTATGTATATTGTCAAGACCGTAATTAAATATAATTTAAATTTAGGCCCAAAAATATTAAATCTAGGCCCGAAATTATTAAAGTACAGTGTGAATGTGTAAACAAGAGTTACACATGCATATGGCATGTGTATCCAGAAGTTACACATCCTTATGACATGTGTAATGCAAATTTACACTTTTATATATATGCAAAAAATAGACATCAAAAAGAAACATAAAAAAAATACATGCATTACTTTAATATTCGTTTACAAAATTTTTTTAGCATGTGTAACTAGAATTTACACACACATATGTCTAGTGTAATCGAGAGTTACATATGCGTCTATCTAGTGTCATTGAGAGTTACACATGCATCTGACTTGTGTATTCAACGTCAACTCCAATTCCCGCGAGACCAATACCACAAATAAGCAAACCATGACTGCGGTTCCTGTCTCCATAGAACACAAAATAGTTTCAATGTATATAGAACATATAATAGTTTCTCAGATTCTATAGAACCTTACATATAATATTTCATGAAAAATGAATCAACTTTCTGTTAATAAAATTACCAAAAATAAGAATAACACTTTTTGCATGTGCATTTAGCATCTGTAGCTAAGAGTTACACATGCATATGGCTAGTGTAACTGGAAGTTACACATGCATCTGGCTAGTGTAACTGGATACACAGTTCTCTTCTGAGAGTGATTCCAAAAAAGGTCAGATAACTTACAACAAATAGACATTTCTCTTCCTAATACAAAGTTCAAATGAATACACAGTTCAGACATGTGACTTCAAAATACAAAAGCACATAAATTGGGAAGACTGTGCCTCAGAAAATTGAATTGATCCCCAAGGAGAAGTGATGAAACAACCCCATTAAGTTCAAAGTGAAGAAATATTAAATTAACTTCATCATCTGCACATTTCACTTTGATTTGAATTGACCTGATTCAACTATATTTATAAACCATAAAGAAGACAAGCTAAACCTTATCAATTTCGCACACTGAATAGAACAATGCTTACAATCTAAAAGACAAATTAAGATATCATTTAGTGCACCAAAACTAATTGAGAAAGCAAAACACAAGCCTATTACAATATTGATCTGATTATCGTCTGAGAGTGATTTAAATGATTCTTTGAAAAAATACACATTCAATCAGTATGTGTAAGTAAAAGTTACACATCTAATTAGCATGTGTAACTAGAAGTTACACATCTAATTAGCCTGTGTAACTAGAAGTTACACATCTAATTAGCATGTGTAACTAGAAGTTACACATCTATAAGTTATATACCTTTGTGGTAGAAGAACTAAAAACAATAAGAATGTTATTTTCCTTATAAGAGTCTCTTTTGTATATTGCCTGAAGATAACGAAAAACTATGATTTCAAGTTTGAATAACCGAAAACCTAGTACAACATACTTAGCATCCAATATTACAAGTGAATAGGGATTCTTTATGACAGACTTTCGCTTCATATGATAAACCTGGAATAGATGTATTACCTTTATAAGGGCTATATAGACAATCGAGAATAGAAGGACAGGTACACGAAAAGAATTAAAAAAAAACATAAATGTACCTGTTGTGTGCCACCTAGAAACAGAATAAGGCGCAATGGCCTCAGATTTATGGAGACAGACCTCAGCATACATCTAATCTCACCACCAAGTCCATTCTGCAACTTCAATTGCAACCACCATCAGTTTCACTGCCTATGCTTTCTTGGCTATGCTCAAAGCATTCAGTCAATTAAACTCAATCATCACTGCAACTCATCCTGCTGCCTTACTAGCTTGCACCTGAACTTTGTAACTGCAACCTAAGCATACATCTAATCTCACCACCAGTCCATTCTGCAGCTTCAATTGCAACCACCATCTGTTTCACTGCCTGAAATTCAGCATAGTCAACCACAAACATCTCAATCTTCTCTTCTCTGCAGCCACCAACTGTAACAATTCTTCATGGCTTCTACTCAATACCAAATCCAATATAGATTGAACTTAAAACAATCTGCAAAGAACAAAATCCATGAAAGATGAGATCAAATCAGTTCGAAAATTAAAGTAAATGAAATTCATATCAAATACATGGGTAAAACGGATAATGATTCACATATTTCGAATTTGAAAACCGATTTTCGATCGAGATGAGAGGTTAAAAGATAGATCGAATTCTGTTCAAGAACCCTAGAAAATTTTCTTTAAATTTTCTGTGAAAATTTTCTCTCAAAAGTAAAATAGAGTTGAGATTACAACAAATCTAACACTGATTATGATTTCTACAGATTTGAACTGAAATCAAACTATTAAAGTTTCCCAAATGATTTTTCAGAAAATAAAAATTCGAAATCTCAATTGAATCAACCAATTTAATTGAAATCTCATAATTGAATTGAAATGTTACTTGTTCGTCTGATTTTCTGGGAGAATCTTCATATTCAGTTGTTGTTGATGATGATTATCACTCATTTTCTATTGTGTTTCATTGAATCTCCGAAGAACAGGTGATATTGATGTCGAATTCAAGTTTAGATAATCAGGATCTTTGTTGTAAAGCTTAGATCTAGGTTTTGAAACCATTTTTCGCTGAAAATTTCGCTTAGAAATCGTTTCTTCACGACCTGTTTCTTCATCCGAAGAGAGCAAAAGAAAATGAGAGAGAGAAAGTGAAAAATAAAATGAATCTGAAAATGAAATTTAGACCTAATTTTATTACCTATATATACTAAAGGGCAGTCTTGGTATTATTAAAATCCATAATAATTAATTATGGACCAGATCTGAAGAAAATTTGATATTTTGGACCTAGTAGTAGCATTTTCTTAAAGTATGGAGTTGACAATGAAAGATCCATTTTGTTGGGTTTCTGTATGTTGAATCCATATTGTAGGGGGTTGTAGTATTTTTCACTTTTTATAGGTATCCAAGTTGTAGCTGCGCACGTGCACCAAATCCCGGTCGAATGGTTGCCAAAACTAGCCAAAATTCCAAATATCCCACGCCCCAAAGTCTTGTCGCATGAAAGAACTCATCTAGTCATTTAATGGGATACGGAGATGGCAGAAGTCCAGCCCAACAACTGTTGCTTAACCTTGTTAGCTTGTCAGTTCCACGGAACTGACAACGCAAATTTTCAATAACCTCTATCAGCTTCTCACGGCCAATTCTCCTCTCGTGAGAAATTATTTTCCCTGGATTTTCAACTTTCCTCGATGAGAATCACGGACACTGATGACTCCGTGAGAATAATTTTCCCCTGACTTATGGTTTTCTCCCGCGGACACAGTAAACTCCGTGAGTTTTTATTTCCCCTGAATTTTTGTGTTTCCTGCCATTCAGCTCACGGACAGTCTGGTTGCCGTGAGTTTTAAACTCCCTGAACTTTCACTTTTCTCTTCATCATCTCACGTATACCAGGCCCTCCGTGGGAATTCTTTTCTGATTTTCTTTCCCTTAACTCGGAACTTCATCTCAGCTTCACTTTGCCAACAGCTCTGTCCGAACGTATCTCCATTTTCATCATGTTGCTGATCATATCGAGCTGAACTCACAGCTCCAAGTTCCATCATCTGCACTGATACGTACATCACCATATTCTTCGTGCCATCACCAATATCACAGAGAACTTTCTGTTTATTACTCCAGCATCATCGCTGCCAAGTTCGACTTCTATGACCCTTGTCATCCATCTCGATAATCACAGCAACAGATCAACTTCTCGTGTCTACTGCCTTCCATTAACATTTCCAGCGTCATCTCATCATAGCTTCTTGCTTGAGTCTCATTAACAATAACAAGAACCAATACAGTTCAACTCCATTCGATCATCGAGCTGCTCTTCCGTTGACTAAACTCGAGTTTCTCGTTATGCATCTTTACAACCAAACACCGGAAACGAGTTCATCAGTGTATCTTTGGCAGCAATGCCTTCTTCCCTGTCTCATGGGATACAAACCCAAACTCCATTTCTTATCTTTCATCTCTGGTGGCATATGGCAGCAATGGCAGTAAGCCAATACTCCCTGTCAATCAGTTCTGATGGAAACACCCATTACTCGAGTTTCAAACCATCTCTGCCAAACTCCTTTCATCTCCTTGTGAATCAGTTGAGCTCTAGCATCATCGCTGGCAGCAGCACGCATATCAACAGCTCCATCTGAATCTTCTAACAGTCACCGAGTACCACAGACAATGGCAATCAACATCACCGTCGTCTTCCTTCCTGTCGAGCCACAGCTTCACTGGAAGCAATCAAACCAACTCCAGCATCAGTACTCATCACCAAGTGTTTCTGATCACAGCTCCATCAACAACGGCACAACTGAGATTTCTCAGTTTGCATTTGGAGAAGACGATGCTTTCAACTGTCAGTCTTACGGGACTGACAGTTCATCTTTCTAGATACTCCCTGAGTGGCTGCCCTGAGTAAACTAGGCTGGTGCCTTCATAAATTCTGTGCTTCAGCAACTTTGACTCGCTTCAATCGCTTGCAACTTTTTCTTACGATGTCGGAATGACTCCATTCTTTCGCCGTTAGCTTCGTCTTTGCGTCCTCTTTGAGATGATATCAAGGACTTCTAGATTTGAATGTGTTCCACCTGGTCTTTGGCCCTTCTCCGCTTGCGGCTAACTTCCTTTATTGCACATTCGCTTCTTTTGGATGATTCACCTAACAAAACATAAATAAGAGAAAACAAACGTAATATACAATAATTTGAAAGAATACAAACAACTACTAGCATGGATTCGACACTAAATATCTGCAAATATGCACTTAACAAATTCCCCCACACTTGGCTTTTGCTAGTCCCCGAGCAAACTATCTAAATACAACAACTCCATGTCGTCGAGGAAAAGGTTGCACTTAGCATGTGCAACAGGCCTTTAAACCCCTAGGTGTCCCTAGTGGACGAGTTATAGACTCGTGAGGACTTACCAGAGGTAAACCCATAAAACCTACTCCAACTTCAAAGCGTTCCAGCTTCCCAAGCATCCAAAGAGCTATGTGGACATAGAATTTGTGCATGCTAGTAATAAGAAGTTAGAAATACCAAAGAACATATCCATTCTTAAATCTTGAGTGAGAAATAACCACACCATAATGAGAGAATGCGTGTTTGAGAGCGATTAATAAGCATTTCGCCTCGACTCTGCCTCACTTAAAAGGATTTTATGATAATTGCACTCAATAAGACGGCTTTTTTATGGGTCTCACATGTGTGCAGGTAGGAATGAAGAGAGAAATCCATAGACACTTTGAATGGTGGGAAGGAAACCTTCCGAATTATTTCTGGAGACTCCACAAAATCGTGGAAAATAAAGACTTTTTCTGATGATCTCTAAGAAAGGAAATCAACCATTATTATTGAGGATGAGAGTACTTACCACCTTCACATCTGATTGCAATGATGATAACACCACTCTCACAGCATCCAATAGAAATGCAGTCTTCAGGTCGTCTTCTTCGTCTTCGGTCTTCAACTGTTGTACTCTTGAACTTCGTAGAACTCTGACAATTTTTTTAACTTTTTTCCTCTATTCCTTGTTGCTTGAAACTTCCTTATAGATTTTTCTTCCCCATGGCCTTATTGAACAAATAACAACCTAAATGCAATTTTTTTTTTTAATAAAAAGATTGCAACTACAAAAATAATAACAAAATTAAAATTAACATGGCCATGAAAGAAGTACTTTACCACTTTGTTCTTCACAACTTGTATTGTATTCGTATCATAAGCTTTAATAACTTTCATCTTTTAATTTTCTTCGCTCTTGTAAATAAGTCTTCAACTTGGACATATAATTCCGCTCCTTATGTGTAAGTCTTCAACATGTATAAAGAAATCTTCTCATTGTATGTTGCTTTAATTGGATATGAAAGTTTGCTATTTCCTGTATTGTTGCTTGTAAACCTCAAACGTCTTCAACTTTCCTTGTAGATTTTGATGTCACTTCTTGTTGGTGATGATGGTGTTTCTATGGATCTGTTGTTGGCGAGAGAGAGAGAGTGGTGCTAACTGCAAATCAAACTACAAGAAGGTGGTTTTCGTCTATAGACGTCACCCTCATGATTGACAAAATTAGCACTCAAGAGATCAAAGAGTAGTGCTTCTATTGGTGGGAGGTTGGGTAGATCACCATTCTACCCGGAATTAACGTACGGTGACACACACTCAAAAGAAAGCTCTTTAGTCATTTATAAAGAAATCTGGTATGGTGCCTCGGTTGATATGAAAATGGGTAGTCTCCACTAATGATTGATCAGCAACTCTAATAATGCATTTCTCTCTGCACCTAATTTACATCTCCGGCATGATTAAATCCATTATTTAACACTCCAATTCGTAAGAAATCCGAACGTAGTTCCCTAACACTTCCAAGTTCAGTTATGTCGATAAGAATTCTCTATGTAAACATACCTAGAAGTATGCTAGTGACTCTAAAATCTCTATAAGTTGGAGGTTTTATTCATGTAAATATGTACCAAAAAATTGAAAAATATATACGCAAAATACCCCCCCACACTTAAACTTCACATTGTCCTCAATGTGTAAAACCGAAAATTCTGAATTCTGACGTAACAGCAGATAAAACGCAAAAACTGTACAAATTGGTAAGGAATTTGGAAAAACTCCATTTCACAAAAGTTGTTCATCTACGTGTTTTCTACAAAGTGTCAAAAGGGAACATTGTTTCAATATACGGTATCACAGTTATGGTCTCTGGACTGAACTACTCGCAGTCTGAATTTTTTTGATGAAAAAGTATTCGTCATAATTCTCTTCTAAAATAGATTCCGGACTCAATGAAATTAAACATGAGTATGCAAATATGATATAAAAACAATAAAAACAAAAAATAAAAGGGTTTAAGATACAAAACCTATGAGTTTCTCCCATTAAGCGCTTGGTTTACAGTCGTCAGCCCGACTTGGCATTCTCCTTACTACTCCTCCAGAGGGAGTAAATCTTGAAACTCAAGGGAGTCTACATCCACTTTGTCGCGTTGAACATCCCATAATTCCTTGTGCTTTTCCCCATCACCCAAGTAAGAATACATAAAGTGGTAAGGAGGCTTAGGTTCTAATTTGAGTGCCTGCACAACAAAATAAAAAGCAATTTCATCAGTAATGGGCAAAGGCATACAAGTAGAAGTATCAAATCGGACTTTATGTTGTGGCGCAAAAGCTCCACAATTTTCCATGAAATCAGCAACCAAGTCCACGTCTAAAAATGGTAAATTATGGGAGTCTAGCTTACTCCCACGATCATCAAACTCCTTATGATCTAACGAATCAACAACATCAATAGAGAAGACAGAGTGGACATCACTCGAGTACCGCATTGCTTCAAAAATATTAAAGTGTATAATTTCTTTATCAAACTCCATAGTAAGTGTCCCACTATCCACATCAATCTTCGTCTTTGCAGTTTTCATAAATGGTCTACCAAGAAGTAATGAAGTAGACAAACAATTGTCTCCATTATGCATATCCACCACAAAGAAATCAACCGGAAAGGTCATTTCATTCACTTGCACCAAAACGTCTTCCACGAGTCCCTTAGGATATATGTTACACTTATTAGCTAGTTGAATAATAACCCCTGTCTCTTTTAAAGGTCCCAGGTTCAAAGAGTCATAAACATCGGCTGACATAATGCTTACGGAAGCTCCCAAATCAAGTAAAGCACGCTCGAACCTCTTGGTACCAATAGTAATTGGCACGGTGAAACCCCCAGGATCTTTGCACTTTGCAGGAATCTTCTTAAGTAACATAGCAAAAGCACTTTCTCCCACCTGAGTGATTTCATTAGGAATCAACCTCTCCTTTTTTGTACACAAATCCCTCAGAACCTTCGCATACCTGGGTACCAATATGATGGCTTCAATAAATGGGATGTTGATTTGCAGCTTGCGAAAAATATCCAGAATCTCATTATCTTGAATTTGCTTCTTAGACTTCGCAAAACGACCATGAAAAGGAGGTTTTGTGGTAAAAGTAGGAACCGTGTCCTTAGGTTGGTCGATTGAGGTTGGCTTTTCCTTTGGAACAGTTTCCACCTCTACTTCCTCTTCCAAGTCGTGACTAACCTTTCCTTGTTGTTTTGGCTCTTCTGTTTGCTTACCACTCAAAAGCACTAAATTAACATTCTATCTTGGATTCACAAAAGTTTGTGATGACAACTTTGTCGAAGTCCGTGCTTTTAGTTGATTTATATATGTAGCCAACTGCCCCATCTTTTTTTGCAAGTCTTTTATAGCCATATCCTGTTTTTGCATAATTGCATCTTGACGCTGAGCATTTGCATCATCATTTTCATCATCTCCTCCAGATTTGAGCTTTGGTTCTGTTGTTGAGGTTGAGGTTGTGGTTGCAGCTGGAATTCTGGTTGTTGAAAACCACTTTGTCGCCCATAAGGATTCGGAGCTGCAGCTTGCTGATTTGCATAGCTGAAATTTGGGTGATCTTTCCAACCTGGATTATAAGTATTAGAGTAGGGATCATACCTTGGCCTCTGATTAGGAAATACTGCATTCACATATTCTGACTCTTCCTCATAAGTAGGAATAATCACTGCTGCAATCCGTTGTACTACCTTATCTATGTTGTTCATCCGTTGCTCTGACTTTGCAATCTCTCTCATCTCGCTAACTCTTCTGACATTAGAGTCATTTCAAGTGTAGAATTTTTGAGCATTGGAAGCCATACTTTCAATCAAACTGGTTGCCTGCAAGATTGTCTTCTCAGTAAGTGAACCACCGGCAGCCGCATCAATCAAATTCCTCTATTCTGGAAGTAATCCTTCATAGAAGTATTGAATGATAAGTGTTGAGGATATATTATGGTGTGGACAGCTTCCCAACAACCTCTTATACCTTTCTCAATATTCATATAGAGACTCCCCAGACATCTGTAGAATGCCACTAATTTCCTTACGAACGGATGCTGCTTTGGAAGCAGGAAAATATTTCTCCAGAAATAGCTTTTTCATCTCAGTCCATGTTGTAACACTCCCCGGAAGAAGACAGTACAACCATTCTTCTGCTAAGCCTGTCAATGAGAACGAGAAGGCTTGTATCATAGCCATGTCTCTGTCTGCGGTTGCATGCCTCAGACTTGTCATCATGTTCTAGAACTGTTGAAGGTGTCGATTTAGATTTTCACCTGGATGTCCCTTGAACTTTGGTATATGATGAAGTAGATTCGACTTCAGATCCACTGGGTTAGTGATTGTAATGCATAGTGGTTTCGAATCTAAGCATGGAGATGTCAACTCTCCTAACTTCCTCTCCTGAGGTGCAGGTGGTGGAGGATTTGCGCCGTTCACCATCTCTGTAGACAGTTCTTGATGCGACTTTTGATGTGCTTTTATCACCGTTCCCTTGCGAGTTTGAATGCCGCACCTAGGGTAATTCCACCGTTTCAGTGTCAGGGATTAGGTACCTGAAACCAAAATTCTAGAAAACAAGTATCAAAAACTAAAAATAAGACTAAAAACAAAAATAAAACTAAAAGAAATAACAACTAAAGCTATCGACTGCTCCCCGGCAGCGGCGCCAAAATTTGATGCGTGTCGTAGGTGCTCAAATTAATTCACTTATATTCTACTTTACTAATGAATAATATAGCAGTAAATAAGGTTCGTTCCCATGAAGAGCATGGAGTTTTAGTTGTCAAAAGTGTCACAATGGGGAGTTTTGTTTTAGATTTGAAAGATAAATAAACAAAGTATAAAAGATTAAGTTGTAAACAATATGGAGAGAGATGATCGAGGAATCCTTCTTCGTTAATAAACCGTCAATGAGTAAATATATTCATCAATTCATCATTAATCATAGATTATTATCAACCGTGGAATAACAACTAGCGCAGTACTATCCCCTAAAGTCTTTGGTCACTGAATACCGAAGCGCTCGAATATCAGATTTTATTCATCCAAGCCACCAAGTAGTAGCGCACTCAAGGTGTAACTTGGTCGAATGGTCTATAATTTATGACTAAGGTTAATCTTAGTAGTTAGACTCTTAGCGCAAGGTCCACTTTCTAATGTTGTTCTACAGGCGATTGCTCTACAGAATCCCTCTGTAAGGTCTCACGTTTTCTATTTGTGTATGTGTTATTCAACAATAACACGGATATCCTACCCCTTTAATAGCAATAAATCAATCAATAAACTACTAAAGTTGGCCACCTAGAGCAATCAATTAATCAAACATAGACATTCATTAAAGTAGAAACAAAAAAAAATCATATGAAGAACTCAAAATAGATGCATATATTAATCCAAATCAAGTCTATAACTTAGAATTCTTCCTCAATCAATTATGGGTTTAACTACTCATGGATGTAAAAACACCCATGCTAAATATATAAGAAAATGAAAGAGAAATTGTTACGATGGTGAAATCGCTCCAAAACCCTAGTTTTCTTCCTTGTGTTTTTCTCTCCAAAGACGTGAAAAAGATCCAAAAGATATTATTAGAAATTCTCTTTTTATAGGTATCCAAGTTGTAGCTGCGCACGTGCACCAAATCCCGGTCGAATGGTTGCCAAAACTAGCCAAAATTCCAAATATCCCACGCCCCAAAGTCTTGTCGCATGAAAGAACTCATCTAGTCATCTAATGGGCTACGGAGATGGCAGAAGTCCAGCCCAAAAACCGTTGCTTAACCTTGTTAGCTTGTCAGTTCCACGGAACTAACAATGCAAATTTTCAATAACCTCTATCAGCTTCTCACGGCCACTTCTCCTCCCGTGAGAAATTATTTTCCCTGGATTTTCAACTTTCCTCGATGAGAATCACGGACAATCAAGACTCCGTGAGAATAATTTTCCCCTGACTTATGGTTTTCTCCCGCGGACACAGTACACTCCGTGAGTTTTTATTTCCCCTGAATTTTTGTGTTTCCTGCCATTCAGCTCACGGACAGTCTGGTTGCCGTGAGTTTTTAAACTCCCTGAATTTTCTTTTTCTCTTCATCATCTCACGTATACCAGGCCCTCCGTGGGAATTCTTTTCTGCTTTTCTTTCCCTTAACTCGGAACTTCATCTCAGCTTCACTTTGCCAACAGCTCTGTCCGAACGTATCTCCATTTTCATCATGTTGCTGATCATATCGATCTGAACTCACAGCTCCAAGTTCCATCATCTGCACTGATACGTACAGCACCATCTTCTTCGTGCCATCACCAATATCACATAGAACTTTCTGTTTATTACTCCAGCATCATCGCTGCCAAGTTCGACTTCTACGACCCTTGTCATCCATCTCGATAATCACAGCAACAGATCAACTTCTCGTGTCTACTGCCTTCCATTAACATTTCCAGCGTCATCTCATCATAGATTCTTTCTTGAGTCTCATTAACAATAACAAGAACCAATACAGTTCAACTCCATTCGATCATCGAGCTGCTCTTCCGTTGACTAAACTCGAGTTTCTCGTTATGCATCTTTACAACCAAACACCGGAAACGAGTTCATCAGGGTATCTTTGGCAGCAATGCCTTATTCCCTGTCTCATGGGATACAAACCCAAACTCCATTTCTTATCTTTCATCTCTGGTGGCATATGGCAGCAATGGCAGTAAGCCAATACTCCCTGTCAATCAGTTCTGATGGAAACACCCATTACTCGAGTTTCAAACCATCTCTGCCAAACTCCTTTCATCTCCTTGTGAATCAGTTGAGCTCTAGCATCATCGCTGGCAGCAGCACGCATATCAACAGCTCCATCTGAATCTTCTAACAGTCACCGAGTACCACAGACAATGGCAACCAACATCACCGTCGTCTTCCTTCCTGTCGAGCCACAGCTTCACTGGAAGCAATCAAACCAACTCCATCATCAGTACTCATCACCAAGTGTTTCTGATCACAGCTCCATCAACGACGGCACAACTGAGATTTCTCAGTTTGCATTTGGAGAAGACGATGCTTTCAACTGTCAGTCACGGGACTGACAGTTCAACTTTCTGGATACTCCCTGAGCGGCTGCCCTGAGTAAACTAGGCTGGTGCCTTCATAAATTCTGTGCTTCAGCAACTTTGACTCGCTTCAATCGCTTGCAACTTTTTGGTACGATGTCGGAATGACTCCATTCTTTCGCGGTTAGCTTCGTCTTTTCGTCCTCTCTGAGATGATATCAAGGACTCCTAGATTTGAATGTGTTCCACCTGGTCTTTGGACCTTCTCCGCTTGCGGCTAACTTCCTTTATTGCACAATAAAGTGTCAATTCGCTTCTTTTGGATGATTCACCTAGCAAAACATAAATAAGAGAAAACAAACGTAATATACAATAATTTGCAAGAATATAAAAAATTACTAGCATGGATTCGACACTAAATATATGCAAAATATGCACTTAACAATAGCACTTCTGTCCATAGAGTCAGATCGCTACAAATACAGACTTATGAGGTCTTAAACGTGTTTTCCCGCTCTGATACCAATTAAAAAACATGGGTCTAACAACCACGCCAAATATTTCGTTTAGCATTCAGTATGGACTAAACCCGACATACTTTTAAGAGAATCAACTAGACAGTCTGACTCAATCTTAAGAAAAGTATATCAAAGAGTTTGTATCTCAATTCAATCTGCAATCAAACAGATAGGAATTTGCGAGCCTGATTGAATATAAGAGCCATAACTTGAACGGTACCATAGGCCAATGTTCAAGGATCAATCAAATTCAATCAACAATTAAAGGTTGGATTTACCTATTGATCGATTAACCGCACTACCTGTGATATTTCAATTATATAACAAAATATAATGTGGAAAAGAAATAACACAGACACCAGAAGTTTTGTTAACGAGGAAACTGCAAATGCATAAAAACCCCGAGACCTAGTCCAGATTTAAACACCACATTGTATTAAGCCGCTACAGACAATAGCCTACTCCAAGTTAACTTCGGACTGGATGTAGTTGAGCCCTAACCAATCTCACACTGATCAAGGTACAATTACGTTCCCTACGCCTCTTGAACCACGCCGGATTATGCGCACTTGATTCCCTTAGATGATCTCACCCACAACTAAGAGTTGCTACGACCCAAAGTCGAAGACTTGATAAACAAATCTGTCTCACACAGAAAATTCTATTGTATAGATAAATATGTCTCCCACAGATAAATCTATGAGTTTTTTTCCGTGTTTTGATAAATCAAGGTGAACAAGAACTAATTGATAAACCAGACTTATATTTTCGAAGAACAGCCTAGTATTATCAATCATCTCACAATAATCTTAATTGATTAACGAAACAAGATATTGTGGAATCACAAACGATGAGACGATGATGTTTGTGACTACTTTTCAATCTTTCCTATCGGAGAATAAATCTCGAGCAAATCTTAAAGAAGATAGTACTCAATCACGATAGAAAACATCAATATCAGAACACACAACTGCAGAGAAATAGTTGGGTCTGGCTTCACAATCCCAATGAATTCTTTAAATCGTTAACCTACATGGGTTTGGGAAAAACCTAAGGTTAAAGGAGAATCGACTCTAGTCGCAACTAGTATCACACAAGAGGTGTGGATATTAGGTTTCCCAATTTCTAAAGTTCTCCTTTATATAGTCTTCAAATCAGGGTTTGCAATTAATGTTACCTTGGTGACCAAGCATTCAATATTCACCGTTAGATGAAAACCTGATTAGATTCAAGCTAATATCTTTCAACCGTTAGATCGAACGTGGCTTTTTATACACAAACGAAATGTACCTTCATTTAGATAAATGTAACCGTACCTAAACGTGTACACTTAGTTGGTTCAACAACAATTAACCAATGGTTAGCCATATGAGCACTTTCATATCAACCTTATTCATCTTTTCACAACTAGTTCAAATGACTCAAATGAAACTAGTTAGAGAGTTGTTCAATTGCTTAAATCTCATAGAAGTATACAAGACACAATTAAATCAAAATCGTTTTTTCACTCGAATCATTTCATAAACATCATAGCCATGGTTTGCAAAAGATTTCATTCCTTATTATATAAATGTATTAGTTCATGAACAAACCGATTTTTGAACATAACCTACTTATGTATGCAAACGGGTACCCATACCTAAGTAGTCGGACTGAGTTTGGTTTCGCCAGTACGCATATCATTTCACTTTCAAACTTCAGCAGAAATTCACGGACTTTAACTTCTGCCAGTACGCGTACGGGTACGCATACGTAGTTCTCGGACTTCCAACAACCAACCACTACGCGTACCATGGTTCCCGGTTTTGGACTTTACACACTATGTTTATATCAAATCATGGTTACATATTTTAAACCCTATTTCAATCATTAAAACATTCTTTGAAGATGCCAATAACTGTCTCACACAAACTTTTAGCTTCAAAGCAATTTTCTAATGATCGAATGATCAATACGAAACATTCCGAGTCTACATCAAATGACTGTCTCACACAAATCATGTAAGATGTCTTCGAATCTACATTAAATGACTGTCTCACACAAATCATGTATGATGTTACAAGGTAATTTTCACATAATCATTTTTTGACTTTCGTCAAGAATAAAAGATGAACTTGGTTAAAGTGAAAGCTTACCAACACATATTTCGAGAAATAATGAGTGAGATAAACTCGGCTCGAAATATCAAATGTGTATAGTTGAAGTCTATATAGCAATACGACTTTTGTCTCAAATAAGAGATAGAGTAGATAGACTTTTGAGTGATAGATGAGTTCAAGTATCCACAAGTTCCCTTGAGTAATTCTTCGTCTTCATTCGATGAACGTCGTGAAGTCTAAAGCTCAACTAGACTTACTATCCTAATTCGAGACTTAGCTATAAGTAGACTAGAAATCAAGACTTATAGTTTTGGCAACTAAACTTGACAAACAAGCTTGAGATAGAAACGTTTGCGAGTTCGAACGAGCAGTGCTCTAACAATCTGGACTAGGTCCCGTTTTTTTTTTACGTTTGAGTTTTCCTCGTTAACAAAATTTCCGGTGTCTGTGTTATTTCTTTTCCGCATTATATTTTGTTATATAATATAAATATCACAGGTTGTGCGTAGTTCAATCAATTAGAGAATCCAACCTTTGGTTATTGATTATATTGATTGACACTTGAACATTGGTCTTTGGTACCGTTTAAGTTGTTTCACATAATAATGATTTGCTGATTACATTGTGAAACAGAGATACAACTCTTATATATATTTCCATTGATTGAGTCTGACTGTCTTGTCGAATCTATTGGAGTTTGTCCATACAGATTGCTAAGCGAAATATTGGGTGTGGTTGTTAGACCCCCGCTTTTTCATGAAGTTTTTGTAACTTTGATTAAGATGTGTATCACTACTCCTAAGTACTTTGTTCTTATTAATGGGTCACCTTATGGGTATTTTGGAGATAATATAGGATTGGGAAGATGAACATGAAAAACATTATGCTGTTTAGAACAGTCGTATTTTAAGGTAGTATATTTCTAGTTCCGTAACCGTCCAATAGCAACGCATAACTTCAATTCGCAACACGTGCTTGTAACAGAGAATTTGTAACGCTTAAATCCCGTTTTACAAATTCGCTGCTTTTATTTTTTTTCTCCATTTTCTTCTTGTAAACACCATTTGAGCAATAAAAAAATATCTGGAGAGTGTCTACAATATGAGGAGCTAAACCCCAACACTGGGTCGTCGGAGGAATCCGAATTTCATACAAGGGTAAATTTATTTTATTTTTTTTATGACTTTTGCACTTATTTTAAATTGATTTATGATTTGAACTAATGAGTTATTATTTTATTTGATGGGTCATGCTTGCTTAAAAGTTTGATGTCCCATTCTTACGATTTATAACTAATATTTAGAATCTACCATGGCAAAAATAAGAGTCCATGTTTTTATTTATTGAGCTATAATTGCTGAAGAATAAATAATTGAACCTTATGATATGAATTCGGTGAAATCCTAGACCTAGTAACTCTCACCTTTGTTTATTATTAAATCTTTAAATTTAATCTTATCAAGTCCGAGTGAACGATAATCTTTTTACCACTATCTAAAATTCGATCAGTTTCAAGGATGCCCCTGTCCTCCTATTTGTTTGTTATGGTTATGGAGTTTCTGAGCTTAATCTTCCAAAATCATGTGTCTCTCAATAAGTTTGGGCTTCACCTGATATGTAATCTTACTATCCTTACTCATCTCCGTTTTGCAGATGATGTCTTGGTTTTCTTTAAGGGTATTAGAGCTGCTACTGAGAATTTGAAGAATTGTATTGATAACTTCTCTTCTTGCATTGGACTGGAGATGAATAAAGAGAAGACTTCATTGTTCTCTTCAGCTGTGGATAGTGAGTGTTTATATGATATGGTTCTCCATATTTACCAGACATACTTTTCCTATTTTCCATTCACATAAACTGCCACCCCCGCTTATCCTATTCACCACCTATATAAATTTTAGAATATCCTAAATACTACATCATGTCATTTTTTATTACACCCAACAGTAAAACCACCTAATAGCTTAACATAAAAAAGAAAAAAAGGAAAACAAAAATGTGGGTGGTAAAACCACCCAATAGCTTAACATAAAATACCTCCCAGTAAAACCCCACTTATCCGATTCACCACTCATCCTAAAAATTACTTCTTCTCCGTCGTCTCCACCAATCCACCTTCACCTTCACCATCTTTTATTATTCCATATAAAACAAAATCCTGGATATAAAGTTCACGGTCATCATATACTAGGTCGCTACCGATTGAGGCTTGTAATTATCGTACTGCGGCTGATCTTAGTCGTTCTAATAGCAACGACAAAAATTCAGAATTTATTAAATTTGTAGTCGTCCAATTATGGGAGACTAATACTGTTTGAGACATTAATTATACCTATTAACACAATTATGTAGCATCTTTTTTTGGATGTATTCAATAGAAGCACTTAGACGTATGCTAAATTTTCAACATGATTTATCCCGTATTTGATCAAATCTCGTGGAAGCACTTGGACGTATTTAATAGAATCCAAACAAAGATGAAGGAATTTCATAATCACGTTACATTTTAAAGCAAAACTGTTTCTAATTAGGTTTGGATATTTTGTCCTAAATTTTCAAACAGTAAAATCTTCCATGATAAAGAAGGATAGAAAAAGGAATAAAAAAAATGGCGTACCATAATTAATTAGAAAACTAACCTAGGATTAATAGTTTTGTAATGAAAATGGGGATTAATGATGAAGAAGGAAAATCGGTTGAAGAAGAAGGAAAGTGGTAATAGTTGTAGTCAAATTTAATTTGACTTTTTTAGGTGATAAATAGGAAAAAGCAGAATTACAAAATAGATTTACTTTAATTATGCTAGTGATGGCTTAAAAAAATTTATCCGAGATAGAAGTTTAATTGATATGGGCTATATTAGCCCTGCTTCTATGTACCTTTATTTGGCTTATGATGTTCAAGGATAATGGGGATCTTTGTTTCCCCAAAATTAGTAGTGACCATGATCCAATTATTATTAATACTCGTAGAACTAATCGTAGAAGAAGAAAACATTCAAATAAAGTTGAGTGTTTATGGATGGATCACCCTGAGTTAAAAGTTGTGGTTATTGATGCTTTGGCTACTCAGAAAATGGACGCTATATGTAAACTGGATACTATTGGCAAAGCACTAAATAAGTGGAGTAGGAAATTCTTTGGGAATATTTTTCAAGATTTGGAAAGCACTAAGAATGAATTGCTTAAAGTCCAAAAGGAAACAAATTTGAGAGATATCAGAGAAGATGAGAGGAAGTTGTGTGACAAGACTGTGTCTCAATATCAGATCCAATATAAATATTATGAGTAAAGGAGTAAAGCTCATTGGATACCTAATATTGATAAAAATACTCATATCTTTCATCTTGCGACTACTCAAAGGAGGAGGAAAAATCAGATCTATGTTATTAAAATGACTGATGGAAGTTGGGTTACTAATGTTGATGGTGTTGTAGAGTATTTAGTTGATAATTTCTCTAATTTATTCAAAGAGACCCTAATTAGGACAATATTGTTATCCAGTTTAAAGCACCAGTCAAATTAGATGCTGCTAGTGATGAGCTGATTGCTCAGATCCCAACATTTGAAGATATATGGAATGTGATAAAGCATATGAAGAACCTCAAAGCATCGTGGCCTGATGGGATGCTGGAAGTCTTCCTCAAACGTTGTTGGGATCATATTGGTGAGGAAGTTACTCAAACTATCAAGAATTGTTTTGCTTCTGCTTCCCTACCATCTGGGATAAATCACACCAACATCATCTTAATACCAAAGGTAAAAAAACCCTCTCTACCTTCGAAATTTAGGCCCATTGTTCTCACTAGTGTCGTGTATAAGGTTATAACCAATATTATTTCCCAAAGATTGAAAATACACCTAAATAACCTAGTAGACAGTGCTCAATCAACTTTTATACCAGATAGAACGATCACTGATAACATAATGGCTTCCAAGAAAATATTTCACACCATGTCTATTTCATCTTCTATAGTTGGTGTCGTTGCCTTTATGATATACATTAGAAAGGCTTATGACAAGGTGAGTTGGATATTCTTAAGTCACTGTGTTAGAGCTTTCAGCATTGTTGGTAAATCACATGAGCTTATTATATAATATGTTTCGACTGCTTATTTTTCTCTTATTATTAATGGTCAAGTTGAGGATTTCTTCATCGGTGAAAGGGGATTACGTCAGGGATGTGCTCTATCTCCAAAAAATTTTATTCTTTGCTATGTACAATGGTTAAAAGGTCTATCGAAATGCTCTATCTGTCTCTCATTTAATGCAACTGACGATCTTATTCTCTTTGGGAATCTTGATCAAATGACTATTGACACACTTCAAAGTATTCTTGGTACTTATGTTTCGTTGTCAGGTCAGTGTGCAAATATGGAGAAGTCGACAATTCATTTTAGTAAAGGTATCAGACCTATCAGAAGAGATGAGGCTGCGAACATTATGGAGGTTAAAAAAATGCAGCTCACTGATAAATATTTTGGTCATCAAATTCTTAGATCATATTTTAAGATTGATTCTTATGATTTTTTTAATGATAAATTTGATTATAAACTGGAAGGGTGAGAGAGAATTCATTTCTCTTACGTAGGTAGAACAATTATGATAAAACATGTTCTAGGTCTCATACCTCCGTACTATATGACGATTCTATTATTCCTAAAAAGGTCTCATATAGGCTTACCAGAAAAATGCAGAAATTTTAGTAGGGACACGCTAGAGATGTAAAAAAGCTCACTTTATCAATTGGAGGACTTTTGAAAACCAAAAGAACAAGTAGGTGGTATCCGAACTTTATAGAACTTAAACAAAGCCATGATAGCGAAGCTTATTTGATTGATTATAATGTCAGTTGATGAGAGTAAAATATCTCCAAAAAGAATACTTTTGGGAGATAAAAAAAACTAAAAAATGCTCTTCTACCTGGTCACCTATGTGGATTTGCAGGGATGACATGGAAGATGGATGTTGCTGGAATGTTAGTAATATGATTTCAATAATGTTGTAGTAAATAAGATTCGAACTCTAAGACTTGTGAGGATTAAATTTAAAGACTTGATGAAAATAATAAATAAAAGCGAGAGTTACTAGGACTAGGATTTCACCGAATGCATATCATAACGTTCAATTATTTATTCTTCAGCAATTATAGCTCAATAAATAAAACACAGACTCTTATTTTTGCCAAGGTAGATTCTCAAAATATTAGTTATAAATCGTAAGCATACATCAAACATTAAAGCAAGCATGACCCATCAAATAAAATACTAAGTAATTAATTCAAGTCGTAAACCAATTTAAAATAAGTGTAAAAGTCATAAAAAGAATAAAATAAATTTATCCATGTATGAAATTCGGATTCCTCCGTCGACCCAGTTTAAGGGTCTAGCTCCTCATAATGAAAACACGCTCAAATGGTGTTTTTATTCAAGAAACCAATAAAACAGAGGTTCACAACGCTTTATAGGCGTCACAAAATCTACTGTTACTCGTAAAAAAATTGTTACAAAGTAGCTGTTACATTATACGATAAAAGAATAGTGTCGTTGTCACAGTTGGTATATCACTGCAAAGACTGTTGCAAAACCGAGAAAAGACCACGATTTGTCAACGACAGTCTTTGACAACACTTTTTTCTTCGTGTTCTTCCCAATTGCAGCAGAGAGAAGTCTATACAGTTCTTGATTCTTCACTCTGTACTCGCTCCAATCACTCCATACCCCCTCTACGAATCCTGTGAATCCTATTTATATCCATAACACCCTCAAATCCTCCGATTAAATGCAAATATTCTCTCGGGAAAACTTGATATTTTTTTTTCCTTCTTTACTTCTACACGGCTTCTGCTGCTGATTCTCACGTGATTAATTGAAGCTTACACAGTCTATCATATTGAATTCGTCTTACAAAGGCATTTAAACATTGTTAGGCCACGCGAAACCTCCCAAATTTAGATCATAATACCGGAAATAACTATCCTCCATGTTGTTGTCGTGTTTGTAGGAAATATTCCCCCTTTAACGATTTTAATGCACCTATCAATCCTGTTTGACTTTGAAAACTGATTTCTAACCATAACAGGCGAGAAAATCTCAAAAAATATCACCTCAATCAAAGAAAATAATTTACAACATTCTTCGCAACGGTGAGAATATTTCTCCCCTGTTTAACCCATATCTTCTTTACTTGCGTGCATGAGGTAATTACCACCCCTGTTTAGGTAAGGAAGGATGTTTCCAATTATAGTCCACGAGAAAATCTCGTGAAATCGCCACAAAATCTATTCCAGATTGTTACGCATATGAAGAAACATTTTCCCTCCAAACACTTCCTCAAACCATGAAGAAGAAGGTCAGCCCTTATCCAAGCAGCTGGAGGTGCGAATATCATGTGGGTTCCCCTTAACCAAAGTGAGAGTCTGAATAACATGTATCCTTCGGGGTGCCTATATCAACTTTTCGAGCCGAATTTTCCACAAGAGCTTATTCTTCCAAAACAAGTTTACTAGAGAAATAGTAAGTCATAGCTATTTTAATTATGGGTGAAACATCACTTTCATGATTATCAGTTAGTACTGGAGAGAGAATTAAAATAAAGGATGATCCATGGATTCCTAACCTCTGCAACAAGAGACCTACCTTTAATCAAAACCTTACGGATTGTCCTTTTATAGTTAATGAGCTTATATTCTTTAAAACCCTCTCAGATAGATATTAATAAAATTCAATACCTATTTCCTCCACATGAAGTAGAAAAGATTATGGAGATGCATCTAACCAGTAATGGATATGGAACTGAGGATAAGTTATTATGGATGCATCTCCTAATCGGGTCTTCTCGTCTAAGTCATTTATCAAATATCTTCATGATAGAGCACTTTCTTCGTCGAATAATGGTAATGTTAAAAAATTTCCTTGGAAGAAATTGTGACAGGTGAAGATTATTCCCCCAATATTCAAATGTTTGTTTGGAGAGTTCTCAATAATGGTATTGCAGTGGGAAGTTGAATGATGAAGTACGACAAAGATGTTAATGTTGAGTGTAGAATGTGCAATGAAGTATTGAATCATTGGAGCATTTGTTTTTCTTCTGTCATGTCTATCAAAGTTTTTATTTGCCTCTCCTTTAAACTTCAGAACTGATGAGAGTTTACATTTTTCAATTCGACACTGTATTCAGAGTTGGTTGCTAGAAGGTGGAGATATGCTAAACCTTAAATGGGAGCATGTTTGTTTTGGAATATATGGAAAACCAGAAACAATGTCATCTTCGATAGATGCAAGATTAACAAGAAGACAATGTTGTCGGAAGCTGCTTGTTGGTACAGTCGGGATATCACTGCTCAAGATTCTACTGCTCTTCCTACTGAAAAGGATCTGCTTGATTCAGCTGCAATTGTATGCCTGTATGGTCCCCTCCTACTTAGTCAAAGACCAAAATCAACTTCGATGGTGTTGCTGGTCTAAAAGGTTATACCCGTCCTGCATTAGCAAGAAATTACCACTATGAATATAATGGTTGTCAGACAAAGCCTTAGATTTCAGCACTATAGTAGAAGCGGAAGCTTATGGTGCTTTAATGGGCCTGGAACTTTCAATCAGCAAGGGTCTGAGACAAATCATCATCGAAAGATATTCTTTTATAGTGATTGATGCCTTGAAATATAACAATGCTCTACCCCATTGCGTATGATGAATACTATTGGTAGAATCAATGACTACTTATATCTCTTTTCGTCTGTTGACTTCAGTTTTATCAAAAAGTAAGCCAATTTTACGGCTCACTCCTTAATGGCTTATACTGTTCAGAACCATTTTCGGATCAGTTTTTTTATACTTTTTTGTAATCCAACCCAAAAAATAAAATAATAATAATAATAATAACGTGTTACCACTATTTTGAGTATTCCCCAACAATGCAGACTGTAGTTTTCTCGTGCATTGAAGTCTTCCTTGGATAACGTGATTACACATCCTTCTGACTTACATGCCTGGTTGGAATTATTATTTCTCCCTACCTGTATTTTGAACTTATACATCCCAAAATGCTCAGTTGAAGAGCGCTCAGGCAATAGGAAGAAGCTCCAGATATCTGCTATCAACAATGTCATTCATACATGGAACGAACCTAACGGGTGCTCTCTTATGGTTCAAAAACTCTTCTCGCAACGAAAGCCTCCAATAAAGAAATCCAACAAGAAGGAGAAGAAGAAAAAGAACCCAAACATCGAGGCTTGCAAGAAGAAACTTATCCACAGTCATTACGCGGCAGCTATACGCATCCTCACCTCTAATGGCATTGCACCATCTTCTCCAGATACATTAATCGATCTTCAACTGAAGCACCCATTTGCACCCCCTTCATCTATCCCTGCTGAACCAATCACGGCTCCTGCATTAGCTGTGGACTCCAATGTTGTACTATCTTCCTTGAAAACTTTTCCCAAAGGAACATCATGCGGAAGAGACGTACTCAGTGAAAAAGCGGGGGTCTAGCAACACCACCCAATATTTCGCTTAGCAATCTGTATGGACAAACTCCAATATACTTTTTATGAGAATCAACTAGACAGTCAGACTCAATCAATAAAAAGATATATCAAAGATTTTATATCTCAATCTCTCGATTTAATATTACTCAAGAAAATTGCGAGTCTCGATTAAAGATAGATAACTTGGATGGTACCAAAGACCGATATCCAAGGATCAATCAACTACAATCAACAACCAAAGGTTGGATTAGAGAAGTTGATGATCTTAACGCACAACCTGTATTATTCCAATTATATAAAATATAACGCGGAAAAGAAATAACACAGACACCAGAAGTTTTGTTAATGAGGAAACCGCAAAAGCAGAAAAACCCCGGGACCTAGTCCAGATTGAATACACACGGTATTAAGCCGCTACAGACACTATCCTACTGCAAACTAACTTCGGAATGGACTATAGTTGAACCCCTATCAATCTCCCACTGATACAAGGTACAGTTGTACTCCTACGCCTCTGATCCCAGCAGGACACTGCGTACTTGATTCCCTTAGCTGATCTCACCCACAACTAAGAGTTGCTACAACCAAAAATCACAGACTTGATAATAAACGAATTTATCTCACACAGAAAATTCTATTAAAAGAATAAATATGTTTCCCACAGATAAACCCTAGGTTTTGTTCCGTCTTTAGATATAAAATCAAGGTAACAGGAACCAATTGATAATCTGGTCTTATATTCCCGAAGAAAATCCTAGATTAATCAATCACCTCTCAATAATCCTTCCTGACTACACAAGCGGATTATCGATGAATCACAAACAGTGAGACGAAGATGTTTGTGACTTCTTTAGCTTGCCTATCGGAGAAGTCTCACGATCTCAAGCCAAACAAAGATTTTGCTCGTACGATAGAAGATGCAATATCAGATCACACAACTACGATAAAAGTAGTATTGGTATGGCTTCACAATCTCAATGAAGTCTTTAAGTCGTTAACCCGATTTTAGAGAAGAAAATCAAGGGTTAATGGAGATCAACTCTAGCGAGCGCACTAGTATCACACAGACGTGTGGGGATTAGTTTTTTCTCTAGCTAGATGTCTCCTATATATAGTTTTCAAATCATGGTTTTGCCTTAGTTACTAAGCAATCCATATTCACTGTTAGATGAAAACCTGATTTAGGTTCAAGCCAATATCTCTCAACCGTTAGATCGAAAGACCTAGCTTGTCACATACACTTGGATACACGTTTACTGGGTTTGTGAAAACCATGCCCAAATGAGTACGCGTATGTTGGTTCAACATGATAACCCAAAAGGTCAACCATATGAGCACTTCATATTAATCATGTTCTTCTTCACCATAACTAGTCCAATTGACTCAAATGAACTAGTTAAAGAGTTGTTCAATTGCTATGAGATCTTATGTAACTATACAAGACACAATTGAAACAAAGATGATTCGATTCGATTAGAATAGGCTCATGAACATTATCTCCACGGTTTGCATATAGCATTCCTTAATAATTAATGTTTCATGTCCAGAGCACATCTTTAGATCATAATCACTGAAGCTCACAAACAAGTTCGCGGACTTAAGTTAATCGGTTGAGTTTTCCAAACTCAGCAGAAATTCTCAGGTCGAGAACTTCCGCCAGTTCACGGACTGGGTTCGTGGACTGAGTTCGCGGACTTAGCACACAAACGAGTTTTTTATAAAATCCCAGCAGAAATTCTCGGTCGAGAACTTCCGTCAGTTCGCGGACTTGGCAAGCCAATTCCACAATCCTCCCGATTACTCTTGATCAACAAAGTTCGAAAACTTCGGTTCAAGGGATACATGGTTATATAATCTAAACTCTCATTCCAACCATTGAGACATTCTCAGAGGACGTTATGTAGTCGTTATTCACAGACCGATTCACGTCAGAGAAATTCTCAAATAGTGATTGAAACTTTTCATGACTTTCGTCACTAGATGAAGATAAACCTGATCAAAGCGAAACGCTTTACCAACACAAGATTTCGAGTAAAAGATAAGAAATGAATACTCAGCTCGAAATATCAAGTGTGCATGATCTAGTTTATATAGCATACGACTTTTGTCTCATAAGAAGTAGGAGATAGAATAGATAGACTTTTGAGTGATAGATAAGTTCAAGTCTTCACATACCTTTTTGTTGATGAAGTTCCATGGTTCCTTGTGTAGATCTTCGTTGTTGTCGTTGAATCTCCATGAAGTTCTTGAGCTCAACTAAAATTTTCCTATCCTAGTCCGAGACTTAGCTAATAGGCTAGAAATCAAGACTTATAGTTTTGATCACTAACATTAACAAACATGCTTGATATAGAAACGCATGCGAGGTTGACCGAGCTATGCTCTAACACTCAGAGCCCAACATCTTCTGGATTCTCTAAGTGGTGTTGCAGCCACAATAGCTGACGACCTTCTGAAATCAATCGCAGGTGTGGTTAATTTATGGCTCGCCGGTATGTGTCCACCTTTCCTGGGTGAATTCGTCGCTAGCGCACCGTTAACCCCACTACTAAAGCCGGGAGGCGGAATTAGACCCATTACCGTGGGTACCATCTGGAGGAGATTATGCTCCATAGTTGCGGCATCTGCAGTGTCTAAAGATACGTCAGCATATTTGGGTACGTATCAATTTGGCGTGGGAATACCTTGCGGTGGGGAAGCCATAATGCATGCAGCCAACAAATTATTGGAGATGAAAGGTGATGATTCTACGATGACAATGTTACTTATCGATTTCTCCAATGCTTTTAATTTGCTGGACAGGTCGACACTCATCAAAGAAGATAGATCTCATTGTCCATATATTTCACGCTGGATCGAGTTTTGTTATTCGAAGCCTACACGACTCTACTATAACGAAACAACCCTTTCGTCATCTCAATGCATCCAGTAGGTAGATCCACTGGGTCCTCTTCTCTTCTCCCTGGCATTACACCCCATTGCGGAGAAAATCGCAACTGAATGCTCACTAGACCTACAGGCCTGGTATTTAGATGATGGAACTATCGTCGGAGATATGCAGGAAGTCTCTAAAGCTTTAAAAATTATACAAGTAGATGGTCCACAACGGGGTCTCCACTTGAATATCACCAAAACCGAGATATATTGCCCTTCCATTGACCCAAGGAGAGACATCGCAGGAACCTTTCCAGTCGATATTGGTAAGGCGGTAGAAGGTGTAAAACTCCTAGGGGGACCAGTCATCTCATATTTGCAGTATCGTAAAGATATGGTACAAGGCAGGTTCAAAAAAACTATCCAACTTATGGATAAAGTTAAGCAATTACACGATCCACAGAGCGAGATATTGTTGTTGCGCAACTGCAGTGGGGTTTCAAGGCTATACTTTACCCTCCGAACTATCGATCCCCTCGCAATTCAGGATTCTGCTACATACTATGATCAACATCTTATGGAGTATCTTCGTAATATCTTCGTGGGAGATGGTGCTGGTTTCGGTTTACTTCAACAACGCCTTGTCACACTACCTATCAAGGACGGGGGATTAGGGGTGTACACCATGTCCGACACTGGACAATATTGCTTTCTTGCTTCACGAGCACAGTCCCGACACCTACAGGATAGTATACTCCATCAGGCTTCTACAGCAGCTTCTATCCTCAGTTTTCAATGTGCACTATAGTCATTCACACAAACTTGTGGGATCTCTACTTCAACATTCGACATTGATGTCGCTGCCCCTCAATATATGAAGAAATTGGCAGCAATTTACTTCAATGTTGTTAAGGAAGAGATACCTAACAAATTTTCTATGACACAGCGTAACATGACCCTTTGTCTCAGAAACATAACTGGACACGCCATGGACTTTCTCAAGGCAATTCCCATAGCAGGCCTCAATCAGACCATTGTTCCCAGACAACTTCGATCTGTCCTCATGTACCGGTATGGAATACCGTTTCTCGGTGAAGAAGGCATGTGTCCATGTTGTAAAGGAACCCTGGACATATTTGGGGACCATGAAATACATTGCGCATGCGAAATTGGGCAGAAATTCAGGCACGACATGGTGAAAGATCTCTTTGCAGACAGATGCTACAAAGCGGGGGTTACCGATAGGAAGGAGGTTTCTCTAGGCCTGGTATCAAACACGGATGCTTCCCGTCGTCCTGCGGATCTTCTAGTTTACAACTGGGTAGATGGAAAGGATGTACGTATGGACGTCACCGGTGTTTCACCCTTCACAACTGCTTGTACTTACAACTATACACCCGAACGAACTATTTCTGCAGCGGTCACTCGTAAACGTAACAAATACTTGGACATTTATTCGGCGCATGGATATGTGTTTAACGTTTTGGCATTCTCTACATTAGGTGAACTTGGTGAAGAACTTAAAGAGATTACGTAATTGTCTTCTTAGCCAGGATGCGAACTATAAATTTTGTAATTCTCTTTTCTATAGACTTGGTATCGTTATTCAGAAAGGTGTAAGAGCCCAATTAGTAGCTCGGCTACCTGTCACCGAAAAATCTGATGATGTCTAATGACTCTTTTTCAGTTCGCCAATAAAATGTCCCGAGTGGATTTTTCAAAAAAAAATAACAATAAAACGGGCACCTAGATCAGCTGGTCATACCCGTTTCCCAAAGTTTCATGCGCTCCAGGAGGTCTCAGGTTCGAGCCCCTAATGGCGTAATATTGCAGGAATTAACATGGAAGGTAGAGTTAGCTTGCCCCCCTTGTGACACAATCTCATCCTCCCATCCGCTTCGACTCCCTTGGCTAGGTTACCCATGAGGCTCGCTGGTAGTACGTTGGCAACCTGTTCAATTAATGTAGTAGTACGTTGTTGGAGCTCAGCTTGTTAGGCTTCCAACTAGTTAATGTAATACTATCCATCTAATAATAAAATAATAAATAATAATAATAAGAAGAAGAAGAAGAAGAAGAACTTTTAGCTGAGCCTGAGAAGCGTCAACAAGTCATCAAATCAAACAAGAACAAGAAGCATAACTTTAATGTGCAATCCTATAAGAAGAAATTGAGCAATGGTCACTTCAATGCTCCTATAAAAGTTTTGCCTTCCAATGGTATAACTCCGGAGACTGTAGACACGCTACAAGAGCTCATTCATAAACACCCAAATGCTTCATCCCCATCCATCCCCCTGAGCAATTTGAAGTTGTTGCTTTGTCTGTCGATTCTAAAGTTGTCCTTGATGCTTTGAAGAGCTTTCCTAAAGGCGCATCATGCGGTAGAGATGGGCATAGGGTTCAACATCTCTTATATGCTTTGAGTAGTGCAGTTGCTGCTGTGAGTGATGAGCTTTTAACATCCATTACTGGTGGTCAATTTATGGTTGGCAGGACAATGTCCATCTGCTTTAGGGGAGTACATCGCGAGTGCTCCCTTAACTCCTCTTCTCAAGCCTAGAGGTGGGCTTAGGCCTATTGTTGTTGGTACAATATGGTATATATTATGCTCAAATCTCACTGCTAAATCAGTTGGTAAGGACATGTCTTTATATCTAGGGGATCATCAGTTTGGAGTTGGGGTTCCATGTGGAGCAGAAGGTATTCTTCATGCTGCAAACATACTCTTGGAGATGAAAGGTACTCTAAATACTATGTCTATGCTTCTAATTGACTTCTCTAATGCTTTTAATGTGGTTGATCGAAACACGTTAATTAAGGAAGTTAGACTTAGATGTCCTAGTATATCCAGATGGGTGGAGTTTTGTTATGCTTCACCAGCAAGACTCTACTATAATAAGGTTGTTTTGTCATCTGCTATTTGGGTACAACAAGCGGATCCGCTGGGTCCTCTATTATTTTCTTTGGTTCTTCACCATCTAGTGAACATGATCTCAAGTCAGTGCAATCTGGACTTCAATGTATGGTACCTTGATGATGGTACTATTGCTGGCGATAGTTTGGAAGTAGCTAAAGCATTCTGGATAATTCAGGCTGAAGGTAGTAGTCGTGGATTACATCTTAATGTTAGCAAGACTGAATTATTTTGTCCTTGTGTTGATCCTAGAAGTCAAGATGATGGAGTCTTTCCGGCCAACATTAGTAGACCTACTAGTGGTGTAAAGCTGCTGGGAGGGCCGATGAGTCTTAATTTGCAGTTTTGCAGTGATCTTGTGAGGACTAAAATTGATAAAACTTTACAACTCATGGAATCTGTTAAGAAATTACATGACCCGCAGTGTGAGTTATTACTCTTACAAAGTTTCGCAGGTGTTTCGAAACTTTATTTTAACCTGAGAACCACTAAACCTGATGCTCTTCAAAAAATTATTTCTTGTTATGATCTTCCATTGGTATAGTTTCTGCGGCATATTGTTACAGGAGATGGTGCTGCGTTTGGTCTCCTCCAACAACGTATTGCTACACTGCCAATGAAGGATGAGGGTTTGCGAGTTCACACGATGGAATACACGAGTAAATACTGTTTTCTTGCTTCTTATTTTCAAACAAGAAAGATGTAGGAGGTCATCCTTAATATTCCACCTGAATCTGAACCAAGCCTAAGCTTTCAGCATGCTTTGCCACAATTCAAGCAGGTATGTGGGATGTCTTCTTTCGATATCAACAACATTGCCACTCTTCCTATGAAATCTTTGGTGATACAGTATTTTGAGGTTGTTAAGAAAGATATTCCTTACAAATTTGTTATGTCAGAACGTGATATTATAATTTGGCAAAGCAATAGGCTTGACCATGCTCAGTGTTAGAGCATTTCTCGGTTGAACCCACCAAGCGTTGGTATGTCAAGTTTGGTTGTCATATTTTAGTGAATCAAAGATCATGTTAAGAGTCGCTTGATTATGTACTAGAGTGAACTTCGTATAGGTTAGCTTGAAAGTATTAGGATATAACACATTACAAGTATTTCGAAGTCTTGAATATGTGAGGAAGCAAGGATCTACAACGACAACAATCATCCTTCCACTTGAGGTTAGTGATATTTGACTTGAACTGTTCATTCCCTAACGCATCTTTCAAGTCGTGCATATTGAAAACATAACTGCAAAGCATATATGAACTCTAGATAGACATAATATTAAGGAATACAATACGAGGTTTATTGTTGTTAGAGCACTGCTCGGTTGAACCCACCAAGCGTTAGTATGTCAAGTTTGGTTTTCATATTTTAGTGAATCAAAACTCATATTAAGAGTCGCTTGATTATGTACTAGAGTGAACTTCGTATAGTTTAGCTTGAAAGTATTAGGATATGAGACATTACAAGTATTGCGAAGTCTTGAAGATATGAAGAAGCAAGGAGCTACAACGACAACAATCATCCTTCCACTTGAGGTTAGTGATATTTAACTTGAACTGTTTTATTCCCTAACGTATCATTCAAGTCGTGCATATTGAAAACATAACTGCGAAGCATATATGAAATCTAGATAGACATAGTATTAAGGAATACAATATGAGGTTTATTGCTTAACCATTAAACTTTGTAGATAAGACATCGCCATAATCATTTGAATGTTATTGTTATTATGTATGGGTATGAGGTGAGGATTTCATCCTAGGTAACTATGTTTACATGTGTTCTAAGGAAGTAAGTTCATAAACTTGTTTGTGGACCGAAAAGGAAATTTCCAGGTGTTATTGGTTTTGTTATTCATTGCATACCTTATGAACAACCAATATGTGTGATAGAGTATAACCGCTCACAACTTATTGTGTTCTTGGTAGAACTATTCACAAAGGCCTGACTTATGCATTGGTATAACTTTTATTAGTAAAACCGATCTTAAGTAATCACTCGTGGTATGATCGTATTTTGTATGTCTGAACTAGTAAGGGAAAGAGAACCGATCCTAGTAAGGGAAAGGGAACCGATCCTTGTAAGGGGTGCAGTATATCAAGGGGAACCGATCCTTGTATGGGGTGCAGTAAGGTTTATAGCAGAAAGGGGAACCGATCCTATGGACATGTGCAACACATATAAGTTAGGTACCATACATATGTGGGGAACCAATCCTAGTACTTTGTCGACCGAATCATTGGGAAGCTAGTGTGACTATGCATAGTACTCACACGGAGGTAGAACCGAAACTTGTTTTGGTAGAACCGTAAACCCATGATTGTGATTGAATGTTGGATTGATCAATCAGTTAGTTCTTGAAAGTCAGATGAACCAACTCTAAACTTGTTTGGAAGTGTGGCAAATCGGTTTCAAGGTTGTAAGTGTGAAAGAGAACTTACAAAGTAAAGATGTCGACGAACTTTGAACATGTGTTGTGAATGTTTATTTCTATAATTGTTCAAAGATATTCCTTAACGTCTAAATGAAGAGAATCCAAGGATCGAAACATAAGTAAGTTAAGAATCTTTTAATTAAGGTTTTAATTTCATCTAGTAAGGAAATTACAGAATTAGTAAAGTGCATTTACTAATTAGATATTCCGAGAGATTTCGATCCTTATTTTTGGACAGAGCATTTCCAGGAATTATGAAAAACGAATATGTGCTTTTATGAATATCTTGAGAATATTTTTGGTTTTGGAATTTCCTTGGTGTCCAAACTTCCTTGTCTATAAATACACGAAGTTTGCCTTTCTAGCAAACTAATCCTTCGTAAAAACAGATTTACTATTTTGTTGTTGTTACTGGTGTAGTCGCCTATTCGGAGAGGAAAGTAACCTAATTAGGCGAAATCTCTTACGGCCGCTCAGTTTAAAGTCTTCTTTGGGATTGATAAGATCTAGCGCTACCCGTTGGTGGGAGGTGGATACTAATCCAGGATTTTTAACTAAGTTATCTCTAAATTGTAATAGCCTTTTATATTCTGTATTTGCTAGTATTGTATTAGGTTCAATATATCCTTTTAGGCTAGTCTTGGTTGAGTCTGTACTGCATTAGCTTATTGAAGTTTGAGTCTATAATTTTTCTTATTCCTTTGCATTAGCTTATTCAGGTTTGAGTATGTAATTTTCTTATTTCTTTTATCAGTCTGTAACAGTAATTAGGTTATTCAGGTTTGAGTCTGTAATTTTCTTATTTCTTTTATCAGTCTGTAATAGTAGTAGTAACCTCTAGTAGTAATATTGTAAGTTCTATTCTCGAGTTGTATTTTGTTTGTACCGGATCATTCAAGGACACTGATTAGAGATTTCTTCAAGCAACAATCAAAGCTAAAAGCACATTTAGAAGAGATGGATCAAGCTAAAAAAACAGGAGATAGAAAGATATCATTCGGGCAGAACTCCTCAGCATACGAATGCAAACGCATGTCTAGCAACTTCCTTCAACTGCATCGAACCCCTCTCCCATCAACTATATTCCTCTGGACACTAGTTTGTCCATCAAAAATACAGCTTTTCTTGTGGAAAACATTGACTGAAGGCCATTCAATCTTCGACTTCGACTCCAACATCACCCACCGATGCAACCCTGATATGAAGATTGTTATTTACACTTTGCTCCAATATGATGATGTAACTGATAAATCTTGGGATATCACATACCCTCATGTAACGGGCCCCTAGCTCAGCTGGTCATCCCCGTTCCCCAAAATTTTCATGCGTTCTAGGAGGTCCCAGGTTCAAGCCTCCAGTGACGTAATATTGCAGGAATTAACACGGACGTTAGAGTTAGCTTGCCCCCCTTGTGACACAATCTCAGCCCCCCTCCCGTTTCGGCTCCCTTGGATAGGTTACCCATGAGGCTCGCTGGTAGGTTAGCACGGCAACCTGTTCAATTCATGTAGTAGTGCGTTGTTGGAGCTTAGCTTGTTAGGCTTCCAACTAGTTAATGTAATAATCTTTATCCAATAATTAAAAAAAAAAAGAGATTGAGAGAGAGATAAAAGAAAAAAAACATCAAAATGAGGGATATGATTGTCTAGGATTTTTGGTGTTCATTTCACCCATTTATAATGTTTACATGTCCATTAAAACCATACTTCATGGATTCTTGGGCAATTGACCCGGATTCTCTATTTTGGTTTAATTTTTAATTTTTATTTTATTTAGAAAGATTTTTTTGGAGACCATTGTTTTTTTGGGGGACCATTATTTTATTTTGGGTAAAGACATTAGAAGTAAATCTAGGTCACCCCTTATCTATATATTTATTATAATACTTAAATTACCCTCCTAATTATTTTTGGATAATGATTAGTTATTGCTAATATTAGTTAGCGTGATTAGTGAAATGATTTTTAATAAAAAATTGATATTAAAAAATCAGATTTTTAAAAAAGAAGTAGAATTATTGAGAGAGTAAAGTTAGAGAAGATGAAGAAGAAAAACATGGAAAATAATTTTTTTTCTCCAATTCACTAAGCTTGAGTATTCAAGTGATGATAGCTCATCGGATTCTTCATCTCCATCATTTCCTAGAGTATTTGTTAATCTTCACAATGATCTAAATATGAGTTATTTCTTAGATGGTGAATCTATTCTTCCACAAACTCAATCTCAAGATGAAAATGATGGATTTTACCAACCACAACCGGAGGAAGAGTATTTGGGTACCCAAGTATGCTTCAAACTTAGATAATGGCGGTTGAATTGGTCCAAATATTCATAAAGTTGTAAATTTTTATAAAAAAATCCTACTAGGTTCAGGTAGTTCGGTTACCAAGTGTGAAGAACAGGTAACCGAACATGGAGTTCGGTTAATAAATGTCAAGAACATATAACCGGACACAGAGTTCGGTTTCTTTCTTCAAACACGTAGGTAGCCGAACTTTAGTAATAAGATTTACAGATGTATGTTCGGTTAGTTCTCAAACTTCAACGCAACCAAGTTCCCAACCGAACTGCAGGTTAAAAGTAACCTAGTGTTACAAGTTCGGTTGGTTCGCAAATTTCAACATATTTTGCGAATCAACCGAACTGGGCTTATATATTCATATATGCAGTTAGGCAAACGTTCAGTTACTACGAAATTTATTTCTTGGCGAATCAGGTAGAGTTCGGTTACGAAGTTTCAAAGGTAGAGTTCGGTTACAAAGAAAACTTTACATTTTTGCGAACGAAACCGAACTTTTGGACTTCTCATTATCTTCGTAAACTAAAGTTCGGCGATATCCTTATTTTGCGAAGGAACCGAACTTATGGACTTGTGCTGTTCTAATACAAGGAGTTCGGTTAAAATTATTTTTCGCGAATCAACCGAACTCTGAGTTCGGTTAAGAAAAAATAATTTGTGATAACCGAACTTTTTGCGACGAAACCGAACGTTTTGCGTCGTAACCGAACTAAAAGTTCGGTGGAGACTTGCTTTTTGCGACGTAACCGAACTTTTCTCAGGAAAAAAAACCCTCTCTGCAACTTCCATTTTTAACTCATTTTGATGATTACTTCTCATTTATTCAACCAAAAACGAATGACAAGTAAAGGATTTATGAGAATATCTTTGTTAATGTTTTAAATTAAGCTATATATATAGATATATAGAGGTGGTGGTGGTTGGTGGTGGTGGTAATCGGAGATGGTGGAGGTAATCGGTGGTTGGTGGTGGTGATAATCAGAGGTGGTGGTGGTGGTAATCGGCGGTGGTGGGCGGCAGTGGTGGTGGAAGGAGGTGGTGGTGGTAATCGGTGGTTGGTGGTGGTGATAATCGGAGGTGGTGTTGGTGGTAATCGGCAGTGGTGGGCGGTGATGATGGGAGGAGGTGGTGGTAATATATATATATATATATATATATATATATATATATATATATATATGGTTATTAGTTTGATTTTTTAATTAAATTAGGTTAAGGGTAGGTTAATCATTTCAACGTTTTAGGACACCCCTTATAACTATAGGGAAGGTGGCCTTATAAGTCCATGGTCCCCTCAAAAAACCATGGTCCTTAAAAACCATTCTTTATTTAGATTTAGGTTGATAAAGAATTATGTGTAGTAAACTGTTTAGGAGAACAAAAAAAAATTATGGGCCAAATCTTTGAAGCCCCTAAAACAAAGGCACGTTTAAAAAGTACGAAGTATTAAAGAGCCAGCCGACAGATAATTACATTTACAGGCTATGCGAATTGAGATGGCTCTATCTACCTTAACTAATCAAAGGCATAGGACGCGTGTAATGTACTCCGTAGGCCCCATCATGAACAAGAAGATGTCGGTATGTTACAGTAGTACTAGTACAGGTTAGCATACAGCTAGCAGAAAGGGACCACGTCGTCGTGAACCAATAATAATATCTTCTCTCAGATAATATCTGTTTAAAATTACAGAACTAGTCCTATTCAAATGTCTCATTCGTTGGAGTTTTCAATTGAGAGAAAGAGAGATGTCTATATAAACAAGTGTCTGTTGCACTGTATCTCTTCAGATAACAAACATCGGGTCTTCTACAGCTTCTTCTCCTCTCAATTTCTTTGCAATATTTTGTTTATAAACATGACAACAGCAACTTTTGTAGAACTTATCTTGGCAATCATCCTTCCTCCTCTTGGAGTTTTTCTCAGGTTCGGTCTTGAGGTACGTACGATTCAATATTGTTTTCTTTAACTAACTAGTCAATTACTAGAAGTATCTCTTGTGCATATTCTTTTAGCTTCCGACTAATAATAAACTGTATGAGTGCAGACGGAATTCTGGATCTGCCTAGTTCTTACATTTTTTGGATACTTACCTGGTATCATCTACGCTATCTTTGTTCTAACAAGATGATGATGATGCCTCCCGAGTATGCGGTTTCAACTTCATTTGCTCACAATTCATTTGGTGAATTAGTATTATTGTTATCCGAGATCATCCATTTGGTGTCTGTACCTGCGTGTGCGCGTAAACGGCTCTTTTGTGTGTTAGTTAATTAGGTGTGTTCATTTTCTTTGTAATTATAAGAAGGGATATCCGTGTTTGTTCCCCATATTGGGCTTAAATTTCAATAAACAAACATAAAAATTGTTTCATTTCTCCATATTTTTGAGCCGATACAAACATACGGTAGATTTTAATGTTTTTCTGTTTATTATTAAAATGTTCTAACCAGTGCTCTATACAAAAACAGTGCTTATTGAGTGTTGTCTATCCATTCCAGCCTTCATGTGTGCTATCTCTCTCTTTTTCGGCTATCTGCTTGTGTTGAGAAGCTAACCAGACTTATGACAAGTTTCCTTAGGCTTGACTGATGCTAAACTGAAAATGAGTTTGGGTGCATGGGCTAAGATTTGCAAATCTAAGTCTAACGTTTGGTTTTGGAGTGAGAACACTTATCATGTGAGTGAAATTTTTAAGTGTGTTTTGGGTTTCTTTTTTTTTTTTTCAACCACAGAAGGGGACATTATATTAAGAAATAAACTTCATCAAAGAGATGAAGATAAAGTTACAAAAATAGCTGGCGAGCTAGTGATTTTCTACAACAGCCTCCCAGTTACACGTTAAAGTATTCGAAAAGTATCTTCAAAAAGCTTACAGGAAGGTAGTCAATTGAGATTTCAAAGGATTTTCGGAGAGTTTCCAAATCTGCTGTTAGTCCATAGAGATTTGTGGAGAATCTTCTCATGTCTCTTGTTATCGGGTGGAGACTTTTTTAAGTCATTAGAATTCTCTGAAACTCAATGTTATTAAATTAAGATTTTTTCTGAAACTCGATGTTATTAAATTAGGATTTCATAAGAGTCACCCCAATACCCCTGTTATTCGAAAGAGAATTGAGAGTCATTGATTTGTTGTTTTCAGAGATTTAGAGAGACTTTTGAAGAATATAGGTATGGTATAAATCACTCCCCAAAAGGTGATATTTTGGGAGACTTGAAAATTTGGGGAATATTTGTTTTTGTGAGTGAACCAAAAAAAAATTCTTTTGTTTTTTGTTTGAGCTGATGATCAAAGAACAAGCCGTTTGTATAGAAACCAGTGGCGAGATAACATAGCAAATAAAAAATATGGGATGAATAGAATACAAAGGATGAAAATTTAGGCATAAAACAACAATGAGGTTTATTTTAATTATAAACACATGTTTTACTAGGTATTCAAGGTACTTTTGTTAATGCTCTTTATTAATATTATAACGTACATACTAAAATAATCGGTAGTAGTTTTGAATTTTCGATTACAAATTTTACATTTTTTTGTCTCCATAAATCACAAAGACTCTTTACAAATCTCTTATTCCGTCTCTATAAGTCACAAAGACTCTCTAATATACTTTCAAAAAATCATTAGAAATCTCTAAATTTATAGAGAATCACTGGGAGTCACTCAAATAAAAAATCTATAAAAGTCGATAGAAATCTCATTTGACTGCCCCTCCCTGTTAGTATGCAAAGACCAACTAAAGAGAGTACATTTTATGGAAATGATGAGTTGAATGAAATTTCTCCCTCGACTGATATATAGTCGAAAGTTACGTTCTTTTCAGACATTCCACCAGATGGCAAAAGGAAGAAGGCTCCAAGTTTTCTTCTTAAAACTTCTACTCTTATTACAATTACATTCTCATATATTTATCTTAACCGAACAGAGTAAATCCAACGAATGTTAAAACTATCAAGAAAGTAGTGCCATAATTTTTTAATTTCTGGGCAATGTAAAAACAAATGACATTGGGTTTCGTGTTCAACATCGCACATTACACAATTGACGTTTTGAGAAATGCCAGCTACGTGAAGCACATCCAAAGTTGATGTTCCGTTATGACAGAGAGACCAAACTAAAAAAAAGAAAAGAATTTTGACGGGACTTTCGGATTCTAAACCTTTTTATCCGGAAAAGCTAGCAACCAATCCAAGTCTAGAGATGCATAGAAATTAGCAACTTGTATCGTTGTCACTGATGCAAGGCCTTCAAGAGAAGTTGCACTTCAACAAAATTGCCAAGCTAAACGATCCGTGCCTACATCAACACCCGCTCAAGTCTCTATTCCACCCTAGAAACGGGCTTCATGTCAAAGCCTAAAAGAGCTTCCACGACAACAACTGCTAACGCAAGAGAAACAAACTCGAGGTGCCCGCGCTTTCCACTCCCAATAAGGAAAGTTCTAGAGTTGTTGGAAGTTTGGGTACGAGATAAGGTTGTTCTACTGCCTTCCGTATGGAGCCTGCAAACTGATCAAGAGATGTTAGATTCGAGATATTTCCACTATCACAGATTCATCCATCATACTACCAATTGATGCAACGGTCTGAAACACATTGTCCAGGAAATGATTAACTCATGAGAATTGCATCTAGGAACCGAAGATTCTCCATTTTTCCACAGATCAACGTAAAGATATTTTCACGACCCTCAATCATGTCATCTCCGATAGGCACTTCTTATTTACCGAGAGAATAACAACTCCATCTGAGCCGATTCCAGATGTAGCAGTTAAAAAAATAAAAATAAATAAATAATGAGAAACCCGGCTGAGGACTTCTCAATACTGCATGCACGAGTTTCCGAGTTATCAAAGGGGGTCTGGACTACGATCTGATTTTGGAACATCCATGGGTCAGTGATAGCAAAACGAAGACATATTCTTCACCAACATCAATACCACCTAGGATCTCCAACAAACCAGTAAGACCTTATTGGTTGTTACCAAAGCCGCGTCACGCAATGGACTTGGATTTGAAGCAATTACCCAGGAAAGTCCAGTTTTGTTTGTTAGGAGGTTTCGCGAACAAGTAAGTTTCGTTAAACAATCGTCTATACAACCAATTGTTTCGAAATCTGATGGGGACTTGACACAGATATCAATCCCATTCCTATACCACTTTAGAATATTTCCCTGTTTTATGAAACCTTTGTAATTCCTCCAAAATGTTTGCAATATTTTGCATTCATGCTTAGGATTTCACTTCATTAGCTAAGCAAAGTAATATTCTTTTTTAGTATCCTCAAAAATCAAAAAAAAAAAAAAAAATCTTCCTACCTACTCAAAAAAAAAAGTTCCAGAAACATAAAACCTAGAGAAATTCCTTGAAGATCGGTTCAACACCTTCGGAGTACACCTTTTCCACTTGTTCAAGTCTTTCAGTCGCAACTTTCAATACCTGGGAAATCCTCTCGACTTCAAGTCTAGCCTTGGCGACTGTCTCCAAACACGAATAGGCGCCTGCTTTCTTCAAGTGCTCCTGAATTGCCTGAAAATGACGACGAAGCCATGAACTTCCAAGTTTGATCTCTCTGCTTTGTCTAAAGTCTCCTCCCAATTCTCGAGGACGACCCCATAAATTTCATTCTTAGGAATAAATATCATCTCCTGCATGGTGGGGAGAAAGTTGCATACATCTCTCTCCAAAATCCGGTATTTTTCTGGAACACCCATAAAGAAGTGGCCAAATCTCTTCCATACTATACTATAAAGCTCAGCATAGGAGGATGGAATGGTGAAGCCTCCAACGCTTACATATCCAGGGAGAATTCCACAGGATTCAGATTGAAAATGAACACCAGAGTTTGGATACTCTGTTTGTACAATCTTCTTTCCACTGGTATTATTTATTGCTCAATTGCTTAAGGTGATTACTTCAACCACGTCATAGGGGACCTTATCATGAGGGGACCTTCCATGATCTTGGTGTAATCTTGGAATTTTAGTAGAACCAACTCTAAATTTGTTTGGAAGTGTGGTATAACCGATTCCAAGATGTAAATCCGATTTTCCATGATTTACATATTTTCTTCATGAACTTGTGTAGATTTGGAATTAGGATTTGTCGTGTAAAGATGTCAGCATACTTAGAACATGATCAGTAAATCTTATCATTTATTGTTCAAATATATTCCTTGGTACTCAAGGTGATCCTGTGCCGAAATAAATTAAGAATCTTTTAATTAAGGTTTTTGGTTTTATATGCTTTAATTACAAGCAATTAATGCATAGCTCTAGAAAATAAAAATTAGTAATGTTCATATACTAATTGGAGATTTTGTATGAGATATTTTGGAAATATTGGACCAACATTTGTTAGAATTAGGAAAACCGAATCTTGGGCATTCATTACATATCTTGAGAATATTTTCGGTTTTGGAAATTCCTTGGTGTCCAAACATCCTTGGACTATAAATTACTAAGTTTGCATTTCTAGCAAACCATCCTAATATCCAGGAAAACTTCATTATTTGTTCTTTCTACTGGAGCAGTCTATTCGGAGAGGTTAATATCCCAATTAGGTGAAATCTCTTAGGACCGCTCGTTTAAAGACTTTTGTGGGATCAAGAAGCTCTACGAGTACCGTTGGTGGGAAACTAGACAATTGCAGTGTTATTAGTTTTTGATTTGATTTGATTGACTAATGGTTGATGAAACTTTGATTGCGCATATTTTTTTTATTCTTGAGAATCTTCTCTTCTGATATATGATTCACTCAGACTAGATCAATGTATCAATGAGATCTTTAGAACTGATGTTAGATCTAAATACATCTTGTGATAATCGATTGTTAACAGACTCCGTTCTGTGTGTGATTGATCACAAGAAGATAGAAGTGTTGTTGTGAAGGTATTTGAAGGAAATAAAATATTTGAAGACGAAGAAGATTTCTTATTAGTTTTCGTATCTTGTGGATTTAGTGCACCAATCTTGATCGACTGGGATCCTACTAGAATCAGTTTATCTTTGATGGATCTGATTGATTAGTTGTGTGAGATCGGCATTCTCTATATTTGTCTTTGAGATCTATATCGATTGAGCGCAAATCTATACTTGATTATTTCAGTAATTATTGGATATATTGATCTAACCATACAAAGGAGCTTATTAGATTAAACATAAGAGCCTTTGTCAACGACTCATCTTATTTTTAGCAAGTTTGATTAGAGTGGTTACCAAACATATTCTTCCTTTGGAGTTTGGAATATGATCCAAATGACTTGTTATTCACGTGTGTGATTCTAGAAGTTGAAGGCGCAGGGATACTGAGGGAACTAAGTAGCTAGGGGTAGTCTGCTTGGTCTCAACTATACGAAGTTGGTATTAGATTTTGTATAACGACTTAATTTTGAGAGTATTCGAAACTGGACTAGGTCCCGGGGTTTTTCTGCATTTGCGGTTTCCTCGTTAACAAAATCTTGATGTGTCATTTACTTTGATTTCCACATTATAATTGTTTATTATAATAAAGTAAAATACACATATATGTTAACTCCGCATTACTTGATAGTGATCCTGCAGAGTTCGGTTATTACTGAACCTATTATCAAGTAACACACTTTGTTGTAGTGTTGTCTCGATCTTGTATCCATAGTCAATCAAATAATTTATCTTCTTGTTGTATTTTCTCGGTCTCGTATCCATAGACAATCACACGAAGTGTGAACCGAACTGTCGTATTTTCTCAACTCTGTCCATAGACGACAAGACTTCTAGGTCGAAACAAAAAGATTGTGGTGTATTTGGGTCCCCGCGTCTTTTCGCTAAGTGAATCGGAGGTCCAACATACCACTTTTGATAAGAAACACTAAACCGAAAACTACCAATGTAATTCGATTTAATCTCGTACCAAAGAACAATTGCCTAAAGTAATTTTCGCTATTTTGATAAGCACAACTTTGATCAGAATTAACTTAGTTACTTATTAGGATCCAATTATACTTACATAACAAATATAAAGAAAAGATCCCATTTTTTAACATCGAAATATTTCTCCCTTTTCCAGTGAAAAGACTAAGTTCAGCTTAACTTCAAAAATAATCTAACTTGGTAAAGCGCGTAAATTGCAAAATCATAAAGGGGACAATCATAAGAAAGGCTGGATTTTCTATTCTATTTGCTTGTTTATGCTGACCATCTAAGATTTTCTCTATGAACCAAAAAAATGAGTTAAATTTTAAAGTGTAAACAAAATAAGTAAGAAAAAGTCTCAATGTTACCGTGCATGGTGCATCTTTGAATTTTAAGAAGAAAAAAAGTGACAAAGTTCGTGTTTGTTCCAGCCCTTGACAAAACAAACACTATTCTTTAAATCCTTTTAGTAGATATATTGAGTCAATAGGCTATCGCATCCAACTTTCCCTAAATTGTTAGCATAAAAAAGTAGATAAAAAATTAATGATTGGGAACAAAATAGAAATCTACAAATTTTTCCGTTCGATTTGTAACAAACTTGTATTATCTAGTCTAGGTTTTCTTTTCCATATAGCGTTTATGAGTTAAAAGGGACGGAGAAAGTGATGATGGTAGTACTATCTACTAGGGTTTGGAGTGGTGGAATTGGTTGTAGAATAGGTGTGTAGTTTGTATAGTTAGAGGGTGGTAGTAGTAAAAGCAATTTGGTCAGAGTTATCATTTGTTATTGGATAGATCTTAATTAGCGAGTCGACTACGAATTTCGTTCTCCCTGGATCACTTTTTTCTCTCCCTCTAACAAAAATCATTCGGCAAATACATACTTATAGATCACGTTTTTCTCTTTTTCTCTACACCAAGGTTTTGTCACAACGGGTTCCTTTTGTCAAGATTTTATTTTTATAACGAGGCAACATATGCGAGTCCAACTCTATTACTGGTTTTCATTACGCCATACTCCTTTTCTTTAAATTTGGTTTGTCCCGCTGAATTTCCTGGTGAGGTTTTAATAAGGCAATCGACCTAGACATAGTGGTCAGCAAATGAGGGATTATATCCAAAAAAATAACATTTGAAGAACTATATTTGAAAGACAATGACTAAATACAACCCACATTGGGTTACATACGACCTTAATTTACCTTTTAGTTTAAAAAATACCAAATACAACCAAATATAATGTTAAAGACTAACTATGGGTTGTATTTAATCACCGCCATCTGAAACATTGTACGAAAAACACTACATATGAAGCTATATTATGGGACTGCACGAGGGGGAGTATTGTAGAGCCTGGGTCATATGTATGTGTGGTCCATATAGATGCGATTTGGATTTATCTCATGGCCTATACATAAATGCTTAAACTTATATATACTACTACCCCATTTTTGGAAAAGAGGTATTATCACTTTTTCATTTTAGCCTAAGAATATACCGAATTGGAAAAATGATATTAACTCTTTTTTAGAATCGAATGGAGTATGCGTAACTTATGTCTTTAATGAACCAGCATTCTCTTTTTTCAGTGTTACTACCACAACCTATCACCTCCGTTGGTTGGAAATATTGGATTCCTAGGAATCCAATTATGGGGGAACCCAATTCCTTGAAATCCAAAAAAAATAGTGCTTGGTTGAGGTAATCCAATTACTTTCGTTTTAACCCTGGAATCCAATTTCATTGCACTACTAGACTAGTGCAATGAAAATTTATTATTTTGGAGGGAATTGGATTCCTATGAATCAAAATTCTCAATTACATAGAGTTGATTTGGATTCTTTTTTTTTTTTTTTTTTTAAATTTTGATGCAACAAGCTGGGTTAAGGAGACCCAAACCAAACAGGAAAGAAAACTAAGAAACTAGAAAAACAAAACAGGCCCGGTGTCTAATAAAAAATTTCCCAACTTTATCAGCAGCAAGGATTTCTTTGAAATCTAAAGTAAACTCAGCAACAGATATCTTCACATAATTTGAGCTGGGATATAACCCAGCAAGGTGATGAGCAACCCTGTTGCTCTCCTTATAACAATGGCTAATCTTGACAGAAGCAAATTTACTAAGCAGCATCTTGACTCTTCTCCATATCTGAATAGTATCCCAGGGGGGCTTGGGATCATGATTTTTCAGAAGTAGACAAGTAGACATAGAGTCTATGCACAGGTGAATACGTTGAGCTTCAATCTTAAGAGCAATTTTTAAACCAAGCTCAACTCCTTGCATCTCATGAGCACTGACTGAGATAGGATGACTACCACCTGTAGCAGCAATCAACTGATCTCCTAAAGAGTCTTTAATAATAGCTCCAAATCCAGCTCCATTGTCAGTCATTGATCCATCAGTGTTTATCATGACATCATAACCAGTTGGGGCTAGCCAGGCACATAAAATTGGTTGTTTAATAATGAAATCACAGCTAACTCTTCACCTTTCCATGAACTGTATGTTTGCAGCAGAATCTTCATCTTTCAACTTATGAGCACTCAATTTAAACCAGACCCCTTGAATGATAAGAAAGCTCACAGATTCAATGGAATTGTACTTAGCTTCAAAGAACCTGGAATTTCTTTCTCTCCAAATGTTATAGATAAAACTGTTAAAAATTAATCTCTTGATCAAAACAACACAGGATTTACCCAAAAACTTAGATATACACCAATTTATTTCCTCCTGCCAAGTGTTGCAACTCTCTCTAGGGTAGCCCATTTTAAGAAGTAAACCTCTCCAGACTTAACTGGCAAATTCACAACCATGAAATAAATGATTCTCATTTTCTTCAGCTTCACCACAGAAGAAACAAAAAGAGGCAGTTATAACATTCCATCGAAGCAGATTGTCTCTGGTCTTCAACCTACCATGGAGAGTAACCCAAGCAATAAAGGAATGCCTAGGAATATGAAGACTAAACCAAACCAGAGGACTCCAAATAACAATATCTCTATGAGGAAATAAGGCTTTATAAGTCTCTTTCACAGAGAATTCACCAGTCTTGCTAGCTGTCCATATAACCCTATCTTTCTCCAAAGCACATAAATCAGTAGAAGCAATTTGATCAAAGACAGCAGTTATTCTGGGATCAGAAGAGGATGGAAGATTCCAATCATTCAAGTTAATAAATCAGAAAATCTACAATCATCATTAGGGAAAAAATCCTGAATAATATTTGGGTCAATCCAATCAGTTAATCTGCCCTGAGAATGCCACTTACCATGAAGGAAACTAGTATCAGCTCCATCTCCTAGAATGGTGAAAACCATATCTTTGGCAATTTTTCTTTGATCCAAAATTCTTCTCCAACACCATGAAGCATCTTGGGGAATATCCAAGGACCAGATGTCTTTACCTTTAATGAGGTTTTGCTTGACCCAATCAGTCCAAATAGAATCTTTATTAGAAATCAGGTACCAGAGATGTCTTAAATTTGCAGAAATATTGTTATACTCGACATCTCTGACCCCCAGACCTCCTTCATTATAAGGTAGACAAATAGTTGTCCAGCTAATGGGGCAATGTTTTTTCCCCATTTCACAACCATCCCAAAGGAATATCTTAAATATGCTAGTAATATCTTTTATCAATCTTTTAGGAAGGATAAAACAAGAAAGCCAGAAAAAGACCATGCCAGATAGGACATGTTTGATCAATGTTAATCTACCAGCAAAAGTTAAATGTTTATACTTCCAAGACTGAACTCTAGATTTTATATGGGCAATCAAAACTTGACAATCATAGTAAGACTAGTAGAGAGCAAAGGTAAACCCAAATACCTCACAGGGAGTTTTTCTTCTTGGAAATCCATAATAGAGAGAATATCATGTAGAGTCCCATCTCCAATAGCTGAAGCAAATAAAGAAGTCTTCTGGTGATTCATTTGAAGGCCAAAACAGTCACCAAAAATCTCAATACCTCTCTTGAGACTAGTAACAACTTGACTAGTACCTTTGGAGAAAACTAGAACATCATCTGCAAAGCAGAGATGAGTAAGTCTAGTTAATTTGCACCTTGGGTGGAGGCCATAAGCACCATCATCAATCTATTTTTGAAGAATAAGGCTAAGGAGCTCCATCACCATAACGAATAAGTAAGGAGACAAGGGGGATCCTTGTCTCAAGCCCCTAGAAGCACCAAAATAGCCATAGGGAGAGCCATTAATAAGAATATAAAATTTTGGAGAAGTAATACATAACTCAACCCAACCTATGAAAATATCAGGAAACCCCATTTTTCTCATAGTACTACTAACATCCTTCCAACTTACAGTGTCATAAGCTTTTTTTAAGTCATTTTTCATGGTGCATCTTGGGCTACCAGAGGATCTATGGTAGTTTCTGACAATCTCATGAGAAACCATTATATTGTCTTGAATAGACCTCCCTGCAATGAATGCAGATTGGCAAGGATGGATCAAGTGCTTCAATAACATCTTCATTCTAAGAGATAAGATCTTTGTGATACATTTATAAACCACCCCACAACAAGCTATTGGTCTATAATCCACAATCCCAGAGGGATTTTCTTTTTTGGCTACTAAAGTAATGAAGGTACTATTCACTTCATTTAGGATTATTGAGCTTTTAAAAACATTTTGTATTGCAGCCACAAAATCATCACGAATAATAGTCCAACAAACTTTAAAAAAGTGACTTGAGAAACCATCTGGACCAGGAGCTTTACTGGATCCTATGGAAGAAAGAGCAGCAACAATTTCATCCCTAGAGACAGGTTTAATGAGATCAAGTTTAGAAGTTTAAGTAATAACCTTATCAAAATGAAGATCTTTAATAAACTCAACCTTAGTATTCACAGCTCCTTTCTCATCATAGAGATCAGACAAAAAAGAGATACATTCCAGAGCTATCTCCTTATCATCCACCAAAACATTGCCTTCCCTTGAAGTGAGACTAAGAATATTGTTCCTTGATCTCCTTTCTTTTAAAGAATTGTCGAAGAAATGAGTATTTGAATCATCCAAATCAAGCCATTGTACTCTAGATCTCTGCTTCTTCATAGACTCTTCATATCTTGCAACCTTGGCATAATGTTGAACCACAACTTTCTCCTTCCTAACCAAAATGGGACAAAGTGGAGAAGCTTTCACTTGTTGTTGAACATTTATCATCTCAGTCTTGGCCTCCATAACTTGTTCAAAGATATTTTTAAATTTCAGTCTCTTCCATTCAATAATAGCAGCCTTAACCATTCTAAGTTTAGTCATAAAGACAAACAGAGGATTACCCCTAACCTTATTAGTCCAAACCTTCCTAACCAGATCCAAGAAATCAGGCTCTTCAGTCATAAAATTAAAGAATCTGAAAGGAGGTGGACCATGCTTCCTCTTCTCAAAAATAGAAGCAACTCCAGGGGAGTGATCAGAGATACCATGAGGAAGAAAATCAGCTTTAGAGTCCACAAATTGATCAATCCACTCCATATTGACCATTATTCTATCAATTTTTGAGCCAATTCTTGTCCCATCTTGTTTATTGAACCAAGTATAGAAACATCCAGAATAAGATAAATCCATAAGGTGAGCATTTTGAACACAATTACTTAAATCCTGATAATGAAAAGGCCTAATCTCAGCACCACCAGTCTTTTCAGTAGGAGACATAATATAATTAAAATCCCCCAAGAGAATCCAAGGCCTAGAATTGAATTGACTAAAGTTATAAATATCCTCCCACAAAGATCTTCTTTGAAGAATATTATTATCATCATAAATAAAGGTAGCCACAAAAGAAAATCCCTAAATAGAATAAATTAAAACAAAAATGCATTTTGCAGTAGAGTGAAGGACACTAAGCTTGACAATGTTGGGATCCCACCCAATCCAAATTCTACCAGAATCATCATTATTATAGTTATCTATAAATTTCCAAGAAGGCATTACTCTCTGTCTTCTACTAGCAAAATTTTCTTGAACATGGGTTTCAACAACACCGATTATTGAAAGATTATTTAATCTAATTAAAGAAGCTACTTCTACTTGCTTTAGAGGGTCATTAAGCCCTCTAATGTTCCATGCTGCTATCTTAAACATTATGAATATGGGTAAGATTTTGTTTCTTACCTCTAGTAGATCTCTTAAGATCTGAGCTCTTTGAAGCCAATGCTTGCTTTGAAGGACCAACATCAAATGGTTTAGTAATAAAATGAGACCTAATACCTCCTCCATCATTATCACCAAGTGAAGAAGAATTATCAGAACCTTTAACTTCACCACCAGAGATTTTCTTAGTTTGAGTAGGAATAATATTAAGGTCTTGCTCACTTAAAACCTCAAATCTATTGATAGTCTCAGTAATTCCATTGCCCATAGTCTTCAATAAATCAGGACCAACTTTATTCTTCTCAGTCACATGAATAGGATTTTCAATATCAACCATATGACTGTCCAAACCAGAAGATCCCACATCAGCTGAAACCACAACAGAAGAACCCACACCAGAAGGAACAGTAGACATAGGAACATCAGAACTGATGCCCTCATTTTCTATATTATCTCTATTTCTTTTAGAGCCTTTTACAACCCAACCCTCCTTATCATGTACATTCTTCTTCTTAGGAACATGTACCTGTTGAACTTGATTAACCACTTTCTTACAAGCAAAAGAAGAATGATTAAATGTTTTACAATATGTACACATGGAGGGCTTCCATGGATATTCAACATTCACCTCAAAAGGAAAAGCATCATCCAAATACACAGGTATTGTGCTAGGGAAATCACAAGAGGTATCAATTCCAACACAGACACAAGCATAGCTCATTCTAGTTTTATTCAATGTTTGTGTATCAAGCATAATAGGAACACCCACATAGCTTGCAATACTACTCAGACCCTTTTGATTCCACATATATAGAGGAACCTTCCTAGTGTTTATCCAGATAGGTATTGTACTTAATTCCTCTAAATCTTTCTCAAGTTTCCTACTCCAGGGTCTTATAACAAATAATTTACTGGAAATGTGAAAAGAACCCCTTTCTAAGACAGCAATTCCGTCCTCTTCAGAAGCAAAATCAAATACAAAAATAGAATCACCATGAATAGTCATATTAAACTCACCTTTAGGTTTCCATTCCCTACTAACTGCATATTTCACCGCTAAGAACGATGATTAGTTACCCACAAAAGCACCCACTACCAGATCTTGACATTTCTTAATATCATCAGAAAATCTGCTAAAGAATGAGAAACAACTTTCTTACCATCAACTATAGTAGGATTCCTAAAGCTCAGCTCAACCTCTTTTGGTTGAGACTTCTTCTCAGAGAAAAAATCCGACCAAGTAATTGAACCAAACTTAGGAGTCCCTTCAGAGAAAGAAGGAATAGAACCAGAATCACCACCATCAGCACCAGAACGAAGCGAATTATTAATTTCTCCTTTAGGGTAACCCTCTGCATCACTGGAGTCGTTCAGCAGAGGTGGAAAACCACCCAACGCCGTCGACATACCGTCGTCAGAGGCGGAGAGAAGATGAAACAACCACAAAAAATCAAAACCTAAAAATCGCCTTAGAATCGCACCACCTCAGAGTTTCTCTCTCCTCATGTGTTGCATAAGTTGCTGTTGTCCTTTGATTTGGATTCTTTGATTAAAGGAATTGGTCACATTTTTTCGTAATTAGATTACTAAGTATGTTATATAATTTGATTATTTTTCAAAAATTCTGCTTTATTAGTTTATTTTTAGAATTTTGCTTTCAAAAATTTGGCTTTAATCGAGGTCGACGACTGTTGCCATTTGAATCGTTAATTGCGGGATGTAGGTTCAATACTCACGTGCAATAACCATGTGGTTACCTGTCATTCTTCGCATTGAAGAGAAAAAAACGGTGGAACAAACTGCTGTTTGAATGTCGGTTGTATGATCATCATGCTTGTTTCAATGTGGGCGTAACCGCAGGCGACGAATATGTTACCGACAGTAACCGACCCATGTCCTTACCATGTGGAAACACACTAATCACGAGATCTCATAATCGATTAATCAGGGTGACCTACTTAAGCTACCTCTCCCTTTCAAGCTGCTTATTAAATTTGTTTATTGTTTACTAATTGATGCCACTTATTAATGGAGCAGGATGGGATCATCAGATTGTCTATACGCGTTAAGACAGTGTTAATTAATGATTTAATTAATCTCCATTGACATATGCCCGTTTACTTACCCCGTAGGCCCGTACCTTTTTAGATTCATGAGTTGCCCAAATGTATTATCGCTACTCGCTAGTGCTAAAAATAATTATTGCTCGTTCGTCGACTTAATGACTGTATGAACTAGCTTTGACAGTGCTGCTAAGGTTGCTGAGTATCATTTTGTTCGTCACAAATGTTATTTTGGTCGTGAAATCTTGACAAAACCATTTCTTTTAAATCGCTGTAATTTCGCGCAGCAGAAAGGACCACATTATGAGAAGGGTCCTATGTGTACATAGGACGGAATACTAACTATCCGGTTCTCTTTTGAAAAAGATAACACCAGCTCGGGAACTGTTATCTGAGCGGATGCGGAAGTGAAATTTTGAGCATCCAATTTATGGGATGCCGAATATCCAGAATTCATGTCAGATACAGACGTAGCTGTGGACACAAAAACTACGCGGGGGTCCGAATGCCCACAATCAATCGTTAACGTCTAAAGAGATTACGATGATGATACCCTGACGTGGATTCATTGGCTCAAAACCTTCGGGTTTATCATGGCCTCCTCCTACTTCCCCGTGCGTGGCGATCATGCATGGGATACAAGTATTAAAGGAAAACAAAACATATAAACAAATACGTGCGGAGCTAAATGAATGTAAAGTGCTGAAATGTAAATAAGACCAAGGTTTACGTGGTTCAGCACTAAGGCCTACATCCACGGGGTTTGTTGTTCTACTATATTATTCACGGTTACATGGATAGTTGAATGACTTTGGGTTTACATATTTCTCTCCACTAAGGGATTAACTTACCCTTACTATCCTCTCTCTCTCTCTCTCTCCTTCTCTCCTGATGTTTTTTTCCCCCCCTTCCTCTTTGTGGAGATTGGGTATTTATAAGGTTGGAACGTGGGACCCATCTCTGAAGACCGTTGGAACCTTATCTTCTCGTGTCCTTGCGTCCATCACGCGGAGTTCTGCGTTTCCCCCTCGATCCCGCGGAGGCATCTTCGCTCGTTCCACAGGTTGGTCGACACGTGCACTGCTCAGAGTGTTTAATGCGGGTAGTTGAGGGGTCTGCTCGTGTCAGACAAGTGTCTTCTGCCCCTGTCAGTCCGTGTCAGCTAACTTTCTCTCCACCGTTGATCTTGGCCCCTCTTCTGGGGATGAGATAAAGCAACTCCTAGGGGTTTATTTGGTGCTTCGTGACGCATCATGTTTTGATGTTTTGGATTGCATGCTTTCCACGTACCTTTCTGTATACACGTGTCCGATAGTGAGATATATGTGTACACAATTTGCCCCTTTTCTTCGGGCTTAAATGGCTAATGGGTGCCTTGAAGAAAAACTATCGTCGCACATTCTTCTCACTCCTAATAACTTCTCCTAGATACTTGGGCACGTCTTTTATTCGTGCATTAACTGCTTATGTAACGGGCACGTTTTTCTATTTCTCCCTTAATTTCCTCTTTTCTTTCGGGTATTTTAAGGATAGAGAGGAAATTTAATTTCATTCTTCCTAACCACTCTCTCAGTTCATTCTTCCTTTAAATTTCCTGCCTGCCTTCATTGAACCTGTGACCTTAAATTCTTTGTCAGTCTTCATTGCACCTGTGATCTTAAATTCTGTCAGTCTTTATTGCACCTGTGATCTTAAATTCTCCCTTCGTTGCACCTGTGATCTTCCCCTGTTCGTTTCTTCTACTTGCTGTTTTTGCCGGTGATTTTTTCTTTTCTTTATTTCACTGTTTTATGCCGTGTTGATTTGTGAATTTTCTGCTACTGTTGTTCCTTGTTTGTGATGAAGAACTTTTTATGATGCTTGCATACTAGTTTGCCCCTGTTCTTCATCTTAAATTAAGGAAGCCATTACTTCGAGGGTGAAATATTGAGCATGTATCCTAATTTTAGGGTTGCTATGTTATCGTTGTTGTATTGATATGGATGTGTTTTTTTATTTTTGGTTATTGTGTGTAACTTGTTCTTGATTTTATTCTTTCCGCAGCCATGTCTGACCGTCCGCGGCCTACTTATGAGACTCCTGATTCTAGGTTGTCGAGATCTCCTCAGCGTCGAGAGTCTCAAGATGATGTTCGTCGGAGTCGAGTTTCTTCTGGAGCGAAAGCCTCGTCCTCTCGGGAAGAGATTCCTTCGATAATTCCGTCTGGTTCACGAAGAGTCTTTAATCACTCAATGGTGCGTCCTCGTGAAGATACTAGGAGTACACAGGCTCCGCCCCGCGCTGTTGCTTTTGACGTTCCTCCTTTACGTTTGTTAGTGCCCGAGCATCATCTACGGTCTTCTCCAACTTTTAAGGGGAAGAATACAAAGGGCGTAACTCCTAGGGTTGAATCTTCAAAGAATCCCCCTGTGAAGAGAAAAGCGTCTGAAGCGTTTGTTAGTTCGTCCGGCCCCGCCGAGGAGGATGAGGCTGCTCCCTTGATACGCATTGTCTCTGTTAGCAGGAAAAAAGTAACCTTCAAGCATATCGATCTTGAAATATTCAAGGAAAAGCATGAGCTTCAAGCCTTCGGTGTTCGTTTCTATGCCCCCGAGGATGATATTACGTATGAGCTTATCTCCAAGTACGAATTCGATGAATTTCATTTGTTAACGACGGTTGGGGCCTTCGAGGCTGGTCTGATGCTGCCTTTGTACAAATCGGGTGATTCCTTTTACTACGACGTGATCGCTAGTCGTGAGGGTTCTTCCACCAATACTCATAGCTGTTCCGTATCCCAACTATCGGGAAATTATCTTCGCGCCCTGAAGGAATGCTATCTGCGGAGTAAGGGGGAGACGTCGATGACTTGCTACGTCCCCAATCCCTTGGAGAAGGAATGGTATACTCCTGAGAATTTCAATAACTCCTTCGGTGATTACGTCAATAGTAGGAATCGCAAGCCGTGGAGTGTCAGCCTTCGGAATCTCCCTGCTCCTCGAGGCGAGATTCGTCTGTTAAATGAGGTCAGCGATGCCAAGCTGAAGTATGTTCCTGGCACGGAGGCGTCCAGTCGTCGGAAACTCTTCCCCGCACGAGAAAGGATCAAGCGCGATCATGACTACGAGTGGCACGCCACTGTTATTGAGATAGTTGGTCCGTGGGCTTACGGTTGGATTCCTGGTCCCCGCGGATGGCGGCCCACCGAGAACAGTAAGCCGCGTGAATCTCCTCCTTCTCGCTATGGAGATTTCTGCCCCTGGCGTCTGAACTTTGCGGGCATGAATTTTCCTTATGCCCTGGATGTCGTAGAGGGAGACGAGGAGGATGGTTCCGGTGCTATACCCCCACCGAAGAATATTTCAGCTGCTCAGGTACGCAGATTCTAGCTGCGCTTCGTTTTTATAACTTCCATCAGACGGGAAGAATAATTCCTTTTGTGGTGTCGGTTTCAGGTATTGAAGAAGAAAAAGATTAGGCCGAAGCAGTCTTCTACTACGGTGACGGGCGAGGTCGAGGCCCAAGAAGAAGTTACCAGTCCAGTGAATGAAGAGTTTGCTGAGGACGAGATTACAGATGGGGAGGAACGTACTGGTACCTCCCCTATCAATGTCGAAGAAGAGGTCTTCGCAGGTCACGCTGGTGATGAAGGAAGGAACAAAGATGTGGTGGCGGATGATGTTGTCATCGGGGATGTTTCCGTCCCTGCTGGTGATGTCGCGGATACCCTTCCCACTTCTCAAGAATTTTCTTTCGATCGGATGTATTCCACGGGAGAGTTCTTTGACGAAGCCCTCGATTTTCCCGAGGACTTCTCTTTGCTTTCCCCTAATGATAATTGGGATGTTCTTGGTGGTGATGGTAATGGGGATGCTACTGTTGGAGGTGTTGGTGCGGAGGAGCCTGCTGTGCATGTAGGCGCGGAGGAGCATGCCAACATTCATGCTGAGGGGGTCGAGTCAGAGAAAGAAAAATCTGTTGTTGACGCGCCCGTCGATAGTCTTCCCCAGTCGCCGATGTCTGAGGGTGAGGACGCCATCATGAGTTGGTTTAAGGAGAAGAATCTTCTGTTTGTTTCTCATCCCGCTCCTGTGGTTGTTGGGGAAAAGGAATCAACCGCGTATACCCGTCGCATGATGGAGATGTCTTCGAAGGCGCAGGTGTCTGAAGCCTGGGGAAAAAGGTTGACTGTTCCCGAAGATACCCTCGTACCGGAGCCTCCTACTTCTGTTGCCGATATGATGGCTATTGCCGACGGGTATCAATATGGCTTCCCGCAGCAGTGTGTGCTGGAGGTAAATTTTCGTACATGCTTGTATGTGAGAATCGGACGCTTCGGTTGAATAATGTTTTGTCATCTTGATGTGTAGATGATGAGGAGCGAGCATTGCAACCACGTGCTGTATCAGTTCTTTAAAGCAAAATCTCTGAAGCTCGAGGCTAAGCTTCGTCACCGGGAAAAGGAATTATCTGCGGCTGAGGTGGAGATAGAAGAGCTGAAGAAAAGCCTTAAGGAGAAAGAAAAGCTGGGTGAAGCAGAGGCTGATCTTCGTTCAGAACTTATTGCAGTGCGCGCTGAGTTAGAGCAAACTCGTAGCCAAGTTTCCACTATCACAGGTTTGGTTCTTTTCCCTCGCCGTATGTCGTCATTCTTTTATCTCTTAGTTGTTCTGTCTGAGTCTCCCCACCCTATGTCCAGTGGGTGGCATCCCCGAGCTGATATGGCTTCGAAACGAAAGAGCTCGGCAAAAATCTCGTATTAGAGATTTGGTTGAGAAGATTAAGAGTGAGGCTAAGAAATGGGATGCTCGGGCTGAGGTATGGCGCGCGCGGCATGTTCAGATGGTCGACATGCAAAATCTGTACTACCATGATCGTGCTTTATTTAATGGCACACTGCTGTGGACCAGTGATAATCTGCGGGAAGCCCGTGAGCGTACTTCCTTGTTGGAATCTAGGATTCAGCTATTGGAAGAAGAATTACAGACGGCGCAATCCATGTCTCTTTCAGGGGTCCAAGATAATATGCTCGGTCTTGCCAGGGAACGAGATGATGCTCGTGCTGAAGTCTACGCTCTCAGCAATGCTCTTTCCGCGTCTCGTGCCGATGTAGCTCGTCTTGCTGAGTCTGAGAGGAATCTTGAAGTGTGCATGTACAGACTCAACAAAGGGGTCTCAGAGATAAATAAAGAGGTCGACCACCTTCGTCATATGGACTCGATGAAGCAGGTAGAATTAGATGCCTGTCAATTTACTCTCACCAACCTTCAAGTAGACTATAAGAAATTATCCGCGGAATATGATCATCTTGATGAAGCGCGAGATGCGGTTGTTAATGAGTATGAAGAGGCTTCGGCTTGTGTCGAAGGTATAATCCCAATTCATCGAGTGTGATCTTGTTTTTTTTCTACGCTAACTCCGCGGTGTTGTCTTTTTCAGAGCTCGAGGGACGCCTTCGCGTCACAAATGAAGAACTTGAAAAGGCTCAATCTTCCTTAGCACAGCAAGAGGAACAAACCAATCACTTCAAGAATTTAGCAGCCACCCGCGAGGAGGCCGTTGGTGCTGCTTCCAGAGAAGTGAATCGGCTATCTTCGTTACTATCCCAAGCCCAACAGCGGACAGCAGTTATTAAACATAAGGCTCGTTGTCAATTGGCTGAGGAGACGAACAAGATGCTGGAGAGGATAGAACTTGGCCTAAGGAATGAACATGGTCTCGTGAAGAACTATCCTCGTCGTCCCGTTCCTGCTGCATTGCCCAGCTCCTCGGGCCCCTCTTCTGGTGGGAGCGTCCCATCAAGTCTTCGGAATAATCCTGACGACGGGACCGCCAACTAGGTAGAGATAGCAGCGTTCTGTAGGGTCCGCGGCATAATTATATTTTTTTGTAACCATGTAACAAGGATGTTTTTTGATTGTGTATCCTTGGCTTTGGCCGTTCACTTCTTGTAATCACCCTTTGTGAAATGAATCCTCTTCTTGATATACCTACAATGTTGTTTTTAAGTGTTTGTATTTTAAGTTTGTGAAAAATCAAAACAAAAGTTGTTAAGTGTTTTTGAGTGCGATACTGAAGGAAGGTACCTTCGTGATCGTCTTGAGACCTGTCACCCCGCTGGCAAATCCTGGGCCAGAGGATTCCCAGACGGTGGGGGCCGGGGCAACGTTCTAGGATATAGGGTGTAAAATATGTACGCACCCATTCCGTCGACCCGTTGCCTTAAGATTGGTTGGGTATCTCTTTCTGCTGGGTGCCTTCCCCCTGGTCCTACACTTATGAACACTGATGGGGGAGCCCTGAGAGATTGTAGATTAACTACTTTCCCCAATATTGTAGGTAGATTCCACTGACTTGATAATTTGAAAGCTTGTTTGATTGATAAGTTGAGGTCTGCAATTCCTCTTCCAGAGATAGAAACATGTGGGGCGGTTAGGCTCCTTTCTTCTTCTGGTACACTCCCAGTTGCTTCTATGGGAAGTATGGTTTGAGCCATTTAGCATTCCAAGGATGCCGGAGGACCTCACCTTTTAGGTTACGAAGGTAGTAGGAACCATTACCCGCAATGTCGTGGATCATAAACGGTCCTCCCCATGTAGGTGCTAACTTTCCCCATTTCTTTTCTTGCTGATATCGTGGGATTGTTCTCAACACATACTGTCCCTCTACAAAATTTCGTAGCTTTACCTTTTTGTTGTACTCCCTTGCTAGTCTTCGTTGATAATTTTCCATCTTTTGCAATGCTACTTCCCTTCTTCCTTCCAAGTCGTCCAACCTTTCTAACATCATATCTGTTGTGAGGTTTTTCTCCCAGGCTTCGGTCTTCGTGGTTGGCATGAGGATTTCCGTAGGTATGACTGCTTCAGCTCCATAAGTAAGAAGAAACGGGGATTCCCCGGTAGCGGACCTTCGTGTTGTCCTGTATGCCCATAAGACATTGTGCAGTTGCTCGCACCATCTTCCCTTATGCTCGTCTAATTGTTTTTTGAGTATAAGGGCGAGGGTCTTGTTGGTAGCTTCCGCTTGTCCGTTGCTTTGAGGGTATAAGGGGGTGGACTTGTTTTTTCTTATTTTGAAGGTGTCGAAGAGCATGTCTATATTTTTTCCCTGTAATTGCTTGCCGTTATCAGATACAATTTCAGCAGGTATACCAAATCTGCAAATGATGTTCTGGAATATGAAAGTGAAGACATCCGCGTCTCTGATCCTGGCCAAGGCCTTAGCCTCCACCCATTTACTTAAGTAGTCCGTGGCTACTATCAAAAATCGTCTCTTCCTTGATCCTTCGATGAAAGGCCCGACGATGTCTACTCCCCATTTTGCAAATGGCCATGGGCTATCGACAGAGTTTAACATTGTTGCCGGCGCGTGGATTTTTCTCGCGAAGCGCTGACATTCTTCGCATCGTCGGGACATCCTCGCAGCATCTTGTATCATGGTCGGCCAGTAATATCCTTGCGTTTTTGCCTTGTCAGCTAGTGATCTCATACCGCTATGATTCCCTGCGTCACCATAATGGATATCATTTAGAATTCGATGCCCTTCTTTCCGGGACAAGCAGCGTAGTAATGGTCCGAGGAAGGATTTTCTATACAGGACCCCCTCCCGAAGATCGTATCTTCCCACTTTGGAGAGCATATTCCTAGCTTGCTTCCGATCCGCAGGTAGGCTTCCTTTGTCGAGGAAGGCATGTATTGTCACCCTCCAGTCATCTTCGTTGCTGAAATCTTCGTCTTGATTTGCTTTTGACAAGATGTCTTCTTCATCAAAGTCGTTATGGATGTCTTCTCCTACCTGGTCTTCGATATATTCTTCCATCGTATCTTGATTGGTAGCGAAGGAGAATTGAGATGCAATCGAAGGCTCGTATACCCTTGCTATTTTAATACCTTCGGAATTTTTATCCCTCAGCATGGATGATATGTATGCTAGGGCATCCGCGTGCCTGAGGTCCCTTCTGCATAAGTGCCGGAACTTAATGTTCGGGATTTGTGATGCCAATGTTTGGACCAATGCCATGTAAGCTGAAAGGGTGTCATCGTACACATTATATTCGAGCCCAATTTGCCGTATGACCAGCTGCGAATCACTTGTCAGCCTTACATCGGTTACCCCCATCTCTATTATTATACGTAGGGCATGTACGACCGCTTCGTATTCAACAATGTTATTGGTATGCTCTTTGAATTCCAATCTAAGTGCCTGTATGATCCTTTCTCCAGTTGGGGTGATAATGACAATACCTATTCCTGCTCCTTCCTTATTTTTAGATCCGTCGACGAAGACTTCCCATTGTCTATGACTCGCAGGTTCGAGGATATCCATTGGATCCTTGATTGCTTCCTCGGCTTCCGGTATTCCCTTAATCTCTTCGTCGTTGTCTAGAGGGAGGTCTGCTAAGAAATCTGCCAGGACTTGGGACTTCTGAGAATGTTGAATTTCATGAATGATGTTGAATTGGTCCAGATGGGTGTTCCATTTGGCTATTCGGCCCACTTTTCCCGTGCTTTTGAGGACTGCTTCCAATGGTGCTTTGCATGGTACCCTGACGAAGTGAGTTAGGAAGTAGGTTCTCAGTTTTTGGGTAGCCCATACCAGTGCGAGGATGAGTTGTTCAATCTTAGTATAATTTCTTTCCACGGAATTGAGTGTCTTGCTGACATAATAGATAGGCTGTTCTATCTTTGTATTGGTTTTGACTAATACCGCGCTGACTGCGTCCTCCGTCGCTGCTATGTACAGTGCCAAAACTTCATCAGGGTCTGGCTTCTGCAGGATGGGGATTGAAGCCAGATGTTTTTTGATCCTTTGGAATGCTTCCTCGCATTCGGCGGTCCATTCGAACCTGCTCCCTTTTTTAAGAATATTGAAGAAATGTTTGCACTTGTCCGAAGACCGTGCAATAAATCTGCCCAACGCTGCTATGGACCCATTGAGCTTCTGCACTTCCTTCAGATTCTTTGGTGACGGCATCTCTACTATGGCTTGAATCTTAGCTGGGTCTACCTCGATGCCCCTTTTCGTCACCAGATAACCGAGGAACTTCCCCGAGGTGACACCGAAAGTACATTTCTCCGGATTTACTTTCATGTGATGCTGTCTCATTGCATTGAAGATATTCCTCAGGTCCTGGTGGTGATTTTTACGCAGCTTTCTTTTGACGAGCATGTCGTCCACGTAGACTTCTAGGGTTCCTCCGATCCATGGTTTGAAGATAGCATCGACCATCCTTTGGTATGTTGCCCCTGCGTTTCGGAGCCCGAAAGGCATTATGGTATTGCAATAAAGGCCATGTGGTGTATAGAATGCTGTGTGTGGCTGATCTTCTTCTGCCAGGGCTACTTGGTTGTAACCAGAGTATCCGTCCATAAACGACAGCTCCTCGTATCCTTCAACTGCTTCAACCAGTTGATCTATGCTCGGCAGGGGATAACTGTCCTTTGGACATGCCTTGTTGAGATTAGTAAAGTCGATGCATATTCTAACCCCTCCATTTTTCTTAGGAACAATGACCATGTTGGATATCCAAGTAGGGTACTTGACTTCCTTGATAAATCCTGCATCTAGTAGCTTCTGAAGTTCCGTTTCTACCGCCTCATGATATTCTGGAGCCACTTTTCGTATTTTCTGCCTGAACGGGGGCGTGCCCTGTTTGATGCGTAGTTCATGTTGGATTACTTTTGGGTCAATCCCCGGCATATCTCCTAACTTCCAGGCGAATACATCCGCATATTCCTTAAGTAATTTGGTTAAGGACTGTTCTCTCCCTTCGCCCATGATGGTCCCAATTTTGACCATCTTCGGGTCTTCTTCCGTTCCTATGTTGATTTCCTTTGTGGGTTCCACTGGTGTGAACACAGGCTTTGGGTTTCCGAGGACTGGGGCGCTCTTTAATTGCTATTTGGCGTGTTTCTGCTCTTTGTTGATTGTTGAAGTACTTGTTTCCGAGCCTCGGACATTACCCTCTTTCGTCAAGCCTTTTCCTGTAGTTTCCTTAAGGAATAGGTCTACGGCTTTCTCTTTCGTGGTTTCTTGATTTCTTACTCTTCGGATTTTTCGTTGTTCTTCTTGCTCATTGTTGATATGATCCTGAGTGGCCTGGCATTCTCGTGTAGCGATTCGATCTCCCTTGATCTCCATGATTCCCTCAGGTGCTGGAAATCTGAGGTACTGGTGGTATGTTGCCGCAACTCCTTTGAGCTTGTGTACCCATTGTCGTCCAATAATGGCATTGTAGGGGGAAGGGGTATCCACCACACTGAATCGGGTATCCAGCTTCATGGGCCCTGCGTTAACCTGTAACACAATGTCTCCCAAGGGCTTCGTGGCCGCTCCATTGAATCCGTAGATGGTGTGATAAGAGGTCATCAATTGTTCATCATGGAGCTTCATCCGCTTGAATGCATCATAGAATAGGACATTCACAGAGCTTCCCCCGTCTATGAGGATCTTTTTGAGGTTACATCCAGCTATTGGTAATGTTAGGACCAAGGGATCGTTATGGTCTTCCATATCTTCTTCGATATCCTCGGCATCGAAGATGACAGGAAATTCCATCCATTTTTCATGCTCGTCCACTGTTATCTCATCGACCTTATATAACTCGCAGCGATCTTCGAATTGCTTCCGTAACCTTTTTCCAATCTGTGCTGTGAGTGAGGGTCCTGTGGCTTCGGAACACGAGATGGACTTGATTGTTCGGTTTTCTTCCGGAAGTTGGACTGGTTTGGTTCGTTTGGATCTGTCCTCGGTGACCTCCTTCCGTATGTAATGTTTGAGCTCTCCCACATCAATTAATTTTTGGATCATTATTTTAAGGTTCTTGCATTTTTCGGTCTGGTGTCCGTTGAAACAGTGATACTCACAGTAATCTTTAGACTTCTCGGATCTCGGGGGTTGCTTTCCCTTAGACCATGGCCATTCTAAGTTTTCCCTCCCTTTGATCTCTCGTAGGATACGAGCATAGCTAGCGTTGAGTTTCGTGTAAACTTGATCTTCGAATTTTCGGTCGCCTGTTCTTCGTTCATCCCTCCGTTCCTTTCTATCTTCGTGAGGTCTCTCATCTGAGCAACCCCTTTTGGCCCCATTGGTTTGTTCTGCTGAATTGGTGCGATGAGACCTCTGCGGATATGCCCTCGGGTTTTCCCGTTGAATTTCTTCAAGTCGAGCGTGCTTCTCGATAATTATTCGGAGATCGCCTTCTGTCTTGGGCACGCTCCCGTGAATTTCAACAAATAGGGGACTCATTCGGTCTAAGCCCCATTTATAGCAATTGATGCTTACCACTGGGTCCACGCTTCCTATGGCTTGGCAGATCCTATGCCATCTGTTCGTGTATTCCCTCGTGGTTTCCTTGTAGCCGATTGCTAATGAAAAGAGCTTATCCATCCCGGTGTTTACAGTCTTGTTGTACATGTATGTTCTTAAGAATTTCTCCGCAAGTTGGTCGTATGAGTGTATGGAGTTTGGTGGCAGATTATCAAACCATGATAACGTCGATCCCTTCAAGCTTGACGGGAAGTATCTACAGAGTACGGCGTCGTTCTGTCCCCATCTAGCTAAGACACGGTTGTAGTACCGAACATGTGCAGCAGGGTCGCTGGTCCCATCATAGCATTCGAACGTCGGGACAGGGCATTTCAGGGGAATAGGGGTGTTGGCCAAGCGATGCGTTAGGGGCGTGGAGTTAGCTTCTCTCATGACCTCTTCTAACCTTCCCCCACCTTGTTTATTTTTCAATTGCCTGATCTCTGCCATCATCTCATCCCGCAGTTCCTCCATTGCGCGTTGGTGCTCTAAATTCTTCAGCTCATTTCCGTCTGACTCTCCATCGTCATAATCCGGGTCGGATACGCTACGTCTCCTTGTCGCGTCCTCATTAGTCGCTAGGACGACTCTACAGTCTTGGTTTGGCTCTGGTGCTTTGGAGCTTGCTTCATCAAGTTGTTGGCTGGTCTTTGTGCTTAGAGCAATCCGCTCCTTTAAATCTTGATTTTCTCTGGCCAACAGAGCTACAGCTTCTGCGTAAACCTGTTGGTTCCTCCTCAGTTCCTCGAGCTCAGCCATTAGTTGGTGTGATTGGTTGGACCCCTGATTGGGAGTCCCCGCGCGTGCCGCTACAGCCGTGGCGCCGCCCTCCTCCATGGTCTGCACTAAAGGTGGCAGGGGTTCAGCTTCTGTTGCTGGTGTTTCCAAATTGGAGTGAGCGCCCCTCTGCGGTGCCAGAGCCGCCGGTATGGTTTGATTCTGGTTATTTGTTAGCGGCATTCCAAAGGTTAGCAGATGCGCGGGTTGGAATGTTCCGGATTCATCCACCCTTTCCCTTGGTTGGTTAAGTTGACTCATGGCGAAGGTATTGCTAGCCTCCGCAGCCTTCGGGACTACCGCAGCTTCCCCGTATTTTATCGTTGCTGCTCTGAGAGCCGCCACTGCAACAGAATTAGCGTTCATGGGTGAAGTGATTTCTGCGGTATCCTGCCTTCGATTGGTCATTTTAGTTTTATCTCCTTTCTGTTTGCTTCGAGTGATGATCGGGGTTGTCCGGGGTGTTTCTTTTGACAAAGCTTTGGACTTTCCTGCTTCCTGCGTCTTCTCCATCACGTGCCCTTTTGTTGATGACGAAATTTCGCGTAAACTTGCCTTCTTTACTCACGACACGTTCTCTCTGTATAAATTATTTCAAACAGAAACGGGAATATCCGCGTGAAGCGGGTTAGTTGGCGAAATACAATTTTTCAAGAGGGAATTAATACCCGCAGGCAATAAAATATGGGACATGCGATCCTTAGCATATAAAATATGGGTTAAAGTTTTATTAGAGGCGATCCTTAGTATAAAAAAGACTACGAAAATTGTAAATCCGACGGATTAGGACAATAACCCTTGCTTGGAACAATAACTCTTATCGAAGGAAAAAGGTGGGTTTTTGAACATAATACAGTTGACGAATGATCTATACGGTCCGAGCTAAAAAAATCGGAGCAATCACAGGACAAGATAAATCTTTTACCGGGACGAAGTCCCTGTTTCTAGCGCCAAATTGTGGACACAAAAACTACGCGGGGGTCCGAATGCCCACAATCAATCGTTAACGTCTAAAGAGATTACGATGATGATACCCTGACGTGGATTCATTGGCTCAAAACCTTCGGGTTTATCATGGCCTCCTCCTACTTCCCCGTGCGTGGCGATCATGCATGGGATACAAGTATTAAAGGAAAACAAAACATATAAACAAATACGTGCGGAGCTAAATGAATGTAAAGTGCTGAAATGTAAATAAGACCAAGGTTTACGTGGTTCAGCACTAAGGCCTACATCCACGGGGTTTGTTGTTCTACTATATTATTCACGGTTACATGGATATTTGAATGACTTTGGGTTTACATATTTCTCTCCACTAAGGGATTAACTTACCCTTACTATCCTCTCTCTCTCTCTCTCCTTCTCTCCTGATGTTTTTTTCCCCCCCTTCCTCTTTGTGGAGATTGGGTATTTATAAGGTTGGAACGTGGGACCCATCTCTGAAGACCGTTGGAACCTTATCTTCTCGTGTCCTTGCGTCCATCACGCGGAGTTCTGCGTTTCCCCCTCGATCCCGCGGAGGCATCTTCGCTCGTTCCACAGGTTGGTCGACACGTGCACTGCTCAGAGTGTTTAATGCGGGTAGTTGAGGGGTCTGCTCGTGTCAGACAAGTGTCTTCTGCCCCTGTCAGTCCGTGTCAGCTAACTTTCTCTCCACCGTTGATCTTGGCCCCTCTTCTGGGGATGAGATAAAGCAACTCCTAGAGGTTTATTTGGTGCTTCGTGACGCATCATGTTTTGATGTTTTGGCTTGCATGCTTTCCACGTACCTTTCTGTATACACGTGTCCGATAGTGAGATATATGTGTACACAATAGCAGAGTAACGAGTATTGTTGACAGGTCTAGCTTCTCCTCTCCTGGTTATTATCAGTTTATCGAGAAGGATATCATAATTCATATAACAAAGAGGCAGAGTAAAAAATGGGTGAAGAAATTCTGCCTGACGATACCACAAGCTAAATAAGATGTGCCAATATATCGTTTTTTTTCTTTTCTTGATCGGTAAAGAATTTTAGTGTTTACGAGTTTCGAACTCAGATCACTCGTATCATCACCCAGTGATTTTATATATAGAATTTTGGTAATGCGGCCGCCTTGATATATAGTTACACATAATTGTGAATAGTAATTACTTTGCCGTCGACATAATCACTCGATATAGGACCAGGAGCAGTTTTGACAGGTAATCGAAGGATATTTCTACGCTAAGTAATCAAAGACAAAGGACCCTTGTAAAGTATCCATAGCCCTGTCATGAACACGAAGATGTCGGTATGTTTATCTTATTTTGCCAAATTAAGAATAAAGTAGCTACAGTACTGCTGGTACTGGTTGGTAATGATATACAGCTAACAACAAAACCCAAATGGTTCACGTAAACCAATAATAGACACTCAAATTAGTGAGAAAATTTTCCTAACTTTGAAAAATTATAGTATAATTACAGAATTAGTCTTACTAATTAGTATTTAACTGTCTTAATTCAAATCTGTAGTCACGTCACGTGATCCTAGTTAGCAATTCGGGATTCGGCAAACATACGGAACGGTAAACGTACGAGTATTATACGGTTTTGTAAAATCCAGATTCGGTCCAAAATTCGGTCAACGGGACGTGATTCGTCATTAATTCGGAACGGCATACGTACGTGTATAATTCGATTTATAAATGTGAGTTCGGCTCTGAAAATTCGGTATCTATATATAACAAATAATTTGTATTTATAAGGTCATAGACCAATTTTTATGCATATGTGTGAGTTATTTAAGGAAAAAATAAACTCAATATGATGATATTAATAATATATACAACATTAGTTATCCAAAAGGACGTCGTATGGTGGTTTAGATGCTTGGTTAGTGAGTTTGAGATCTCTCTCACCTTCACCTTCAAATCTCTTCAGTCGTTTTTGTTTCATAAAAATTACAACACGTCTAATATTCGGTCGTGTATGTTCGGGAGGCAGTAAAGCCCAAAAAGTGGAGTCTTTGAAAAGTAAAAGCTAAAGAATTTATGGCGAATTAAGCGGACGTATCATTCGGGATACGTAAAATTCGTGAACGATTCGCGAATAATCCGGGAATGCCACATAATACGCGACTTGGGTTCGGAGTTGCAAACGTACGCCAATAAGACGGTAAAATTCGTGATACGGAAAAATTCGCGAATGATTCGCGAATCATTCGCGAACTTACTAACTAGGCACGTGATTATATGTTTTGGAGTTTTCAAATGAAAGAGATAAAGTTGAACAAGTGTCTATATAAACAAGTGTTTGCTGCTATGTATCTCTTCACTTTTAACCTGATATCCAACATTCATCAAAGTCACTACTAGCTCTTCCACACCTTCTTCTTCTCTCAATTTCTTCTTGGATAAACTAACTAAAATTTACAAACATGTCTACAGCAACTTTGGTAGAAATCATCTTGGCAATTATCCTTCCTCCTCTCGGAGTTTTTCTCAGATTCGGCTGTCAGGTACTTCGTCTTTCTGCTACTTAGTTTCCTTTGCATATATCCTTCGTTTTCTCACTTGTTAGTACGTTTGTTTTCGGAGTTCCGATTATATTTATGTTTTCATTCTCTTTTTAGAATTCCGACTAATTAACTGTCTGTGTGCAGGTGGAATTCTGGATCTGCCTAGTTCTTACATTCCTCGGATACATTCCAGGCATCATCTATGCTATCTTTGTTCTCACGAAATGATGATGATGCCTCTCTCCGACACCGTCCAGTTAGATTTATGCAGCTCTGCAAAAAAAAGAAAAAAAAAAAGATTATCTGTGAATTAGTACTTATTAATTATTGTTCCCGGTGATCATATATCCATTTGGTGTTTGTATCTGCGTGTACGTGTGATGACTCTTTGTGCGTTAGTTAATTAGGTGTGTTCAATTTCTTTGTAATTATAAGAAGGGATGTTCATGTTTGTTCCCGATAGTGGGTTTCTAGTTTCAATAAACAGACTTCAAAATTATTTCATCTGTCATATTTTGAGCCGATACAATACCTTTGTGTAATGTTGTTCTAACCGATTGAAATTGCCAAAGATAATGCTACTTTAATTGAAGGTAGTACAAATTACATGATTCTCCTTTAACATTGTGGATTAAGTATCCGATGCGAGAAATGATTATTTTGGAGATTTACTTTACACTACAATATATGTAGTAGAGACTATTGAGAGATGGGCCTGAATATTAGATAGGTATAGGTATCTGAACCGACTTTGAGAAAACTTTAGATCATGTAAGGTGATTTTTGAGAGGAAAAGTTTTGATCATGTGAATTGGGACTCTATGGATAAAATTCTCAAACACTTGGGGTTTGGGGAGAATAAGAGAAGACTGGGGAGATGGTGTGGTGAGCCTAGTTAGTAAGTTCGCGAATTATACGAGTATAATTTGTGAATCCGTCCGTATCGACCGAATCCGTACGTATCAGTCAGATAATTGGAATCCCGACTTAGATTCGCGAATTTTCAGATCAAAACGAATTATACGCGTATTTACGAATTACCGAATCATACGGCCCGTATAATACTTTGTTACATCATCACTAAATTATCATTCTTTATTATATTTTTGACTTTTAAAATTTTACATACACGAATCTGATTCCAATACCACGACATACATATTATTTGCTGATTGTATTCATCTATCATATATATAGTTCATGTCACTATTAAATTATGGTATCTAAGAAGGGATTATATTGAAAATGACTTTTTAACAGGTTAATATATGCCGAATTTTGTACACCGTATTCATATGTGTAAAACGAATTATACACGTACGTATGACGTTCCGTATTACTGCCGAATCACGAAACGTTGACCGGATTTTTGACCGAATTTGAATTTTACAAATCCGTATAATACTCGTACGTATTCCGTTCTGAACGTTTCCCGTACCCCGAATTGCTAACTAGGGTGGTGAGTATGTGAATGGAAGTGTTACATTATTTCATTTGTAAAAAGAGGATGATACAAGGTGATCCCATTTCAACTATTTCACCTTGGTCGCTCTCTCTCATTTCTCTCTCCTCTACGCTCTTTTCTCTTTTTTTGAAAACCCTAAACTTTTTTTTTTCAAATCTCTAATGGCGGCTCACTCTGATTGCGAGTAAAGATTAGGACCGCTTGGGGGAAGGTAGATCAAGAGTATCTCCTGTTGATGTTTCATTTCTTATCTCTTTGAAATTTCTCTCAATTCCTCTCTCTTTTAATGTTTATTTCTCCTTTTTCTCTTATGTGGTCAGTGTACCTTTGTGGTTGATTTCAAAATTCTGATATTTCTTCTCTTCTCTTGGGTAATTTGTTGTTTAAATCTAAAACCCCTAATTCTCCCCTCTTCTAATAGTTATGCCAGTATTCTTATTTAATCTATTCTATTTCTGGTTAGTGATCTTGTCATGGTCGATTGACTGGTTTTTTCTTCAGACTGAATTTTGGCTTCTTCTTTCTGAGCTTAGATTCCATCCTAATAAGTTTTCTGGCTGTTATTTGTCCAAAGTCCTGTTTTTGATGAAAATTTATGTATTTATCCCATTGCTTTTGCCTAAGAATTTTTAGCTCTTTGCCTTGTTAGTATGGTTCCTTTGCTTATCTTCTTTTCCTCCTCTAGCTAGATTTATTCTTTCTCTTTTAAATTCCTCTCTTTTCTTTGTTGATCCGACTTGGTTTTATTCAACTTTAACTTCCTCTCTTTACTGTTTGTTTAGTTGTTATCTTCATAATATCCCTATTATCATAGTTCCTTGATGTTTTCTTTGGGAATCTTGGTTAAAATCATTTGTGTGTTATCTTCTTCAATAGGTTTTTCTATAGGATTGTTTATTTTGGTTTTTGGAGTTCTGTCTCTCCTTTTGTAATGTGGCCTGTCTTTGTACCATTCTATCTTCTTCTTTTTCTTGTCTTTGTTTTCCTATATTAGATCTCTAGGCTCTTGTAGAAAGTCTAAAGTTGTCAGTCTTTCTTCCCTGCCCCCTTGATTTATTTGTGTCAAATATGAAGAGTAATCATCAGTTTGAACTCACTACTTCTTTGACTGATCCAACCTCAGGCAAGTCCACTTAATTTTACTTCTGTTAACTATTCATCTTTCATTCAGTTTTCTAATTTGATTTGTGAATCCTCCTCTTCATGTTTGAGGATTCAAAGTAGAATCTGTGTCTTTTAATATCTCTCTGTAGCTAGTGTTGTTTTCAGATTTTGAGATTCTTTTAATTGGAAAATTGTCAATCGAGCTCAAGTCAAGAGTCAGGACACAAATGCAGTTGGTTTGGGTTGCCTTAAGGGGCCTTTTTCTCCTCTCTCTGTTTCTTTTTTCTAGATAGTTACGAGTTTCATTTTTATTATGTTGATGGCAACATTTCAAGTTCATTAGCATGGGTTTACACTGAACATTAGGAGCATAATAATCTCCCTGTGATGAGTTGTTTAAAAAACTTATTAGTTTAGTAGTCGGAGTTGCTTTAAGCTTTGGAATAGTTGAGTCTGGACAATAAACTAGGTTTCTTATTTGGCCCTCATCTTTTCAATTTTATTAGTATTTGGTTTGGTAATAGGTTACATTAGTTTTCAATTGGTGATAGTTACAACTCGGGTTAATTTCTGTTTATTAGCTTCCCCTTTTAATATGTATAGTGTATTTGTAAGGTTGGTATGTAGTTTAACCTATTTTTGTGTTTCTTCTTGGAATAGGAATTTGAATGCTCCTGTGAAACAACACGATGCTGAAATCAATACTGGCTATGTTCTAAAGGGCTACATTTTTTTCGAAGATGCAACTCTCATCAACAAAATCTTCGATTGTGGAAAAGGCTATACCGTCATCCTCAATTATTAAGAAGAGATCTCTTTCCTGTATAGGCCGTCGTGACACTTTTATCAGACTTGTTTGTGGTAAAAGGGCTCAGGAAAACTTATTGATACTGTTATCGCGAGCAAAGAAGTTCAACCTTCAAATCTCATCTATGAAACCATACATACTGCCAGTATTAGAAGACTACTCATTGGATATCGATGGAGAACGAATAATTTCTATGAACTTAAAGAACTTTGAATGTAATTTTTTTTATTTTATGTAGTTTCAATCCTGTTTTATTTTTTTGGACTCTTTTCTTTGTACTCTTTTTCCTTCGACAAGGCTTTACCACAATGGGTTTTCTTTGTCAAGGTTTTAATGAGACAACATATGCAAGTCCTAGCTTTTTAGATGGCTCTACTAGAAATGATGTAAGGGTTCCTAACACCCCATGTTAGGCTGTTTTATTGAAATTCTAACTTACAAAAAAAAAGGTGATCCCATTTCATCTTTTCTTTTTCTTGTTGTTAGTGAAGCTCTTATATGCATGACAAAGTAAGCTCAACAGCAAGGTATTCTTTCGGGTTTTCATGTCAAAGAAGATGGGTAACTTGTTGGTCAGTCATTAGCCGTATGCAGATGACACTTATTTTTGTTGATCCTAATGTGGAACATGTAGAAATTTGAGACTCATTCTCGTATCTTTTGTATTACTCACTGGTATTAAAATTGATTTTGCAAAGAGTTAGATATTTGTTGTTGAGTATGTTGAAAAAAATATGCGGTTTCGGTTTTTCGAAAATCAAGTTCATGCGACAAACAAAAATATTAACAAAGTAAAGAGATAGAAAGACTTATCGGATTGGTTGATCGAGGCGAGGTACTCCTCTTTCCTTAAAAACAATTCATCCCCACAGACTGTGCTTACGGTTCTACGAATATCGTCTCCCAGGATACATGATCACGCCTTGTAGTACGTTGAAAAAGCAGGGGTCTAACAACCACACCCAATATTTCGTTTAGGCAATCTGTATGGAATAACTCCAATATAATTCCAAGAGAATCAACTAGACAGTCAGACTCTAATCGAGGAAAATATATCCAAGAGTTATATCTCTGTTTCTCAATGTAATCAGCAAATCAAATAGATAGAAATCTGCGAGCCTGATTATTATGAGAAACAACTTGAACGGTACCAAAGACCAATGTTCAAGTGTCAATCAATTTCAATCAACAACCAAAGGTTGGATTTACCAATTGATTGAACTACGCACAACCTGTGATATTTCAATTATATAAACAAATATAATGTGGAAAAGAAATAACATAGACACCAGAAGTTTTGTTAACGAGGAAACCGCAAATGCGGAAAAACCCCGAGACCTAGTCCATATTTGAATACCATACTGTATTATGCCGCGATAGACTCTAGCCTACTACAAAAATAACTTCGGACTGGAATGTAGTTGATCCCTAACCAATCTCATACTGATTAAGGTAAAGTCGCGTTCCTTACGCCTCTGAATCCCAGCAGGACTCTACGCACTTGATTCCCTTAGCTGATCTCACCCACAACTAAGAGTTGCTAGACCCAAAGTCGAACACTTGATAAACAAATCTGTCTCACACAGAAAAGTCTATTGGATAGATAAATCTATCTCCCACAGAAATACCTACGAGTTTTTGTTCCGTCTTTTGATAAACCTAGGTGAACAGTAACCAATTTGAAAAAAGCGGGGGTCTAACAACCACACCCAATATTTCTCTTAGCAATCTGTATGGACTAACTCCAATATATTTTCAAGAGAATCAACTAGACAGTCAAATTCAATCTTAAGAAAAGTATATCAAAGAGTTATATCTCTATTTCTCAATTCAATCTGCAATCAAACAAATAGGAATTTGCGAGCCCGATTGAATATAAGAAATAACTTGGACGGTATCAAAAACCAATATCCAAGTGTCAATCAATTTAATCAACAACCAGAGGTTGGATTCACAATTGATTCAACTTACGCACAACCTGTGATATTTCAATTATATAAACAAATATAATGCGGAAAAGAATAACACAGATACCAAAATTTTTGTTAACGAGGAAACCGCAAATGCAGAAAAACCCCTGGACCTAGTCCAAATTTGAACACCACACTGTATTAAGCCGCTAGAGACACTAGTCTACTCCAAGTTAACTTCAGACATGAATGTGGTTGAGCCCTAACCAATCTCACACTGATCAAGGTACAGTCGCGTTCCTTACGCCTCTAGAACCACGCCGGATTCTACACACTTGATTCCCTTAGCTGATCTCACCCATAACTACGAGTTACTACGACCCAAAATCGAAGACTTGATAAACCAATCTATCTCACACAGAAAAGTCTATTGAATAGATAAATTTGTCTCCCACAGATATACCTATGAGTTTTGTTCCGTCTTTTGATAAATCAAGGTGAACAGGAACCAATTGATATACCAGACTTATATTCCCGAAGAACAGCCTAGAAATATCAATCACCTCACAATAATCTTAATCGTATGGTAGAGAAACAAGATATCGCGGAATCACAAACGATGAGACGAAGATATTTGTGAGTACTTTTTATCTTGCCTATCGGAGATTAAATCTCGAGCAAATCTTAGATAAGATAGTACTCAATTACGGTAGAAAACAACAAGATCAGAACACGCAACTACAGAGAAAATTGTTGGGTCTGGCTTCACAATCCCAATGAAATCTTCAAGTCGTTAACCTACTGGGTTTTAGAAAAACCTAAGGCTAAAGGAGAATCGACTCTAGTCGCAACTAGTATCACACAGGAGGTGTGGGGATTATGTTTCCCATTTGCTAGAGTTCTCCTTTATATAGTCTTCAAATCAGGGTTTGCAATCAATGTTACCTTGGTTATAAAGCATTCAATATTCACCATTAGATGAAAACCTGATTAGACTCAAGATAATATCTTTCAACCATTAGATCAAACTTATCTTGTTACACACAAATGAAAATTGACTTCACTTAGATATGTGTAACCGTACCTAAATGTGCACACCTTTGCTGGCTCAACAATAGTTAACCGAAGTTATCCATATGAACAATTTCATATCAACCTTATTCATTTTAACCATAAGTAGTTCGAATGACTCAAATGAAACTAGTTCTAGAGTTTTTCAATTGTTTATAATCTCATAAAAGTATACAAGACACAATTGAAGCAAAGCCGATTTTGATTCACTTGAATCAATTCATGAACATTATAGCCACGGCTTGAAAAAAATTGTATTTCTTATTATATAAATGTATTAGTTCATGAACAAACCGATTTTAGAACATAACCTACTCAAGTATGCAAACAGGTACACATACCTAAGTAGCCGGACTTGGACTGTGTTTGCCAGTACACAAACGAGTATGCATACTATCATACACTTCCAAGTTTCAGTTAAAAGAGAATCGACTCTAGTAGCAACTAGTATCACACAAGAGGTGTAGGGATTAGGTTTCCCAGTTGCTAGAGTTCTCCCTTACATAGTCTTAAAATCAGGGTTTGACAACTTTGGAACAAAGGAATCAAAATTCACCGTTAGATGCAACCTGATTTACGATTCAAGCTAATATCTTTTAACCGTTAGATAGTCTTAGCTTTTACACAAAAATGAAATATACTTTCATTTAGATGTGGGTAGCCGTACCTAAACGTGTATATTAAGTTGGCTCAATAACAGTTATCCGAAGTTAGCCATATGAACACTTTTCTCTTAACCATGTTCATCTTAACACTTCTAGATCAATTGATAATCAAGTGAATCTAATTGTGTTACTCATAGAGTTGTTCAATTTTTTATATTCTCATAGAAGTATATAAGACACAATTGAAGCAAAATCGTATTGATTCAAAAGAATTAGTTCATGAACAGTTTAGTCACGGTTTGCAAAGATTGCATTCCTTAATTTATAAATTTATTTGTTCATGAATATGAAGTCATACTTAACCGATTTAAGAACTCGAACCACTTAAGTTTGCGAACGGGTACGCGAACTTAAGTTTCGGGCATTGCTCACAAGCCGACAGTTTGCAAACGGGTACGCAAAATTTAGCTCCAAATCGAACTCAGTTGAAACTGTTTGCGAACGGGTACGCTAACTTGGTTCCCGAACTTCATTAGTTAAATCAGTTTGTGGACAGGTATGCAAACTTAAGTACCCTGACTTAAGCAGTTGAATAAGTTTGCAAACGGGTATGCAAACTTCCGGTCCTGAATTCCGACAAAACAGTTCGTACACTAAGTACACAAACTGTAATGTATCCAGACATGGGTTTTATCTCTTAACTCCCGTTTCAATCATTGAAACATTCTTAGAAGACGGGAATAGCTGTCTCACACAAACTATTAGCTTCAAAGCAATTTTCAAGTGATCAAATGATCAATACGAAACATTCCAAGTCTACATCAAATGTATGTCTCACACAAATCATGTAAGATGTTACCAGATAATTTTCACATGATCATCTTTTGACTTTCGTCAAGAATAATGATAAACGTAGTTAAATCAAAAAGCTTTCCAACACATATTTCGAGAAAGATATAAGCTAGTTAAACTCAGCTCGAAATATTAAATGTGTATAAAGTAAAGTCTATATAGCTATACGACTTTTATCTTAATAGAAGATAAAATAGAAATAGACTTCTGAGTGATAGATGAGTTCAGGTCTCCACATACCTTTTGTTGATGAAGTTCCACAAGCTCCCCTTAGTAGTTCTTCGTCTTCAATCGATGAACGCCGTGAAGTCTAAAGCTCAACTACACATTTTATCCTAATCCGAGACATAGCTATAAGTAGACTATAAACCAAGACTTATAGTTTTTACAACTAAACAAGCTTGAGATAGAAACGCTTGCGAGTTTGACCGAGCCGTGCTCTAACATACGTAGCACTACAATACTACTCAGCCGACGAATGTTGACAATTACTGTGCTCTTAAATGACTATGACTCTTGACTTCAAAACTTGTTTTCTACTTCTCAAAAACTTGTAAAACCATACAAAACAAAACTAAAAGATGGCTTTATATAGAGTCAATAGTGACTTTACACGGTGTCCTTTTACCAATAAGTGACTCACCATTGCTAATTTGTGACTCTCCATAACACCTATTAGGTGTCTTATGGTGAAAATGCTTAACTCAAACACATCTCTTGGAATTTAAATCTTGAAAACAAATTTCACTCACATAATAAATTTTGACTCATATTTCCAACAGAAACGGCGATCTTTCTAAATTTTCTTTGATTCTAGTGTGTTACACTGGTGTGCTTTCCACTATTCATTTTGGGGTTACCACTTTGAAATATGGTGGAGTTTCAAAGTGGAACAAAATGATCGGGAGATTCGTTTCTAGGTTAGATGAGTAAAAGAAACCTTTGATTGCTGGTAAAATTACTCTCATTAACAATGTTTAGCTAGTTCACACTTTACTATATGTTTCTTTTTGAAATTCATATTTCCGTTCTTAAGAAGCTTGAAAGAATTATGAGGGATTAATTGGAATGATAATATGGGTGGTAATAAATTGCATCCGGTGAAATGAAGTGCTCTTTATAGGAGGAAAAAATTTAAGAGCTTAGATACTAAAAATTTGAAGAAAACAACTTACTTATAAAAAGGTCCGTAAGGTTTGCAATTGAAGACGTTTCTTTAAATAGGAGATCATCATAGAAAAATATAGAAATACTGATGTTAACTGGCTTTTAAAAACTCCAAGACGCGCTTATGGTAGATCTGCCTTGAGAGAAATTATAAAGCATAATTATATCTTTCTTATGCACATTAAGTTCAACGTAAGAAGTGGTACAAAATGCAGTTTTGGGAGGATAATTGGATTTATGATCTTACAGTCAAAGAATGTTATCCATATCTTTTTTCCAGATAAAGAACAAAAAAAAAAGAAGCTTTAGTCACTGACATTAGTGTTACAATGGATGATAGTGTCAATAGGATTCAACATAACTATGATTTAGATGATGAACTTCTGGGGAATTTGAGTGTAAATCATAGATTCTATAAGAAATTTGTATATAATTCTTTTATTATTGAAGATAAAACTCATTATCTAAATAGAAGTATCGACCAAAAGTTTTTTTTTCTCTTTGACTTATTGCGTACAGCAGGTTGCTACAAGAGATCTCTTCATAGAAATAGGTATTGATGCCGGTTTTTTATATTTTCTGTAATAATCTTAGAACAAGCTGTCACTTATTTCTGCATTGTAGTTCTTCTAAGGATGTTTGGGTTCATTTTTAAACTAAACCAATTAGCTCCATGTCTGTGAACATTTCAAATGTTATTCAAGCTTGGCATCTGTCTCAAAAAAAAACAAAGATATTACCGATGTTCGGAAATTAACTCTTACAATTATTAATTTAGCGTCTATAAACAGATAAATGCAAGAGTTTTTACAGATAGAAATGTAGTTCGGTAAGTGTGGTGACGCAAGCTATCTATTTGGTTTTGACTTAGTCTCTAGCTATAAAAGATTTTGGGTCTATGAACTCATCTTTTTTTTTTTAACCAATGAGTCCTTTCCTTTTCCAATTAAAAGGTAAAAAGTCCAAAGGAAGAAATACAATTCTTCCTTAATCCGTGTAATGGGATACAATTTTTTCTTAAAAAAAAATGAAACATTTGTTAAAAAACCTTTCTCTTGTGATGAGAGAACCTAAAACATCATGACACCGTTTGTTCGGATCTGCTCCCATCTTTTCAAATCCTTCATTCACTTCACCCTCTTGGTTAATTTATCATTTTTGATATTTTTTCTCCTATTTTAGGTTTAATTTCAAAAAATTAGGTTTGTTTGTTTTTCCTGATTTTAAGGTTTTGAATCATAGAGATGTCAGATCTTCTTTGCTTACATGAAAAATATCTCACGTCTCTAAGATTCATACCACATTTTTTTAAAGCACTTCTCGATCGAACTCACAAATATTGCTATATCAAGCTAACAAGAGTTTCATCTACACTTAGAAATTGTTGGCTTGAATATCAAGTTATGTTAGCTTGAATTCTTAACAACCCTAGTCTTGAAATTCTATAAATAAAGAGACTCAAACAACTAGGAAATTTAATCCCTTACACTTTTATGTCCTAGTTGTTCGCTAGAGTCGTCCTCTATGAACGTAGGTTTTCTTTGAGACACATAATTAGGTGTACGACTTAAAGACTTCACTTAGGGGTTTGTGAAGCCATGTACGACTATATTAACCTTGATAGTTCGGTGTATCCTGATCTTTTTTTCTTCTTCAGTTATCGAGGTTTAAGTTATCTCTTTCAGGTACAAGATAGATGGAAATCACAAAGTTCTCTTCGTCTCATACTTTGTGATTCCTTAAGATAGATATCTGAAACTCTTCTTTATTGATTGGTTTAAGATTGTTCTTGAGAGGTGGTTAATAATCCAGGTTTCTCAGCTAACTGGGTAAGTGTTCCAGATTTGTAAGGATTGTTATCTTTGTCTATTGCAAACAAATTTTCAAGCTTTGATCTAGCGATCTAAAGGGAAATCAAATAGGTTTATCTATTAGAGGAAGATTGGTGTAAAAGTCTTCACTTAGGTTGAAGCAATTGTTAGGATGTAAATGACGTCAACCAAGGAAACCAATTGTGTATATCCTTGCGAGGTTCAAGAGAAGTAAAGAGCACGGATGTAGCTGAATTGCTTGGAGGGTGAATTCAGTCTCAACTACATTCCAGTCTGAAGTCTAGCGGCTTAATACAATTCGATGATCAAATCTGGACGAGGTCCCGAGGTTCCTCTACAAGTGCAGCTTTCATCGTCAACAAAACTTAATTCGGGTTTTTTATGTTTTCCCTTTTCTGTATATTATATTGCTTTATCTTTATAATAAGAGTAGTATAAGTAATACGTAATCAATCTTAGTAGATAAGTCTGTATCAAATGTGATAAATTAAGAGACTCGTTCTTGTAAAATTCGTATCTTGAAAGATAGATAACAAGTTTTGTACTTGCTAGAATTCAGATTTAATCATTTTGATACGACTAAATTGATATTGATTTTTGAGATCGTCTAAGTAGTCTTATATACAATCAGGTTCACGGACTCTATTGTCTTGACTTTCTAATTGTGAAGAGAAAGAGATATAAACTCTATATACATAGTGTCAAGGATCTTTAAGTAAGTCTACTTGCATTTGTATTAGGTTCTGTTCATACAGGTTGTCGAATGAAAAAATTGATCGTGTACTTGGTATCATCCTTTTAACAATTCATCTACATACCCATTTTTTCGGTATTATTTTTGTCTTCCTCTTCAGCAATCACAAGATTGGTACCAGCAACAACTTCTCTAGTGTTGAATACGACAGAGGCAACTATAAAAACAATCACTACAACAACAACCATAGTTACAAAAGCACCAACAACAATAACATATTCAACTCCAAGAATATTAAACAAAATATCAGATTCAAAGAGAAAAAGTTTAAGGCTATCACTAATGAGGTCTCCTGGTTTGGATTTTTTTTTTAATAACTTTGTTACCTAAAAATGGATCATTGTATGATCCCCCTCTCATATGTTTTGTAGGTTTGAAAGAAGTCAGTTCTTTCAGATCAGTGTCTTCTAACCCCATGGCCAAGAATGGCTAGTTTATGTGAGCAACATAAATTTACACAGATGATGAAAAAATTTAAGCAAACTTAATAATCAAAATCACTAACAACTATAGAGTTACAGCAAAGAAAATCACCATATAATACAACCATTTGAATCATTTTCTTGTAAAGGTTAGATGGCATTGCTTAGAAAGAGCTAATTTCTTTCAAACCATTCAAAAACCAGCAAAAATAGGAGAATTAGAATAAAAATATATCCAATCCATCTCTGGTTTTTTTTTTATGATATGACATAGAAATATTTCTTTAACACCTAACAAACCTTTAATAGTCATTGTAATTGTGTTGTTGAGGATGTAATTTGCAAACACAAAATTGGTTAAAAAGACCAAAATCAACAATTCCTGGGTGAAATGGACAGTTAGATTTTGATAGTGTTTAAATGAATAAAAATGTAAAAATAGGCAGGATGTAACCAGTTTCATCTATTTTTAATTTACAGAGGATGTATGCAGTTTCATCCTTGCTATTTTTTAAATTTAAGTTAGGATGAAACCAGTTTCATCCTTACTAATTTTTTTTTGGCCATTTCACCCAAATTATTTTTTACTCGTCCATTTGAATCGTGATTTAAAAGTATTTGGACAAATGATCTATTTTCGGATTTGCAAACGGGAGAGTTTTGCATGAAAAAGAATATGTTGTTGAGGATGTAGTCTGCAAATTGGAGAGTTTTGCACGGAAAAAAAAATGTATATACCAGGGATAGTTTAAGGATAAAAAATTAATCAGGGCACGTTTAAAACATACGGAGTGTTAAAGAGCTAGCCGATCGATAATTACACGCAATGCGGATATTGATGGCTGGCTCTGTCGACCTTTGACTACTACTGGATATCGGACTAGGAATGGTTTTGACAGGTAACCCGAACAATGAATGGCAAAGGACGCGTGTAAAGTATTCCATACGTGGGTAGGCCTGTCATTGAACATAAGGTTGTCGGTATGTTAAACTTATTTTGCCACGTTAAGAAGAAAGTAGTTACAGGATCACTACTGGTAGTGGTAGGTAAATAGGTATACAGCTAGCACCAATACCCAAATGGACCACGCAATCCAATATGATACTTACTCTTTCTCTTGTATTTTATCTCCTTGTTAATCAAACTAGATTTATGCGCGTGCTACGTACCCGACATTTTTTTTCGTTTAACTTGGTGTGTAGGGTTTTGTTCTGTCCCGTGACGATGCATTTTTTATTTCGTGTGCATGGAGCATCGTCCCGCCCCGTGGCGATGTATTTTTAATTCCTAGTTTAATTGGGGGCCATAACTTCCAATTGGGGGCCATGGAATTTTGTTTGCCCCCAAATTTTTCAGGGGTGTAAAAATCGGAAGATGAATATACTATTTTATCCTTGATTAATATTTTTTTTTCAAGTAACGACCCTTCACCGACATTAACGACAGTTTAGGGTCGTCATATACATCACGATCAAAACAATAACGACTCTAAACTGTCGTACACTAACGACTCTTTTTAGAGATTAATGACAGTCTATAACGACATTTCTAAAACATTAACGACTGTTTAAGTCGTCAAATGCGTAACCAAAACAGTAACGACCTTTCCAAAGGGTCGTCAGGGAATTAATCATTTTTATGACGATCCAAAACTGTCGTACATTTCCGCCATTAATGAATCTTCGACAGTTTAGAGTCGTCACTTAAACAGTCTAAACATTAACGACAGTTGAGGGTCGTCAATGAAAAAATTTAATACCTTGACGATTTCTTATACTATCTGGGCAAAAAAAAAAGTTAGACTAAAAATTGCAGACAAAAAATCTGGAAAAAAAATTAAACTCTAATTAAGTAAGATTATCACTAACTAATTAAGATTATCACTAATTAATTAAATTTTAACACTAATCATTTAGGGGCATTTTAGCCATTTAAAAAATATTTTTATAAGGGGTGACCCAAATTATGTTCTGGTGACCTTTTTTGTCCTCTAGTGCATGGCTCCTAATTAATTCCGATGGCCCCCAATTAAACTAGGTTTTAATTTGGTGTGCGCGGGGCTTTGCCCACCACGTGATAATGTATTTTTGATTCGGTGTGGCAGGGAAAATACATTAAATAGGTGGTGAATATGTGCAAATTTTATTATTTAACTTGGTGTGCGCGGGCTTCGCCCAAGCCCCGTGGAAATACAACTTTGATTTGGTGTGTGCAGTGTTTCACCCCACCTGTCCCGCCCCGTGGCGATGCATTTTCGATTTGGTGACTGCACGGCTTCGCCCCGCCCCGTAATGATGTATTTTTAATTTGGTGTGGCGGGGCAAATACATTAAATAGATGAAGAATATGTGCAGAAAATATGGGTATTTATTTATTTTGCATCTTTTTTGTATTAATTTGAGAAAAAAAAAAGAGTTCTAATTTGGTATATACTCGACTTTCGAATTGACTTTGACTTCCATAAAATTCCAAACGCTATAAGTTAAGTTTTCCATTTGAGTTTGTAATTTTTAAACCAATCATACGCTGTCAAGTGTCCTCACCAAAATTTTTGCTTTACAATAACCATAAATGACTTATTTCGACCAATAAAAAGTATACAAAATTGGTTAAAAAGATCAATACCAACAATTCATGTGTGTGAAAAGACATTTAGATTTTGATATTGTTTAAATGGACAAAAATGTAAAAATAACCAGGATGTAAACAGTTTCATCCTACCCATTTTCAAATACTTTTTCTTATTTTTAATTTACATCAGGATGCATCTAGTTTCATCCTTGCTATTTTTTAAGTTTAAGTCAGGATGAATCCAGTTTCATCCTTACTATTTTTTTGGTGTCCATTTCACCCATACTAATTTTTACTCGTCCATTTGAACCATGTTTTAAAAATATTTGGACAAATGACCATTTTCCGTAAAAAATAAGGCTTCCTCACCATTCAACGTGGAGGCTTTATTTGGATAGGTCTTTAAGTCTTTAGATTTAGTTCTTCAATATAAAAGACTTATTTGGACCACTAAAATTTTAAGTTTCCTCACTATTCAACGTGAGAGCTTTATTTTATTAAGCCTTTAAGTCTTTAGATTTAGTTCTTGGTCCCGTAAGACTAACCCTTATGGGCTAGATTGGAATGCTAGATTTGCCAAAAAGTGTTGCAAATCAAAAAATAAGTGTTGGAAAAAAATTAACAGTGATAGTTGATAGTTCTCTCTCCTACCAGGTGCTCGCAGTCCAACTATCAGCGAGATTGGATAAAATTTTGTTATAGTAGTAACTAAAATTTAGAAACATGTCAACAGCAACTTTTATAGATATCATCTTGGCAATTATCCTTCCTCCTCTTGGAGTTTTTCTCAAGTTCGGTTGTCGGGTACTTCATCTCTCTGCTACCTAGTTACTTTCCCAAGCATATTTATTTTTCCTCGGCCCTTTCCCGTGCATTTTTTTTCATTCTCGATGAAGCATAACACTAGTCTGCCTAATACTTTAGTATTCCGACTAACTAACTATTTTTGTGCAGGTGGAATTCTGGATCTGTCTAGTTCTTACATTCCTAGGATACTTACCTGGTATCATCTATGCTATCTTTGTCATCACAAAGTGATGATGATGATGCCTCCTTGCGACACCATCCAGTTTGATTTAGTTCAGTATTCCGGTATGCAGCTCAGAAAAATAAAAATAAAAAATTACTCGTGAACTAGTATTACCTGCGTGTGGGTTTGATGACTCTTTGTGTGTTAGTTAATTAGGTGTTTAATTTCTTTGTAATTATAAGAAGGGATGTTCATATATTAGTTCCTCATATTGGGTTTGAGTTTCAATAAACCGACTTCGAAATTATTTCACCCGTCCATATTTTCAGCCGATAATACATTGTTTAACTTTAAAGTGCTAGAGATGATGCTAATTGCGACGCTAACCGATGATATTAGATATTACAAATTTATTTGATTCTTCTTTAATGCTGTGGTTGTCAGTTAAGATCCGATGACAGAAAAGATATTTTTGAGATTTACTTTACATTTTACTATTAAAGATTTTTAGTTTTGTCTTTAGCTTTCCGTTCAGCAGCTCGGAATGGAGATCGTGAAGTTTCACCAATTGGTCACTGTCACTAGTGCATCTGTATAGGGGCCAGCTGATGTGGTTGTGGATTGGTGGGGCGAAATGAAATCATCAAAGAAAATAAAGCCCAACACTCAGAGCTAGCACTGTGGAGGGGTTCATCCCCTCCCTATCCCTCAATTTCTCTCAAAAATCAAAAAATCCAACCCCTATGGTCTCTCAAATCCCTATTTATACAGGGATATCATCTTCCATCCCTATATGAATGATCACATCTGATCACGGTTGTAGGGAAAGGAAATCACACGGCTACTGAGTTACCGTGTGAAATTATGCTTTACGGAAACTCAGTAGCCGTAACTTTTTGCATGACAACTCAGTAGCCATTTCGTAAAATTATTTGTTTGACCTTTTCTCGTTGACACCTCTCTCACACCCGATCCTAACCATCCATCATTAATAACATCTCTATCTTCTCCACCGTCGGGTCCCAACGGTCATTTTTTCAAAATCCTCTATAAATACCACTTTAATTCTCTACTCAAACCAGACCAAATCAATTTCTTCTTCTTACATGAATTGATTTCTTCACTATAAATTTCTTCTTGTTACATCAATCTCTCCAATTTATTTTTTGTTTACGTAATAGATTTAAATTTTCTTTTGCTCAATAATGTCGGAGACTCAGACGCAAAAAAGGAAACTTAGAAAGAGATTTAGTACTTTGGAAGATCATCACATTCTTACTGAGTACATTGGTCTCGGTTATAACAGTTATGAAGATAAGGAAGATTTTTGGGAAATCCTCTTTAAAAAATTTGTGGAAGCTTGTGGTGGGAATAGACAAGAACGTACTGTAAAAAGCGTTCGTAATCGGTTTAGCAAAATCAAGACTGAAGTGGATAAGTTTTACGATTGTGTTGCAAGAGCTAATATAAGTAATCCGGGCTTGGACTCTATTAACCGGATATGTTATTTAACTATGTTTCATTATAGTTGTTGTATACGTGGTTTCTAAATAGTTTAATCTATGCGTATCTTATTTATGGTTTGTTTACATTGTTGTAGATGTTAATTGCGAAAAACTTACATTTTGAAATATACAAAAAAAAAAACTTTGAGAAAGATGTCGAGTATAAACTGCTTAAAGATGTTCAAGATGTACAAGTGGGTGTAGCTGAAGATATGGACCAAGATTCTAATCCTTCGTCATCTCAAGTTCATGGAAATTTCCCTAATACGTTTAGTTCTCCAAACCCATTTTCCCAGAATCCAAGTACAAGCCAATTCATCGAGACTCCATTTGCAAATCAATTTCAAATCTCGTATAATGTCCCTAGCGGTGTCCCTATTCCTTTAGGATATACCCCTGGTACGAACCCAAGTACAATACCTGGAACGTCGTCAGGTGGATTAACAGGAGATAAACGCGTTTTTAGAGCAGCGAAAAAAGCCCTTATTAATAAAAAGGTCGTTGGGTCAAGCAAACCTGCCACACCTTCCTCCCAAGACTCCCAGATGAGCGACGCGGGCAGTAAACTTGTTGATTTTCTAAAAGAATCACGAATGACAGTCGCACCTCGTCAGGAACAACAAAACCAAATTACGGAAAAGTTGCTAGAGACAACACAACAAAAAATTGAAGCTGCTCGAGAGAAAGAAGAAAGGGAAATAATGCAATTGGATCTCGAAAAGATGGCTCCAAATGCAAGAAAGTATTTTGAATTAAAACAGAATGCCATATTGGCCAGGCAGATGGAGAGGCAAGGAAACACCAATTTCTTTTTTTAATAGCTTAGTTTAAATGTTTTTTTTCTTTTAAGTCAAACCGTGTTTCAGTTCTGGTAATGTAATTTCCTTTTCAGTAACATTAATTTATATATTTCTAGTTACGATAATTTGAATTATATTTTGTTATACCAACGGATCTTTAGTAACGGCTAGTTTCCAACGGCCATTTTGAATGCATATTATAAATTGACAGAAAGTTCCTCAACACAAACAATCCAAAATAATTGACATTAGTATCATTTGTGTCTCATTATTTTTGGTTTCCATAGATAACATGATAATGGTTGGGTATACCGTCGAAGAAGATGTTGCAATCACCACAGCGTTTGTAAATGTTGCTACTCTGCCTACTTAAGATATTCAAAACCTCTCCGCCCATGAACAATGGACGCTGGTGTTCGACGGATTTGTACAAGCGTTTAGAAATGTTAATAACCGAACAAGAAGACAAGTTCAACAATGTCTATCTCGCATTGATATAATGGATCGCAAGTACGTTGCAATTCAAAAAAGGATTTATGGTTACGCCCCACAACACATGACAGTTGCGATTACTGTAGGTCATCAACAATGGTTATCATACTTGAAATGTTGTTTACTTATACACACTAACCTATTGGTTTATTTTTGTTTTGCGTAGAAAGAAATGGCCAAATTTTTGTATCAACTAGATACTCGTACAAAATTTACATGTTTTGAGTTCTACTTAATCTTTAAAGCTCACCTGGGTCACTGGCATTATTACAATCCGTAAATGAATCTCGGAGGTCCTCCAGAAGACGGTCCGGACGAATAATATATGCAGTTGTTGTTTAAGATTTTGTAACGACTACTTTATACGCCTATTTTCAAATGACTATAGCGCAACAACTACTTTTTAACGGGTAGTCAACGGCTACTTTGTAACGGCTACTTTGTAACGACTATTTTGTAACGGCTACTTTATAAAAGTTTATTTTGACGGATATTATAAATTGTGTTATCTATCTTACATAGCTTCTCACATATTTCAATACTTCTCATAACTGTTAATACGAACACATCCATGGGATCATTTGATTCAATTGAAGATTTGGCAATAGCCAAAGCATGGTACAAAGAAACCCGAGTAGCCGATCTCTCCCCTGTAATGCCAGAGGCAGAAAATTTTTGGGCGAAGATATATAACCAATATAGACAAGATTTTGGGAATCCAAAGAGAAGAAGTGTTCAACAAATTCATGATAGGTATCAGATTATCCAGAAAGCCGTTTGCGATTTTATAGCTATTCAACAAAGGATCTTCAATGCAAGCCATATTAGGCTGTCCCCTCAACAATTTGTAAGTATTTTAGAATTGGTTTCGTCCAAAGCTAAATTGATTGATTTTGAATTACAATAATAAGTATATTGCCTTGTGTTATTGTAGCACGAAGTCGTTAAAGCGCGTTATTTTTAGGAAAAGGGTGAAGCATTCACATTTGAAAGCTATAATTTCATGGTATCCAAAATTCCAGAGTATCAATCGCATGATAATTCAGCTGCTTCATCCAGTGAAGATTGAAAGTATAATAAATGTTTGTGTAGATTTTGTGGGTAAATCTCTTTGTAAACCCTCACGAGACTATAACTCGTCCAATAGGGTCACATAGGGGTTTAAAGGCTTGATGCACGTGCTAAGTGCAATCGTGATTACTACGACAAGTGATTTGGTTTTTTATGCAATAGTTCTGAACTTGTTGTCTATTTTGTGGAATCTCAGTTTTATTTATGTTAAACTTTAATTAAATAAAACATAAAACATCAGATCATATATAGATTGCAAGAAAACTTAAAGATAAAAAAATTACGTATATATAAGATAGAACATTCACATTTAATCATTCTTCAGGATTGTTATTCCGAAGAGTTGATCAACATATGATGCAGGAACACACACACACAAAGATAAAAGATTGCATAAATATAAGATAGAACATTCACATTTAATCATTCTTCAGGATTGTTATTCCAAAAAGTTGATCAACATATGATGCAGGAACACACACACAAAGATAAAAGATTGCATAAATATAAGATAGAACATTCACATTTAATCATTCTTCAGGATTGTTATTCCGAAGAGTTGATCAACATATGATGCAGGAAGACACACACAAAGATAAAAGATTGCATAAATATAAGATAGAGCATTCACATTTAATCATTCTTCAGGATTGTTATTCCGAAGACTTGATCAATATATGATGCAGGAACATCTCGGGGATAATGCTACATTTCGTCGGGATTGTAGGTATCAAAAGTTGCTTTCAATAGCTGATAACATTCATCCTGCAGAAAATTGTCGCTTGTCTGGTTAAGATAGTCTAAACGAGCAGCACTTTCCTGAAATTTTTTAAAATAAAATTAGCTTAAAATAGTTATAATTTTAGGAAATAAAAGAAATTTGATAATAACAATTTACCCTTTGTTCAATGACATCCCAGGATTACGTATGTTAACTTCGACCTGAATCGTGACAAAAGTGATGATGTCCCCGTTGATCTTGCTCCACCTTGCTCTAAGACCTGCTTTGACTCTTGCATTTGGATTTCCGGATATGTTATCAAAATATTCAAAAACATTACTCCATAATTGGGTGCCGGTGTCCTGAGCTCTGTTCAGAATATTGTTTTTTGCCTCAATCCATGCTTGCGTAAGAGCAACATCTTCTTCTTTTCTGAACCTCATCTTTATAAAACACAAAATAAACTGTTTGGATAGCTTCACTTGGGAAACTGGTTTGCTATATATAGAGATATGATGAGAGGATATACAATTAAAAAAAATGTCATTATACAGTAAATATTACCAGTACAAATAAAACAAAAAAAGTAGCCGTTATATAGTGAAAATGAGAAATGCATTCAAATATAAACATATCGGTTAAAAAGTAAAAAAAAAAAACTAGCCATTAACATTTCAAACCATGGATTATTTCCAGGAATCAAACCATGGATAATTTGCTAAACCCTGATGTTGGTATGTGGTTGTGCTTTGATTGAGTGGCTCTGACGAATGATAAGGATGGTAATCTTCTTGACTGTTTGGAACAAAAGAACCCGTCGACGGACCCGAATCACGTGACTGGCCCGGTGTAGAAGACTCACCTGTATGTGGTGCTACATATATAGTCTCTCACACATCTCTGATGGTAATCTCGACCGTATTTGATTTTGTATTGCAGTTCATTTGTGATGTCGAAATAGCATTGTTGTTGATCCATGAGTTGTTGTTGCGACTCCATATATGCATGTTTCCACATCTCCTGTATACAACAAACACCGTAACACCGACATGAGTTAATATTTTTTTCACAAGTAGAATATATAAGAAATAATGGACATATGATACTCACAGCTGTACCCATACTGACATTATAATTGGGTTTTGGATACTCCCCCAAATACTCCATTATAATAGGAATATGAATCGCTTCAAAATTAGGGCCGCATACTCGAGTTGTAAGATTTTTTGTTGGATATGGGAAGAGATGACAATCGACGGGCACCAAATCTTCAGTGTATCTGCTTTTTCGTTGCGGTGCTGGTTTGCGTACATAAGCATCGTTATCCTGCGTACCATACAAATCCCTCTTTCCTTCATGTACAATTGCACCTGTGTACTTACCAACTGACTTCTCCTTCCACCACAACTTATACTCATGATCGGGTACTTCAACGTAATCCAAGGAATTAAGTTGATGGTTGTTGTACAAATAGTCATTGTTGATTTGTACTATTAAATCCGGAGGATTGCACGGTATTACTGTCATACCAAGAACTTTTTTGAGACACCGTTCGCCCAGGTACAAGATATTGTGACCAAATGGATCGTAAAAGACCCTCCGTGTTACAGACATTAGTTTAGCCTCTTCCACCTCGGGTTTAGTCTTCCATTCACTATCCTCCCATGGAGACCATACTACAGAATCAAATGGAAAGTTATCAATCTGGTAACACACCTGAATTACTGAATGGGTACCTGTATCATTCCGTCCTCCTCTTTTACTTTCTCTTTAGTATCCATCATATAACCTACCCTCTGTCCACGGATCCATATTTTCATTCTCCGCCTTTGTATAGGGAAATAAACATCGAAAATATGCCCAAAACCAAGGCTGCAATAATCTTAGTTATTATTAACAACTAATTATTTTCATTATACAGTCACAAATAAAAAATAAGTAAGGAAAGTAAGATTAGAAGTGGGTATGAATTTTTACCATCAATGGATACGAAAAGAACTGCAAGTCAGGCTTGTTGCACGTTACTCCAGTACTCAAGCCCCATAGCATACTACCGTACAAAGCCGAACCCAATGCCTCAGCACATCTAAATCCATCATTATACTAAGCCATTTAATCTCAACAACATTGTTCTTGTTTGGGAAAAGTATATTCCCAAAACACCAAATCAGAAACCATCTTGCAATCTGCTCCTGTTCAAGAACAGTGTTATCTAAGCCGAGTCTATGGTCAAGAAACGTTTTAATCAAACTCTTCATGATCGCCTTGCCTCTATCCAGAATTTGAACTCTCAACTCGACAATGTTTTCTTGTCTAACTTCTTGTATTCCATGAAAAACCATTGCTTCATCTCCTTTCTTTCTTCTTGTTGTAGACTGTGCGTTAATATATGTGAGCAAACAATCTATGGTTTGGGGAGCAATCTCATGCAGTCGTTCCATACTAATTTTTTCCAATGTTATACGATTTCCTTGCCCAATTGGAATTCAGGTAATTTGAGTGAAGTCTAATGGGGTAAACCCAATTTCAAAACTAGGGAAGTGAAATGTATTGGTGGTATGCCACCACTTTTCAAATATAACAGTAGTTAGGCAGTTGCCTTGTAATTTCGGATAATGTATCTTGAAAATTGAACTAAACCCGTAGTCTTCTACAAGTTGTCTAGCATGTGGAAATAAACAAATGGCGGTATACATTTCATGAAGTTGGCTTACACTACTTCTATGTTTAAGAGCTAACTGCTTCTCATCTGTCGAGATTGGGATTTTCAGTTTATGATCACTATGTTCTTTAGAAGAAACCGGAATATGTTCATTCATAATTCGTTGAGAATCAGCGGAGTACATATACAACACACATGGACACAAAATCATCACAAAACAATCCATTTTATTCTAAAATTCTACAATGCATATGCATATATATTGTACAAAATAATGTATCAAAGAAGAACAAAATAATAATTCAGTCCTAAATTATCCATTCAAATACAATCTCTACGCCAACAATCTGGCCTAGATATAATACCTATTCATTTAATCAACCATCAATCAAAAATTATGAATAATAATACCATATATATGTCAACAATCATTCATAAACAAAAACCACTTTGATTCAATCAACAATATACCATAAATTCACTCAACAATGTGTCAAACGATCAAACAACATACAAGGAAGCTTTTTAATGAACCTAACATCTCCAATTTAATCATAATCAAACTGAAATTAAATTTAAACCCTAAAATTTAAAACACTCACCTTGGAATATTTAGTTGATGAAACACGAAATTGTAATGGGCAAATGCTTCACCGTATACTACGGAACAAACCCATTGAATCTTAACTCTTGAATCGCACCAGAGGGTCTTCAAATCAAAATGGGGTGTGGAGAGGAGCAAAATAGAGAAGAAGAAGAAGAAGGAAGAAGAAGAACTGGGGAGCCCGACCTCGCTTCTGAGGACTTAACCCTATGATACGACTACTGAGTAGCCGTAATAGTCAAGTCAACGAGTTGACTAATACGGCTACTTAGTAGCCGTGTGACACTATTTATACGGCTACTCAGTAGCCGTTTCATGTAGGGAAGGGATGAGACGCCTCCATAGCAAGCTTGCCTTTCATGTGCCATCCCTTCCCTACATTTGAGGAATAGGGAAGGGATAGCCAGCACCATAGTGCTAGCTCTCATGTTATCCATATCATCTGACGAATGACTCAATTTAGTTGATAAGTAGAAGAAAATGGAGTCATCATACCATAAAGTCTAATGCATATAGTAAATTGTTTGTTTGTTTTTTTTTCTTTTTTTGACTTAAAAGATTAATTTCATTGATCACGAAAAGAAAATGGAAAAAAAAAAAGAGAAAGAACGCCTAAGCGAGTCCAAGAGGAAGGCGGTTGCCAACCAAAACCAAGAGAAAACAATAAAAGCGCAGCCACAAAAGCGCAACAACAAAGCCAAACATAAAAGAGTTAACAAGTTAACTCCAATCTTAGCTACACAAGCTCTCTAAACTAAAAATGACTATTCCTAACTTGGGATCTATGACCTCGCCCCAATTTCTCCTGTTTATCATTCTTCGAGCTGCCAATATTTCCATCACAGTTAAGCCTAGGAAGCCCACTGTCTTTTCTTCTCAAATCTCTTCCCTTTCTTCTTGCCGTCATTTCTTCGCAGGACATGAACTTGGGATCGTCAGCAGAATCTTCACTGTATTCTTCAACGTCTTCAACACTTACTCTATCTTTTGCCACCACCGGGGAAGCACTAATAACCAACTGTCCCGAAGTTTCCTTTTTCCTGCTATCTATTGGGAACCTGCTTTCTTGAGTAAAGTCGCTTAGCATCAAAAAACGATTCTGTTTTGGAGCAGTAATTGGGTTGGACAATTTTTTTGGAGAAGGCGCTGACTTAACAGACTTAATTGGAGAAATTACCTGATTAACTCCCCTGTTCGGAGGAGTCTTACCTTTTACAACTGTCCAATCTCCTTGTGAGTTATCCCCTACACTGCTTCCTTCATTCTCCAGCACACCAGCATGTTTCGAGGCTAAAGGTATTTGCTTTATATCAGGAGCCTTGATAAAAGCCTCTGCAGTATGCTTGTCTGGTACCACCTTATCAGATTTAATCTTGCTAAATCTGTCGCCAGAGCTATTCAGTTCCCCTGCAATTTTACTGCCATCTTCATTTCCAGTATCTTTCTTACTACTAGCTAAAGTACCATTAATTCCAGCTTCATTGATTTTTGGAGTTGTATATGCTGCTCCACTAGTCATCTGGGCGTTGATAGCTTTTGTAGCTAATGCCATTTTATCACCACCCTCAATAGTTCGAGCACCAGACATTATCTTCTCAATCCCTGAATTTTGATGTGGATGCATTGTTCTGACCTTTTTAGATATCCATTTGCTCTTCAGTTTCCTTGAGCAATTCCTTGTATTGTGACCATAGACCATACAAGTATCACACTTCGGTGGTCTCCATTGATATTCCACAGGGAGGTCAAAAGAAATTTTCCCATCAATCAATAAGGGAATGGAAGCAGGATAATCAAAATCTATACCAATTTCAATGCATATCCTAGCATAAGACAGTCTAGTTTGATTAATTGTACATCATCAGCTAGCAGCGGAATTCCTAGGTAACTTGCTATCAAACTAAGACCATCACTGTTCCACATATGGAGTGGAACTCCAAAAAAATTGACCCAAACTGGCACAGTTTTGATGTCTGCAATTGATTTTTCAATCAAATGAGACCAAGGTCTCAAAGTGAAAAGCTTGTTGGAGATTAGGAAAGAACCCAATTCTAAAGCTTCCCTCCGATCATCATCATCCAAAATTCAAATATGAAGGCACAATCACCAAAGAGCTTAATGCTTACCTCCTTTTTTAGCTTCCACAATTTCGACACAGTTAGTTGAACTGCAGAGAAAGAAAGTCTGTTTCCCACAAACCCAACTAACTAATCAAATTGTTGAAATTTGAACATTTCTGTTTCTGGCAGCATGGGATAATAATTCTTGGCAGATGCAAGCGGCTTAAGGTGCATCTCCCAAGACACTAAAAGTAACTGCAGTCATGAGTTGTTAAATTGCCAAATAAGTAAGCCATATTTGATTATTTATTTTTTTGACCTTTTTCATTTCTGGCATAGTGCTGGACAAGATGCTACATCCGGACACTATTTATAGCGGTGTCTGAAAATCACGTGGTAATATTAAAGCTGTTTCAGCAGAAACGTTGATTATAAACTCGTCTCCATGAGACGTTAATATTAAAACCGTCCAAAGTGTGGGCGTTGTTATAAAAAAACGTTTGACTCCAAACGGATTTTATAAAGACTCCTTAACATTAAAACCGTCCAAACAAGAATCTTTTAGAATCAGGATTATGGAAAAAGACTTCAATCACTCTTACATTACTCTTATACCAAAAACCTCAACTCCTCAAACTCCGACAGATATTAGACTTATCAACCTCAGTAACACAATTTATAAGCTTATATCCAAAATCCTAGCCATAGATTAAAACCTATCTTAAATATGATCATTTCTCCGAACCAATCTTCCTTTTTATCGGGAAGACAAATCACGGATAATATCATCATAGCTCATGAACTCATACATTCGATGAAAACATCCAAAAATAAAAAGTCTTTTTTTTTCTCTCAAGATTGATCTTCCAAAGGCTTTTGATAGAGTCGAGTGGTCCTTTATCAAAAAAGCTCTATCTTCATTTGGTTTTTGTGATAATTGGGTAAATCTCATTGCTCAGTGCGTTTCCACCACATCCTTCTCCGTTCTGCTAAATGGGTCTCCGAGACCATGTTTCACTATAATTCTAGGGGTTTAAGACAGGGTGACCCTCTATCCCCATATCTTTTCCTAATTTGCATGGAGGTCCTCTGCAGACTCCTCGACAAAGCTACAAGAGAAAATAAAATCTCAAGGCTGAAAATAAACAAACACGCCCCTACAATCTCCCACCTTTTTTCGCTGATGACTGTGTTCTGTTCACCAAAACGGATCTTGGGGAAGCAAAAAACTTATTAGATATTCTTTCTAAATTTAGGGAAATTAAGAGACAAATGGTAAATTTGCAAAAATCAGGAATCTACTTCAGCCCCAAAATCCATCCCAAACATGGAAAAATCATAGCAAAAATCCTAAAAGTGTTGATGTTGGCTAAAGAAGATGGATACCTAGGAACCCCACTCTTTTTCGATAAGAACAAGAAAGAGAATTTTGAGCTGCTTCTTCAAAGGTATTATAATACTCTACAAGGATGGAGAGATAAATTGCTATCTCAAGCGGGCAGAACAGTGTTAATTCAGTCTATCCTCCAATCTTACCCAACATATCAAATGCAAATACTAGCTCTCCCCAAAGATACTTTAGATAAATTAGACAAGATTCAAAGAGATTTCTGGTGGAATAAGGATAAAGATAAAGGAAAAGGTGGATATATAAAAGCTTGGAAAGGCATGTGTAAACCAAAATCGCAGGGGGATTGGGAATAAAGAACCCTCATAATTGCAATATAGCTATGCTAACGAAGCTTGACAGTAGAGTTATACCGGAAAAAGAGCAATTGTGGGTAAAACTTCTGGAAGCGAAATATTACCATAACTCCAACCTTTTCGAACCTTCGAGAAACTATGATCTCTCTTGGATTTGGACAAGCATTCAAAAATGTCTCAATATTATAAAGGGAATTTTATTTGGCAAGTGAAAAATGGAGCCAAGACAAAGATATGGGAAGACAATTGGATACCAATTCGGAAAACATTATTAAACCAACTGATAGAATAGATCATTTGCCGCAAAAAGTTCAAGAGCTAATAAATAAGGAAGGAATCTGGGATTCTGAAAAATTAGATAAATTCTTCTCGCCAAGAATAAAACAAAAAATATTAGCTATCGCACCGAATAAAGATGATGAAGACAGGATCAGATGGAAACACCAAAAATCTGGGGATTTCACAGCAAAAAACATCTACAATTATCTCATCAACCAAAATGATGACAATGTGGAAAATATGGATTTCCCTTGGGAAAAACTATGAAAGTTACAGGCAATTCTTCGAATTAGGATCGTTATTTGGAAACTGGTCCAAAAAGCGCTTCCAACCAATAGCAGACTAGCAACTCACAACCCGAAGATCACTCCTGAGTGTCATATGTGCAATAACCAATCTATAGAAAATGAAGATCATATGTTTAGAAAACGCCCTTTCGCTAGATTAATATAGTTTGGTTGCTCCATGGACGCGATCAATACAAATATTGACACAGTCTCTATTATTAAATGGGTTGAAAAATGGATAACGGACCCAAAAAAATTTCGGATCTTGGTGAACATATTGCTACCATACTTTAGTTTATTTGGAAATATAGATGTGAAGTAGTTTTTAGAAAAATCATCCCTAACCCAGCATCTCTGATTCAACAAATCAAGAATTTCATCCAGTTTTATTTTCTTTTCAAAGAGCACAAAAAGAAAGATGTCCAGAAACAAAAGTCGTCTAAACCCTCGTGGAACAGCTTCAAGGCGGACATGATAATTTTCACAGATGCGTCTTATAATAAAAATAACTTATCCATGGGATATGCTTTCATTCTTTATTCAGTAGATCAAGAGGCGTTCTTGCATATTTCTGTAGGTTCAGATTGGGCCTCTTCAGCTATACACGCAGAAGCAAAAGCACTTTTATTAGCGGTAAAATGGCTACAAGTTAATATTGTATCTAGTGTAATTTTTGCTACAGATTGTAAAGTGTTGGCGGACTACATCAACAAAGTAGGAACAAACTCTTCTTAGACAGCAGAGCGCACTTTAGAAGAAATTACTTCAATTATAGATGAACTTCCACAAGCAGAGGTAAAATTCATTAGCAGAGACCACAACGCAGCAGCGGACTCAGTGACTAAAGAAGCAAGGATCAGAATACTACAATACAAATCATTGCACCTGAATCAGCGGGTGTAAAAGGAAAACATTAGCTCTAATATTTTTCATAAAAATGAAATTGTAGACCTTCTATACTTTATTGCTTAATTAATATATTTTACCTTTCTCATAAAAAAAAAAACATTAAAACCGTCCAAAGTGTTTTGTTTGGATTTTAAAACAACATATTTTATGAAGATGTTTTGATTATGTAAAGACATCTGTCTTCAAACTTATTCAAACACCAATTATATATATATATATATATAAGTTTGAGTCTAGACGTAAACATTAAATGCCTTTAGCGAGACGTTTCTTTAGACAATGTTTGGCCCAAACGCGGGTTTTAATGGCGTCTCAGTTTTACATGCAACTTATATAAGCGTCTGGATGCAGAGCAACTTATTTGCGTCTAGCTATATATATGAAAATCGCCAAATTAAGTTTTCATATTTAGCAACCTCATTTAAAAATTTGGGAATATGTGAAAAGACGAGTTTACCCAAAATATACCACAATCATAAACTTTTCTACATATAAGTCCTCTTACCGAAAGTGATTGTCTATGGACTGAGTCGAGACAATACAACGAATCGGTATTCACACTTTGTGTGATCGCCTATGGATACGAGATCGAGAAAATACAACAATCAAAGTGTGATTACTTGATAATAGGTTCGAACTTAACCAAACTTTATAGGATCACTATCAAGTAATACAGAGTTAATGTTTGTGTAATTTACTTTAAATTATAATAACAACAATTATAATTGCGGAAAACAAAAGTACATGACACAACAAGATTTTGTTAACGAGGAAACCACAAATGTAGAAAAACCCCGGGACCTAGTCCAGAATTGAATACTCTCAGAATTAAGCCGCTATAAAAAATCAAACCAACTTCGTATAGTTGAGACCACACAACTAAACCTATAGTTCACCTAGTTTCTTCAGTATCCCTACGCTTCCGACATTCGATAAGTGCACGCACTGGAACAATTCCTTTGGTTCTTATTCCATACAATAAAGGAACAACATATATTTTCGGTAACAACTCTATTCAATCTCAGTGATATGAGTTAGACAAAGGCTCTTCTGTTTATCCAATAAACTCCTTTGTCGGGTTTAGATCAATATATCTAACAACTACCAATGTAGCAGAATTTAGATTTTTCAATCAAATATATAATCTATCAAGATACTATATAGTGATGCCGATATACGCAACTAATCAATCAAATCTATCAAGGATAAACCGATTATAGTTAGATCCCAGCCGATCAAGTTTTGTGCACACCAAAGATATGAAACCAATAAGAAATCTTCTTTGTCTTCCAATCTTCTTTAATCTTCAATAAACACCTGCACACCAAAACTTGAATCTCTTGTGATCAATCACGCACAGAACAGAGTCTGTTAACAATGGATTATCACAAGACGTATTTATATTTCCAAACAGTTCTAAAGATCCCGTCGACACTTCGATCTAGTGTGGGTGAATCTTATGTCAGAAGAGAAGATTCTCAAGAATTAACAAACTAGGTGCAATCAAAGTTCAACAACCGTTAGTCAATCGAATCAAATCGAAAACTTATAATACTGCAATTATCTAGTTTCCCAACAAAGGTACTCGTAGAGCTTCTTGATCCCACAGAAGTCTTTAAACGAGCGATCGTAAGAGATTTCGCCTAATTAGGGTACTTTCCTCTCCGAATAGACGGCTCCACAAGTAACAACACAACAAGGTAGTTTTGCTGGCTCTTAGGATAGTTTGCTCGAAATGCAAACTTGGGTATTTATAGACCAAGGAAGTTTGGACACCAAGGAATTTCCAAAACCGAAATATTCAATAAATGCAATAAATGCCCAAAATCGGTTTTCATAATTCATGGAAATGCTCTGTCCAATATTACCGAAATCTCACTAGAAAATCTCCAATTAGTAAATGCATAGTACCAATTTTTATTTTCCAGAGATATGCATTTTAATTGCTAGTAATTAAAAGCATATAAAATTAATAACCTTAATTAAAAGATTCTTAATTTATCTTGGTCCCGGATCTCCTTGAGTTATTAAGAATATCTTTGAACAATAAAACACAAGAGTTACTGAACATGTTCAAAGTATGTCGACATCTTTTCCTTTGTAAATACTTTTTCATATTTACAATCTTGGAACGGGTTATACCACACTTCCAAACAAGTTTAGAATTAGTTCATCTGTATTCCAAGAACAACTATGTGATTGATCAAATATCAATACACTAATCATGGATTTACGGTTCCACCAAACACAAGGATCAGTTCTACCTTAATATGGTTACCGGGATCGGTTACATCAGTTACCATGATCGGTTACGTCAATTACCAGGTCCGGTTACCATATTCTCATGGTATTACTTGTGATCGGTTACACTAGTCACTAGGATCAGTTTACCAATTACCAGGACCGGTTGCGCCAATTACAAGGATCGATTACACAACTCTTTTGTGATTGGTTATACTAATTACCAGGATTGGCTACACCAATTAAAAATATCGATCATACCATCTTAGGTGATTACTTAGGATCGGTTACACTAATAAAAGTCATACCAATACATAAGTCAGGCATTGTGACTAGTTTTACCAAGATATATAACAAATTATGATCGGTTCTACTAACTCACACATATTGGTAATCCAAAGATATGCAATGAATAACAATACCAGTAAGCCTAGCGATTTCCCTTTCGATTCATAAACAAGTTCATGAATGTACTTCCTTTAAACAAATATAAACATTGTTTCCTAGGATGAAATCTTCACCTTTACCCATACACATAATCACAATAGCATTCATACGATTACGTCGATATCTTATATACGAAGTTCGAAAGATAAGCGTTATACTTCGTATTCTAATTCCTTAACACTATGTATACTAGAGTATAATCATTCATAGCTTCGCAGTTATGTTTTCAATATAGCACGACTTTAAAGATACGTTAGGAATGAAACAGTTCAAGTCACAATATTACTAATCTCAAGAGGAAGGATGATGTCGTCGATGTAGCTTGTTACTTCTTCACATTCTTCAAGTCTTCGAGTAATACTTGTATGTCTCATAATCCTAATCTTTCTAGCCTAACCTATACGAAGTTGTCTCTAGTATATAATCAAGCGACTCTTTAATTGAGTTTTGATTCACTAAAATATGACAACCAAACTTGACATACCAACGCTTGGTGGGTTCAACTGAGCTATGCTCTAACAATATGGAAACTATGACAACCCAAATTATGCCTCATTTTATTGCCATATATGGCTTATAGCAATAACACTACGGTTGCTCTAAGACAAGTTATACAGATAGCCATCCAAATTGCAGGGTTTTAACACGATTTAGCCACCACAGCGGAATGTAAATCCGGATGGGCTAGATTGATATGCTGGTGTTGATGGTGGATTTTCGACAAAGGCTAAAATGGTAAAATCATGATACTGCATGTTTCTGGCCCGAATTTAGGAATGTATGTGACAATTCATATTTTATGACCCGTGAACCATTTAACGATCTATGACTGAGCGAACTTCCTCTCAGAGCTATGGATATGTTTCTCGAAAATCTTCTCAGCTGAGCTTTCGATGCTTCACACATTTCATCATCACCTCTACATAGAATCAACATGATTGGCGTCTCCTAGACATATTGCATGCTAGTGTAGAGCTTAACGCCTTCAGGACGTCACGCTGCTCGTTGTCCCATGACTACGTAGAGAGACCCTGTATAGAATCTCTTAATGATTGGGCGGCTCCTAGACATATTGTATGCTAGTATAGATCCTAACGTCTTCAGGACGTCACACTATTCATTGTTCCCTGACTATACACCCCCTCAGAACGAGTATGATGCTTCAACTATCTCATATCTCAATTATGAAAATAGGTTAATTCTAGTGTGTCATTCATCAACTGAATTCCTAGAAAATAATATATTTTATCTCATTACTCTGTTTCATGGTTGATCCTCATCTGGATTCCATGGATTATTAATAGATACTCAACTCATTTTATTACTTTGTTTCATGAATTATTCTCAGCTGAATTTCATGAATTAGTAATAAATATTCACCGATCGGGAATCTGGGCCACCACTGAGTAAGCCCCGAGAAAATGGTGCGAGTGTATTTAACAATAATGCACAAACGAGCACCCGAATGCACGAACGAGTATTCAAAAATATGAACAAACAAGGAAAACTATGCAAAATAAGGAGGAAAGATAATATCAATAAAATAATAAAGAGGCGCCTAAGGGGAATGGGCCCACTGGCCGGCCGGTCATGTCGCCGTGGCCGGTCCCGCACCTCTCTCCATTATTTTATATTATTTTTCCTCATCTCATGAGGACTCCTTCATTAGAGCAAAACTCTTATTTTTTTTTCATCTCATAAAGACTACTTCGTGACCGGTCCCACACCTTACAATTCCTTATTTTCTCATATTATTATTTCCTTCATCTCATGAAACTCCTTCTTTGAGCAAAAACCCTAGTTTTTCAATATTTTCTCAAATATTGCTTAAACCATGAAAAAGCCAAAAAGTCAAAGGGTTACATGACCGACTAGGCTTCTCACGTCAAAAATTAAAATATTATTATTTTAATAAGATCAAACTCTTGTGAAAATCCAAAATATTGCTCAAAACGCGCACCAGAAAATACCAAAACTCTCAGAACTTAGAAACGAGCAGTATGGTGATACGGGCATGCCACCTTGACCGACCAAGGTCGGCCCTTAGGCTTGCAAGGAACCGGTCCAACACTTTTTCATAATTTTGACCTAATTAGCTCTCAACAGTTCATATTGGGTCCAAATTCTCTCCAACCAACTTGGAATCTTCTCAATCGACCACCAGTTGTTCCCACGACCACCAAGGTCCGGTCCCATGACCCCTTGGCTGGTTCTCATCTCTCCATAATTAGGTTTTAATACCTAACACTCAGACGAGCCCTATTTTAATAAATGATGAAACCAGCGTTTGGTCATCCTTTCACCAACTGGTCAACAAAGGACTTTGGTGCATGATCACTCGTGCACCCGGGCGCTACATGGTCGACCATCATCCCATGTAGCCGGTCCCTCCTTCACTCAGTGACTTATTTTCAGTAAATCATCAACTGATCAACAATCGATCAAAATTAAGGTTTCGAACTGAATACTCTGCAAATCATAATTCTGAGCAAGTTCAAACACTAATAATTTTATGTTGATCCATCAATCAACATCTGGATTAATTATATAATATTCGGTCCAGCTACCAATAGTTTAATTAATATTTTATTTGGTCATACTACCAATAATTCATCAAATGAGCAATATTTGCTCAGACGAGGAATGTTGATTCAACTATCAATATTCAATAATTTATCAAATGATCAATGTTTGCTCGGACGAGCAATATTTGCTCGAATATTGATTCAACTATCAATATTCAGTAATTCCTCAAATGAGCAATGTTTTCTCAGACGAGGAATATTGATTCAACTATCAATATTCAGTAATTCATCAAATGAGAAATATTTGCTCAGACGGGGAATACTGATTGAACTATCAATATTCAGTAATTCAACAATTTATCATACGAGCAATATTTGCTCAGACGAGCAATATCTGCTCAGATTATCAATATTCATAATGTTGATTCAATTATCAACATCATTCATTCGAGAACTATACGTCCCAGCAGACATGTTCAATCCATGAATCCTAGAGCATTCAGTAATCATGCTCGACTGAATAATACGTAGACTCATCATCTAATCAAGTTAACAACCGATTAATTAAATACACGACTGCCTTGCAGACTCCACAAATCATGATACATCAATCATGTCACATGGGGGGATATTACTTAGGGTTTTTGTCTGGCGGCCTACGGCACGTGTGCTCATCTACGATGAGAAATGTGAGTAAGTCTTGCAAGCAGTTGAGGGATTTAGCAAAGTAGTGGGTGGAAAGTCAACCAAGTCTCTGCACGACCTGGAACTGGTTAAACCACGATTTCATACTTTCCCACTCTTTCACTCGAGGAACCGTCACACTTAATGGAGGTTAATGTGTCTACATTATAGCAATATAAATAAGTTTCTGAATCCATGATTGAGGACAAGACTGGTCGGACAGACAAAATCTATCGTCTAACCAAGAATCATCGTGTGAGAAATAATCTCTCTCAAATGAGCAGAATTAAAACTTATTCGAACCCAGCAGTTCATTTGCAGAAACCTACAACACATTCACAATCCTTAATCACCATTGACCTCACACACTTCTCAGCTTCCCTCCTACAGATCGACCCTCTTCCCTCTTTGTGACCGAATTGACTCTGGAACGGCCATTGTCTTGGTTTAGGCCGGAGTCCTAAAGATTGATCTCTCGAACTCAAAACACTCCCGTGCAGTGCATCAGTTTGAGGTTAGGCAGTTTGCTCGGTTGTGGAGTCTCCGTACGTACGGTCGTCTCTCCACTTCCTAAAAAACCAGCAAATCGTTTTGCCTCATCAACAGATTGGCGACCACAGTGGGAGATTTATCTCTCGGTTGCAATCCCAATTTTCTATAAGATGGTTGATCTTAGTTCAGGCTCACTTACAAATCCTACCTATTATCAAAATAATGATAGCACTAGCAACAATGGTGGTACTCCAGTCATTCTTCCCGTTTCTAACAACGGCGCTACTGATACTACCCCTCAAATCAACAATACCAGTGTCCATGCTGAAGTTAACATTGGTACAAGCAACAATCCTCTCTTCGGCCGAGCTCCTAAAGAAATCAGGAAGATCCACCTACCATATCCGATCTCATGAAGGTTCAGGAAATTCTTGCCAAGAATCAGACAGACATGGCGACAACACAGAAAGAGTTGTGCACCTATATCAAGACTCTGACAGATAAGTTGTCGTCTAAGCAAACTCATCCCCAACGCCAGTCAGATAAAGAAAGAGGTGAGGAAACATCCTCAATTGGTAATCCAGAAATCTTCCCAATCCACATCGTTGAAGATGGTGAAGTCCGCAATAACCCTCCAGCAAAGGAATCAGTAAGGTTCATCACTCGAGAATATTTGGAGCGCTTTCTAGAGAATATGGAAAAAACAAGACATCTTATGTCCATCGTCACCAATCTACATATCATTCTACTATACAGAGAGTTCCTCTTCCGAAAGGTTATACTTGTACAACGTTCACACTTTATGATGAAACAGGCAATACTCGAGAACATCTCTCTCGGTTCTTGGAATCATTGAGCGAGCATGAGTACAACCATGTTGTCCGATTGAAGGAGTTTTCAAAATCCTTAACCAGCAGAGCATACACATGGTGCAACAACAACACACCAGGAAGCATCACTAGTTGTAGAGAATTGATTAATGTTTTCTATAGAAAATACTTCTTCTTTTCAGAACAGGTCACCCTCTCAGACACGGGAAGAACGTTTAAGAGGAACAGTGAAAATCCCAATGAGTACTTAAAAATGTTCAGAGTCCAAGCTTTGGATTGTCATGATCCAAATGTCACTAGACAACAACTCGTAGACTTGTGCATTAATGGAATGATCATGGTCTACAAATCTTTACTGGAGAATATTTTATTCCAGACTTTCTCAGAGCTTCATGAAGCAGGGAAAAAGTCAGCAACTACCGCTCCGGCCCCAGTGGAAAGAGCGAATGCTACAAAAGTGGAGGAACCGCAGGAAACTCGAGGAAGTTCCAGGCGCCTGATCAATAAGCAGTACAATCTCCAACCTTCCATGAATGTTTCTGAAGGAAGCAAGAGTAAATCCGAGTCACGACAGCATAAGAACGCTTCTCCAACATCCCAAGCTCCTCCGAAAGGGCAAAGAAAGGATAATCAATCTTGCACAAACCTTGACCCGGCATCAACAAGTGGGGAAATGATCAGATAGACTCAAACTTCCGTCTTCTCATTGAATAAGCGATCGAGTTACTGGAAGTCTGGGTTCAAGATGATGCAATCAAATTTCCGTTCATCAGGAGAAAGCCAACTAAAGAAGAAATGGAGAATCCCAGGAGAGTTTCAACTAGGGACTGAAGGAGTACACAGGGCCCTCTCCCAATCAAGATCTTCACTCTCCCTTAACCTATCAAAAAGGGAGTTCAATCCTTGGTCGAACATATATGTGAATTTCTCTATCTGTTGAAGGCACAAAGGAGAGACATGTTCAAAGTACTGAATCACATCGTTTCAGGAAGTCTACTCCCGAAATACTTCCTGAGCCTCCATCCAGAAACAAAGAGATGTACGAATGGGGACTGTTTACCATAGTCAATCTCAAAGAAAACCAATTTGGGAGAACGTTGATCGATGCTGGCACCGCTATCAACATTTTTCCCTAAAAACCTTCAGAGCTGCAGGCATCACTCGAAAAGAAGTTACTCATGCTCCTATCTCAATCAGAGACCATGAAGGAACGCTCAGAGATGCTTATGGCTACATTACTCTCAAGGTGAAAATAGGTTCAACCTGGACAGAAACCAAGTTTCACATAATCAGGAAGATCCAGCATATGACACGATCCTCGAACGAGCGTGGATCCACACTGAAAAGATGACTACTGACAAAGCGTCTTTGGTTGCACATCTTCGACGAAAAAAGTTCTGATCCAGAATATTTGGCGGACGTTCCATCATCAGAGCACTTGGAAGAATTTCGAACTTCGACGAGGTTGAGACAAGAACCTGCAAAAGATGCATAAACATTCATCAAGAGGTTCCACACTCAGGCAAGTCTCATTCCTCCCATGTCTATGTCATTTATTTCCTCACATGCTATCCTAGCATGAGGACTCAATTCTTCTAGCAACTCTGCTATTACAAGACGTTATGAATAAGTAGCTTCACCACATTAATATTTTACCAAGTGGTTGAATCTGATGCCTCTCGGACTCGAGCATCTCACTGAAACATTCATTACTGAGATGATGTCCAAGTCTGGAAAAAAACACTTTGGGCGTTTCTCCATAGCCTTGCAGGAGTGTCCATGTGCTCCACAAAATCAGAAAGTTTGCACAAGTGTTGAATCCTACTACCGCAACGAAAGGAATTTTGAATCAACAAAAGATACTCGAGATCGAGACGGTCAAGCCTAAGACATTCGACGTTTAAGGGGTGTGAGGTTTCAACACTCAAGCAACTAACGTTTGAAGCATTTAGGATTTTCTTATCTTATTCGTTATTTTCAATTCCTCCTTGGATTAAGCAATTGAATCTATCAAACCAAAAGAAAATCCCTACAACTGTCAATCATCTACTTCTCCAAGGCCAACTGAAAGTAAAAAACCTCTCATATTTGAGTGCTACATTCTTCAGAAGCCTTCAAACTGTACTCCCAATCAAAGAGTACACCTTCGATAATGATGCTCTAGCTTCAGCACAAATATCTCGATGATGACACACTGATTCAACACCAGCACAATCAAAGCGTAACTGAACTACAATCGATAAGTCTTCACTATCCCATGATAATACTTCTGAAGAAGATGCAACATCATTCATCAATGAATGCTACAAACTCCTTCAACTCTGCTTAGTGAATGAGGGATGCACAAGTCATTGCAACCTGATGTGATTCCATGAAACGTCATCAAACGGGACCTATCTACATCATTGTAAATGGGGAAAAACGATTTGCTGGTTTTTAAGGAATTGAGGAGACGATCGTATGGAGGAGACTCCTCGAACCGAGCAAAATGTTAAACCTCACACAGATGCGCCGCTGCAAAGGGGGTGCTTTAGATTCGAGAGATCAATCTGTAGTACTCTGGCCTAAATCAAGACAATGACCGTTCCAGAGTAAATTCGGTCACAAGAGAGGATGGGTTGATCTGTAGGAGGGAAGCTGAGAAATGTGTGGAATCAATGGTAATCAAAGATTATGGGTGTATGAATTCCGAATACGATAAGCTCTGAGTGATTGAAATTGCTCAATTGAGAGTAGTTGCTCAATTGATGAGTTGATGATCTCGTGTTGTCGATGAGACGTGAGATTGATGATACTGATGATGTTTCAATCATGATTCAGAAACTTATTTATATTGCTGGAATTGTAGACACCATGATTCCATGAAGTGTGACAGTTGACGGAATCAAGGAGTGGGGAAGTGGAGACCGTGTTTGAAACCAGTTGCTCAACGTGTGGAGACTTGGTCGATTTTCCACCCACTACCTCGTGAATTCTTTCAACTGATTGCACGATTTGCTCACATTCCATCGTGTGTTTGAACACACGTGCCGTAGACCGTCAGACCAAAACCCTAAGTGATATCCCCCTAGTGACACGATTGACGTATCGTGGTTTGTTAGTCAATTGATGACTTCGTGGTTTGATGGGACGATGAGTCCATGTAGTCGTTGAGTTGAACATGATGTTCTGAAACTCGTGAATTGAACATGTCATAAGACAGAGGTATAGTTCTTAAGATGTGGATTTGATCATAGAATCAGAACAATTGTTATTGTCATTCCATGGGACCAGTCGTGGATTCGACCATGGAATAGGAGCAATTGTAATTAGGAATAATTAACTTTGTGGCTCTATACTAGCAGAGCAAGCTGTCTAGGAGCATTAATTATCCTGATACGAGCTTGCCGGTAAGTCATATCCTTTACATAGTCAGGGTAAACTTGTTGTTTGTTCCTGAAGACGTTATCTCTCTATACTAGCAGAGCAAGCTGTCTAGGAGCCTTCCATCTCGTGATGCTATATAGAAATAATCACTGAAAGTATTCAGTATTCATGAGATATGCTGTTGTCCAGTCGTGAGACTACATATCTACATGTAGTCTGAGAGAAAGTACTCTCCGTTGAGAATTCGATGAGAGACCCGTGTCTCGATACACACGTCTGATTGCTGAATCAGATCTTCGTATAATTATGAGTTTACGAATTTAGACTTTGTCGAAAATACACCATCTACATTAAGTCCCCTGCTTACTGAGGAAATCTGTGTTCCTAAATCAGCATTAAATGGTGATTTTCCGGCCATAAATAATAATACCAGTAATTGAACTTAGTTCGTAAGTTGAGACGTTACCGGATTTAAAGAGCATGAGAAAACCACAACTCGATGAAGGCTTCAATGTCATGATTGGAGAGTCTTTTTTGATGAACATAAATTGGTGTTGAACCGCTGGTTTGGACGACGAGTCCGTGGTCGGTTAGGATTCACGGGTCGGGCCCAATAAGGAAATCCTTAGAAAATTAGGATTTGGAAATAAAAATTGATATAAAAGGGATTTATCCCTCTTTCTTTTATTTATTCCTCCCTCACACGACCAGCACCTTGATCAACTCTTCATCTTCATCACGCCAGCAACAGGAAGTTTTTGCCGGAGCTCCGATCGCCGCCGACCGTCGCCGCCACCGTCCGGCCAGTTTTCGGTCGGCGTCGACCAGGTGAGCGATTTTTTTTTTTTTTTTTTTGCTGTTGTTTACATGAATTTCATGAAGTGATCATGTTGAGATCATATACATGTGTATACAATTGGTGTGAGTTTTATGAAAAACCCTAGTTTTTGGTAAACGTATGTTCGTTCTGTCGTTAGTTTTGTAAACTAACTATAATCCCTGGTTTAGGAGAGATTTTTTTTTTGGTATATGAACCTAGTTTCAGTGATAAAACTTAGTTTATAAGATTTCATGTGTACCAAGGTTTTATCATAAAAGAAGTGAGTTTTCATGAAATTGCAAAAATCCTTCGCTTTAAAGACAAATAATGATGACACGAAGGAAAATATGTATGATGAACTTGTGTCCAGTGATAAAATTTTGCTTATGAGCTTTCATGTAAATACAAAACTTTATCATATGTATGAGATGTGAGCTTTCACACTTTTTTTTTTGAAATAAACCTTCGTTTTAAAGACAAATAATGACAACACGAAGGAAAAATAGTTTATATATATATATGCAGCCGTGACATATATTGTGCAAAATATGATGATATATTTTATTTGCATGAGTTTGTTTTCGTTAGATAAAATCCTTGAGAATTTATGTAAGCAATGTTGCATTAATTGTTGTTTTTTCGAAAAATCAAAACGTGGGTTTTGAGGAATCTTCGAAGATAGACGATATATTTTATTGTTGTAAACTTCATAGGTCAGTTGTGTGAATGTTCACATTATGAAAATTGTGTCCGTGATTTCATGAAAAATCAGTTTCGGAAATTAAATAAAGTTTTGTTCGTTTTTTGCAGTTTTCGAAGAGACGAACGATTTTGAGGTGTTAACTCTAGCATTACTATCACTATTGTTAGTGGAAGTATAAAAGGTAAGAGTTAAGAGTTACCATTTTTGCTTGTATTTCCTTGATTTATATCTGGACGGCATACTGAAGTAGAATGTAGTGTGAACCTTTTCAGCTACTTAGCAAAGATGTCCAATTCCCAAGCTGACGACGCCTCGAGGGAAGAGATGTGCGTTGATGATGGTGTCTCCAGAGATGAGACATGCATGTATGAAACTTCCGTTGGGGGAGACGAAGACGAAATCCCTGGGATTAAGAATGTTCCGAACATAGATGATGCATTATTTGAAAAAGATATTCCAGGAGCTGAGCAACATTTGAATTCCCAAGTGTATCGTCTTTTGATAAATCCCAGAACTGTTACTCAGAAGAAATTGGTGACTCCTAAGACAGTGATTCGATTTTTTCTTGAACGAGGGGTCTTCGCCTCATCAATCATAGAGTTTAAGATTTCTCGACGACCTTTGGAGAAATTTTCCGGCTGGGCGAGGCATATGTTGGGTTTTCCTCATGTGAGGACTATGCTCGACCAGGAGCAGGTGACGAGAGCTATTCAAGCTTTTGGAGAGTTGTTCATTTATCATGACGCAAGTGGTATTGTGGATCTGTTTGCTCGCTGGTGCATTCCCACTCGCACTTTCATATGTAGATGGGGAGAGTTTACCATTACCTTGGAAGACGTAGCGGCTCTGATGCATCTCCCAATCACGGGCAATCTTCCTGGGGATCTTTCAGATGAGGAGACCGCCGTTTCTCATGTCTTGACATCTGCAATGGAGAAGGCGAATAAGGCTGGTAGTAAAGGATGTTATGCTTCCTGGTTGACACACTGGTGGCCCAAAGACGAGGTTTCTGATAAATCCATTGCTTCTTTCTTATGTTTATGGTTGTCCAGAGACGTTTTTGAAGAAAGTGGAAACTTGTTGAAGCCTTTTGTGATTCCCTTTGCTATTAAGATGGCTCAAGGTGAGCAACTTCCGATAGGTACTTTATTCTTAGGCTCCTTGTATTACAACCTGGACTCCTTGATTATAGACTCCAGTGTATCGAACGGCTCTATGAAGATTGAGTGTTATGCCAACACGATGTTTCTTCAAGCTTTGATGTGGGAGCATTTTAAGAATTATGCACCTACTCCACGTAATGTTCTGCAAGGACCGAATACTGATGCGCGCCATACTTCCCTGAGAAAGATAATGCTAGGATCATGCGTTTGTCCACAAAATAGCCTCGTTCTCAAATACGCTTTATTGATGTGTTAGATGAAGAATCTGAGTTCAATTTTCGCCCGTGGGTGTCAGTCCCCGATTATGTTTCTTAGCCGATGACTTTCAATACTGGAGAAGGCACGAGTTTGACGTCTGCTGCGCATCTGAGTGATGGAGAAAGATCTTTCATGTTGAGTTGCACTCCTGGTCATTTGCTATCAGTCACATTTGGAGAGCTTTTAGTGGAGGAGTATAAAATTCATATAGCAGATCGACAAATGGGTATGGATCAGTGTGTTACAACTATACGGAGGAGGAAGCCATCAGTTGAGCAACTCAGGACTCATCTGGATCATACTCACGTGGATGGGAGTAGCTACTGGTTTCCTGGTTCTAGTAGATTCTCCTATGTAACCCCAGGTTATGTAGAATTCTGGGATCAGAAACTTGGGCATTTGCGTGGCTTTGTAAGATTTCCCAGACCTCCATTCAAGGATCTTCCTTCGGCTGAGATGAAATCCAGTCGACCAAGATTGAAGTATCTTTCTGGTGATAAACGAAAGTCGTCTCCAGGATGCTCTCAGGTATGTTTTTTCATATAATCTTCACGAAATTATAAGAACTGTATTCTGATTATATTACTGGATTTCACCACAGGACGTTCGTAATACACGACCTCGAACCGGTGTAGATTTCACAAAGACTGAGGCGGTTATTCATGACGGATAAGGCAGGCATAAAGGTTATAAGCTGTTACCCAATACCGTAAAGTCCCCAGTTGGTTCTTTGGTGAGTTCCTAATATTTCTCACCGTGACTTTCATTGCTATTAACATTAGAATCATGAAGCCAATGTTGTTAATTTTGTTGCAGAAGTTTACTCAATCGAGTCTTGAAGGTCTTGAATTTTCTGCTACTGAACAAGCAATCGCTGATTTGAGTGATGAAGAAACTGTAAGTATTTCTTCACATGTTCAAATGTGGTGCTTCATAGATGAAAATATTGATTGTAGAGGACATGTACAGGAGGATGTCGTCATGGAGATGGAGAATTATGGAATTCAATCATCCTCTGGGAATGTGAATGGAGGTAATTCCCAAGATTCGGAGCCGGATGGAAGTGATGTTCCTCTTGTCGTTGATGTGGACAACTCCAACCCCTTGGACACTTTGGAGACTCCTCAAGTAAGTATATATCTTGTATATTCTTCATAGAAGTATAAAAGTGCTGACTTGTGAATGAATGAATGAATGAGAACCCATGTGAATATATGAAAACTTAGTCGAATTTCGTCGTCAGAAAATTCAGAACGGCTTTTTAATAGAAACGCTGTAGAATCTTCGTCAGGAGTCGGATTTTGATGATATGCATGTGAAAAGTCAACCCCAGAAAATTTCCAAGCTTTACCACAGAAGCTTTTTAAGTTTTGAGCACGTTCAGAGCCTTAAAAAGGTGAAATAGTGAACTTCCAGGAGATTTCCAGAACTTTTTCAGATTGCGCATCACTTGATATATTGGCCACATCTACTCGCTCGTTCATCGGATTTCCATGAAAATTTGACATGTAATAGAGGAAATACATACGAAGAGAATGGCGTATGACCCATCCTAGGATTCCTTGTAGATGTATCCCAGTTCGTCTCCTAGTACAGGGAAGAGTTCAGTTTCTTCAGACGGACTCATCGTAAAATGTGTTTTCATGACTTTCATGTTATTTTCTCGTGACTTGAATGTAGTATGATGAACCTTGATGATGTTGCCTTGATGGTATACTGTGTTTCATAATCTCCTTTGGATTCGTGACTCTAACCTCATGTAATCTTCGTATTAGGTGCTAAATACCGAAGTTGAGGATACTGGAGCCAACGATGATAACTCTAACCATTCCGGAGTTATTGATGAAGAGACAACCATCCCTGCATTTAAAGGACATGAGAAGGTCGCTACTGCTGTTATGGAAACCAAGATGGTTGTTGCCTCAGTGATAGAAGAAACCGAGACAGCAGCGGAGAATACCGAAGGAACTGTTGCTTTGGTCGTGGGAGCCACTCCAGTGACCGAGAACCGTATAATAGTGTATGAATATCCAACTGCAGGGGTCGCTTTCGATCCTCCCTTTAACACTGCACTCCCGTATCATGAACTGGTCGGTGGATTCAGCGTTCCCATTGGATATGCACGCTTGTATGAGACGATATGGAAGAAGTTCGGCCACATGATCGTTGACAGGAACCCTGGGCGTGCTTATGCTTTAATCATGCAAGTAGGAATTATCTTGCGTGTCGTGAGTGATATGCATATGAGACCCAGGAATACCGTGACTCCAGATATACTCTTTGATTGGGAGTTTAACCTTTCCAAACGATGCTGTGAAGGAGAAGGAGGACAAGATTGCCAGGCTGACCGAGGAGTTGAACAAGGAGAGGGAGGCTTTACAAATATTGAAGGATTCTGATGAGCGAAAGCCTTTTCTTGCTGATCTCTTGAACTTCTGAACTTCTGAGAGATGTGAGGTTTATACTTGGGTTCTTGATATTTAGTTGGTTTGGATTGACTGATGGTTGAGGATTTTCTTGTAGATTTGATAGAGATTTTCTTTGACGAAATATGAACTGAATTTTGATAAATTGCTAAATTTAAATATTGATTGCAAGTATTGCAAATGTTTTGAAGGAATTGAAATACAAATGAAAGAAAATCCTAAATGTTAAATCCCAACACCATGAGTGCTTCAAACGCCCAATACCTTAAATGTCCAATAGTTTCAGATAAACGCCTTGAGCCAATTTTCGTGAATTACTGGTAGAGTTATGCCATCTGTGTTGGTCAATTTGTAGTATCCTCCGGCCACGGACTCAGCGACCATGAATGGTCCTTCCCAATTGGAGTTCCTTGTAGAATGAAGACCTCGATGAACTGCTTTGAGAACCAGGTCCCCTTCATGAAACTTGTTAGGCTTGGTCGATCGTGCGTTGAATATCTTCCGCTGATTCGGAATTCCCTGTTTGATGGAATTCCTCGATTGTGGCCCGTATGGATACTCGCGCGGAAGAGAGTATCCAGCATAGTGTTGATCATGTTTAGCCAAGTCTTCGGAAATAAACCTCTCGATGGAGTGATCGATTTGAAGAAGTTCTGAACCCAACAATTGAGTGTAATATTGCTGAGGTGAAGTTACCCACTCGCAGCTTTTGATGACTGCAAAATTATTCATGGGGAGAAGTCCCTGGACCATAGTAGCGTATTTGAACATTGGTAATATAGGAGCAAGAGGAGGAATAAGACTTGCCTGAGCTCGAAACCTTCTGACAAAGGTGTACGGATTATCTCCAAGTTCCTGCGTAAGTCCCATCAGAGTTTTCACTTCTTCCAGATGCTCAAACGGTGGTGCGTCCTCTGCTTCGTATTCCGACTCAGAATCCTTGTCGATGACAGGATGTGTTGAAGGCATCATTGTTCTTACAGCATGAATCCAAGTTCTTCCAAGGACCATGTCGTATCCAGTGTCTTCTTGGATTATGAAAAACTTGGCCTCGGTGCAGATCAATCTTTCCGTAATTTTGAGAGTGATGAAGCCGTATGCGTCTCTGGAGATTCCTTCGTGGTCCCTGATTGCTATGGGAGCGTGGGTGGCTTCCGGTCGAGTAATACCAGCAGCTCTGAGAGTTTTCAAAGGGATGATATTGACAGCGGTACCAACATCGACGAACGCCCTCTTGAACTCATTTCCTTTAGTGTGCACTGTGGTGAGAAGTCCCCAGTCATACATTTCTGTGTCGGTGGTTGAAGGTCCGGTGGTGGTCTCTTGGATCAGCGGATGTATTTCGGAGACGATGTGGTTCAGTGCAGCAAACATGTCTTTCCTTTGAGCTTTCGAAAGATACAACAGCTCGCAGACATGTTCGATCAGAGATTGAACCATTTCCTTGACAAGAGGTTCAGAGATGGTAAAAGTTTTGATTGGGAGGGAGTTTTTGTGCACCTCCTCAGTCCGCAGGTTGAGCTCTCATGATTCGACATTTACTTTGAATATGCGCTTCAAAATTTTGCAATCACTAGTGGGATGGCTGACGTATCTATGGAAGCGACAATACCGAGGATTTTCCATGGCCTCTTCAGTTGGTTCCTTCTTGACATAAGGAAATTTGGTTGCGCCGTCTTGAATCCAGACATCGAGTAGTTCATTAACTTCTTCCATTGAACAAGGAAAATCAGGTGCTTCTGGATCTTCCGTATGCTGAGGAGGGATTTTCGAATTCTCCTTCTTGTGTGTCTTTGAAGGGGTGGGGGAAGTCTGCTTGTGTTGTGGTTCTGCTTTTCTCTTACTCCCTTCTGCGACAGCATTTGTTGAAGGTTGCAGGTTATACTGCTTGTTGATCAAACGCCTGCTTCCTCGAGTGTCTTTTGAATCTTCAGTCTTTGTAGACTTTGCTCTTTCCAAAAGAGCGGGTCCAGTGGTTGCCAACCTCTTCGCAGCTTCGTGAAGCTCTGAAAATTATGGAATCGAAGGTTCTCCAGCAAGGCTCTGTAGACCAGGAGCATTCCATTAATGCACAAGTCCACCAGTTGTTGCTTCGTGATGTTTGGGTCATGACAATCCAGGGCTTGGACTCTGAATCTTTTCACATAATCATTGGGATTTTCCCTGACCCTCTGAAACATCCTTCCAAGGTCGGAGAGGGTGACTTGTTCTGACACGAAGAAGTATTTCCTGTAGAATGCGTTAACCATTTCTCCCCAATTGTTGATAGTCCCTGGTGCGATGTTGTTATACCAGGTGTATGCTCTGCCTTTCAGAGATTTTGATAATTCCTTGAGACGGACGACATGATTGTGTTCATGTTCTCCCAGGGATTCGAGAAAACGAGAGACATGTTCCCTAACTTTTGGGGAGTGGAGTCCTCTGCGTAGCGGCAGGATAAGGAGGTTGATGACGATGGACATGCGATGTTTTGTCTTTTCCACAGTTATCCAAAAGGTGCTCCAGATCCTCGCGAGTGATGAAATTCGATGATCCCTTCACTGATGAGTTGTCTGCAGCAGTTTTGTGGACTTCGTCGTCTTCTACTGTATGGATTGGAATTACTTCAGGACCGTCGTCTGAGGATTTCTCCTTCTCTTTTCCATTCTCTTGAGTCTTCTCTGACATCTTGTCAGTAAGAGTTTTGAGATAATTATACAGCTCCTTATGTGTAGCAGCCATGTCAGTCTAGTTCTTTGCAAGAGTTTCCTGCGCTTTGATAAGATCAACAATGGTAGGAGGTGGATCTCCTCTGACTTCTTCAGGGTGTCATCCAGACAGTGGATGACCTTCGGCGTGAGGAGGAGTAGTGTCACCACCATCAATGTTGGAGGTCGAAATTGTCTCCAGGATATTCTGATTGTTGTTGTTGCTAGTTCTAGCACGGTTTGTGTTAGGATTCGTAACTGAACCTGACCTGAGATCAACCATCTTGTGAAATTTTTAGATTGCAACCGAGAGATTAATCTCCCAGTGTGGTCGCCAATCTGTAGATGGGGAAAAACGATTTGCTGGTTTTTAAGGAATTGAGGAGAAGACCGTACGGAGGAGACTCCTCGAACCGAGCAAAATGTTAAACCTCACACAGATGCACCGCTGCAAAGGGGGTGCTTTAGATTCGAGAGATCAATCTGTAGTACTTTGGCCTAAATCAAGACAAAGACTGTTCCAGAGTAAATTCGGTCACAAGAGAGGATGGGTTGATCTGTAGGAGGGAAGCTGAAAAATGTGTGGAATCAATGGTAATCAAAGATTGTGGGTGTGTGAATTCCGAATACGATAAGCTCTGAGTGATTGAAATTGCTCAATTGAGAGTAGTTGCTCAATTGATGAGTTGATGATCTCGTGTTGTCGATGAGACGTGAGATTGATGATACTGATGATGTTTCAATCATGATTCAGAGACTTATTTATATTGCTGGAATTGTAGACACCATGATTCCATGAAGTGTGATAGTTGACGGAATCAAGGAGTGGGGAAGTGGAGATCGTGTTTGAAACCAGTTGCTCAACGTGTGGAGACTTGGTCGATTTTCCACCCACTACCTCGTGAATTCCTTCAACTGATTGCACGACTTGCTCACATTCCATCGTGTGTTTGAACACACGTGCCGTAGACCGCCATACCAAAACCCTAAGTGATATCCCCCCAAGTGACACGATTGACGTCTCGTGGTTTGTTAGTCAATTTATGACTTCGTGGTTTGATGGGACGATGAGTCCATGTAGTCGTTGAGTTGAACATGATGTTCTGAAACTCGTGAATTGAACATGTCATGAGACAGAAGTATAGTTCTTACGATGAAGTGAACAAGTATTGCTCATTCGATGGATCGTTGAATATTGATTGTTGAACCAATATTCCTTGGTTTGAACAAATATTTATCATCTGAGCAAGTGTTGCTCATGTGATGAATTGTTGAATATTTGGTCGTCTGAGCATGTGTTGCTCATCTGATGGATTATTGGCAGCGTACCAAAAATATTAATTAGAATACTGGTCGTTGAACCGAGCATAATTAATAAAATTAATGACCATGAGGTCGTCATAAAATTATTAAGGTTAGAATCTGGAATGATGATCCTTGGATTCAGAAACCCTAATTTGATCAATTGATTATCAATTCATGGTTCGTCAGAATTTCAACCATGGGACGAAGGAGGGAGCGATTACATGGGACCGTGGATCAACCATGTAGTATCCATATGCTCACGTGAGAAAATACGAAGAACTCCTGAAGAGTTGACGATTTGTTGGTGAAAGAATGATTAAATGCTGGTTTAATCATTTATTCGAAAATGCTCGTCTGAGCCTTAGGTGAGAAAACCTAATTAATTATGACGAGGTGAGGGACCGACCATGGAGTCATGAAACCGGCCCTGGGTTGTCCCGTGACCGCTTGACGATCACTTCATGAAAATCCAAAGTGTTTGGGAGAGTCTTGGACCTAATACGAGCAATTGTGCAAACTAGGTCAAAACTGTGAAAATTGATGGGACCGGCTTCCGTGAGCCAAAGAGCCAATCTTGGTAGGTCAAGATAGCGTGCTCATGTGCCCAAGGCGTCCGCGTCTCAGTCCTGAGAATTTTGATATTTTCTGGCGTGCAATTGAGCATTCATTTGAGAAAATATGCCAAAATTAGGGTTTCGACAAACTAAGGAAAACACCATGAGATGATGAAAAATAATTATAAAATAAGGAATGAGAAAGCGTGGTACCACCGTGGTCAAGGCATGGTCGGCCGGTCGTGACCACGGTCCCGTGGTGCATTTTCCTTAATTTTATAATATTTTGATGATTTTATGAAAAATTCATGAATTTTGAGAAATTTGATGAATTTTGGGAGTTTCCATGAATTGAAGGAGTTTTCATGGGTTCAAGGAAGCAAAAATATTAAAATAATAAAACAAGGGCGTGTGGGACCGTGGAAGGCATGGCCAGCCGGCTAGGGCCCGGTCCCACGAGTTTCCCTAATTTTATAATGATTTTATGAAAAATTCATGAATTTTGAGAAATTTGATGAATTTAGGGAGTTTTCATGAATTGAAGGAGTTTTCATGAGTTCGAGGAAGCAAAAAATATTAAAAAAAAATAAAAAACAAGGGTGTGCGGGACCGTGGAAGGCATGGCCAGCTGGCTAGGGCCCGGTCCCACGAGTTTTCCAAAAATTTTAATATTTTTAGGTATTTTGATGATTTAAGGGAATTTTTCCTAATTTGAGAGAAATACCATGAAATCAAGGAATTTGATGAATTCAAGGAAAACTAATAATAAAATAATAAAACAAAGGGGCGTGTGGGACCGGCTAGGGCATGGCCGGCCGGCCAAGGCCCGGTCCCATAATTTTTCATAATTTATTTTATTTTATTATTATTTGATGATTTGTGCAAAAATACCATGAAATCAAGGAGTTTTTTCATGAAATTAGAAAAATAATATTAATAAAATAATAAGGAACCGTGGGTGTGGGGCCGGTTGGGACCAAGGCATGGCCGGTTGGCCAATGGTCACGCCCCACACTCCTTTCCTTAATTTTATATTATTTTTTATGGATTTATGGAAGTACCATAAAACCGAGGAGTTTCCTCAAGACGAAGGAGATTTGATAAAATGAGAGAATTTTCATCAAATCATGGAAAATAATAAAAATGCATTAAAAATATAAAACTGGCGTGTGTATGACCACGACACGGTCGGTCGGTCGTGTGTCCGTGCTCCCAGCACCATGGTCAATATTTTTAATTATTTATTATTTTCTTCTCTATATTGCATAGGTTCATCATTTCGTTGTATTTTTGAAATACTCGTTCGTGCGGTGACTGTTAGTGTATCATCGTCGAACACACTTTCCCCATTTGAATCGGGGCTTACTTAGAGGTAGCTCAGACGTCCGGTTGTTGCTTATTTATTACTAATTATGGAATTCAGTGGAGAATAATTCACAAAACTGAGTAATAAGATGTTTATTATTAATTCATAGGATCAGCCGAGGATTCGACTACGAATTCAGAATAATAAAGTGAGCATTACATTCCATGGGATCGTAGATTCGACCATAGAATCAGAGTAATTAAGGTTTATCTATTACCATTTATGAGACCAGTTGTGGATTCGATCATGAAATCGGAGTAATCAGATAATATAGTTATTTCTATTCTATGAGATCAAACTGTGGGTTCGATCATAGAATCAGAACAATTATTATTGTCATTCCATGGGACCAATCGTGGATTCGACCATGGAATATGAGCGATTGTAATTAGGAATAATTAACTTTGTGGCTCTATACTAGCAGAGCAAGCTGTCTAGGAGCATTAATTATCCTGATACGATCTTGCCGGTAAGTCATATCCTTTATATAGTCAGGGTAAACTTGTTGTTTGTTCGTGAAGACGTTATCGCTCTATACTAGCAGAGCAAGCTGTCTAGGAGCCGTCCATCTCGTGATGCTATATAAAAATAATCACTGAAAGTATCCAGTATTCATGAGATATGCCGTTGTCCAGTCGTGAGACTACATATCTACATGTACTCTGAGATAAAGTACTCTCCGTTGAGAATTCGATGAGAGACCCGTGTCTCGATACTCACGTCTGATTGCTGAATCAGATCTTCGTATAATTATGAGTTTACGAATTTAGTCTTTGTCGAAAATCCACTATCTACAATCATAAACCCCTGCACGACTGAGGAACTTCCTCTCTTTACCGATCACATCCAGAATGAAGACCGTTGCTGCAAGTCGATTCAATGACGAAGCCAGTTCACAGTTGTTGATGGTGGTTTTTAGTTCAGGGCTATAATTGTAAGACCCTGTATTTAATGTGTCGTCGTTCTGTAAAGAAACAAAGCCATTTAAAAAAAGCGAGTGCATAGGCTTCTTTACTCACATATGTATTGAGCAACTCAGTATATTTATATGAAATTTATCCAGAATGGTGCGTGCAGCAACAATCCCAAATATTTTGTAAATTTCGGAGTATTAATTCTATGCCATGTTCCCCAGTTGAACTCTTAATACTGACATGACACGACGACTAATGTTCGCTCACAACTGAGTAGCATGAATATCCCGAAGTGCCAGGATTTAGATGCGTGTAGAAGTACTCAATCATAGGAACGCAAAGTTATGCTTCCCTTTGATATTAAATTAGTGATTTTTGTATAAATATGCGATGGAAGTTGGTTGGTCAATGCACTTAATTCCTTAAGGAATTAGACATATGTAGGATCAGAATCTCGCAGCAATAATGCCCCAGCGAAATTATTAACAATACAACACAACAGTGTCGCATAACAACTTCAGAAATGACATAATAAACAACGTCAGCTAAATCATGAGAAAAATGTGATGGTCCTGCGAAAATAGGGAAATTTGCGAGATTAGTATTTGTAAGGTTGCGAGAATGTCGCAAACCATATCCGAAAATAAAGGACATATTAGCTGTCATCCACTATGTAATTTCCTATAAATAGTCATTCGGTTGTAAAGGAAAGGAGAGAGATCTTTTTGAGTGAGAAGCAAGTAAATAGGAGAGAGAAAATCTAGAGCAGTGGTTATTCTTGATTCCTTTATCTTTTCTTGTAAGATTGTTCAAAGACTCATCAATAAAATTAAGATTGTTAATCCAAAAATGAGTTGAATGTTAATGAAATCTTGTGAGGGGTGTAGTGTAGGATTTCCTGCAACTACATAATGGCGCTAGAAACAGGGACGAAGATTGAAGATCACCCTAGAAAAGGTTGAGGATTAATATTCTGATTTGTGGGAAATTAGAATAACTGGTGAAGAATTTTACTGAATCTCTTACAATTCATTAGTATTGAAGAAATGGCTAGAAAGAGGAATATATCCGAACAACCAATAACAGCTAGAAGAATAAGTAAAAGACTTGCTGGAAGGGAGAGAAGTGAAACAGAAGAATCTACTAGAATAAGAAATGATAGAGCAAATTCAACAACCAGTTCAACAAACACTAGTACAAAATAGAACTATGGATTATGATAGAGTGAACATACATACTTGGCGATCAAATTCAGCAGATGAAGAAGAAGAACGACTAACGAGAAATAATAGACAAACAGAGGGAGGACAAGAAATATTTGAAGGAATAATTCATGAATAAGAAGAAATTGGAGCAGTAGAAATGTTGAGACGAAGAATGCATGAAGAAAGAAGAACTGAGACAGAAGAGCAAGCAAATCTAACAAGGCAAAATCACGAATTGAGGATGGAAAATATGAGACTACAGAGTAGAAGATCAAGAAGTACTACAAAATCGTATTCAAGATCGACTAAAAGAGAGGTGAGGCGGAACTCATCCACAGTTAATGCTGGAAATAATATTCGAGAATAAATACGAAATCCGAATGAAGAACATCGCGAAGGTAGAGAAAGGACTGATGATCGTTACGTTCCACAAAATGAAACTTTTGATGATAGGAAAAATGATAGAAATCAAGAGAATGGACAACGTCAAGGAAGAAATAATCAAGATGGCGAAAGGAATCGATAGGAAGGAAGGAGAATTTTCCATGAGAGAGAAGCTCAAAGAAATCAACAAACGATTGAAGAAGAAATTGAAAGACACTATGCTGAACAAGCACATTTAATTCGCGAACGTGAAATATTGAGAGCGGAAATGGAAGAACAAGAGCTTCAGGAGGCAATTCGCCAGAACAATAATGACAATCGAGAAACAAGGCGTACACAAAACCGGAATAACAGTAATATCAATGAAGAGTATGATAGAGCACAAAGGAGGGATGAAAGACAATGAATAGAATTGATAAGAAATGAACAAAATCATGGAGGGGAAAATGAGAGACATCATGATATACGAATTCAAGATAGAGATGAGGAAGAGAACCGCAGGAGAAGACGAGATGAGGATAATGAAGAAGAAATGCAAAATTTCGTGAGAGAAGAAAGACATGAACGCAGAAGAAGGGAGGCGAAATTAAAAAGACCAATGGATCAAAATTCAGGCTTAAATGAACAAATCTTAAAAGAATTGGAAGAAATGAGAGGAATGCTGAACAATAGAGGAGAAGTAGGCAGAAGACAATTAGATGAAGCTATAGAGGAAGCTATAGAGGAAGCTGCGAAAACTCCATTTACAAGAGAAGTACAGCTAGGAGGAATACTCCCGAAATGCAATTTTCTTGCATTAACCAACATTTTTGATGGAACAACTTGTGCAATTCAACACATTAAAGCCTATGTGAGGTGCATGCTACAATGGGAAAATCATGATGCCATATTATGCAAGTATTTTGCATCCAGCTTAACAGGGGAGGCGTTAAAATGGTTCGAAGGTTTACCAAATAATACAATAACATCCTTCAATCATTTGCAGACCACATTCTTGGGGGCATATATAAGTAACAATTCTTCGCGACCTGGTATTGAAGATGTGTTTGGATTAAAACAAAGGATTGGCGAAAGTTTGAAGCATCGAGCTAAAAGGTGGAGAACTATGTGTAGTGAAATGGCTGGCCGTGTGGATGAGAGATATCTTATCTTATCATTTATCAATGCTATGTTCGCAACCAATCTATTGTATATCCAAATTTTCAGAGTCAAGAATACAATCACAATGACTGAACTGCGAGAACTTCAGGAAGAGTATATTTCTCTAGAGGAAAGGCAAAATGAAATGGAATCATACCCAGTTGCGAACACCAATTCACAAGCGGCGAATGCAAGCTTATTACCTAAACTAATAAACACAGTGGCGAGCACTTCGCAAGTACAAAAAGAAAAGATTACGGGCAACAATCAACAGAAACTGGTGGCTATGGGAAGCCGAGATCAAGAGGAGTATGAAAGAGAAAGAAATTTCTACAATCGTGGTGGAAATAATAAGATTCAAAGACTTGATCAGGCGCAAGAAACTTATGGAGGTCAAATACAAAATTATAATATAGGACAAGGAGGTCACAAAGTAGTATGGGAAGAAATCAAGATGCCACCTCTGAATGCAAGTGTGGATAAAATATGGGAAGCTATAATTTTGATGGAGAATATACCAACACCATGGAACATGGGAACTGAACCACCTCCAAGCAACAGAAGTCATGAGTTCTGTTCTTATCATCATTTTCATGGACATACTACAAATGATTGCAGAAATGTAAAGAGAATTATTCTGAGAATGATAGATCAAGGAAAACTAAACCACTTTCTGGTAGGGCATCCACAATCTCAACCATTGCTGCCACCACCACTAGAGCATCACAGAGTAAACACAGTGAATAAGAAGGAAACATTCTTCATAGAAGTTGGTGCAAAAGCAAAGAATATATTTTGTCACTCTATCGTACATTCATACAAGACAATTGAATATTTTCATGACAATGTTTTGAGTAGAGTGTTTGCAAGAGACAATGATGGAAGAGAAATTATGAACATTGCGAAAATCTCGCCACTAGAGGAATGACAGAAACAGACTATTTCTTTTACCGCAGAAGAAGTCCCTGAAGGTGGAGAGGTACATGACAATCCATTGGTGGTAAAATTAGAAATTAATCCAAAACCGAAAGAAGATGAGGATGATGAAGATGGAGATTCATGGGCAATTAATAGGATTCTAATCGATACTGGAAGCTCTGTGAACATATTATTTTATCATACTTATAAAACTATGGGAGGAAGAGATGATGATCTTATACCATCAACATATAAGATATATGGTTTTAATGGTACTGCTAACAAGCCTAAAGGGGAAGTTATTATGCAAATTCCATTGAAGGGAATATCTTCTGAAATCGTGTTCTGTGTCGTTGACGTAGAATCACCCTACAATGCATTAATTGGTCGACCTTGGCTACATGGGATTCTAGGTGTAGCTTCAACTTTCCACCAGTGCATCAAATTCCCTCACCTCAGTGGTGTAGGAATCATAAAAGGAGATTGGGTTGAAGGAAATAAATGTTACGAAACTGAGGTAGAATCCTGCGAAGGAAGAGCAAACAAGAAGGAAAGTTGGCGACGCAAAATCAAAGAGACACAAAGAAGTGAGAAATTTATGGTGGATGCAATTTAAATGAAAAGAAAAAGAAATGTTGCGAAACTAATGCTATCTCAGAATAAGAAATGGTGAACATACCACTACCAAGGAAGCAGTAGCATAGAATGGCAAAGGTAATAAAAATAAGAAGTGTATGAATGATTGATTTGTTGCGACACTATCGCAACAAATAAAATTATCAAAAATACATTTTAATGAATGATAAAAAAGAGATTGAGAAGTGCAAATACGATGTGATGATGTGCGAGAATCTCGCAGAGATAATGAATTTTACAAAAGACAATCAGAGAACAATGACAAAAGAGAAAGGGGCGAACCTTTATGGCGTACACCCTAGTTCGCGAATACAATTTCGCAAGAGGCAAATGTAAGACCTAAAGTACATTATATAAGGGGGTACCTGTTGCATGGCTCAGGGAAAGGCTACACCGCCACCGGAACCTGAGTCATGGAAATTTGGGGTCAATAAAGCCCATCCGGGAGAGGCACCTTGGATTCTCAGCTTAAGCATATGACTTAGGTTGGGCGACTAAGGTAATAAGGACTCTCCCAAGGAGTGCAGAATCTAACCAAAGCGTCGAGGTATACGGTTGAGTCAAGAGTGTTAGGGGCGTCTGGAGCGTACCTTGCCATTCTTGACAAGTCTTGGCTTATACTGCACTCGGCCCGAAGAAAACCCCACTTAGGGTGCAGTCTCGTAACCATAAACCCTATAGGTAAAAGGGATAAGAGGATGCGAAAACAACTGGTTGTTGTTAAGACCGGATGGGAGGAGCCAACCTTGTATGGTAGAGGTACGCCTCCTTGAAGGGGAAACCAGGAGAAGATAAGGGCTGCACCCTCCATTAGGGAGATGATAAGTGTCTTAAGACGCAAATGTCATGAGGCTTTTTACTCTCAAGGGTATTAAGGCTTGTCATATTTGTGCGACAATCCTGAAGAAGCAATAATACAAAAGAAAAAGATAAGACGAGATCAATGGGTTTTCGCATGAAAGTGCGAAGACGTCTTGCGATTTCGTCGCAAGACGACAATGTAATGGGGCTTTATTTTCGCAAGAATATTTAGGCCTGTCATATTGTCGCAACATTCCTGAAGAGGCAATTATACAAAAGAAAAAGTTAAGGCAAGATCAATGGGTTTTTGCATGAAAGTGCAAGAACGTCCTGCGATTTTGTCGCAATGACAAGAGGTGGCATAATAAGACCTTTAACTAGGAAGGCAAAATAAGACCGCACAAGAATGATATTTTGAAAATAATCAAAATTCACTTCGCATATGATTGCGAAATCATACATAAACAACTGCAAAGTTGAGGCACAAAATAAGAGAAATCTGCAAAATCTCTCATTTGGATACAAATAACAGAGGCAGGTATGAATGAAATTAGAAAATGTTATTTGTATCCACATGATATATTTACGCAAAAATTCAAAAATTAATGATTATGTTGATTAACCGTATTGCAAGGAAGAATTGTTTTAATGAATGCAGGTCGAAATGAAAGAAACTCATATATTAAGGAATATGGGGAACCAAAAGAATTTGAAAATATACAAAAAGAAGGAATAAATGTACAAATATTACAGAAGATCAAAGAAAGAAACAAAGACTACTTCTTAGTTGATCCTTCACCACCATCAGATTCTTCATCATCAGCTTCACTATCAGAGATGGTCAGACTAGGAATGTTCCTTGGGATCTCCTCCAAGAGACAAGGATAATCAGAGTGAGGAATACTATGGTCATCACAAACCATTTGAATAGTTTGATTGGGAAAATGCAGAGCGTCGTTCTTAAAGTTCGCAACAATGATCTTGAATTGATTCTTTAATCTAGAATATTTGTCGTTGCGAGAAGAAAGATTCTTTGCGAGTTCCTCTTTTTCAGCTTCAAGTTCCTCAACTCTTTGGAGATATCTACTTTCAGATTCTGCGAAGCATATAACAATTAATCAGGAACTTGATGAAAACTCATGAAAAACCAAAGATTAATAAAGGAAAACAGTTAATGACCTTCTCTCTCAGAAATCATATCTCTAATCAAGGATGTATGCTCAACTTGGAGACTAACATTAACACCTAAATATTTTCTGTCATTATCCAAGATTGTCGCGTCCCAAGCGAACTCATCATCACTAATTATGAGAAGACAAGAACGAACTTGGTTTTCTCTCTCGCTAAGCACAGCATTTTGACGATTGGCTTCATCTCGTTCAAGTTGAACCTCAAGAAGAGTCTCTTGGAATTTCGCCAAAGCCTTAACACCTTGATCAGAGATACGATCTTTATCATCTATAAGTTTGCTAATCTTGGTTCTTAATTGATTGATCTTCTCTTTAGAATTGAGATAAAAACGTTTAAATTGGTTGGCTAAACCTAAACTAGATCTATAATCAATCTCTAAGAGGAGAAATTTGGATTTAAGTTCATTCAAAGGCAGAGATGAAATTTTATCATAAGAGAAATTATTCAAAGATTTATTAAGATGTTCAAGAAGAGTGTCATTATCTAGAGAATCGGGAAATGAACGAAGAAGAATGGCTTCATCAGAAAGACCATAAATGTCTGCAAAAAGGATTAATCAAATAAGATAAGACAATAGGATGAATGAATGAAAGGAAAGGAGAAAAATTGCATACCATAGAGCTGATCGTTAGCTTTTTGAAGAGTAGAAATTTTGTTCCTTTGCGAAGAAGTGTCGGTTTTCATTTGTTTGTTCTTATGCGAAGACCTTCAACTTCAGCTTCTAATTGTTCGTTCTTCTCACAAAGACCCTTAGCTTTAGTTTCCAGTTCTTCATTCTTCGTACGAAATTGAAGATTCTTCTTTTCAAGAATTTCGCGTCTCCTCTCCAAATCTGAGGCAACAATGAAAGAAGCTTTTCCAGCCTGCGAGAAAATGTAAAAAGTATTAAAATAGAAAGAGATTTTGAGTTACAATAATGAAGAAGTAAAAAGACGAAAGCATACCAGACTATTAAGAGAATGCAGGAAGTTGGGTGTCACCGATCTAGAAACTCCGCGAAGAGAACTATCACCATCCAATAAAGGAACATAACAAATCATGGCGAGAGCTTTGCAGGTATTAGAGAGTTGACTATCTCCCATTCCTTGCCAAGATTCAGAAAAGATGCCAAAGAGCTTAGCCATAGAAGACTCAGATGGAGAATCTTCATTTGCAGCAGAGTCATCATTATCGTCATCATCCTCATCACTCTCGGAGTTTTCATGAGAAGGAGTATTTGAAGAAGAGGAAGAACGGATTTTTCTCTTTTTTGAAGGAGGAGCATTTGGTTTTTCCCTGCGAAGAGCACCTTTGCCTTTATCACCAATCTTCGCAACATTGGCAGGCTCTTCTATTTCAGCGATAACCTTCACACACAAATAGAAATAAGAAATATAGGAAACAATATACTGTTTAAAATCATAAGAGAATATTTCTTACCTCATCTGTGTATGAGCGAAGAGCTAACAAGGTATTAGCCTTCCTAGTCCTGCGGTAGATATCTTTCAATTTCTGGATCTGTAGAATGTAAAATATTCAGCGAACAAAAGAATAAAAAAAATAAAGAAATGTAAAGTGGGCGAAACTGGAAGAAACATACCTCTTTCTTCTTCTCGGGCCAAGAGAATACCCAAGGTTGATAAGTAGCGAGATTCTCAGGAAGAACATTTGACCCAGCAATGTAAGGTCCTTTCAGCATCAAGGGGAAAACGCACCATTTATCATCTTTGGATTGGCGAGGGGTTGTGTTCTTACCAGAGTGCCAATCAGTGTCATGCATGAGCATTTTATCTTCAGCAATAACATCCTTCCTTTTCAAGCGAATACCCTAGCGAGTATTCTCTTTCTTCATGGATATTAATTCATAATTTTCGAAGAAATTCGCTACTGTATACTTCTCAGCGACTATCTCTAGATCTACGAATTTAGGATCCCTAAGTTCTTTGGAATAAAGAGATCCTTTACCAGCACCACGGTTAGCGAACTCCAGCATCAGACGGATGCAATCCCCACTCAATTGGAAGATAGCTCGCGAAAATCCCGAGTGAGCGAGAATTTCATAGAACAGAGGAATATCTGGGTCATAAAGAGAAATGGGGAGACCTGCGAGAATTTGACCCAGCGAAAATATGATTGATTGATCATCACAATGTTCATTAGAGAAAAGTTTGATATAAAGAATTGACTTGGCACTTTCACCAAGAATGGTAGAAAGTATGAAACCTTTCTCAGCAAGATCTTTTTGAACATCCTTTAAAGTTTTCTCATGCTTTTGACCGCTTGGAGGCATATATGAATATAGAGTATGGGAATGGATGAAAAATAAGAAGATTGAAGAGAGAAGAATTACAGTAGCAGAACTTATGGAAGAACAATAGAGTTGCAGAGATGAGAGAGTAAAAAGAGAAGAGAAAGTAAAAAGAATATGGAAAGAAGAGTAAGAAGAATATATAGAGAATATTTTTTTTTACTCGAAGAAATAAACACCATTAATGCGAAATGACGTGAGCAGTTGAAAAGCAGTGGTTACAAAAGACGTGTCAAGAAATAAATGGAAGAAAGGATACGTGTGATAAATGCAGAATATGAAGAGATGGACAGCTGCGACATTTCTCACATCGTTCTCTACTTCGCAGAGAAGATATGATAAGAGGCAAGATGTAGGATCAAAATCTCGCAACAATAATGCCTCAGCGAAATTATTAACAATACAACACAACAATGTCGCAGAACAACTTCAGAAATGACATAATAAACTACGTCAACTAAATCATGAGAAAAATGTGATGGTCCTGCGAAAATAAGGAAATTTGCGAGATTAGTATTTGTAAGGTTGCGAGAATGTCGCAAACCATATCCGAAAATAAAGGACAGATTAGCTGTCATCCACAATGTAATTTCCTATAAATAGCCATTCAGTTGTAAAAGAAAGGAGAGAGATCTTTTTGAGTGAGAAGCAAGTAAATAGGAGAGAGAAAATCTAGAGCAGTGGTTATTCTTGATTCCTTTATCTTTTCTTGTAAGATTGTTCAAAGATTCATCAATAAAATTAAGATTGTTAATCCAAAAATGAGTTGAATGTTAATGAAATCTTGTGAGAGGTGTAGTGTAGGATTTCCTGCAACTACAACATAGGCTTCCCATGTCAGTCTCAAAACGATCACATCCGCACGTTTTGGCCGGATGATTTACCAAGCTTGGCCGCTCCCTGACGCGACCGGACAAGCGTCATCAGGCACACCGGTGGGCCCACTAATACTCCGGCCAATCGGAGACCTTCCAACTTGCCAACAGAGCCACTAAACGATTGCCCAAAGTTAGTTGGCCGCGCGACTTATAAAGCCCTAATTTCTATTAAGCAGCATTACATTGCTGACGCAAAACGATCTCGGCCGTCAAGCTTCGCCATCCGAATTGGCCGGCCTAGATTCAATTCCGATCGACGGAAAAAGCGCGGATACGCTCACTAGCGGCTCGACTATAGCACTGGCTGGTAAAATGGTCCACAACATGCCGCCAACACCAAAAATCGTTGGCCCAAAATGGGTTGGCCACACGACTTTTAAAAACTAAATTGGATCAACGACAGCCATTAACTGCCGCAAATCATCTCGGCCGCCCAACTTCGCCAGTCGAATCGGATGGCCTAACTCCTATTTTAGGTGGCCAACAAGATGTGATCGTGATCACTGGCCACCTCTCTTCCATAAGGAACAACCGTCCAAGCCGCGGACTACCCGTATGTCTCCTAAACGATCACCTAAAAATGGGTAGTCGCGCTGCCAATAGGAATTTTAATAAATTCAGCAGCAGCCATTAACTGCCGCAAATCATCTCGACCTCCCAACTTCGCCAGTCGAATCGGTCGGCCTAACTCCTATTTTAGGCGGCCGACAAGATGTGGCCGTGATCACTGGCCACCTATTTTCCACAAGGAACAATCGGCCAAGCCGCGGACTACCCTATGGCTCCTAAACGATCCCCGAAAATGGGTAGTCGCGCTGCCAATAGGAATTTTATAAATTCATCAGCAGCCATTAAATGCCGCAAACCATCTCTGTCGTCCAACTTCGCTAGCCGAATTGACCGGCCTAGAACAAATCTTATGCAACCAATAAGATGTCGTCGTGGTAACCAACCGTCACTCTCTTACAAGGACCGATCGACCTACTTAAACAAGCCTTACACAACGATGCTTCATGGGCATCGATTATTTTAAGCCGCTTGCTTAAAAGCGATGCATTATATGCATCGATTACGACGATGTTTTATAAATATCGATTTCACAAATAATTTAATTATTTCACCTAAAAAGCATTACATGCTATTTCTTGCGGAAAGTATCATGATTTGACTCCTAACATATGACCCCCCGCCGCCTAGCTTGCGCGTGATTGGTCAGGGTATTGGTATGGCGGTTTACAGCGTGCAGCGTGCAATACGCCCATTATAAGAAAGTGTCAGGAAAGGCGGACAATTAGTGGAAGCAGAGAAGTAGTGGGTGTACACCAACCCGTCTTCCCTCATTGAAAGACGTGGTTTTCAACATTTTCACACGATCTCACTTCTCCATCACTCAACTACTCCCACTTCCTATGAGATCAGGGTGCGTTCAACTATGACTTATATAAATAGGTTTTCAACCTATTTCAACCGACAACGGTTATCAACACAAGTATCTAGAAAAAACACCAAGAACTGATAGTTTACATTCCGTAAACAAGTTCCACATTCTGATACAAGTCATAAAACAACCACACCTTCAGAGTCAACCATTCTGATCTCAACACCTTCTTCGCTTCCCTCCCTAAGATCAACCCTTCTCCTTCATTTTGTGACCGAAGCAAGACTGGAACGACCATTTCTTAGTTTAGACCAGAATTTTACAGATTGATCTCTCGAATCTAAAGTACTCCCGTGCAATGCATTTGTTTAGGGTTTAGATTCATTTCTCGGCGGCACATCCAAATTTTCCATTTCCAGCAGAATCAGTTTTTACCCCAAAACAACAGTAAAGTCATACTGTTCAGGAGAATTCTGGTTGAACTCCCAGTACACCTTCCTCTTAGGAATGCTCAACCCATCAACTAGTTCGTGAATGTAAAGGCTCACTGTATGGAGGAGCAAAGACTATGTCGATAATCATGCTTATAGCCTTTTTGGTATCTGGAGCAACTCCGACCAGAGTATCGACATCAACAAGGATGTACGGAGGAACTCCGTCCATGGTCTCAGCATCAACAACATTGTCTGGAGAAAATTCAATCGTGACCTCAGCATCAACAACGGTCTCAGGAGCAACATCCTCATGACAGGGCTTCATCAACTAACCATTCTCTGAAGTTTTACTCGATGAAGCGGACTTCTCCAAGCACTAATGATTCATATCAAGTTGTGTAGACATGAAAACATGTTCACATGAAAGTATTCCCAAATCTTGCACAATGGGCGGGCACAAGCCAAAGTCTTCTACAAGATGTTCTCATCACCTCTACAAATGAGATACAACACACTTCAGACCATGGGTTTACAAAAACATACCAATGGGTGAGGAATGGGACAATGCTTCCTCAACGAAATATTTTCTTCTATGTCTCTTCTGCAACATACCAAAAGGGCGCATCAATCGAACATAGGAGCTGAAAGATATGGCCTTTACTGTCAGGTCTATGAAATCTGAAAATTTTGTATGGGATCACAAATTACAAATGTGCACGCTTAGTTGGGTGACCTACACAACTTCAAATTGAGTGATTCTTTTTTCATATGATAACTCAGTCTCTTAGCTTCAAAAGTTGGGTTCAAGCACCGAATTCCGACATCGTATGAGGTTCCTAGAACTTCCAGAGCATACAACATGCAAGCAGCAATTCTTAAACGGGATTCATAACCCCCACAGTCGATCGGTGTCCATCAGGTATTTCCACTAAGTCCTTCGTCAAGGTACCTCCAACTTTGACCACCTAGGCCTTTACGTCAATTTTTATACATGTCCTCTATCTAGGTCTTGCCAAAAGAAGGGAAAACGAAAGGGAGAGACTTAACAAAATATTAGGGATTGACGTTCCAATGATCATGACTGAAAAAGCGGGGGTCTAACAACCACACCCAATATTTCGATTAGTAATCTGTATGGACTAACTCCAGTATACTTTCTAGATAATCAACTAGACAGTCAGACTCAATCTAAAGAAAAGTATATCGAGGAGTAAATATCTCTCTCACTTGATTTGATCTTTACTCAAGCAAATAAGAATAAACTTGGATGGTACCAAAGACCAATATCCAAGGATAAATCAATTTCCAATCAACAACCAAAGGTTGGATTTCACAATTCATCGATACAAACGCACAACCAGTGATATTTCAATTATATAACAAAATATAATGCGGAATAGAAATAACACAGACGCCAGAAATTTTGCTAACGAGGAAACTGCAAATGAAGAAAAACCCCGGGACCTAGACCAGATTGAACACCATACTGTATTAAGCCGCTACAGACACTAGCCTACTACAAACTAACTTCGGTATGGACTGTAGTTGAACTTAATCAATATCACACCGATTCAAGGTACAATTACGCTCCTTATGTCTCTGATCCCAGCAGGATACTACACACTTGATTCCCTTAGATGATCTCACCCACAACCAAGAGTTGCTATGACCCAAAGTCGAAGACTTTAATAAACAAATCTGTATCACACAAAAAAGTCTACGATAATAGATAAATCTGTCTCCCACAGATAAATCTACAAGTTTTGTTCCGTCTTTTGATAAAATCAAGGTGAACAGGAACTAATTGATAAACCGGACTTGTATTCCCGAAGAACAGCCTAGTATTATCAATCAACTCACAATAATCTAAATTGTATGGTAGCGAAGCTAGATATTGCGGAATCACAAACAATGAGACGAAGATGTTTGTGATTTCTTTTTATCTTGCCCTATCGGAGATATAATCTCAAGCCAATCTTATGTTGTGAATTAATAACAAATAATCTACCAAATTGAATAAAATAATGGATAATTGGTGATTGACACCTTCATAATCGAAGATCCGGACCTAAATATGTGCAAATGTGCGCAACCAAATAGTCACTGTTTCATTAAGTTTCAGATAGATCTAACATAGGTTTTCTTACAGATTAAATACCAATGATTAACCCTATTAAACACACAATGGATGGACAACATTTGTCGCCTATCTAACAGACACAACCTCACCAATAACTAACAACGGAAAATATTAAAAGCACCTAACTAAATACTTAGAGAAGCCTGTTGCCACTGAATTACATGTCACACTGTGACATTGCCTCCCCAGAACACCATCCTTGTCCTCAAGGATAAATTTCGGGTAATGAGCCTTTATGTGAGACGGGTCCTCCCAAGTAGCATTTTCAGGGGCAGAATTAGTCCATTGGAGTAGTATTTATCGCACCAACCTGTGGCCCTGAAGAATGGTGGTGCGAAGTATCTTCTCAGGTAACTGGCAAATATGGAGATGGAGTTTGTTCGAGTCCAATATGTTTCTTTAATTGATAAACATGAAAGACTAGATGAATACGTGCATGAGAGGGCAGCTGCAACTTGTAAGCTACTTTACCAACTTTCTGAATAACTGGGAAGGGACCATAGAATTTAGTAGAGAGATTGAAGTTCTTCCTGAGAGACACAGATGCTTGGCGATATGGTTGTAGCTTAAGATATACCAAATCCCCCACCTCAAAGCTTCTATCTTTGCGTGACTTGTCAGCATAGAGTTTCATTCTTTCTTGAGATAAGTGGAGTGATTATTTCAGAAGGTCAAGTAGAGAGTTTCTATCTTTCAAATAAGTTTCAACAACTTCCATTGAAGTAGTTGCAGTGGTAGGGAAAGCTAACTGAGGGGGAACATACCCGTAAATTGCTTCGAATGGAGACATTTTCAAGCTAGTGTGAAAACTTGAATTGTACCACCATTCTGCCAAAGCTATCCATTGGCTCCATTTGACAGGTTTATGACCTGTTAAGCATCTCAAATAAGTTTCCAAGAAGCCATTCACCCTCTCAGTTTGGCCACTTGTTTTAGGGTGATATGATGTGCTTAAATTAAGGCTTGTACCCAAAGCTCTAAACAATTCCTGCCAAAAATTGATGGTGAAGACCTTGTCCCTACCTGAGACAATTGATGATGGAAATCCATGCAATTTGAACACTTGAGAGAGAAATGCCTGAGCAACTGTGGCTGCTGTGTATGGATGCTGGAGGGCCAAGAAATGTGCATACTTGGTTAGTATGTCAACAATGACAAGGATAACACTCTTCTTGTTGCTGACAGTTAGGCCTTCAATGAAATCCATTGTGATATGTAGCAATGGTTGATCAGGAACATTGAGAGGTTGAAGTAGTCTTGCAGCATTGGTGGTGTCACTTTTGTTTCTTTTGCAAATATCACAGTGAGAGACAAAAAACACTATATCTTTATGCATTACTTTCCAGTAGAAGTGGCTCCTTGATCTCACAGAAGTGGCTTGAATGCCATAATGCCCTCCAATGGCTGAATCATGTAGAGAAGATAAGAGTGTTTGTCTCAAATTACTTCCAGCTCCAATGTAAAGTTTGTTTTTATACCTTAAAACTCCTTCCTTATAGGTAAAGTCTGAAATACTAAGAGGATTGAGGAGAAGAGAAGAAATAATATCTTGAGCTTGAGTGTCATTTGCATAACTACTTGTAACTTCAGCAACCCAATTTGGTGTTGATAATGACAAGGAATTACAAGAAGCAGCATCCAATGGTCTTCTGGAGAGAGCATCTGCAACCACATTGTCAGATCCTTTCTTACACTGAATATTATATTCAAATCCAAGTAGTTTGATCAACCATTTCTGCTGGAATGAAGTGGTAAGTTTCTGCTCCATGAAGTATTTTAGGCTTTGGTGATCTGTCTTAATTGTGAATTTGTTTCATTGCAGATATTGTCTCCATCTTTGGACAACCATGACTATATCAAGAAATTCCTTTTCATAAGTAGACAAGCTGAAGCTCTTTGACTCAAAGGTTTGCTATAGTAAGCAATTGGTCTTCCCTCTTGTAATAAAACTGCACCAATGCAAGAATCACAAACATCACTTTCAACCACAAATTGCTTAGTGAAATCAGGAAGTGCTAAGACAGGAGCGGTGCTCATTGCAGTCTTGAGGTTCTCAAATGAAATAGTAGCAGCATTGCTCCAATGGAATGCATTCTTCGTAAGTAGATCAGTGAGAGGTTTGCTGATGGAGCTGTATCTGTGAACAAACTTTCTGTGATAACTTGTAAGGCCAAGGAACCCTCTGAGGTCTTTAATAGACTTGGGAAGTGGCCAGTTATTCATGCATTCAATCTTGGAAGGATCAGCACTGACTCCTTCAGCTGTGATGATATGACCCAAATAGTCTAGAGAAGATTTTCCAAAGCTGCATTTAGACATCTTGGAAAATAATTGGTGTTGTCTGAGTAAGGAGAAGACGATCTTTAGGTGTTCCAAGTGTTCCTCCATGTTATGGCTGTAAATAAGGATATCATCAAATAAAACTAAGACAAATTTCCTCAAGAATGGCTTGGAAATATCATTCATCAAAGCCTGAAATGTTTCAGGTGCATTTGTAAGGCCAAATGGCATCACTTTAAACTCATAGTGACCATGATGAGTTCTAAATGTTGTTTTGAAGATGTCAAAGTCATGAATTCTGATTTGATGATAGCCAGCCCTGAGATCTATCTTGGAAAAATAGCATATCCACATAGCTCATCCAATAATTCATCTACAGTAGGAATTGGAAATTTATCTTTGATGGTGATGTTATTTAGCTTCCTATAGTCTACACAAAACCACCAAGTGTTATCTTTCTTTTTGACCAAAAGGATTGGAGATGAAAATGGACTATGACTTGGCTGAATAACACCAGAATGGAGCATATCTCTCACTATCTATTCTACTGCATCTTTTTTAATATAGGGACATTTATAAGCTTTGAGATTAATACGTGTTGAATTTGGTTGAAGAGGAATTGTGTGGTCTAAATTTCTCTTTGGAGGTAACTCAGTAGGTTCCTGAAAGATATCTTGAAATTCATTGACTAAAGGAAGTAGGATATCCGGTGTTGGTGGTGTAGGAGAAGAAGAAATAGAAGACAAAGTACCCACCAATCCATGTGAAGTAGTAGAATTTTTTTTTGTGATGGTTGCACTACTTATTTGAAGTAAGGAGGCTTTTGGAACAATACCTTTGTTGATGGTGGATTTTAGTTCAGGGCTAAAATTGTAAAACCAAATTTATACGCTGACATCCTGCAAAAGGATAAAGCCCCTTATAAGTGATGAATACTTCTTCACTTTAATAATTCACCTAGAATGGATCATGTGGCAACAATCCCAGTATTTTGTGAATTAAATACACAAAATTCATCCAGGTTGGAGCATGTAACAACAATCCCATATACCCTGTGAATTTACAACATTATTAATTAATGCATGACTAGCCTTGTATTTACTGTGTTGTTCCCGCAGAACTCTCATTATTAGTGCGGCATGACGACTGAGTGTTGCTCTCAGCAGAGTAACACGAATCTCCAAGTGTTTGAGTCATGCAAGAAATACCCGTACATGCCACATATCTCGGTGTGTTATACTAGCCCGATTGAGCATATTTGAATCTGGACTGACATTCTCAGAAACAATCACGACTACGCAAGTTGACCGCATGGTTTAACCAGCCTAGACGATCCTCAGCAGGAGCAGGATACCATCTTAATGACCACCAGCGGGCCCGTTTATGCCCTGGTCGGTCGAATACATACCACGCCTCCCAAACAACCAGCGAACACTAGCCTAGAGTAGGATGGTTGGGCTGGTATGGAGCAGCTTGGAAAACATGTATGCACAAGACTGCCAATGTCGGTCTCAAACAGATCGTAGCCGTCCAACTTTACCGGCATGGTTGGACGGCATAGATCGTCCCATGGTCGGTTGGACAAGAGTTTTCCTGCACACCGGCGGGCCCCCTTCACGCCTGCATAATCGACCACCTCACGACCTAGACAGGGAGAAGAAAACGCTCGCCCAAAGTTCGGACGACGTGATGCTTTAAGGGTCGCAGGAAATTCCACTAAAGGTCTTAAATTGATCACGACCATCCAACCTCACCAGCATGTTTGGATGGCTTAGATCAGACCCATAGCCGTCAGGCAGGTATTGGCATGTTCACCACCGGCCCAATGTGTTCCCCACATGGTCGACCTCCCCAAAAGAGGAGCGTAGCTTGCCAATTCGTCCAGCCAAAGTAGCGTGGACATGATACCCTTATTAGGGTTTGCGGCATATCATATGTGTCGCAAATCAGTCGCGACCATCCATCTTCGCAGGCATAGATGGAGGGTGTAGATGTAGACTCAAAGGGTCCCAAGCATGTCAACACAATCGTCGTGGGCCCGTCTATGTGCGTGAGCAATCGTCCAAGGTCGGCCATGGCTAGATGCCTCGATTCGTGCGCCCAAACTAGGCATGGTCGCGCGGTTCCAATTGCAAACCGATCTCGACCACTCAACTTTGGCGGACAAATCGAGTGTCTTAGATCACATCTCCATGGGACAGTGAGGTACGGACGTGTACACCGGAAAGCCGTCTACACGCATGCCCGGTCGGTCTTGCCAAAAACATCTCCCATGCATGGATTCGACCAAGCTGGAAGAAGGTACTTGCGCACCTCCTAAACCTTAATCCGACGGTCGCAGGGTCGCAAGTCATCTCGTCCGTCCAACTTCTCCAGCTTGGACGGACAGCCTAAGACAGGAGTTAGGCAACCAGTGAGGCATCACCACGATCACCGTCCACCACTCTTCCACAAGGGGTGATCGTCCAAATCAGGGCTTGCCTGTATAGCCTCCAAACGACCACTCGAAGATGGCTGGACGTGATGTTATTTTAAGACGCTTAAATTCGTGACCTGCTCCGTTAAGCCTTAAAACAGCGATGCTTCATACATGCTGAATATATTCGATGCATTACCTGCATAGAATACACACGATATTTCATAAATATCTACTTCCTAAATAACTTAGTTATTTAATCTAGCATCACATGCTACTTTCTGTGGGTCCCACATCCACACATTCGAGACATCAAGTGTGTCACAAACTGGGGGATACATAGTGGGGTATTGGTCTGGCGGTTTACAGCGTGCAGCGTGTAACGCGCCATCACAAGTACGTGTCAGGAAGACATGGACGGTTAGTGATGATGGGAGAAGTGGGCAAGACTGGTCGTGTGGTATTAACACACTACTCCATCAATCCACTTCCTCCACTTCCCATGAGAGACGAGGGTTAGGCTCAATGACTTGTATAAATAGGTTCTCCTCCATATTTCCAATACAGGAGGACAAGACAGAAAACCAAGTGTTGATACAATCGTATTCAAACACCAGAACTGATAGCTTACACCCTGCAAGCCAGTTCAGCTTTCTGATACAAGTCATAAAACAGCCAACACTTTCACAATCTCAACACCTTCTTCGCTTCCCTCCCTAAGATCAACCCCATCTCCTTCACTTTGTGACCGAAGCAAGTTTGTAATGGCCATTTATTGGTTTAGTCCAGAGTTATACAGATTGATTTCTCGAATCACAAGCACTCCCGTACAGTGCATTTGTTTAGGGTTTAGATTCATTTCTCATCCACACACCCCAAATTACCAAAACCGGCAGAAATAGTTTTCACCCATAAACAACCTTGTAAAGTAATTTTCTGATTGTTGAGATTGAAAGACACATAGAGCTTTGAAAAGTTAAACACTACATTACCCAAAGTTTTGAGCCAATCTGCACCAAGGACAATGTCACAGCCTCCTAGTGGTAGAGTTCCCAAGTTCTCCTTAAACTGATGCCCCTGCATACTCCATTGTAAGTTAGAACAAATGCCAGTGCTGACTGTTATGTCCCCATTAGCCACATTTACCATCATCGGTTTGGTTGCTTCAATGTTGCAGTTCAATGAGTTGGCCAAAGCAGAGTCAATAAACTGGTGGTGCTACCAGTATCAATAAGTATAGAAACCTTCTTATTGTTTATTAGACCAGGAATTATAATTGTCTCTCCAGTTGCATTGCCTGTTAGTGCATGCAGAGAAATCTCAATATCCGATTGCACTGGAGATTCTTGTGCTTCCTCATATACATCATCCTCCTCTTCAGTGTCTTGAGGTGCAGCAGTGTCCATATGCAGCATGTAGACTATTTGTCTCCCTTTATATAAATGGCCTGGTGTGTAGACAGTATCACAATGATAGCACAACCCTTGATCTCTTCTCTTGTCCATTTCCTCTTGAGAGAGTATTTTGACAATGGGGTTTTGAGGATAGGATTTGGTGGGGGCAGGAAGAAGGATTTTGGGGTTGTTGGGAGAGACTTAGGTGATGTAAGAATTGATTTAGGTGACAATGGTGCAGAAGAGTAGTGTCTGGTAGATGGAAAATTTGGTAAGAAGGATTTAGTGAATGACTTAGAAGTTGTATTGGTCAATTGTAGTTGTTGTTCTTGTAATCTAGCTAAATTGAAAGCATCAGCCACAGTTTGTGGATGAAACATTGAGACAGACTTTCATATTTCATCTTTGAGGCCACTAAGGAAGCTTATAACAAAATATGTTTCAGTGAGAGATAAGTTCATATAAAGCATCAATGCTTTCAGAGATTCAAATTCTTCATAATAATCATCCAATGTGGTGGTTTGGACTAGTTTATTAAAATTGCATACAAAATTTTCATCCACATGGTTTTCAAATCTAGAAAAGATGCTCTTAGCTAAAGCAATCCAAGTAATTCGATGCCTATTAACTTGAAAATTTAAAAACTATTTTTCAGCCTTACCCTCAAGGTATATTGCAGCTATATTCACCTTTTTGTGTTCTTAAATGTCATGTAATAGAAAGTATCTATCATCTTTTTGTATCCAGCCACGAGGATTTGCAACATCAAATCTGGAAAACTCGAGCTTTGGGAAGCGGTTAGGAGGGATGTATTGACGATGATGAGCAAAACTCTGTTCCTCTATATCATGACCATGAGATCCAGAAGCATCTTCAGTATGTTGTTGATGTTGATTATTGTTAGGTCGATTGAATAATCTCACCAGATTTCAATTGTTCTCTTGTAATGTGATGTTAAGATTTGTTGCTAGAGAATCAAACTTAGTAGTGAGTTCTGAGGATAGGGTATTGAAATCTGTTTGAAGCTGAGATTGAGAAGCTTTTAATTAAGCTACCTCTTCTTCTATATCTTTAAGAGTCATTGGAAAAAAATTTGGTGGATTCGAACAACTCTGAATACCAATTGTTGTGAATTAACAACAGATAATCTAGCAAATTGAATAAAAGAATGGATAATTGGTGATTAATACCTTTTGAATCGAAGATCCATACCTAAACCTGTGCAAATGTGCGCAACCAAGTAGTCACTGTTTCATTAAGTTTTAGATAGATAGAACATAGGGTTTTCTTACAGATTAAATACCAATGATTAACCCTACTAAACACACAATGGATGGACAACATGTGCCGCCTATCTAATGGACACAACCTCACCAATAACTAACAATGGAAAATACTAAAGACACCTAACTAAAATACTTAGAGCAGCCTGGTGCCACTGAATTACATGTCACACTGTGACATCTTACAATTGAACTCGTACGATAGAAAATGGCAAGATCAGATCGCTCAACTACCAGAGAAGTAGTTTCGTCTGGCTTCACATTTCCAATGAAGTCTTTAAGTCGTTAACCGACAGGGTCTCGAGAAAAAACCTACGGCTAAAGGAGAATCGACTCTAGCAAAACCAACTAGTATCACACAGGAGGTGTGGGGATTAGTTTTTCCAGTTGCTAGACGTCTCCCTTATATAGTTTTCAAATCAGGGTTTGCAATCCAAGTTACCTTGGTAACAAAGCATTCACTATTCACCGTTAGATGAAAAACCTGATTTATCCAAGCTAATATCTTTCAACCGTTAGATCGAAACTTAGCTTGTCACACACACAAATGAAATGTATTCATTTAGGTTTGAGTAACCGTACTTAAACGTGTACACTAAGTTGGTTCACAAATAGTTAACCAATGGTTAGCCATATGAGTACTTTCATATTAACCATATTCATCTTTCTCATAACTAGTTCAAATGACTCATGAGAACTAGTCCAAGAGTTGTTCAATTGCTTAGATCTTTATATATAGACACAATTGAAACAAAATCTGTTTGATTCACTTGAATCAATTCATGAACAATATAGTCACGATTTGCAAAAATTGCATTCCTTATTGATTTATTGTTTAAGTTCTTGAAACTACCGATTTGAGAAATATAACCAGCTTGGGTATGCGTACGGGTATGCGTACCTTAGCTACCGGATTTGAGTTGGTTTTGGTTTCCAAACTTAGCAGAACTTTTATGCGTACCTAAGGTGACTGGTATATGAGTTCGTAAACTCCAAACTCAGCAGAATTTTCCGGGAGGAAAAGTTCCGCCAGTACGCGTACCCAACCTGTCTCCTTCACCAATACCGCATACACACATATGCACGCACTTGGTTTCCGAAACATGGATTTAAACGCTAATGTGCGAACACACTATACTTGCTTATATCCATAGTTGGTTACGTAATCTCAACTCTACATTTCAATCATTGAAACATTCTTCTATAATGTTATAATAGTCGTCGGACATAAAGAATCGACTATCGTCATCAAAGCTATTTCAAGATTGAAACGCCATCATGACTTTCGTCACGGGCAAAGATGAAAATGGTTAAAGCAAAAGCTTACCAACACATATTTCGAGAAAAAGATAAGGCGAGTAAACTTGGCTCGAAATAGAAAATGTGTATGCATGAAAACTATCATACTTATACGACTTTTGTCTCAAGAGTAGGAGATAGAGTAGATAGAATTTTGAGTGACAGATGAGTTCAAGTTTCCACATACCTGTTGGTCGGATGAAGTTCCACTGGTTCCTTGAGTAGTTCTTCGTCTTCGTAAGATAATCGCCATGGAGTCTGGAGCTCATCTGTTCCTAACTATCCAAGACCGAGACTTAGTCATAAGTAAACTAGAAATCAAAACATATAGTTTTGATCACTAACATTGACAAACATGCTTGAGATAGCAACGCATGCGAGTTCGACTGAGCAATTCTCTAACAATCTCCCCATTTGTCAATTTTAGTGACAAAACTATCAATATATATGGATTACAAAATAGATAAAACTTTGTAGCTTCTCGTCCACATGCTTGATCTCCTTGGTGCTTCAATATTACTCGAAAACTTCGCCTTTTCCAAGTACTCTCATGATTCCATAGATGTTCAATTCAGCATCATAGTTGTTGAAGTTCCGTAGCCATAACAATGAGAAAACAAAAGCTCTCGATCATTGTTATACAATGTCATAGTATTATTACACAACATCAAAGTTCTTATATCACAACTTCGACAACAATCCTATGGTGATATGTATCACTCCCCTTAGTCAATACTTTCGTCTCAACATGAAAACCACTCCCCCTTACATAATGACCCGTAAATCATGTAAATCATGTGTATTTGTAGTGTGAACTACATATTAATTCTCCCCCTTTTTGTCAATAAAATTGGAAAATGTACAAAAATGGGATCCTAATGAAATTTCCACGAAGACGCTTCAAGACCAAAGAAAAGTACATATCAACTTATTTAGATGCAATCATAAAGCCGAAGCTAAATGCATTCATCAAGGAGTTTATAAAGATACAAGATAACCCCTAAATAATTCCAAAGCCGCACTCCCCACAAAGATATGGAAATTAAGCGCAAGTTCAAAATAACTCTACCCCATTTGATGTCATTCCCGAGAGAACAACAAGAGCGACCTTACTTTTACGAGAAAAGAAGGATTTTATTGGACACCAAAAACCATAATAAAATGATTTTCTATATCCAAAATTCTCAATTAAACTAACCACAAGTAAACCCATGATCAATTTAATCGGAATACTTAATCAAATTAAACACAAAAGTGATCAATTTAATTGAACATGCTCAACATAAGAGAACTTACGGAGCTACGACTATGTTAACCATAAAAGAATGATTAACTCAATCATTTTATGCTCAACACAAGAAAACCTTATGGAGCATTGCAGTATACACATAAAATATGGATTGGGGAAAGATCAATACTGCGGCATATAAAAAGATTCATTCTATTTTCATCACTATTTGCATAACGACATATAATAGACATAATCTTTGTAAACAAAAGATTTTAACCTATCTTCCATCAAAAATTGACATAATATGCTTAACTTTTGTTTGTCAAAAGTTCATCGATCTTGTATCAATACTTGCATATCGACATATAAAAGAGATAACTTTTGACATCATATGGGACAATAATAGTTCACGGACGCAAACACACATATCCCATAACATATTGCAGTATATAAAACCATAAAGATTAAAATTGCAATCATCATCTTCCAAAACAACTTTAGAATTTAAATAAATAAATCTAAAAACATGAAGATGAAAAACGTTGGACATAGCTATGTGTACTCACAATAATGGCTATTCCAAACTCTAGTTATTCTTCTAAACAAAACACGAAAATAGAAGATTACTAGACATTAAGATCTTTGAAAATTCCTTGTCGTCCCCGAACTCCTTGTCGTCAACAGCCATTGGAACATATGGTTCATGGAGGAAGGAGTCAATACCAATAAACCTTCTTGGTTGATGATGTCGAACCAGGTCCTTCTGAATTTCCAATGATCTTAAAACACAAGCCTTTATTTGCTGAATCTCTTTTCTTTTCAGCTTCAACTCTTCAAGAACATCAGAAAACTACTGAGAGTTTGAAGGAACAACTCTTGGCTTCCTCACACTCCTTATTTTTCTTTTTAAAGTTGGAGGCAATTGAGATTTCTCTTTTTCCTTAGTGATTGATGGATTAACAATCATATTGACACCTTTTCCATCAGAAGACATGATTCTTGGAGTTTCCATGAAAGCACGGTTTTGTGAGAGGAATTCACAATCAAAACTCAACAAGCAGTCTTAAGATATAAAGAGTATCAGAGAAGCAAAAAGGAATGTAGGGTTTCGAAACCTTTAAATAGGTTCGTACACGTTCAACTCACAACCCTATAAAGAGTAGAATTGTCGATAATAACCCTCTTCTTTTGGCAAACAGGTCCTTTCCAATATCAACAGTGATATGAAGGAATTCCAAAAACCAAACAACACAAAGCTAGAAAACAATTTTTTTATTATTATTTTAAAGCCTGAGGTTTGCAAGATCTTGTCTCTTCTGAACAAGCACATGAGACAAGATGCACATTACAACACAATCAAGTTGTGTTGTAGCGAACAACAATTTGTCCACCATGACCCTTTTGGTTGGAATTCATGGAACCCTTCCTTTCCGTATGTTTAGACCAAGTTTTCTTCTCTAATGGCCTAGTTTTATCTTTGGAAACTAATCTCTTCGAGGAAGATAAGATAAGATCTTACATACCTCAGCTGTTTTCTCCGTGAGTTTAATCTTGGTGGCTAGACGATCTGCTCTTTGTTGAAGCTTGTTGACATATCTCATCTTGTTTTTGTACTTGAAACACTTTGAAAACAAATGTCCCTTGAGATAAAAATAAGAGCATGTCAACGCAAAAGATGATTCAGGTGCCTTTGAAACACAAGATGCTAGGCACAAGGTAGATCCTGAAACATTAAACGAAGGGTTTCCAACGTAGGATTCAATTGATTCTTCCATCTTGATTGGGCTCTCTTCTAAAAGATTATCAAGATTGATATATGTATTGATACAATTATCAAATTCAATATTTTCACATACAAGAGCTGTTAGAGCATAGCTCGGTCGACCTCGCATGCGTTGCTATATCAAGCATGTTTGTCAATGTTAGTGATCAAAACTATGAGTCTTGATTTCTAGTCTACATAGCTAAGTCTCGGAAAAGGATAGAAAAGTGTAGTTGAGCTCAAGGACTTCATGGCGATTCATCATACAACGACGAAGATCTACTCAAGGAACCGTGGAACTTCATCAACGAAAAGGTATGTGGAGACTTGAACTTATCTATCACTCAAAAGTATATCTCTTCTATCCCCTACTTCTTATGAGACAAAAGTCGTATGTTATATAGACTGGATCATACACATTTGATATTTCGGGCCGAGTATATCTCGCCTATCTATATCTCAAATTATGTGTTGGTAAAGCGTTTCGCTTTGATCAGGTTTATCTTCACCTAGTGACGAAAGTCATAATGTTTCAATCACTTTGAAAATCGCTTTGATGAGAAATAGTGTAACAACTATATAACGTCCTCTAAGAATGTTTCAATGGTTGGAATGAGAGTTTAGGTCAATATAACCAATGATGGATATAAGCATTCTGTGGTAACACATATGTGCATAAGTCCTATTCCTTAATCCGAATTTTGCGAACTTTGTTGATTGAGAGAAACCGAAGGAATTGGCTTTGCCAAGTCCGTGAACTCATTTTGCGAACTCAGTCCGCGAATTGACGGAAGTTCTCTTAGCGAGAATTTCTGCTGGGATTTTCCAAAAACTCGTTTGCGTGTTTAGTCCGCGAACATAGTCTGTGAACTGGCGGAAGTCACTTTGCCGAGATTTTCTGCTGAGTTTGGAAAACTCTGTCGGTTGCCTTAAGTCCGCGAACTTGTTTGCGTACTTGAGTGGGTTATGATCTAAAGATGTGCTCTGAACATGAAACTTAAATTACTAAGAAATGCAGTATGCAAACCGTGGCTATAAAGTTCATGATCCGATTCAATCGAATCGAATCATGTTTATTTCAATGGTGTCTTGTGTAGTTACATAAGATATCATAGCAATTGAACAACTCTCTAACTAGTTCACTTGAGTCAATTGAACTAGTTATGGTGAAGAAGAACAAGGTTAATATGAAATGCTCATATGGTTAACCTTTTGGGTTACTATGTTGAACCAACATACACGTACACATTTGGGCACGGTTTTTACAAACCCAGTAAACGTATATCTCAAGTGTGTGTGCCAAGCTAAGTTTTCAATCTAACGGTTGAGAAATATTAGCTTGAATCTAAATCAGGTTTTCATCTAACGGTGAATATTTATTGCTTTGTACCTAAAGCAAAACTCTGATTTGAAGAATATATAAAGGAGACATCTAGCATTAGAAAAAACTAATACCCACACGTCTGTATGATACTAGTGCGCTCGCTAGAGTCGATTCTCCTCTAACCTTTGCTTTTCTTCTCTAAAACCAGGTTAACGACTTAAAGACTTCATTGGGATTGTGAAGCCAGACCGATACTACTTTTATCGTAGTTGTGTGATCTGATCTTGCATCTTCTATCATACGAGTACAATATTATTGATTGGCTTGAGATCGTGAGAGTTCTCCGATAGGCAAGATAAAGAAGTCACAAACATCTTCGTCTCACTATTTGTGATTCCTCGACGTCCTCTTGTTTATACAAGTAAGACTGTTGTGAGGTGATTGATTAATCTAGGTTGTTCTTCGGGAATATAAGACCGGATTATCAATTGGTTTCTGTTCACTTTGATTTCATATCATAAGACGGAACAAAAACCTAGGGTTCTTCTGTGGGAGACAGATTTATCCTTTGATAAACTTTTTTGTGTGAGACAGATTTTTTTATTATCAAGTCTGCGATTTCGGGTTGCAGCAACTCTTGGTTGTGGGTGAGATCAACTAAGGGAATCAAGTGCACAGTGTCCTGCTGGGATCAGAGGCGTAGGAGTACAACTGTACCTTGAATTAGTGGGAGACTGATTGGGGTTTAACTATAGTCCAGTCTGTGTGAGACAAATTTGTTTATTATCAAGTCTACGATTTTGGGTTGCAACAACTCTTGGTTGTGGGTGAGATTAGCTAAAGGAATCAAGTGCACAGTGTCCTGCTGGGATCAGAGGAGTAGGAGTACAACTGTACCTTGAATTAGTGGGAGACTTATTGGGGTTCAACTATAGTTCAGTCTGAAGTTAGCTTGGAGTAGGCTAGTGTCTGTAGCGGCTTAATACTATGTGTATTCAATATGGACTAGGTCCCGGGGTTTTTCTACATTTGCGGTTTCCTCGTTAATAAAATTCTGGTATCTGTGTTATTTCTATTTCCGCATTATATTTGGTATATAATTGAAATAATACAGGTTGTGTGTTTGTGATCATCAATTGGAAATACGATCTTCGGTTGTTGATTGATATTGATTTATCCTTGGACATTGGTCTTTGGTAACGTCCAAGTATTCCTTGTGTTTGATTAGGAATCGTTGATTTCTATTAGCTTGAGTAATATCAAAAACAAGAGAGAGATATTAACTCCTTGAGATACTTTTATCTAGATTGAGTCTGACTGTCTAGTTGATTCTCTAGCAAAGTATTTCGGAGTTAGTCCATACAGATTACTAAGCGAAATATTGGGCGGTGTTGTTAGACCCCCGCTTTTTCAATTAGTATCAGAGCAGGCAAACACACTAAGACCTCATCAGTCTGTGTTTGTAGCGATCTGACTCTATAGACAGAGGTGCTATCTCTACTAACATACCACCAGTCTTTGATGGCTCTAATTATTTATGGTGAAAAATTGTTATGCGAGCCTTCATCCAGTCGCGTGATTTTCAATCATGGGTATGTGTTGTCAATGGATATGATGTGCCTGTTGTTGCAGATGGGGACGTAAATGTTCCCAAGAATATTGATGAATATAATGCTGCCGAGATTCTTGCTGCAAAGCAGAATTTTGAAGGGTTAAATGCTATCATACATGCCATTGCCCCAAGTCTTCAACACTATGTGTCTAATTGAACTAGGTCTAAAGATTCTTGGGATATCTTATAAAGCGTATTTGAAGGTAACTCCAGTGAAAAGGAAGCTAGGATTCAAAACCTTAATTCCGATTGGGAAAACCTTCGTATGGCAGATGAAGAGTCATTTGGTGAGTTTAATCACAAAGTGTCTGAAATTGTTAATGCATCTTTTGCATTGGGTAAGACTATTTCTGAATATGATATTGTGATGAAAATTCTCAGATCGCTGCCATCTAGATACGAGTCTAAGAAGCATGCCATCGTTGAGGGGAATAACCTCGATAATCTTTCCAGAAACACCTTGGTTGGAAATCTAAAGATCTTTGACTATGAGCATACATCCAAAGTCGGTAAGGATGTTGCCTTTAAAGCACAGAAGAACACTAAATTACTTGTCAAAGGTAAAAGTGTTCATATCTCTGAGGATGGTCAGTCTAAGGATGATTTTTCCGATGAAGATCTTGAAAAATCAGTCTCCTTGATCACAAGACAGTTTAGGGATCTTCTGATGAAGAGAAGTAAACGGTTTTCAAGAGACAAACCTATTTCATCAGACAAACCTCACGGAAGCGTACCTCCTAAAAACAGGGATGCTGACGAGCCTGATGACGAGGACATGCCTTAGTGCTTTAAGTGTAAAGGTTTTAGCCATTTTGCTAACGAATTCCCAAATCGTAGAAAATACACTAGGAACAAAGGTCTAGTTGTAACACTTGATGAAATGTCTGAAACCTATGATTCTGATGAAGATAGAAAATCAAGTGTAGGGCTTATATGTGAAAACATCGATTTTGATATTTGTAGAAATACATATGTCAACCTCAATGGGCTCGGAGAAGAAGGAAACCCATTCAAGCTGGAAGATTCGCTGAATCCGGTAACTGGAAACCCTATCAGTGATGCTTCAGGATCAACTATAAGTCTAGCTGCTTGCACATCTCAGATGCCTGAATACTATCCAAGATTGACGTGCTCGTTTTGTTCGATGAAGGAACATGAACTATCAAGGTGTTACAAATACAAGCACCAAATGAGGTACGCAAGCAAACTTCAACGAAGAGCAGATCTATTAGCAAGAAAGCTGAAACTTGCTCAGAAGACCGCCGAGGTATGTATGATCTTATCTTCGTCTAAGAAGTTGGTTTCCAGGGATAGAACAAGACTATTTGAAAAGAAAATATGGTCAAATCGGTTTGATAGACAGATATCATAGGATTCCTCCCATGAGGAAAAAGATGGACAAATCGTTGTTCATCGTAACACAACTTGAGTGTGTTGTTAGGAAAATCTTGTCTCATGTGCCTGATCGAAAAGAGACAAGATTGAGTGTTGATCCAGGCTTCAGAAAAGTTTTTCCTTCTTTTCTTAGATTTGTTATTTTTTATCTATCAAATAAAAGAAAGGGTTATTATCGGCAATTCTACTCTTTATAGGGTTTTAGAGTTGGGCGTATGCGAACCTGTCAATAGGTTTCGAACCCTACATTCCTTTTTCCTTTCGACATCCTTTATAAGACTGCTTTTTGAGTTAAGTGATTCCATCACACAAATCCAGTTGTTCATAACTGTTCTCAAAGCACCATGTCATCAGATGGAAAGGATGTCAAAATGATTGTTAAGCCATCAATCAAGGAAAAAGAGAAATCTCCTGTTTCTAAGTCCCTGAAAAGAAAAAGAAGGAATACAAGAAAACCCAGGGATGTTCCTTCTAACTCTCAGAAGTTTTCCAATGTTCTTGATGAGTTAAAGGAAATAAGAAGGGAGATTTGTGAAATAAAGACTTTCGTGTCTAAATCTTTGCAAATTCATAGGACCCTAATTCGACCTCTTCAGCCAAGACAGTTCGTGGGTATTGACACTTATCTCCGTGAATCTTATGTCCCAATGGCTGTCGATAACAAGGAGTTCGGGAATGATAAAGAATTTCTCAAAGGGATTGTTGCCTAGTATGTCTTCTTTTTGGAATTAGTTGGAAGAATAACTAGTGCTTTGAACAACAAAGATTGTGACTACACATAGCTATTTTTGTTTTCATCTTCTTGTGCTATTTTTTAGGTTTATTGGTTTTTAAATTCTAAAAATATTTGGAGGATGATGTTATTGCAGTATTAATATTTTTGATTTTGCGATTTTGCAATTGGTTATGGGATATGTATTGTTTGTGTCAGTGAACTTGAAGGTCCCATATGTTGTCAAAAGTAAAGTCGTTGGTATTCGTATTGCTGAAAGGACGAATGGACTTTTGACAAATACAAAAGTTATGCCTATGCAGTCATGTATTTGATGAAAAATAGGGTAAAAAAAATTTGTGACAAGGATAAAGTCTATTATGTCATTATGCATATAGTGATAGAAAGATAGAATAGATCCTTGTATGTATTCCACGGTATTGATCTTCATTGATCCATTCTTTTTGTATGACCGTGAGGCTCCATAATGTGTCTTATGTCGAGCACGATACAACTAAGTTGATTATTTTGTGATTAACTTTGTTGGTTGTTCTATAAGGTACTTTATGTAGAGCATCTTTGAACTAAATTAATCATCTTGGTTGGTTATTTAGTTATTTGCTCCGAAAGTCTTCTTTTGTCGAGCAAAACAATTGACAATTAAATTGATTACTTCTGTGATTAGTTGTTTGTGTTTTCCAATTAGATTAATTATAGGATCTATTGTAATTAGTCTAATTGAGTATTCATATATTCCACAAGTCCTTGTGTTGAGTATATGAACGACTATACTTGTTAGAGCATAGCTAGGTCAACCTCGCATGCGTTGCTATATCAAGCATGTTTGTCAATGTTAGTGATCAAAACTATAAAGTCTTGATTTCTAGCCTATTAGCTAAGTCTCGGACTAGGATAGGAAAAGTGTAGTTGAGCTCAAGGACTTCATGGTGATTCAACGACAACGACGAAGATCTACACCAAGGAACCGTGGAACTTCATCAACAAAAAGGTATGTGAAGACTTAAACTTATCTATCACTCGAAAGTCTATCTATTCTTCTCCTACTTCTTATGAGACAAAAGTCGTATGCTATATAAACTAGATCATATACACTTGATATTTCGAGCTGAGTATTCATTGCTTATCTTTTACTCAAAATATTGTGTTGGTAAAGCGTTTCGTTTTGATCAGATTTGTCTTCACCTAGTGGCGAAAGTCATGAAAGTTTCAATCACTTTGGAAATTGCTCTGAGTAGAAAGGTTTGTTGTTCTTCACGACTGAATATCGCCCTCTGAGAATATTTCAATGATTGAAATGAGAGTTTAGATTATATAACCATATATTCCTTGAACCGAAATTTTCGAACTTTGTTGATCAAGAGAAATCGGTAGGATTGTGGAATTGGCTTGCCAAGTCCGCGAACTGACGGAAGTTCTCGACCGAGAATTTCTGCTGGTGTAGATGGGGAAAAATGATTTGCTGGTTTTTAAGGAATTGAGGAGACGACTGTACATAGGAGGCTCCTCTAACCGAGTGAAATGTTAAACCTAACACAGATGCACCGCTGCAAAGGGGGTGCTTTAGATTCGAGAGATCGATCTGTAGTACTCCGGCCTAAATCAAGATAATGACCGTTCCAGAGTAAATTCGGTCACAAGAGAGGATGGGTTGATCTATAGGAGGGAAGCTGAGAAATGCGTGGAATCAATGGTAATCAAAGACTATGGGTGTGTGAATTCTGAATATGATAAGCTCTGAATGATTGAAATTGCTCAATTGAGAGTAGTTGCTCAATTGATGAGTTGATGATCTCGTGTTTTCGATGAGACGTGAGATTGATGATACCTCTGATGCTGATGATTCAATCATGATTCAGAGACTTATTTATATTGCTAGAATTTTAGACACCATGATTCCATGAAGTGTGACAGTTGATGGAATCAAGGAGTGGGGAAGTGGAGATCGTGTTTGAAACCAGTTGCTCAACGTGTGGAGACTTGGTCGATTTTCCACCCACTACCTCGTGAATTCCTTCAAGTGATTGCACGACTTGCTCACATTCCATCATGTGTTTGAACACACGTGCCGTAGACCGCCAGACCAAAACCCTAAGTGATATTCCCCTAAGTGACACGATTGACGTCTCGTGGTTTGTTAGTCAATTGATGACTTCGTGGTTTGATGGGACCATGAGTCCATGTAGTTGTTGAGTTGAACATGATGTTCTGAAACTCATGAATTGAACATGTAATGAGACAGAGGTATAGTTCTTACGATGAAGTGAGCAAGTATTGCTCATTCGATGGATCGTTGAATATTGATTGTTGAACCAATATTCCTTGGTTTGAGAAAATATTTATCATCTGAGCAAGTGTTGCTCATGTGATGAATTATTGAATATTTGATCGTCTGAGCATGTGTTGCTCATCTGATGGCTTATTGGCAGCGTACCAAAAATATTAATTAGAACACTGGTGTAGAACCGAGCATAATTAATAAAATTAATGACCATGAGGCCGTCGTAAAATTATTAAGGTTGGAATCTGGAATGATGATCCTTGGATTCAGAAACCCTAATTTGATCAATTGATGATCAATTCATGGTTCGTCAGAAGTTTAACCATGGGACGGAGGAGGGAGCGACTACATGGGACCATAGATCAACCATGTAGTATCCATATGATCACGTAAGAAAATACGAAGAACTCCTGAAGAGTTGACGATTTGTTGGTGGAAGAATGATTAAATGCTGGCTTAATCATTTATTCAAAATACTCGTCTGAGCCTTAGGTGAGAAAACCTAATTAATTATGACGAGGCGAGGGACCGAACATGGAGTCATGAAACCGGCCCTGGGTTGTCACGTGACCGCCTGACGATCACTTCATGAAAATCCAAAGTGTTTGGAAGATTTTTGGACCTAATACGAGCAATTGTGCAAATTAGGTCAAAACTGTGAAAATTGATGGGACCGGCTTCCGTGAGACAAAGAGCCAATCTTGGTCGGTCAAGATAGCGTGCTCGTGTCCCCAAGGCGTCCGCATCTCAGTCCTGAGAATTTTGATATTTTCTTGCGTGCAATTGAGCATCCATTCGAGAAAATATGTCAAAATTAGGGTTTCGACGAAACTGAGGAAAACACCATGAGATGTTGAAAAGTAATTATAAAATGAGGAACGAGGAGGCGTGGTACCGCCGTGGTCAAGGCATGGTCGTCCAGTCGTGACCACGGTCCCATTGTGCCTTTTCCTTAATTTTATAATATTTTGATGATTTTATGAAAAATTCATGAATTTTGAGAAATTTGATGAATTTAGGGAGTTTCCATGAATTGAAGGAGTTTTCATGAGTTCATGGAAGCAAAATATTAAAATAATAAAAACATGGGCGTGTGGGAACATGGAGGCATGGCCGGCCGGCTATGGACCGGTCCCACAAGTTTTTCATAAATTTTTTTAATATTTTTTAGGTATTTTTGATGATTTGAGGGAATTTATCCTAATTTGTGTGAAATACCATAAAATCAAGGAATTTACTTCTATGAGAGCTAATCAATTGAACAACTCTCTAACTAGTTCATTTGAGTCATTTGAACTAGTTGTGGTAAAGAAGAATAAGGTTGATATGAAAGTGTTCATATGGCTAACCTACGGTTAACTACCGTTGAACCAATGAATTGTGCATGTTTAGGTACGGTTACTCAAAACTAAATGAAATTATATTTCATGTGTGTATAACAAGCTAAGTTCGATCTAACAGTTGAAAGATATTAACTTGAATCTAATCAGGTTTTCATCTAACTGTGAATATTGAATGTTTTGTTACCAAGGTAACTTAGATTGCAAACCCTGATTTGAAGACTATATAAAGGAGAACTCTAACAACTGTGAAACCTAATCCCTACACCTCATGTGTGATACTAGTTGTAAGCTAGAGTCGATTTCCTTTAACCTTAGGTTTCTATCGAGACCTTGTAGGTTAACGACTTAAAGACTTCATTGGGATTGTGAAGCCAGGCCCAACTATTTTCTATGTAGTTGTGTGATCTGATCTTGCTGTTTCCATCGTATTTAAGTACAGAGGATTGGCTTGAGATTAATTTCTCCGATAAGCAAGATAGAAAAGTACTCACAAACTCTTCGTCTCATCGTTTGTGATTCCACAATATCTTGTTTCGCTAGTCGATTAAGATTATTGTGAGGTGATTGATATTTCTAGGATATTCTTCGGAAATATAAGTCCGGTATATAAATTGGTTCATGTTCACCTTGATTTATCAAAAGACGGAACAAAACTCGTAGGTATTTCTGTAGGAAACAGATTTATCTATTCTTGTAGACTTTTCTGTGTGATACAATTTTGTTTACTAAACTCTTCGACTTTGGGTCGTGGCAACTCTTAGTTGTGGGTGAGATCAGCTAAGGGAATCAAGTGCGTAATATCCTGCTGGGATCAGAGATGTAAGGAGCGCAACTGCACCTTTGATCAGTATGAGATTGATTGGGGTTCAACTAAAGTCCAGACCGAAGTTAGTTTGTAGTAGGCTAGTTTCTGTAGTGGCTTAATATATGTGTGTTCAATCTGGACAAGGTCCCGGGGTTTTTCTGCATTTGCGGTTTCCTCGTTAACAAAACGTCTGGTGTCTGTGTTATTTCTTTTTCGCATTATATTTTGTTATATAATTGAAATATCACAGGTTGTGCGTTGAATCGATCAATTGGGAAATCCAACCTTTGGTTATTGATTGTAATTGATTGATCCTTGAACATTGGTACCGTTCAAGTGATTTCTCTTGTATTCAATTAGACTCGCAGATTTCTATTTGCTTGAGTAAGTATTGAATCGAGAAATTGAGATATAACTCTTGGACATACTTTTTATAAGATTGAGTCTGATTGTCTAGTTGATTATGTTAAAAGTATAATGGAGTTTGTCCATACAGATTGCTAAGCGAAATATTGGGTGCGGTTGTTAGACCCCCGCTTTTTCAAAAACCATTCTCCATATTAAACTGAATCTCAGCCCTTAAGTCTGCATCTAGCTCCTTCTCCTCTTCTGGCCTTAGATTACAATATGCAAGATATTTGGCCTGTTCATCATGAATAAAGACATCGTATCCACAAAGATAACAAAAATAATATTGTACCCTATGAAGATGTTCATCCATGCAGCGCATAACTCTAGTAATGGAAACTGGGGCATTCTCAGGTATTACTCGATGATCACATGCCATTTTTTTTTGAAATAAGAAATTTCTATTTCCCTATAAATCTCACTCTAAATGAGTTTAGTTGTAGGTCTGGGTATGTTTATATACTAGAAAAGAAGCTCTTTCTTCTAGGTTTTTATGAGCCATGCGTGTAAAAGCATCCTTTCATTTTCTCTGATGTATCTTCGATTTTCTTACTCTCACACGTATTTAATTCTTCTCGATTCTCTAATACAATTAATATCGCATTAGTCTGAGACAGTTGAATTCTTTTAGGTCACATTATAAGAAGTTGATGCGTTTCGAATCTAAGTAGGCTATCACTGACCTAAAACATAGCACTTAGGTGATTAATAAAAGAAAAATTGCTACTAACAAGTTTTGATATTTTCTTTATCTTCATCCTTTCTTTTTGAATTGAATAATATGATGACCCTATAGATACCTAGTCTAATAACTGATACTAAGGCCTCATACTAGATTTGAGAAATCCTAAACATTTTTGCATTAATGAGGCATGCACGTAACATCCTTTTCTTAAGCAAACTAGGGTATGTCTATTATTTTTTGGACCTCTCTGTACATTTTAGGTTCTTAGTAGGCATCTGGTAGGGTACATTATGAGCGGAGAGACCTAATCTTCCGTGACTTTCTTAATTATATGATCTTCTTTTTGGTGCTAATATCATAGCCTTATGATTCTGAGTAAAATAAATTAATAATATTTTGTCATCAGAAAACTAGTCTTAAGTGTTGGAATTTAACCGTTCTTAAGTTTTTGGGTGGTATGCTTATCTTAAATGGTAAAGGCCCACTCATAGAACAATTTTTAGAAATAAATCTTCACTATATTGCTTCCCTATGGAATTCTCTCTCAAATTATCCTAGTCTCTCTTGATTAGAAATTGTTTTAGCTGTTCTATTTTCCAGGAATCTCTTAGAACTAAGAAGAAGTGTGTTGTCTATGTAATTTGCTTTTTGCCATTGGTCTTTGCTCCTAGGATGATACATATCTCATTGGTCTTTGTTCCTAGGATGATACATATCTCAAAATTTTAGTTTAGTCAAAGGTTATCGGTTACCTCCTATCTTAGTACGAAATGTCTACGTTCAAATTTAAATTACTAAGTCGCTGCCGTGTTAGGATTGGTTAACTATTTAGGTATGATTTATTTCGATCTTGACAACATTCACGAGTTTTGTAACAATCCTGTTACTTTATCTACCTTGACCTTATATACTCAAACTAGTTTCAACAAGTTCATATCTGAGGTTCTCAATTTTTCTATATTCTTAGTCTATCTTTCCTTTTACTATGGGAGACCATATAAACCTCTACAAACATATAAGTGGTCTTTCACTAGCTCATCGTTTTGCAAATCACAGTAATGTAGGAATCCGTCCAACCCCTCCTGCATTCATTAGAGACTTTGGCATTAAACCAAACAGTATTTTAGCTACGGTTTTCTCAACTGACATTTTGAAACACTGGGAAGTGAGAGGTGTTTTGAAAAACTTTTGGGGAGTTCATCTAGGATTCCAAATAAGTGAAGTATACCAGAATCTCTTCATCATCATCTTTAGAACAACAACAGATTTTCATTGGATTTCAACTAATAGTCCTTGGTACCCTTTTGGTAATGTCTTAGCTGCTACAAATGAGGAATGAGCATTTCTACTGACAAGGTTAAAGAGATTCCGTTATGGGCTACAATTTCAAATGTTAAATCTAAACATAGAACACGGGAAATGTCAGTTTAATTTCCAATAAAACAGGTCAAGTTTCTCGAGTGTGTAGGGGTTTTGAAACATCTGATTATCTGCCAAGAGTTCTTGTTTGGGTAAACATAAAAAAACCTCTCATTGATCATCCGCTCGTCAAAGTAGGAAACTATCCAGTAACATCTATCTATTTTAACTACCTAAACCTTCCCTCCAAATTTTGTGCTCATTGCCTACTTTTGGGACACAAAGTTGGCAACTATGCTATTTTAAATGGTAGACCCTTAGAAAACATCTATGATATCTCTGTGAACTCTCCTTATCCGAGTAATGATATGAACCGGTTAAATGGAGAACTAGTTCAAATTTGGAATCCTAAAGACAACTTCGACAGTCAAGGAGAAGCAGTGCCAGTAGAGTCATACCTTAACATACCAGGGGTACGTGAAACTTTTACTGATATATTTAGAACTTATGTGGATAAAGAACCAGCTGTCCAAACTAGTCAGCAAGCTTATGAAGTATTAGGACCATTTATAGTTGATGAAGATATATCTGCAACATCATCATCTATTTTAGGAAGGACTTTCCCTTTTAACCTTCCTGAGAATTTTATTTTGTTGCCGGATTTTGAGGATGAATCGTTCCGATCTGCTAACTCGGAAACTTTTCGAATAATCGATGAGTCAAGATTGTCTGAATCGGTGCTTCATAATGGGTCTGGACTTTTGTAGGATATACCTAATCCGATTCAACTTATTGGGATAGTATCTCCTTCTCCTGTTGGTAGAAGACTTTCATTTTCATCTTTTGAAAATGCTATGGATTCATTTGAATCCCCAATATTTGTTTCCTCTTCTCCGATATCTTCCCATGTACCTGACTCATCTGTTAATCATGGGAATCAAATCTGCATTGCATCTTCTTTCAAAACCCCTTTAACTCAGCCAAAATCTGCTTTCATAATATCAATTTCAGATTTTTTATCTTCTTCTTCTTCGGAAAAACATTGCTCTATTCCTTCAGTTGATGGAAAGGTTTTCAAAATCAATCAATATGGGTTAAATATATTTCAACATGAAGCTCAGTCAAGTGCCTACTTACCTATTCATTTCAAAGACCCATCCCCTTCAAAGCAACAGGAGGCAACACAGGTACCTCTCATTAAATTTTGATAATTTAATCTTCAAGCTATGTACTTGTGAAAAAGCGGGGGTCTAACAACCACACCCAATATTTCAATTAGCAATCTATATGGACTAACTCCAATATACTTTTAAGAGAACCAACTAGACAGTCAGACTCAGTCTTAATAAAAATATATCAAAGATTTATATCTCTCTTTCTCGATTCAATACTTACTCAAGCAAATAGAAATATGCAAGTCCAATTGAATACAAGAGAAATCACTTGAACGGTACCAAAGTCCAATGTTCAATTATCAATCAATTTCAATCAACAACCAAAGGTTGGATTTCCCAATTGACTGATTCAACACACAACCTGTGATATTTCAATTATATAACAAAATATAATACGGAAAAGAAATAACACAGACACCAGAAGTTTTGTTAACGAGGAAACCGAAAATGCAGAAAAACCCCGGGACCTAGTCCAGATTGAACACACACTATATTAAGCCGCTATAGACACTAGCCTACTACAAACTAACTTCGATCCGAAATGTAGTTGAACCCCAATCAATCTCACACTGATCCAAGGTACAGTTGCGCTCCTTACATCTCTGATCCCAGCAGGATACTACGCACTTGATTCCCTTAGCTGATCTTACGCACAACTAAGAGTTGCTACGACCCAAAGTCGAAGAATTTAATAAACAAATCTGTATCACACAGAAAAGTTCGGTAATAGATAAATCTATCTCCCACAGAAATACCTACGAGTTTTTGTTCCGTCTTTTGATAAATCAAGGTGAACATGAACCAATTGATAACACGGACATATATTCCCGAAGAACAGCCTAGTATTATCAATCACCTCACAATAATATAAATCGTATGATGGCGAAACTAGATATTGTGGAATCACAAACGATGAAATGAAGATTTTTGTGACTTCTTTTATATCTTGCCTATCGGAGAAATCAATATCAAGCCAATCTTACGATTGTACTTAGTACGATAGAAACAACAAGATCAGATCGCACAACTACAAGGAAAGTAGTATCGATCTGGCTTCACAATCCCAATGAAGTCTTCAAGGCGTTAACCTACAGGGTCTCTGTAGAAACCTAAGGTTAAAGGAGAATTGACTCTAGCTAATACAACTATTATCACACAGGAGGTGTGGGAATTAGGTTTCCCAGTTGCTAGAGTTCTCCCTTATATAGTCTTTCAAATCAGGGTTTGCAATCAATATTAGCTTAGTAACAAAGCATTCAATATTCACCGTTAGATGAAAACCTAATTAGATTCAAGCTAATATCTTTCAACCGTTAGATTGAAACTTAGCTTGTTACACACAAATGAAATGCACGTTTATCTAGGTTCGTATAACCGTACCCAAACATGTACATCTAGTTGGTTCAACAGTAGTTAACCAAATGGTTATCCATATGAGCACTTTCATATCAACCATATTTTTCTTTACCACAACTAGTTCAAATGACTCAAATGAACTAGTTAGAGATTTGTTCAATTGCTTAGATCTTTGTAATAGACACAATTGAAACAAAAACGATTTGATTCACTCGAATCGATTCATAAACTTTATAGCCACGGTTTGCAATTATGCATTCCTTAGTTTATATAAGTTTAAGTTCAAAAATAATCGTTTTTAGAAAATAACCAATTTAAGTACGCGGACTGGTACGCGGACTTAAGTGCCCGGAATAAGTTTGTTTTCAATTTACAAACTCCAGTAGAAATTCTCGGGATGAGAACTCCGACAGTACGCGCACTGGGTACGCGGACTCTAGTTCCGATATTCCTGAGCAGCAAAGTACACATACTCTGGTTCAATGAATAAGGACTTATACATGTATGAGTTACCACACAATGCTTATATCCAACCATGGTTATATAATTTAAACTCTCATTTCAATCAACAAATAAAAATTCACGAGCCCGATTGAATATTAGATAAGTAACTTGAACGGTACCAAAGACCAATGTTCAAGGATCAATCAATTTCAATCAATAACCAAAGATTGGATTTCCCAATTGATCGATTCAACTCACAGCCTGTGATATTTCAATTATATAACAAAATACAATACGGAAAAGAAATAACACAGACACCAGAATTTTGTTAACGAGGAAAACCACAAATGCAAAAAAAACCCGGGACCTAGTCCAGCTTTGAACACCACGTTGTATTAAGCCGCTACACATACTAGCCTACTACCAATGAACTTTGGACTGGAATGTAGTTGAACCCCAATCAATCTCACACTGATTCAAGGTACATTCGTGCTCCTTACGTCTCTGATCCCAGCAGGATACTACGCACTTGATTCCCTTAGCTTATCACACCCACAACCAAGAGTTTCTACGACCCAAAGTCTAAGACTTGATAAACAAATCTGTCTTACACAGAAAAATCTATTGAAATAGATAAATCTGTCTTCCACAGAAATACCTACGAGTTTTGTTCCGTCTTTTGATAAATCAAGGTACACAGGAACCAATTGATAAACCGGATTTATACTCTCGAAGAACAGCCTAGTGTTATCAATCACCTCACAATAATCTTAATCGATTAACGAAACAAGATATTGTGGAATCACAAACGATGAGATGAAGATGTTTGTGACTACTTTTTATCTGGCCTATCGGAGAATCAATCTCGAGCAAATCTTAGAGAGGATAGTACTTAATACGCTAGAATAGGGCAAGATCAGAACACGCAACTACAGAGAAAATAGTTGGGTCTGGATTCACAATCCCAATGAAGTCTTTAAGTCGTTAACCTACATGGTTTCGTGAAAAACCTAAGGTTAAAGGAGAATCGACTCTAGCTTATGCACCTAGTATCACACATGAGGTGTGGGGATTAGGTTTCCCAATTGTTAGAGTTATCCTTTATATAGTTTTCAAATTAGGGTTTGCAATCTAAGTTACCATGGTAACAAAGCATTATTGAAAAAGCGGGGGTCTAACAAAACCACCCAATATTTCGCTTAGCAATCTGTATGGACTAACTCCGAGATACTTTGCTAGAGAATCAACTAGACAGTCATACTCAATCAAGATAAAAGTATCTCAAGGAGTTAATATCTCTCTCTTGTTTTTGATATTACTCAAGCTAATAGAAATCAGCGAGTCCTAATCAAACGCAAGAAATACTTGGACGATACCAAAGACCAATGTCCAAGTGTTAATCAATGAAATCGACAACCACAAGTTCGAATCTCCAATCGATTAAACTTTAACGCACAACCTGTATTATTTCAATTATAAAGATAAACAATATAATGCGGAAAATGAAATAACACAAACACCGGAAATTTTGTTAACGAGCAAACCGAAAATGCAGAAAAACCCCGGGACCTAGTACAGAATGAATACACACTGTATTAAGCCGCTACAGACACTAGCCTACTCCAAGCTAACTTCGGACTGGACTATAGTTAAACCCCAATCAGTCTCCCACCGATCCAAGGTACACTTGTACTCCTACGCCTCTGATCCCAGCAGGATACTGCGAACTTGATTCCCTTAGATGATCTAACCCACAACCAAGAGTTGCTGCAACCCAAAATTGCAGACTTGATAATAAACAAATCTGTCTCACACAGAAAAGTCTATCAAAGGATAAATCTGTCTCCCACAGAAAAATCCTAGGTTTTTGTTTCGTCTTAAGATATGAAATCAAGGTGAACAGAAACCAATTGATAATCCGGTCTTATATTCCCGAAGAACAGCCTAGATTAATCAATCACCTCTCAACAGTATTACTTGAATACACAAGAGGACGTCGAGGAATCACAAACAGTGAGACGAAGATGATTGTGACTTCTTTATCTTGCCTATCGGAGAACTCTCACGATCTCAAGCCAATCAATAGATTGTGCTCGTATGATAGAAGATGCAAGATCAGATCACACAACTACGATAAAAGTAGTATCGGTCTGGATTCACAATCCCAATGAAGTCTTTAAGTCGTTAACCTGGTTTTAGAAAAGAAAACCAAAGATTAGAGGAGAATCGACTCTAGCGAGCGCACTAGTATCACACAGACGTGTGGGGATTAGTTTTTCCCAATGCTAGATGTCTCCTATACATAGTCTTCAAATCTGGGTTTTTCCTTAGTTACAAAGAAATCAATATTCACCGTCAGATGAAAACCTGATTTAGAGTCAAGCTAATATTTCTCAACCGTTAGATCGAAAACTTATCTTGTCACACACACTTGATATATACGTTTAATGGGTTTGTGAAAACCGTGCCCAAATGTGTACGTGTGTGTTGGTTCAACATAGTAACCCAAAAGGTCAACCATATGAGCATTTCATATTAAGCTTGTTTTTCTTCACCATAACTAGTTCAATTGACTCAAATGAACTAGTTAGAGAGTTGTTCAATTTCCATGAGATCTTACGTAACTACACAAGACACAATTGAAACAAAGATGATTCGATTCGATTGAATCGGCTCATGAACTTTATAGCCACGATTTGCATACTGCATTCCTTAGTAATTTAAGTTTCATGTTCAGGGCACATCTTTAGATCATAACCCACTCAAGTACGCAAACAAGTTCACGGATTTAAGGCAACCGACAGAGTTTTCCAAACTCAGCAGAAAATCTCGGCAAGGAGACTTCCGCCAGTTCGCGTACTAGGTTCGCGGACTAAACAAGCAAACGAATTTTTGGAAAATCCCATCAGAAATTCTCAGCAAGAGAACTTCCGTCAGTTCGCGGACTGAGTTCGCAAACTGAGTTCGCGGACTTGGCAAAGACAATTCCTCCGGTTTCTCTCAATCAACAAAGTTCGCAAACTTCGGATTAAGGAATATGACTTATGCACATATGTGTTACCATACAATTATATCCACCATTGGTTATATAAACCTAAACTCTCATTCCAACCATTGAAACATTCTTAGAGGACGTTATATAGTTGTTACACTATTTCTCGTCAAAGCGATTTTCAAAGTGATTGAAACAATATGACTTTCGTCATAAGGTGAAGATAAACCTGATCAAAGCGAAACGCTTTACCAACACATGATTTCGAGATATAGACAGGCGAGATATACTCTGCTCGAAATATCAAATGTATATGATCCAGTCTTTATAGCATACGACTTTTGTCTCATAAGAAGTAGGAGATAGAAGAGATAGACTTTTGAGTGATAGATAAGTTCAAGTGTCCACATACCTTTTTGTTGGTGAATTTCCACGGTTCCTTGAGTAGATCTTCGTCGTTGTATGATGAATCGCCATGAAGTCCTTGAGCTCAACTATACTTTTTTATCCTAGTCCGAGACTTAGCTATGTAGACTAGAAATCAAGACTCATAGTTTTGATCACTAACATTGACAAACATGCTTGATATAGAAACGCATGCGAGGTCGATCGAGATATGCTCTAACAATCTCCCCCTTTGTCAATTTTAGTGATAAAACTATTAATACATATGGAATACAAAAAAGATAAACTTTAGTTGCTCCTATTCCATAGTCTAATCTTCAACGTTCCCTGAAATCCTCGTCCTTCCAAGTACTCCAATGATCCCAAAGGTTGTATGTTTAGCATCACCATTGTTGAAGATCCGTAGCTATAACAATGAGATAATCGAGATTCTCGATCATCATTATACAGTGACATAGTATTATTATGTAACATCAAAGTCCAATTGCATCACGACATTAACAATAATATTACGGTGATATGTATCACTCCCCCTTAGTCAATACTCCATCTCACATGGAAACCACTCCCCCTTACACAATGATCCGAAAACCATATGTATATGTAGTAGAACTACACATTAATTCTCCCCCCTTTTTGTCAATAAAATTGGCAAAGGTACAAGAACGGGTTCCTAATGAAATTTCCGAGAAGAGACGTTTCATAGACTAAAATAAAAAATACATACCAACTTAATTTAGATGCAATCATAAAGCCGAAGCTAAATGCATTCATCAAGGAGTTTTAAGATACAAGATAACCCCTATAAAATTCCACAGCCGCACACCCCGCAAGATATTACCATTAAGCACAAGTTCAAAAGAATTCTCCCCCATTTGATGTCATTCCCGAAAGAACAACAACGAGCGACCTTAATTTCGAAATAAAAGAAGGATTTTTAATTGGACACCAAAAACCGTAGGAATGATTTTCTATATCCAAAACTCAATCAAATTAATCAAAAGTAAACCCATGATTAATTTAATTGGAATACGCAACTAAACCAAACCACAAAAGCGATCAATTTAATTGATTTTGCTCAACATAAGTAAACTTACGGAGCTACGACTAAGATAATCATACGGAGATGACTAACTTAATCGTTCACATATTCAACATAAGGAAAACCTTATGGAATATACGACTACATTAACCAATAAACATGATTAGTATAGCCGTTCATATACTCAACACAAAGACTTGTGAAATATATGAATACTCAACTAGACTAATTACAAGAGAACCTATAATTAATCTAATTGGAAAACACAACCAAACTGATCACAGAAGTAATCAATTTAATTGTCAATTGTTTTGCTCGACAAAAGAACACTTTCGGAGCAAATAACTAAATAACCAACCAAGATGATTAATTTAGTTCAAAGATTCTCATCATAAAGTACCTTACGGAACAACCAACAAAGTTAATCACAATAATCAACTTAGTTGTATCGTGCTCGACATAAGACACATTACAGAGCCTTACAGTAATACATAAAGAATGGATCAATGAAGATCAATACCGTGGAATTCATACAAGGATCTATTCAATCTTCCCATCACTATTTGTATAATGACATAATAGACTTTATCCTTGTGACACAAAATATTTTATCCTATTTTCCATCAAGTAAATGACTGCATAGGCTTAACTTTTGTATTTGTCAAAAGTCCATTCGTCATTTCATCAATACGAATACCTATTCATGAACGACTTTACTTTTGACGGCATATGAGACCTTCAAGTTCACGGATGCAAACAATACATATCCCATAAAAATATTGCAATATCACAAAATCATAAAGATTAATACTGCAATAACATCATCCTCCAAATATTTTTAGAATTTAAAACCAATAAACCTAAAAAATAAACATAAGAAGATGAAAACAAAATAGTTATGTGTAGTCACAATCTTTGCTATTCAAAACGCTAGTTATTCTTCCAACTAATCCAAAAGAAGACTTACTAGGTAACCAATTATAACCTCAGTTTTCCTTGATGATCTCATACCTCTGAAGTGGTCCATCAAAATAGGAGTCACTGATATCCTTGATCCTGTTGACTGTAGAAACACCATGTTCAAAAGTTAGAATGTTAACTTTTCGATCAATAGTGCGAGCATAATGGAGAGCCTTTGCGTAGTCAAGGATAACTTTCTTATGATTCCTGATCAAGATATTCTGAGTACCAAGGATTTTTTCCTGTCCATCAAAAAGCTGGTTCATCTGCAGTTGAAGGTTAGGAAGTTCGTTCTTGACTTCATTTTGAATACGAATCAGATCCTTGACCGATTATCCAATCCAAGAGTTATACTCTTTTCTTTCAACAATCTTCTTCAAAATAAAATCTTGACCAGAAACACATCCTTTGAGATCATCCTCAACCATAGGGTTAACTTCTTCTTTGGGAACCGATTCCATAGAGTTTCTTTCTGAAGAATAAAGAAACACATATAAGACTTATATATATGTTCGTGAGTACCCTAGCTGGAAACCCTAAAATTCCTTGAGTAGACACGGACGTTCGTGGACCAGCCAAAGTACAAATGTCCCAAATTAGGAAAACTGCATACCATGTTGCTTTCAAGGATTCTCTATCTCCAAAAGATCATAGTGACAAATGAAATAAGTACTAACAACATTACATCATAAGATATACAAACTGGAGAAAAAACAGCACAATACTTGAGCATCTCACAAATCCTCATTCTTGTATCTCTCAAGTTAGACACAAGAATACACTTTCTGCTACTAGGTAGCAGAGGGAGACACAATCTCACCATAGGTTCTGAGAGAATAACAATTATTTCCTCCAAGATATCTGAACTTAGCATTTCTTGTCCTTCTTTGGCAGTTTCCAGATACGGGAGAACGTCTCACAGTCCTTCCGGGAATCACAGGTGAGGAATCTTTCTGATAACAAAGTCTAGGACCTCTATGGTTTTAGGGGATTTTACGAAAATGGTCTCCATACACTAGACTTAAATTTACCAGAGTTTTTCTTATAAGCACATGACATGCTTTCATAGGTAGTACGATTTATACCACTAGGATTTACCAATGTCCTGTAATGATTTCTATGAAAGAGATCACTCTTATAAGATGCCTGGTTCCGTGTGGAAGCGAGGTTCACTGCAGCAGTCATCTGACTATGTACTCCATTGACAGTATAAAGAAGCAATTTGTGAAGTTTAAAGACTTGTTTCTTTCTGGAAAAACAATGAATAGCATAGTGATTTCCTTTTCCATAGAAGGTACAGGTTCGTGGAGGAGAACCAACATCAGACACTTGTTTAGACTTCATAGCTGTCAGAGAAGATTGTAAGTTACTAAAACCTTTTTTAACACAATCTTCATCTGGAGAAGATTTCATTCTGTATGGTAATTCACGAGAATCAGTTTGTGCATAAGAACTTCTTCTTAAGACAGAGTTTTCCTTTTCCAAGGATTTACACTGTCCATGGGCTAGAGAAACTGATGCTTCAAGTTTCTGTTTCTCAACACGAAGTTTGTCTAGATCAGATGAATGCGTCTTGATCAAACATTTTTCTCTAATTGATCCTTCTTTAACCAGATTTTCAAGATCACAAATCTTTTTACGTTGTTGATTGTTTTCTTGAATAAGTTTCTCAATTTCCTTAGAGAATGACCCTATAATGTTGTAGAGTACCTGTTCACGATCAATAGACTTCTCGAATTCATCAAAGAGCTGTACATGATCCTTGAGATCAACAAACTCTGTAGAATTTTTTGAAATTCTTGTGAGATCCATTTCATCTTTAGCCACTATGCCAATGTCTCATTGGAGGAAGAGTGGCTGACACAATATGAGACAGTCTTCCTACCTCGGGATTCGGAAGAATCAGCTAAGGAATGATCCTTTGAGGCATTTTCGAGACACTTGACAAAGTTGACAGATTTAGGAGGCATTTTTGGTATGCGTATGAGATTCCGTCCACCGACTCATATTGCCACAAACACAGACTTATAAGGTCTTTAACGTGTTTGCCTGCTCTGATTCCAATTGAAAAAGCGGGGGTCTAACAACACCACTCAATATTTTGCTTAGCAATTTGTATGGACTAACTACGAAATACTTTGCTAGAGAATCAACTAGACAGTCAGACTCAATCTAGATAAAAGTATCTCAAGGAGTTAATATCTCTCTCTTGTTTTTGATATTACTCAAGCTAATAGAAATCAGCGAGCCCTAATCAAACACAAGAAATACTTGGACAGTACCAAAGACCAATGTCCAAGTGTTAATCAATGAAATCGACAACCACAAGGTCGAATCTCCAATCGATTAAACTTTAACGCACAACCTGTATTATTTCAATCATAAAGATAAACAATATAATGCAGAAAATGAAATAACACAGACACCAGAAATTTTGTTAACGAGGAAACCGCAAATGCAGAAAAACCTCGGGACCTAGTCCAGGTTGAATACACACTGTATTAAGCCGCTACAGACACTAGCCTACTCCAAGCTAACTTCAGACTGGACTATAGTTGAAACCCAATCAGTCTCCCACTAATTCAAGGTACAGTTGTACTCCTACGCCTCTGATCCCAGCAAGATACTGCGCACTTGATTCCCTTAGTTGATCTCACTCACAACAAAGAGTTGCTGCAACCCAAAATCGCAGACTTGATAAGAAACAAATCTGTCTCACACAGGAAAGTCTATCAAAGGATAAATATGTCTCCCACAGAAAAACCCTTGGTTTTTGTTCCGTCTTAAGATATGAAATCAAGGTGAACAAGAACAATTTGATAATCCGTTCTTATATTCCCGAAGAACATCCTAGATCAATCAATCACCTCTCAACAGTCTTACTTGAATACACAAGAGGACGTCGAGGAATCAAAAACAGTGAGACGAAGATGTTTGTGACTTCTTTATCTTGCCTATCGGAGAACTCTCACGATCTCAAGCCAATCAATAGATTGTACTCGTACGATCGAAGATGCTAGATCAGATCACACAACTACGATAAAAGTAGTACCGGTCTGGCTTCACAATCCCAATGAAGTCTTTAAGTCGTTAACCTGGTTTTAGAGAAGAAAGCCAAAGGTTAGAGGAGAATCGACTCTAACGAGCGCACTAGTATCACACAGACGTGTGGGGATTAGTTTTTCCCAATGGTAGATGTCTCATATATATAGTCTTCAAATCAGGGTTTTTCCCTCGTTAAAAAGCAATCAATACTCACCGTTAGATGAAAACCTGATTTAGATTCAAGCTAATATTTCTCAACCGTTAGATCGAAAACTTAGCTTGTCACACACACTTGAGATATACGTATACTGGATTTGTGAAAACCGTGCCCAAACGTGTACGTGTGTGTTGGTTCAACATAGTAACCCAAAAGGTCAACCATATGAGCATTTCATATTAACCTTGTTCTTCTTCACCATAACTAGTTCAATTGACTCAAATGAACTAGTTAGAGAGTTTTTCAATTGTTATGAGATCTTATGTAACTACACAAGACACAATTGAAACAAAGATGATTCGATTCGATTGAATCGGCTCATGAACTTTATAGCCACGGTTTGCATACTGCATTCCTTAGTAATTTAAGTTTCATGTTCATGGCACATCTTTAGATCATAACCCACTCAAGTACGCAAACAAGTTCGCGGACTTAAGGCAACCGGCAGAGTTTTCCAAACTCAGCAGAAAATCTCGGCAAGGAGACTTCCGCCAGTTCGCGGACTAGGTTCGCGGACTGAGTTCGCAGACTAAACACGCAAACGAGTTTTTGGAAAATCCCAGCAGAAATTCTCGGCAAGAGAACTTCCATAAGTTCGCGGACTGAGTTCACAAACTGAGTTCGCGGACTTGGCAAAGCCAATTCCTCCGGTTTCTATCAATCAACAAAGTTCGCAAACTTCGGATTAAGGTATAGGACTTATGCACATATGTGTTACCACACAATGGTTATATCCATCATTGGTTATATAGACCTAAACTCTCATTCCAACCATTGAAACATTTTTAGAGGACGTTATATAGTTGTTACACTATTTCTCGTCAAAGTGATTTTCAAAGTGATTGAAACAATATGACTTTCGTCATTAGGTGAAGATAAACCTGATCAAAGCGAAACGCTTTAGCAACATATAATTTCGAGATATAGATAGGCGAGATATACTCGGCTCGAAATATCAAATGTGTATGATCCAGTCTATATAGCATACGACTTTTGTCTCATAAGAAGTAGGAGATAAAAGAGATAGACTTTTGAATGATAGATAAGTTCAAGTATCCACATACCTTTTTGTTAATGAAGTTCTATGGTTCCTTGAGTAGATCTTCGTCGTTGTATGATGAATCGCCATGAAATCCTTGAGCTCAACTACAATTTTCTATCCTAGTCCGAGACTTAGCTATGTATACTAGAAATCAAGACTCATAGTTTTGATCACTAACATTGACAAACATGCTTAATATAGCAACGCATGCGAGGTCGACCGAGCTATGCTCTAACAATTCTATATTCACCGTAGCTCCGTAAGTTCTCTTATGTCGAGCATGTTCAATTAAACTGATCACTCTTGTGTTTAATTTGATTGAGTATTCTGATTAAATTAATCATGGGTTTACTTGTGGTTAGTTTAATTGAGAATTTTGGATATAGAAAATCATTTCATTATGGTTTTTGGTGTCCAATAAAATCCTTCTTTTCTTGTAAAAGTAAGATCGCTCTTGTTGTTCTTTCGGGAATGACATCAAATGGGGGAGAGTTGTTTTGAACTTGTGCTTAATTTCCATATCTTTGTGGGGAGTGCGGATGTGGAATTATTTAGGTGTTATCTTGTATCTTTATAAACCCCTTGATGAATGCATTTATATACTTTTCTTTGGTCTTGAAGCGTCTTCGTGGAAATTTCATTAAGATCTCGTTTTCGTACCTTTGCCAATTTTATTGACAAAAAGGGGGAGAATTAATATGTAGTTCACACTACAAATACATATGATTTAGGTGTTTTACGGGTCATTATGTAAGGGGGAGTGGTTTTCATGTTGAGACGAAAGTATTGACTAAGGGGGAGTGATACATATCACCATAGTATTGTTGTTGAAGTTGTGAAATAAGAACTTTGATGTTGTGTGATAATACTATGACGTTGTATAACAATGATCGAGAACTTTTGTTTTCTCATTGTTATGGCTACGGAACTTCAACAAATATGATGCTGAATTGAACATCTACGGAATCATGGGAGTACTTGGAAAAGACGAAGTTTTCGAGTAATGTTGAAGCACCAAGGAGATCAAGCATGTGGACGAGAAGCTACAAAGTTTTATCTATTTTGTAATCCATATGTATTGATAGTTTTGTCACTAAAATTGAAAAAGGGGGAGATTGTTAGAGCATTGCTCGGTCGAACTCGCATGCGTTGCTATCTCAAGCATGTTTGTCAATGTTAGTGATCAAAACTATATGTCTTTATTTCTATTTTACTTATGACTAAGTCTCGGTCTAGGATAGTTAGGTATAGTTGAGCTCCAGACTCCATGGTGATTATCTTACGAAGACGAAGAACTACTCAAGGAACCAGTGGAACTTCATCCGACCAAAAGGTATGTGGAGACTTGAACTCATCTGTCACTTAAAAGTCTATCTACTCAATCTCCTACTCTTGAGACAAAAGTCGTATAAGTATGATAGTTTTCATACATACACATTTGTTATTTCGATCCGAGTTTACTCGCCTATCTGTTTCTCGAAATATGTGTTGGTAAGATTTTGCTTTAACCATCATCTTTACCCGTGACAAAAGTCATGATGACGTTTCAATCTTGAAAATAGCTTTGATGACGATAGTCGATTCTTTATAACATTATAGAAGAATGTTTCAATGATTGAAATGCAGAGTTGAGATTACCAAATATGGATATAAGCATATAGTGTGTTCGCACATTAGTGTATAAATCCATGTGCCGAAACCAAGTGCGTGCATATGTGTGCATGCGGTATTGGTGAAGGAGACAGGTTAGGTACGCGTACTAGCAGAAGTTTTCATATCGAAAATTTCTGCTGAGTTTGTAAGTTTGCAAACTAGTAAACCAGTCACCTTAGGTACGCATACCCACAGAAGTTTTCGAACCGAAAATTTCTGCTGAGTTGAAAACTCAAATCCGGTAGCTAAGGTACGCATACTCGTACGCGTACCCAAGATGGTTAATTCTCAAATCGGTAGTTTCATGAACTTAAACAATAAATCAATAAGGAATGCAATCTTTGCAAACTGTAGCTATATTGTTCATGAATTGATTCAATTGAATCAAACCGATTTTATTTCAATTGTGTCTATGAATAAAGACCTAAGCAATTGAACAACTCTTGAACTAGTTCTTATGAGTCATTTGAACTAGTTATGAGAAAAATGAATACGATTAATATGAAAGTGCTCATATGGCTAACCATTGGTTAACTATTTGTGAACCAACCCAATGTACATGTTTAGGTACGGTTACTCAAAACTAAATGAATACATTTCATTTGTCTGTGAGACAAGCTAAGTTTCGATCTAACGGTTGAAAGATATTGTTGATGCTGGATTTTAGTTCAGGGCTAAAATTGTGATACCAAATTTATGCGCTGACATCCTGCAAAGGATAAATCCACTGATAAAATGATGAATACTTCTTCACTTCGCTAATTTACCTAGAATGAAGCATGTGGCAACAATCCCATGTACCCTTTGAATTTATAGCATTATTAATGCATTCTTAGCCTTGTATTTCCTGTGGAACTCTCATTATTTGTGCGGCATGACGACTGAGTGTTGCTCTCACCAGAGTAACACGAATCTCCAAGTGTTAATAATGAAGCATACACGAAATACCCGTACATGCTACATTTCTCGGTGTGTTATACTAGCCCGATTGGGCATAATTGAATCTGGACTATCCATATCAGTCTCAGAAACAATCACGACCACGTAAGTTGGCCGCATGATTTAACCAGCCTAGACGATCCTCAGCAGGAGCAGGCTACCACCTTAATGACCACCAGCGGGCCCAGTTATGCCCTGGTCGGTCGAATACATACCACGCCTCCCAAACGGCTACCAAACACCATCCTAGAATGGGATGGTTGGGCTGGTGTGGAGCAGCTTGGAAAAGCTTGTGTGCACAAGACCGCCTGCGACAGTCTCAAATTCATCACGACCGTCCAACTTCACCAGCATGATTGGACGGCGTGGATTATCCCATGACCGGTTGGACAAAGCTTTTCCTATACACCGGCGGGCCCCCTTCACGCCTGCATAATCGATCCTCCCCTGACCTAGCCACAGAACCATGTACGGTTGCCCGAAGTTGGGCCGGTGTCAAAGCTTAAAGGGTCGCACGAAATTCCATAAAAGGTCTCAAATTGATCACGACCATCCAACTTCACCGGCATGATTGGATGGCTTAGATCGGACCCATAGCCATCAGGCAGGTATTGATGTGTTCATCACCGGCCCAATGTGGGCCCCCGTACATGGTTCTGTGGCTCCACTACTCCATCACTTCACTTCCTCCACTTCCCACGAGAGACGTGGGTAAGGCTCAATGACTTGTATAAGTAGGTTCTCCTCCCTATTTCTAATACAAGACAGAAACCAAGTTTTGATACAATCGTATTCAAACACCAGAACTGATAGCTTACATTTTGTAAGCCAGTTCAGCTTTCTAATAAAAATCATAAACAGCCAACACCTTCACAATCTCAACACCTTCTTCGCTTCCCTCCCTAAGATCAACCCCATCTACTTCACTTTGTGACCGAATCAAGTCTGGAACGGCCATTTCTTGGTTTAGGCCAGAGTTGTACAAATTAATTTATCGAATCACAAGCACTCCCGTGCAGTACATTTGTTTAGGGTTTAGATTCATTTCTCATCCACACACCCCAAATTACCAAAATCGGAAGAAATAGTTTTCATCCATAAACAATTGGCGACCACAATGGGAGGTTAATCTCTCGGTCGTAAAGTCAATTTCTTCAAAATCCGATTCAACTTTATCAATTTCCAAAAGGGTAGATCTTAGGACCAATTCAATCATCAATCCATTTCAAGATGGTAGAACTCAGGTCTGGATCAGCAATCAATTCTGATGGAGCTAGTGTGGATAACACTCTCGGTATTGATGTACCTGTCAGTGGAGGTACTGTGGTCAATACATCTCTTGGAGCCGTCACTTCTACCACCAACGCCAGCGGAGTAGGGGATGTTCCAGTAAGTGTAATGCCTCCCATCACTAGAGCCAGAGCAGCCGCGAATCCCGACACCTCCTCAAGTGTAACGCCTCCGGTGGTCACCATAGCAACAGATTCCACTCCTTCGTCGGGACGAGGAGCCGTAGAGACGAGAGGAGGACCATCTCCCATTACCATCGCAGACTTGATGGAGAGGCAGGAAGTTCTTGCTAAGACTCAAACGGATATGGCTACAACTCAGAGAAGGTACTTCAGCGGTGCGGGCCTACATGGACCTGATCTAAAAAGCAACATCAGATATGAGCGGTCCTGTCATGGAGATTCCTACACCAGGGACTGATCCTCACAACGATCCTCCTCAAGTCAATAGTTTCACTATGAACCAGAGGCCGAATCAGGAAGCAGTTTCTCTAGGAAAGTTTATGCGAACTTTTATACCTCTCGAAGAATCAGCGGGCGGAGACGTTTTGCTGCAATCAACCAGAGGAAGGTCACAACCGTGCCCTACATGTCACCACACACATCAAGGATTCAGAGTTCAAGAGGGCCTTATCAACACAGGAGCGTCTTAGAATGTGATTACTCTCAAGACTCTCAGGACATCCAAGTTTCGCCAAGGAAAGGTCGTACGGAAGCCAACTACAACGACGAGCCATGAGAGGAAGTACCGGATGATCCACGACATCTGCAGGACGGTACCAATTCCACAACTGATGAGCTCGAAGTGATCAACATCGGGGATGAGGAATATCCTAGGCCTATCTCCATCAGTTCGACCTTGTCTGTGGAGGAACACACGATACTTGTGCAACTTCTCAAGGAATACCAGGACATATTTTCCTGGACGTATGAAGAAATGTCAGATTTAGATTGGTCACCCATCATCTACATGTCATACCCGGATCCAAGCTGGTTGCAGTTCGAACACAAGGAAAATGGACAGATCAGGTGCTGCATGGATTTCAGAGACTTGAACAGATGTCGCCCCAAAAACGATTCTTCTCTACCTAACATCGACATGTTAGAAGATGCAACCAGCGTACACGGCATGTTCTCCTTCATGGATGGATGTAGCGGCTACAACCAGATAAGGATATACGAGCATGACGAAAGTAAAACATCTTTTCGAACTCCTCTCGGAAATTTTTATTAAATTGTACTGCCATTTGGTTTAAAGAATGCCGGTGCAACGTATCAACGCTCTATGACGGCAATCTTCCACTGGAGCCGATACCTCAAGAGAGCCTCCTCAAGAAGATAACGATGTCCACGTATCATGTCGAGCAAAATCCGGGCGAGTCACTCTATCAGACGATGGTGCATGTCTATCGTGTTATGTTGGAGAATCTGCGCTTTTTGTCATCCTCTGGACTTCGTGAAGCTGTTGAACGCTCATCTACAACAACATTTGCGCTGCTAGAAAGAACCAGTTTCGCTGAAGCAGCAAGAGGAAAGCCACCGAGATACAACATCCTGCGCGTCCAAAATTGCCAACTTCAACTCTAGTACCACATGCACGACTGCCACAATAATGAAACAACGTCCAATATATTCCATATCTGGATCGACGGTAACTACATCAATGAGAGACTCTTTCAGAATTTGTCTCCCGTGGAAAAAGTAGTTATGTTACCAAAGGAGATTGCACCTGGGACTTAAGAGGGTGCCAAGTTCGTACAAGTTGCCACCACGCCTCTCCCTGCCAGTCTCTTCTGATCACATCTGCTGCCAAGAACTGTTGTTGCTTGTCGATTGATATCATCCAGAGCTTCACCATATCAACGACCATTACGTACAAAAGACCCATCAGGCATACAAAATAGAACCATGTAAACCACGCTTGGGGACTGAGGCTCAGCACGAAGTTCCTTCACCGTCAGTCAAGGACTTTTACAACACGAGAGAGATGGTCAATCAAGAAGCATGGAATTCACAAAAGTAAATCAAACTGAAGAGGAAGCCACTTCAACACTCCCTCCAGCAGAAGATGCTTCAATGGTCTATTCAAGATCCGCCTCAACGCTCTCTCCGGGAACCACGTTCGCTTCAGAATCCTGCTTCAATGCTCTCTCCAGGAGCCACCTCCACATTTACTTCAGAAGCTGCTTCAATGGTCTATTCAAGAGCCGCCTCAACGCTCTCTCTGGGACCCACGTTCGCTTCAGAATCCTGCTTCAACACTCTCTTCAGGAGCCGGTTCAACGTTCGCATCAGAAGCCACTTTAACATCCTCTCTAGCCGTTTCAACACGCAAGCTACATCAATAATATGCGCTTTGGTCAAGTTATCTTTGATGTAATCATTGATCAACGTACGTCTCATCCATTCTTCATAAGGGCCCAACGGAGCATGACAAACCTTGAAGTCGATAGGAGAAGGGTTATCTTGTGGAACGGATATTTTCAGATAGTTGAAAGGGCGCGGTGAAAAACTCATCATATATGTTCGCCATATCTTTGAAGCTGTCAACACTCCCTGACTTGGCATCAGCATTATCCCCAAAAGACATCTTAGCAGGACCCCTTTTGTTCATCCTACAATAAAATAAAAGCGGGGGAGTCAGTACTTGTATGAAAGCGCATGGGATGTGTAGTCACGCACGACATGACATACATTCACGTTAAAATACACCAGGCTGGGCAAAGCAAACGAGGCTGGTATTGGGCCACGTCAACAAACGAGGTCGGTGTTGCTCAAGTTCGCGAAGCTGGTATTGGTAGAGATCGCAAGTCTAATATCCCATCACGCAAGAAAGACTGATATCACGTCACACAAGTAGGCTTGTATTGGGTCACGTCAAGCCGGTATTGGTCAAGGCCGATCAAGGTCACAAGGCAGGTATTGGGCCACGTCAGCAAACAAGGCCGGTGTTGGTCAAGTCCATGAAGCAGGTGTTGATCAAGGTCACAAGGCCGAACGAAACAAGACAGCAAGGTCGGTGTCGATCGAAGCAGCGATGTCCATCAGCAAGGTCTGGGTTCATCAAATCAGCAAGGTCGGTGTTGGTCAAGGGGCAAGTCTGGTGTTGGGGTGAGGCAACAGGTATGGTGTTTGGTCGAAGCAGGCACAACCGGCCCCAAGCAAAGCCTGCATGCGGCGGGTCCCGCTTGATCAGGCACAACCAACCCCAGATTGGTCGAAGCAGGAACAGCCGTCCCCAAGCAAAGCAGTCACGCGACGGGTCCCACTTGATCAGGCACATCCAGCCCCAGATTGGTCGATCAGGCACAGCCAGCCCAGATTGGTCGAAGCAGGCACAACCAGCCCCAAGCAAAGCAGGCACGAGGCGGGTCCCACGTTCGAGCAAGGCAGGCATAACAAGCCCACGTTCGAGCAAGCAGGCGCATGATGAGTCCCACGATCGAGCGAAGCAGGCGCAACAGTCCGTTGAGCTGGCACATCCTCCCCACGCTCGAGCGGAGCAATCACGAAGCAGGCTCTCGACCGAAGCAGGAATAGAAAGGTCGATCGAAGCAGGCAAGACCGACATCATGCTAGGGGAACGCTCGCCTGGACGTCTCTTGAACGTGACATGCTCCCAGGACAGGACGACTCGTCTCTCTCCTGGTAACATCTAACTTTGTCTCATAAGTTTTATCTGTATATGTCACCATCTAATGCCTACCCCACAATAGTGTAACTATTATTTGCTAGGCAGGGGACTTAACGTTGATGGTGGATTTTAGTTCAGGGCTCAAATTGTGAAACCAAATTTATGCGCTGACATCCTGCAAAGGATAAAGCCACTGATAAAAGGATGAATACTTCTTCATTTCGCTAATTTACCTAGAATGGAGCATGTGGCAACAATTCCATGTACCCTGTGAATTTATAGCATTATTAATGCATGCTTAGCCTTGTATTTCCTGCAGAACTCTCATTATTTGTGCGGCATGACGACTGAGTGTTGATCTCACCAGAGTAACACGAATCTCCAAGTGTTAATAATGAAGCATACACGAAATACCCGTACATGCTACATCTCTCGGTGTGTTATACTAGCGCGATTGAGCATATTTGAATCTGGAATATCCATATCAGTCTCAGAAACAATCACGACCACGTAAGTTGGCCGCATGATTTAACCAGCCTAGACGATCCTCAGCAGGAGCAGGCTACCACCTTAATGACCACCAGCGGGCCCATTTATGCCCTAGTCGGTCGAATACATACCACGTCTCCAAAACGGCCACCGAACACCAGCCTAGAATGGGATGGTTGGGCTGGTGTGGAGCAGCTTGGAAAAGCTTGTGCACACAAGACTTCCTGCGACAGTCTCAAATTCATCACGACCGTCCAACTTCACCAGCATGATTGGACAACGTGGATTATCCCATCATCGGTTGGACAAAGCTTTTCCTGCACACCGGAGGGCCCCCTTCACGCCTGCATAATCGATCCTCCCCTGACCTAGCCACAGAACCATGTACGGTTGCCCGAAGTTGGGCCCGCGTCAAAGCTTAAAGGGTCGCAGGAAATTCCACTAAAGGTCTCAAATTGATCACGACCATCCAACTTTACCGACATGATTGGATGGCTTAGATCGAACCCATAGCCGTCAGGCAAGTATTGACGTGTTCATCACTAGCCTAATGTGGGCCCCACATGGTCGGCCTCCCCAAAAGAGGATCGTGGCTTGCTAATTCGTCCAGCCAAAGTAGCGTGGACGTGAAACCCTAATTAGGGTTTGCGGTACATCACATGTGTCGCAAATCAGTCTCAACCATCCATCTTCGCAGGCATAGATGGAGGGTGTAGATGTAGATTCAAAGGGCCCAGAGCATGCCAACACAATCACCGTGGTACCATCTACATGTGTGACCAATCGGCCAAGGCCGACCATGACTAGGTGCCTCAATTTGTGCGCCCAAACTAGGCATGGTCGTGCGGCCCCAATCGCAAAACGATCTCGACCACTCAACTTCGCCAGACAAATTGAGTGGCTTAGATCACATCTCCATGGGACAGTGAGGTACAGACATGAACGCTGGAAATCCGTCTACACGCATGCCCGATCGGTTTTGCCAAAAGCCTCTCCCATGCTTGGATTCGACCAAGATGAAAAGGGGTACTTGCGCACCTCTTAAACCTTAATCCGACGGTCGCAAATGTGGGTCGCAAGTCATCTTGTCCGTCCAACTTCGCCATCTTGTACGGACAGCCTAAGACAGGAGTTGGCGACCAGTCAGGCATCACCACGATCACCGTCCACCACTCTTCCACACAGAGTGATTGGCCAAGTCATGGCTTACCTGTACAGCCTCCAAACGATCACTCGAAGATGGCTGGACGTGATGCTATTTTAAGACGCTTAATTCGTGACTTACTCCGTTAAGCCTCAAAACAGCGATGCTTCATACATGCCGAATATATTCGATGCATTACATGCATAGAACACACACGATATTTCATAAATATCGAATTCCTAAATAACTTAGTTATTTAATCTAGCATCAGATGCTACTTTCTGTGGGTCCCACGATCCACACCTTCGAGACATCAAACATATCACAAACTGGAGGATACATACTGGGGTATTGGTCTGGCGGTTTACAGCGTGCAGCCTACAACACGCCATCACAAGAACGTGTCAGGAAGACATGGACGGTTAGTGATGATGGGAGAAGTGGGCAAGACTGATTGTGTGACACTAACACACGCGACTCCACTACTCTATCACTCCACTTCCTCCACTTCCCACGAGAGACGTGGGTAAGGCTCAATGACTTGTATAATAGGTTCTCCTCCCTATTTTCAAGACAAGACAGAAACCAAGTGTTGATACAATCGTATTCAAATACCAGAACTGATAGCTTACATTATGTAAGCCAGTTCAGCTTTCTGATAAAAGTCATACACAACCAACACCTTCACAATCTCAATACCTTCTTCACTTCCCTCCCTAAGATCAACCCCATCTCATTCACTTTGTGACCGAAGCAAGTCTGGAACGGCCATTTCTTGGTTTAGTCCAGAGTTGTACATATTGATTTCTCGAATCACAAGCACTACCGTGCAGTGTATTTGTTTAGGGTTTAGATTCATTTTTCATCCACACACCCCAAATTACCAAAACCGGCAGAAATAGTTTTCACCCATAAACATATATTAGCTTGGATAAGTCAGGTTTTCATCTAACAGTGAATATTGAATGCTTTGTTACCAAGGTAACTAAGATTGCAAACCTTAATTTGAAAACTATATAAGGGAGACGTCTAGCAACTAGAAAAACTAATCCCCACACCTCTTGTACTATACTAGTTGGTTTTGCTAGAGTCGATTCTCCTTTAACTTTAGGTTTCTTCTCGAGACCCTGTCGGTTAACGACTTAAAGACTTCATTGGGATTGTGAAGCTAGACGAAACTACTTCTCTCGTAGTTGAGCGATCTGATCTTTCCATTTTATATCGTACGAGTTCAATTGAAATAATTGACTTGAGATTATATCTCTGATAGGGCAAGATAAAAAGAAATCACAAACATATTCGTCTCATCGTTTGTGATTCCAAAATATATAGTTTCGCTACCATACGATTTAGATTATTGTGAGGTGATTGATAATACTAGGTTGTTCTTCGGGAATATAAGTACGGTTTATCAATTAATTCTCGTTCACCTTGATTTATCAAAAGATACAACAAAACTCATAGGTTTATCTGTGGGAGACAGATTTATCTATCATCGTAGACTTTTCTGTGTGATACAGATTTGTTTATTAAAGTCTTGGACTTTGGGTCGTAGCAACTCTTGGTTGTGGGTGAGATCAACTAAGGGAATCAAGTGCGTAGTATCCTGCTGGGATCAGAGACGTAAGGAGCGCAACTGTACCTTGAATTAGTGTGATATTGATTAGGGTTCAACTACAGTCCAGACCGAAATTAGTTTGTAGTAGGCTAGTGTCTGTACCGGCTTAATACAGTGTGGTGTTCAATCTGGACTAGGTCCCGGGGTATTCTACATTTTCGATTTCCTCGTTAACAAATTTTTTGGTGTCTGTGTTATTTTTATTCCGCATTATATTTTGTTATATAATTGAAATATCACAGGTTGTGCGTTGTACCGATCAATTGTGAAATCCAACCTTTGGTTGTTGATTGGAAAATTGATTGATCCTTGGATATTGGTCTTTGGTACCATCCAAGTTTATATCTCTCTTGTATTTTATAAAGACTCGCAGATTTCTATTTGTTTGAGCATAGATCAAATCGACAGATAGAGATATTAACTCCTTGATATACTTTTTATTAAGATTGAGTTTCACTGTCTAATTGATTCTCTTAAAAGTATATTCAAGTTAGTCCATACAGATTGCTAATCCAAATATTGGGTGTGGTTGTTAGACCCCCGATTTTTCAATTGGTATCAGAGCAGGCAAACACGTTCAAGACCTTACAAGTCTGTGTTTATAGCGATCTGACTCTATGGACATAGGTGTTATCTCTATTAACGTACCACCTGTCTTCGATGGCTCTAATTACTTATGGTGGAAAATTGCTATGTGAGCTTTCCTTCAAGCGCGTGATTTCCAATCATGGGTATATGTTGTTAATGGCTATGATGCTCCCGTTGTTGCAGTAGGCAATGTTAATGTTCCAAAAAATATTGGCGAATACGATGTTGCTGAGATACTTGTTGCGGAGCAAAATTCCGACGGTTTGAATGCAATCATACATGCCATTACCCCAAATCTTCAGTACCATGTGTCAAATTGCACTGGGCCTAAAGATGCGTGTGATATCTTAGAAACCGTATTCGAAGGAAATACCAGTGAAAAGGAAGCTAGGCTTCAAAACCTTAATTCTGATTGGGAAAACCTTCGTATGGCAGATGAAGATTCATTTGATGAGTTTAATCACAAAGTGTCTGGAATTGTTAATGCATCTTTAGCATTGGGTAATACTATTCCTGAAAAGGACATTGTGATGAAAATTCTCAGATCGCTGCTATCTAGATACGAGTATAAGAAGCATGCCTTCGTTGAAGAAAATAACCTTGATAACCTCTCCAAAAATACGCTGGTTGGGAATCTTAAGATCTTTGATCACGAACATTCGTTCAAATTAAAGGATGTTGCGTTGAAAGCACTGAAAGACACAAAATTACTTGATAAAAGTAAAAATGTGTATATCTCTGAAGATGATCACTCTGAGAAAGATTCATAAGATGAAGATCTTGACAAATCATTCTCGATGATCACAAGACAGTTTAGAGATCTTCTGTTGAAGAGAAGCAAACGGTTCTCCAGAGATAAGCCTAAAGCGTCGGTCAAACCTCATAATCGTATTCCTTCTAAAAACAGGGACACAGATGAAACTGATGACGAGGATATGCCTCAGTGCTTTACGTGTAAAGGATTTGGTCATTTTGAAAATGATTGCCCAAATTGTAGAAAATACACTGGGAACAAAGGTCTTGCTGCGACACTTGATGAGATGTCTGACAATTATGATTCTGATGAAGACAAAAAATCAAGTGTTGCTCTTCTATGTGAAAATATTGATTTTGATAATTGTAGCTATACATATATCAATCTTGATAATCTTTTAGAAGAGAGATCAATCAATATGTAAGAATCAATTAAACCCTCTGTTGGAAACCCTTCGTTTAATGTTTCAGGATCTACCTTGTGCCTAGCAGCTTGCGTTTCAAAGGCGCCTGAATCATCTTTTGCGTTGACATGCTCCTATTGTTCTCTCAAGGGACATGAGTTTTCAAAGTGTTTCAAGTACAAACACAAGATGAGATATGTCAACAAGCTTCAACGAAGAGCAGATCGTCTAGCCACCAAGCATAAACTCGCAGAGAAAACAGCTGGGGTATGTAAGATTTTATCTTCCTCGAAGAGATTAGTTTCCAAAGATAGAACTATGCCATTAGAGAAGAAAACATTATCTAAACATATGGAAAGGCAGGGTTCCATGAATTCCAACCAAAAGGGTCATGGTGGACAAATTGTTGTTCACCACAACTTGATTGTGTTGTAATGTGCATCTTGTCTCATGCGCCTGTTCAAAAGAGACAAGATCTTGCACACCTCAGGCTTTAAAATAAAATAAAAGAAATTATTATATAGTTTTTGTTTTGTTTTCTAGCTTTGTGTTGCTTGGTTTTTGGAATTCCTTCATATTACTGTTGATATTGAAAAGGACCTGTTTGCCAAAAGAAAAGGGTTATTATCGACAATTCTACTCTTTATAGGGCTGTGAGTTGAACATGTACGAACCTATTTAAAGGTTTCGAAACCCTACATTCCTTTTTCCTTCTCTGATACTCTTTATATCTTAAGACTGCTTGTTGAGTTTTAATTGTGAATTCCTCTCACAAAACCGTGCTTTCATGGAAACTCCAAGCATCATGTCTTCTGATGGAAAAGATGTCAATATGATTGTTAAGCCATCAATCACTAAGGAAAAAGAGAAATCTCAATTGCCTCCAACTTTAAAAAGAAAAAGAAGGAATGTGAGGAAGCCAAGAGTTGTTCCTTCAAACTCTCAGAAGTTTTCTGATGTTCTTGAAGAGTTGAAGCTGGCAAGAAAAGAGATTCAGCAAATAAAGGCTTGTGTTCTAAGATCATTGGAAATTCAGAAGGCCCTGGTTCGACATCATCAGCCAATAAGGTTTATTGGTATTGACTCCTTCCTCCATGAACCATATGTTCCAATGTCTGTTGACGACAAGGAGTTCGGGGACGACAAGGAATTTTTCAAAAATCTTAATGCCTAGTAAATCTTCTATTTTCGTGTTTTGTTTAGAAAAATAACTAGAGTTTGAAATATCCATATTGTGAGTACACATAGCTATGTACGACGTTTTCATCTTCATGTTTTTAGATTTATTTGTTTAAATTCTAAAGTTTGGTTTGGAAGATGATTTTTGCAGTATTAATCTTTATGATTTTATATATTGCAATGTGTTATGGGATATGTGCCTTTGCGTCCGTGAACTATTATTGTCCCATATATTGTCAAAAGTTATCTCGGTTATATGTCGATATGCATGTATTGATACAAGATCGATGAACTTTTGACAAACAAAAGTTAAGCCTATTATGTCATTTATTGATGGAAGATAGGTTAAAATCTTTTGTTTACAAGGACTATGTCTATTGTATGTCATTGTGCAAATAGTGATGGAAAATAGAATGAATCTTTGTATATACCGCAGTATTGATCTTTCCCTGATCCATATTTTATGTCTATACTGCAATACTCCATAAGGATTTCTTGTGTTGAGCATAAAACGATTGAGTTGATCATTCCTTTATGGTTAACATAGTCGTAGCTCCGTAAGTTCTCTTGTGTCGAGCATGTTCAATTAAATTGATCACTCTTGTGTTTAATTTGATTGAGTATTCCGATTAAATTAATCATGGGTTTACTTGTGGTTAGTTTAATTGAGAATTTTGGATATTAAAAGATCATTTCATTATGGTTTTTGGTGTCCAATAAAATCCTTCTTTTCTTGTAAAAGTAAGGTCGCTCTTGTTCTTTCGGGAATGACATCAAATGGGGGAGAGTTCTTTTGAACTTGCGCTTAATTTCCATATCTTTGTGGGGAGTGCGGTTGTGGAATTTTTTAGGGTCTATCTTGTATCTTTATAAACTCCTTGATGAATGCATTTAGCTTTGGCTTTATGATTGCATCTAAATAATTTGATATGTACTTTTCTTTGGTCTTGAAGCGTCTTCGTGGAAATTTCATTAGGATCCCGTTTCGTACCTTTGCCAATTTTATTGACAAAAAGGGGGAGAATTAATATGTAGTTCACACTACAAATACATATGATTTACGTGTTTTACGGGTCATTATGTAAGGGGGAGTGGTTTTCATGTTGAGACGAAAGTATTGACTAAGGGGGAGTGATACATATCACCATAGTATTGTTGTTTAAGTTGTGATATAATAACTTTGATGTTGTGTAATAATACTATGACACTGTATAACAATGATCGAGAGCTTTTGTTTTCTCATTGTTGTGGCTACGGAACTTCAACAACTATGATGCTGAATTGAACATCTACGGAATCATGGGAGTACTTGGAAAAGACGAAGTTTTGGATTAATTTTGAAGCACCAAGGAGATCAAGCATGTGGACGAGAATCTACAAAGTTTTATCTATTTTGTAATCCATATGTATTGATAGTTTTGTCACTAAAATTGAAAAAGGGGGAGATTGTTAGAGAATTGCTCGGTCGAACTCGCATGCGTTGCTTTCTCAAGCATGTTTGTCATGTTAGTGATCAAAACTATATGTCTTGACTTCTAGTTTACTTATGACTAAATCTCGGTCTAGGATAGTTAGGTATAGTTGAGCTCCAGACTCCATGGAGATTATCTTACGAAGACGAAGAACTACTCAAGGAACCAGGGGAACTTCATCCGACCAAAAGGTATGTGGAGACTTGAACTCATCTGTCACTTAAAATTCTATCTACTCTATCTCATACTCTTGAGACAAAAGTCGTATAAGTATGATAGTTTTCATACATACACATTTGCTATTTCGAGCCGAGTTTACTCGCCTATCTGTTTTTCGAAATATGTGTTGGTAAGCTTTTGCTTTAAACATTTTCATCTTTACCCGTGATGAAAGTCATGACGACGTTTCAATCTTGAAAATAGCTTTGATGACGATAGTCGATTCTTTTTGTCTAACGACTATTATAACATTATAGAAGAATGTTTCAATGATTTTAATGTAGAGTTGAGATTACCAACTTTGGATATAAGCATATAGTATGTTCGCACATTAGTGTACAAATCCATGTGCCGGAAACCAAGTACGTGCATATGTGTGCATGCGGTATTGGGGAAGGAGACAGGATAGGTACGTGTACCCGTACGCGTATTGGCGGAAGTTTTCATATCGAAAATTTCTGCAGAGTTTGTAAGTTTGCAAACTAGTAAACCAGTCACCTTAGGTACGCATACCCGTACGCGTACCCACGGAAGTTTTCGAACCGAAAATTTCTGCTGAGTTTGTAAACTCAAATCCGGTAGCTAAGGTGTGCATACCCGTACGCGTACCCAAGATGGTTAATTCTCAAATCGGTAGTTTCATGAACTTAAACAATAAATCAATAAGGAATGCAATCTTTGCAAACCGTGGCTATATTGTTCATGAATTGATTCAAGTGAATCAAACCGATTTTGTTTCAATTGTGTCTATGAATAAATACCTAAGCAATTGAACAACTCTTGAACTAGTTCTTATAAGTCATTTGAACTAGTTATGAGAAAGACGAATACGGTTAATATGAAAGTGTCCATATGGCTAACCATTGGTTAACTATTTGTGAACCCACCCAATGTACATGTTTAGGTACGGTTACTCAAACCTAAATGAATACATTTCATTTGTGTGTGAGACAAGCTAAGTTTAGATCTAACGGTTGAAAGATATTAGCTTGGATAAATCAGATTTTTCATCTAACGGTGAATATTGAATGCTTTGTTACCAAGGTAACTAAGATTGCAAACCCTGATTTGAAAACTATATAAGGGAGACGTCTAGCAATTGGAAAAACTAATCCCCACACCTCCTGTGTGATACTAATTGGTTTTGTTATAGTCGATTCTCATTCAACCGTAGGTTTCTTCTCGAGACCCTGTCGGTTAACGACTTAAATGCTTCATTGGGATTGTGAAGCCAGACGAAAGTACTTCTCTTGTAGTTGAGCGATCTGATCTTGCAATTTTCTATCGTACGAGTTCAATTGAAATAATTGACTTGAGATTATATCTCCGATAGGGCAAGATAAAAAGAAATCACAAACATCTTCGTCTCATCAATTGTGATTCCACAATATCTAGTTTCGCTACCATACGATTTATATTATTCTAGGCTGTTCTTCAGGAATATAAGTCCGGTTTATCAATTAGTTCCCGTTCACCTTGATTTATCAAAAGACGGAACAAAACTCATAGATTTATCTGTGAGAGACAAATTTATCTATCATCATAGACTTTTCTGTGTGATACAGATTTGTTTATTGAAGTCTTCGACTTTGGGTTGTAGCAACTCTTGGTTGTGGGTGATATCAGCTAAGGGAATCAAGTGCGTAGTATCCTGCTGGGATCAGAGACGTAAGGAGCGCAACTGTACCTTGAATCAGTGTGATATTGATTAGGGTTCTACTACAGTCCAGACCGAAGTTAGTTTGTAGTAGGCTAGTGTCTGTAGCGGATTAATACAGTGTGGTGTTCAATCTGGACTAGGTCCCGGGGTTTTTCTGCATTTGCGGTTTCCTCGTTAACAAAATTTCTAGTGTCTGTGTTATTTCTATTCCGCATTATATTTTGTTATATAATTGAAATATCACAAGTTGTGCGTTGTATCGATCAATTGTGAAATCTAACCTTTGGTTGTTGATTCGAAATTGATTGATCCTTGGATATTGGTCTTTGGTACCATCCAAGTTTATATCTCTCTTGTATTTGATAAAGACTCGCGGATTTCTATTTTTTTGAGTATAGATCAAATCGAGAGATAGAGATATTAACTTCTTGATATACTTTTTATTAAGATTGAGTCTGACTGTCGAGTTGATTCTCTTAAAAGTATATTCGAGTTATTCCATACAGATTGTTAATCGAAATATTGGGTGTGGTTGTTAGACCCCCGCTTTTTCATGTTCAATTCCGCATCATCGTTGTTGAAGATCCATAGCAATAACAACGTGAAAACAGTTGCTCTCAATTATTGTTATACAATGTCATAGTATCATTACACAATATCAAAATTCAATTGTATCACAACTTTGACAACAATATTATGGTGATAAGTATCACTCCCCCTTAGTCAATACTTCATCTCACAATGAAAACCATTCCCCCTTACATAATGATCCGTAAACCATATGTATTTTTAGTGTGAACTACACATTAATTCTCTCCCTTTTTGTCAATCTAAATTGGCAAAGGTACGAAAACTAGTGGGATCCTCATGAAATCTTCATAGATATTCTTCATAACCAAAAGAGAACAACATACCAACTTGTTTCGATGATTTCACATAGTCGAAACTTAGTGTATTCATCAAGGAGTTTATAAAGATACAAGATAACTCCTATAATATTCCACATCCGCACTCCCCACAAAGATTTGGGAATTAAGCACAAGTTCAATTAAAAACTTTCCCCCATAAAATGTCATTCCCGAAAGAACAACAAGAGCGACCTTACTTTTACAAGAAAAGAAGGATTCTTTGGATATTAACAAATCACAAGAAACATGAATTTGTATCTAAAAAATCTCAATTGAATTAACCACAAGAAAAATGATAAATTCAATTGGTCATTCTCAACATAAGAGAACTTACGGAGCAACACAGTACATGCACAAGGATGTGGATGAGGGAAAGACCAATACTGCGGAATAATCCAAGATTCATTCTATTTTTCATCACTATTTGCACAATGACATATAATAGACTTAATCTTTGTAAACAAAAGTTCATCCTTTCTTCCATCAATATTTGCATAATGACATAAAAGGTTTAACTTTTGTAATCAAAAGTTCATTCCATCTTTTATCAATACTTTCTTACCGACATATAATAGAGTTAACTTTTGACCACATATGGGACAATCAAGGTTCACAGACGTTAACAACATATCCCATAAAAATTTTCAATATAAAAAACCATAAAGCTTAATACTGCGAAAATCATCTTCCAAATCAACTTTAGAATTTAAACAAATAAACCTAAAAAAACATTACAAGATGAAAACGTTGGCAATAGCTATGTGTACTCACAATAATGGCTATTCCAAACCCTAATTATCCTTCTTAAACACAAGAATAAATTCTCATAAGAAGTTTCCTAGAAAATCATTGAAAAGAACAAAACCAATTCTAAAACCAACACAACCAAACACGTTAAAAACAGAGATTGTGTTCAGTATTTTCACGGGTTTCTAGACCTTCAAGCTTGTGACTGACAACATCAACAACTTCTTTAGAGAAGATATCCTATTTGAGAAGATCCTTAACATGTGAATTCATGAGAACAAGGTCAGAGTTAACCTTTTTAAACTCAGTTTGTAACACATCAAGATCCTTCTTAGAGTTTTCAAGCTTCAGTTTTGCTCTCCTGAGATCATTGAGAAAACCATGAACTACATCAGCAGAAACCATCTGGCATTTTCTCGATATTGATGAGAGTATGCATAAAAGCATGATGCACCAGGATGAAAGCTTTAACAATGGTTCTTTTCTTCTTTACTTCAAACTCGAAATAAATAGAGTTATTAATAAAATCTTCCAGCAAATCCCAAGAACACGGAGGAGCATCCATTCTAGATAGACAAAACCTGGAGTATGCGTACTCAAGAAAAGGTTTTGGTATTTAAATGTTTTCTCAAGGAAACACAGTTTAGGGTTTCCAAAGAAGGTCTGTGACGAGTAATATGGGTACCCGTACGAATACAAACTTGACCCATAGCCAGAAAATACTCAAGAGAGAACAATGAAAAACAGGAAAACTGTTTGTTCAACAATGTTTTGCTATGTGAAAAATTCACAAAAATTTAGCTCAATAAATTTTACATTCCCATCAGAGAAATATTTAGAGCATAAGAGTAGCAATTTTATGACACAATAAAAAATAAAAAAAAGTCGAAATACAAATACTTATACAAGCATGCTTGTAAAAGACAATCCGACTAGGAGGGATAAGAAAATAGCCAGAGAATCAGGAAACACTTTGCCATCAAGTATACCTGACCATATCTCACCCAACCAGGATTTTATGTGAGTGAGATTTCAACCTTGTGATTAATTAGCACAAGTATGAGCCTTGAGCTCATCAAATGAACGTTGTTTTCGGTTAACCCTCTTTCTTCCGATCTTTGGAGGAAAACCATTATGATGTGAAAAGTTATCATAAAATTTACTATCATCAAAATACGATGCATAGTATGTATTGTTACCTGGAGAAGTTTGACTAGAGTGAACTGACAGCTTGTTAATAATCTCTTTATAACCTTCAACTATCATTTTTAGGTTGTCTTCCATCTCTCCATTTTTGCTTTCTTCTTCTGGTACCCTTTTCACAGCATAAACAACATTATCTCCCTTTTTGATTGAAGAAGATCCATGAGTTCTTCTTGTACGAAATGGTTTAGGAAGACTATTTCTCATTTGAACATTTGAGGAACACATCGAACTGACTTTCCTGGTAGGGTATGGTGAGTATTAAAACCAATTGGTCTAGACATACGAATGTCAGTTACACCTTTGAGAATTAAATTTAAGGTGTGTTGAAGATGAACAATAGAATTGTCATTCAACCTTGAATTCCTCTTTTGTTCAACATGTCCTTTTGAATTACAAAAGAGGCACATTTTATGATCTCCTGAGTGATTACATAGAACAGTCTTAACACCATCGTTGGGAGATGTCTTCTTTCCAAGTGATGTGGATATTCCTTGATTAGAGGAAGATACAAGCACATCTTTTTCAACAGGAAGGGATTTCGATTTTGCTTCTGAAACTGAATTTTTTCCAGTTAAATCAGAGGAAACTAGTATAGTGGACTCTTTGGAACATTCTTGAATAGAGAGTTTACTCAAAAGAAGTTCGATTTCCAAAGCATTCTTTTTGAGTTTTTCCTCAAGCAGAGTTCGTGAAGAATAAACTGAGGCGTTTTCCTCTCGAAGGACCTTTAGAAGAGAGTCATGCTTATTTACTATACCAACAAGGGCATTGACTTTGTGTTTCAACCGGTTAACATCATCAGCCTAGATTCTAACAAGTTTTAGAATCAACACACTCTCTTTGGCTGCTTCCCTTTCAACTTCAGAGTCACACTCGTCAGTAAGGTGATTTGGGTAACATTTGTCAACAGACGTCTGTTTCGTTAGAACACTAGGTTCGTCTATATTGGAGATTGACAAATCTTTCTCTTTAATAGATTTCATAGAAACATAACTTTTGTTACTAGGGATGCGCTTATTAGAGATAGCACTTCTGTCCATATTCAGATCGCTACAAACACATACTTATAAGGTCTTTAATGTGTTTGCCTGCTCTGATACCAATTGAAAAAGTGGGGGTCTAGCAACCACGCCCAATATTTCATTTGACAATCTGGATAGACAAGCTCTAATATACTTTCACGAGAATCAACTAGACAGTCAGACTCAATTTAGAGAAAAATATATCAAAGAGTTTTATATATCTATCTCTCAATTCAATCTGCAATCAGCAAATAGAAATTCGCGAGCCTGATTGAATATTAGAGAAGTAACTTGAACGGTACCAAAGACCAATGTTCAAGGATCAATCAATTTCAATCAACAACCAAAGATTGGATTTCCCAATTGATCGATTTAACGCACAACCTGTGATATTTCAATTATATAACAAAATCTAATGCAGAAAAAAATAAAACAGACACCAGAATTTTATTAACTAGGAAACCGCAAATGCAGAAAAACCCCAGGACCTAGTCCAGCTTTGAGCACCACACTGTATTAAGCCGCTACAGACACTAGCCTACTACCGATGAACTTGGGATTGGAATGTAGTTGAACCCTAATCAATCTCACATTGATTCAAGGTACAGTCGTGCTCCTTACGTCTCTGATCCCAGCAGGATACTACGCACTTGATTCCCTTAGCTGATCTCACCCACAACCAAGATTTGTTACGACCCAAAGTCGAAGACTTGATAAACAAAACCGTCTCACACAGAAAAGTCTATTGGAATAGATAAATCTGTCTTCCACAGAAATACCTACGAGTTTTGTTCCGTCTTTTGATAAATCAAGGTGCACAGGAACCAATTGACAAATCAGACTTATATTCCCAAAAAACATCCTAGTATTATCAATCACCTCACAATAATCTTAATCTGTTAACAAAACAAGATATTGTGGAATCAAAAACGATGAGACGAAGATGTTTGTGACTACTTTTTATCTTTCCTATCGGAGAATCAATCTCGAACAAATATTAGAGAAGATAGTACTCAATACGATAGAACAGGACAAGATCAGAACACGCAACTACAGAGAAAATAATTGGGTCTGGCTTCACAATCCCAATGAAGTCTTTAAGTCGTTAACCTATAGGGTTTCGTGAAAAACCTAAGGTTAAAGGAGAATTGACTCTAGCTTATGCAACTAGTATCACACAGGAGGTGTGGGGATTAGGTTTCCCAGTTGCTAGAGTTCTCCTTTATATAGTTTTCAAATCATGGTTTGCAATTTAAGTTACCTTGGTAACAATTCTATATTCACCGTTAGATGAAAACCTGATTAGATTCAAGCTAATATCTTTCAACCGTTAGATTGAACTTAGCTTGTTATACACAAATGAAATGTACCCTCATTTAGGTTTATGTAACTGTACCTAAACGTGTACACTATGTTGGCTCAACAGTAGTTAACCAAGGTTAGCTATATGAATACTCTCATGTCAACCTTATTCATCTTAACCATAACTAGTTCAAATGACTCAAATGAAACTAGTTAAAGAGTTGTTCAATTGCTATATTCTGATAGAAGTATACAAGAACATAATTGAAGCAAAATCGGTTTGATTCACTCAAATCAATTCATGAACATTATAGCCACGGTTTGCAAAGAATGCATTCCTTAATATATAAATGTATTATTTCATGAGTCAACCGATTTTAGAACTTTAACCACTCAAGTATGCATACGGGTACGCATACCTAAGTAGCCGGTCTGAGTTTGGGTTCACCAGTATGCGAACGGGTACGCATACTTAAGTACACTTCCAAAACTCAACAGAAATTCCCGGACCTATACCTTATGCAAGTAAGCGTACCGGTATGTGTACTTGGTACACGGAATTTCACAACTTCAAGTACGCATACGGGTATGCATACTTTAGTTCCGGTCATGGATCACATACATGCAAGAATGCATTCTATGTTCATAATCCAATGATGGTTAAGTATTTTAAACTCTATTTCAATCATTGAAACTTTCTTAGAGTATGGCAATAGACGTTTTCACACACTATTAGCATCAAAGCAATTTTAAAGTTATTGAAATAATCATAACGAAACATTCCAAGTATACACCAAATTGTATCACACAAACCATGTAAGATGTTACTCGGCGATTTTTACATGATCATCTTTTGACTCTCATCAAGAATATAAGATGAACTTGGTTGAAGTGAAAGATTACCTAAACATATTTCGAGAAATATGTAAGCGAGTTAAACTCAGCTCGAAATCTCAATTGTGTATAAACAACAACTATATAGTAATACGACTTTTGTCTCAATATAGGAGATAGAGTAGAAATAGACTTTCCAAGTGATAGATGAGTTTTAGTCTCCACATACCTTTTGTTTATGAAGTTCCACAAGCTCTCCTTAGTAGTTCTTCGCCTTCAATTGATGAACGCCGTGAAGTCTAATGATCAACTACATAATCTATCCTAGTCCGAGAGATCACTATAAGTAGACTAGAAATCAAGACTTATAGTTTTGATCACTAACATTGACAAACAATATTGAGATAGAAACGCTTGCGATTTCAACCGAGCAGTGCTCTAACACTTTCTATAACATAACCTTGTTTCAAACTTCAATTCATATTGTGATTGCTTTAATCTTTTGAGTAATTTAGTTAAATTCAAGTGAATTCTTGTTTGTCTGATTTTTAAGATACACTTAATCTGGTTACTAGAAGTCTGTTAACCCCTCAACTAATTAACTGCATAATGAAGATACTTGCATGGAATGTGCAAGGATGTAGAAACCCTTTGACTCAAAACCATTTGAATAATCTTATTAATAAGGAAAATCCTGGAATTCTACTCATTTCTGAAACAAAAAACCAAAGACCTCTAATTAAAAAGTTAGTTTCCTCTTTCCTTAACTACCACATTATTGATCCAGTAGGCATTGCAGGGGCGCTAGTAGTAGCATGGATTGACGGTTTTCATTTTGAGATAGCAAAATGGAACATAAACATGATACTACTAGCGCCCCTGCAATGCCTACTGGATCAATAATGTGGTAGTTAAGGAAATAGGAAACTAACTTTTTAATTAGAGGTCTTTGGTTTTTTGTTTCAGAAATGAGTAGAATTCCAGGATTTTCCTTATTAATAAGATAATTGTGAATACTTCTTTTGATACGAAGCAATGGGCATTAACATGTTTTTATGGTAGTCCATATCCTTCTACAAGGAATATAGCTTGGGACTTCTTAGAAGAAATTAATATACAAATTTCTCAAAGGCAGATGCCTTGGATAGTCATAGGAGATTTTAATATGATCTTTAACCAATCAGAAAAATTAGGAGGACTACCCTACAACAAATCCAATAGTGAATACTATGCCAAAATCTTAGAGAGATCTGGTTTATATGATTTAGGCTATACTGGTAATGATTTTATTTGGGACATTCATAGAGAACGTAACCAAAACATACAAGAAAGGGTTGATAGAGAAGTTATTAATGCAGATTGGCACACATAATTTCCAAATGATTCTTTATCTCACTCGGGAAGTAGGATCAGACCACTGCCCTATTTTACTCACCTTAGACACACATTTCTCCAAATCTGAGTGGATATTCAATTTTTATGATACTTGGTTGAAAGAAACCGCATGTATTCAAGTGACAAAGGAATCCTGAAACTCTCTCTCAGAAGAAGAAGCCTCTTCTAGTCTAGTGCAAAATCTTAAAGCAGTAGGAATGAACTTATTGGATTGGAAAAGGAATATTTTTGGCCTACCTGCTAAAAATATTAGTAAACTTCTGAAAGACATTGAAAGACTCAAATCGAATAGGATAACTGAATACCAACAGAAGAAAATAAAACAAAATTTAAAAGAATTAGAAGCATTATACAATACTCAGGAAGCCATAGCTAAACAACAATCAAGGGATAATATAATTGAACTAGGTGAAATAAACACAAAGTACTTTTATATTATTACTCTAAGAAGAAGAAAATGGAATAACATAGAAAGCTTAACAAATAATCAAAATGTAGTAACAAAGGATAGAAAAGAAATACATAACATTTTAACCTCTTACTTTCAATCTCTTTTTACTGAATCTTCTTCTAAATCAGTTATAGCAAACCCCATTTTTGATAACATTTTATCACCTCTGCTGAAAATTTAAATATTATGCATATCCCTTCTATGGAGGAAATCTTACTAGCTTTGAAAAACATGAAACCCAATAAATCTCCCGGTCTAGATGGTTTCCCAGTAAGTTTCTTTTTGCATAGTTGGGAATTAGCTAGTGGGAGCACAGGTAACTGAAACAATTCAACAAAAAAAATTAGAAACAAAAGTATGAATACTGACTTAAACAAAACTCACCTTTTCTTGATTCCTAAGACAAAACATCCTAAAAACCCTAGTCAAATCCGACCAATAGGACTTTGTAATACTGTCCACAAAGTCATAGCAAAAATATTAGACAATAGAATCAATCCATATTTGGAAAAACTTATTTCTCCCTTTCAATCTGCCTTTTTATCACCTAGACAAATATCTGATAATATAATAGTGGCACATGAAATTATTCACTCCTTCAAAAAGAAAAAAGCTAGAACATAAGGTCTAGGAATTAAAATAGATATGTCAAAGGCATTTGATAGAGTAAATTGGAATTTCCTAATAATTTCCCTAAAAACTTTTGGCTTTAATACTGAGGTCTGCCAACTTATAGAACAATGTATATCCATAATTTTTATTTTTTTTCTGTTAAATGGAACTCCTAGAGAGTTTTTTCAGCCTTCTAGAGGTCTTCGCCAAGGAGATCCTCTATCTCCATACTTATTCATAATTTGTATGGAAATCTTTTCAAGACTCCTCTCTCAGGAGCAAAAACATTATTGCATGGTGTAAATATAACACCCAGAAGTCAACCAATCTCCCATTTGTTCTTTGTTGATGATTGTTTGCTCTTTGTGAAAGCTGATCTATAGAATGCAGCAATTTATTGGATACAATTGCAACTTTTAGTAAAGTTTCAGGTCAGCTAATAAATTTCAAAAAGTCAGGTGTTTTCTTTAGTAGGAAAGTGGAACCAAAACACCAAAGAATAATGTCTTAAATGTTAAATATAAAACATATAAATCTTAAGGACCCTTATCTAGGAGTGCCTCTCTTCATACAAAGGTCAAATATTAAAACCTTTGCACCTATCCTGAATGGAATCTAAATTTAAAGGGTGGAAATGATTAGATTTTTCTCAACCAAGTAGGTCAGTTCTGAACATAGTTGTACTTTATAGCATCCCATCTTATCAAATGGGGTGTTTTCTTCTGCCAAAACAAATAACTAATAAGATAAATGACATTCAAAGAGATTTTTGGTGGTGAAAAGATGCCGGAGGCAAAGGTTTCTACCCAAAAGCGTGGCCTTCCCTTTGTAAACCAATTCTTAGAGGTGGACTGAGATTTAGAGATGCACGCAAGTTTAATCTTGTAATGCTGGCAAAAGTTGCTTGGAGAATGATGAAGTAACCTAATGCACTTTGGGTTAAAACCATGGGCTCAAAGTATTTTAGAAACAATACACCTTTTAGGACTAAACACTCAGCAAGGGGATCTTATACTTGGAGAGGCACTAGACAAGGCTTAGAACTGGTTCAAAAATATAGTATATAGGAAGTTGGTAATGGACAGGACATTCATATTTGGAAAGATAATTCGATACCAGGACTAGGGGAAACTATTCAAAACCTTTGTAACTCTAGTAATAGTCACTTAAAAAGAGTCTTAGACTTGATTAACATAAAAACTTGTTCATGGAATCTTTCTTTGCTCATTTCTATCTTTTCAGCTGATATTGTGCAAAAAATTAGTCAAATAAACCTCTTCAAGGATAATGACCAAAATCTTAGAAAAGAACAACTCCATTGGACCATAACTAGATCAGGAAAGTTTACAGTAAAATCCATGTTTGAGAAATTGAATGAAAGTCATCTAGATATTGTTAGCTTATCTTTGCCAGAGTCTTTCTGGAAATCTTTGCGGAAACTCAATATCTCGGAGAGAATCAAACTTTTTTTATGGAAATGTTTACAACAAGCTTTGAAAACTAATGCTAAGCTCACTCGTAAGGTTAAAGATGTGACCCCTCACTGCATTATGTGTAAAGTAGAAATAGAAACAACAGAACATTTTCTTTTCCATTGACCTTTTGCTAAGGAAGTATGGAATAATGCTCCTAATCATGTCACTCTAAATTTAGATACTTCATACACAATCTTAGATATCTGTAAAAGATGGATTGATAATCTTATAACTGATATATCTATTGAATTTCTTCTTACTAAAATGTGGTTTATTTGGAAGGAGAGATGTGATAGAGTGTTTGAAGATAAATCTAAAGCTGCTAAGAACCTAGCTTTAGAAATACAAAGACATGTTGAATTTTGGTTTACTAGGAAAAGAAAAACTACTAAATCTAAACAGGTTCAAAGGAAGAAACTAGATCCAATTTGGAAAGCTCCAAGTAAAGACAATCTAAAGATCAATGTAGACGCAACCTGGATCTCAGATGTATTACCATCTACTTATGATGTAGTCTTGAGGAATTATGCATGAGACTGTGAAATAGGAAGAGCAAAGCAATCAACAAGGTCAGATCCACAAGAGGCAGAAGCTATAGGAGTGCTGCAGACGGCTATTGGGGCCAAGGAAAAGCAGATTCAAAACTTTAGTATTTAGGGAGATTGTGAAAGTATCTTCAACTACATCCATGGAAAAAATGCAGACATCTCGTGGCGTTCTAAAACCTGTCTTAATGAAGTAAACAAAAACGTTCATCTTTGCACCAATTTTTCGGGTTTCTTCTTTGTTCCCAGACTAGGAAATCAAGTTGCGGATATTTTGACAAAGATTGTTAGGATTTTAAATTCAACTGTTGAATGGGAATAGTCCCCGCCTGTTTGTAGTCTAAGGTAACTTTTAATATATAAATCTAATATTAGGAACTCTCACAATCCCAAATTAGATGGCTCTACTACTTTGATACCATGGCTTTTCTGAGTCTTAGTCTTTTAATGAAATTTCGTATTTACAAAAAAAAAGAAAAAAAAAAGATGCGGCAAGCCGGCAATAGATATGGCACGAAAGGTAAAATGGAATTGCACATATGCACCATTTAAAAGAAAAAAAATTAATTACTGGATAAAGAAAACTAGTTGGAAGCCTAACAAAATGATGAACTCCAACAACGTACTCTATTAGTTGAACAGGTTGCTGAGCTAGCCTATCAGCGAGCCTCATGAGGAAGCATCCAAAGGAGACGAAACAGATAGGTGGATGATTATGTTGAGCTAGCTCTACCTTTCATGTCAAATTCTGCAATATTGCGCCATCGGGGACTCGACCCTGAGACCTATGGAGCGCATCAAATCTTTTAGATTCGGGGATGACCAGCTGAGCTAGCTACCCATTTTAGAATTAGAATTTCTAAAATTCAACCGGTCGAACACATTTAAAAATTTTCTTAATTTTAAAAAACCATTCTCAAGGTATCGGAATCAGACTAACCAAGAAGCACAAAGAAAAGTTTGGAATCACAATTAACATCAGTATTATGGGTATCTTATCCAACAATACTGAAGGTGATGCTTACCAATATACTAATTTTGCTCTCATTGGGATGTCCTTTTAAGAAAACTGTGTCGGAGCAAGAAACTATAAAGACTATATCAGTAGAGAACACAGAGCTACTAAAGGAGTTGAACTAGCTTTGAATTGGGGAAGAAGTTGTAGAAAGCCAACATCAACGTTCAAGCTCAGGAGGAAGCAACTCTAATTGAAATTGAGGAGGCATACAACAGAGAAGTTTAAGGTAGATTTCACCTAGACTTTCACCAAATGAAGGATGGAAATTTTAAAACAATTGATATTTTCTTGGGGTAACCTTACCAAAGTAGGTTATGATCAAAACAAGTAGGCAATTAGTTTAGCGAAACTTTCTATTCATTCGTTGCATTTAGACAATTTAAATTGGAGCGGTCCAAATCTCCTAAGTTTGTTTAATTTGCTGCAGTCAGTTGATATTAGTGATCATAGAGACACCACAAAAGTTATGTACTCTAATGATGGTATATTCATGGTGGTATCCTTAGCCATGCAGTACATCAAACAACTTATTGAGATGGTTGTGCCTTCTGTAGTCTTCTCTATATTCTAATATATAAAAAAATATTAAAATCAGGATCGATTTTAAATTGTGTCTGAATATCATACATAATTCTAAAAACGCTACCATGTTTGAAGTTGGCGGGTGTTTGAACACCACGAGACAGTAAGATGAACTTATATATAAACATCCCTAGAATGTGGTTGAAATGCGCATCAAACTAGCAAGGCTTCTCTTAAATATAGCCCATGCATTTATTAACCACTCATTTAAAATAAGTGTTTAAGCTAGCCAAACATATTATAATCGTTCTACATGGCCCACAAAATTATACATATTTGAAATAATAAAATAATCATTAAGTCTCTAAATTAACAACAAAAAGAAAAACTTAATTATCTAATTTTCATAATTGAATTTATGTAAGATATTTGACATAATTAACATTTGTTTAGTGTGATCGTGATTGAAAAAAATCATCTTAGATTTTTTTTTTAAAATTATGTTAATGGACTTCTCGGAAAAGAATCAAAACCTTAATTAAGAATTAGGGTTTGTTCTGTTCTAGGGGATAAGTAAGATTTATGGTTTATAATTGGTCAACTTTTATGAGAATACTAAAAGAACACTTACAATTAATTTCATATGCGATTAAGAAAAAAAGAGCTAGGGTGTATTTTGATCTTGAGTAAGAAGGAGTATTTTTTTCTTCTTCTAATAATAAGGAAAGGTTATATTAAAAAGCAAATTATATACGGACCTAAGAACAATGCATCACAAAATTACATATGGATGACTGTATCCCATTAAAACAAGAATTAATTTACAGAAACAAAATTAAACACATCCTTATCCAATACTCAAAGAAAAATAGTCTGCTTTATAAGCAAAATAAGTTTCCTCAACTTCCATAGCACCACCGCCGAAAGTCTTGTTGTTTCTTTCCTTCCAAAGGTGCCAAAAAAATAATATAATCACCTTCCGCCAACTCTCCCTATATTTTCCTTTAAGATTATTAAGTTTACAAGCCTCAAAATGTTTCTTTAAGGAGCAAGAGAGCATTTACGAAATGTGGCCATGCTTCAAAAGCACATTGACAACACAGTAAAAGGTGATCACTAGTTTGTTCCTCCCTTTTGCAAACAAATACTTATCATCTTGTGTGTTCATACCTCTATATTATAACATGCTAAAAGTGGGTAAGGAATTGTGAAAATTTGCGGAAAGCATGAAACTCACCTTATGTGAGATGTTTAGTTCTCAAAATCGCATACATCAGCCAATTGTAATTCATAGACTTTCTTCATTTGCATTTGGACCATAAACAAGCCCCAAGTTGTTGCATAATAAGTTCCATTCGAGATGTTCATTTGTATATAAAATTAAGAATTGTTTGATTTTCCATTTTGACTTGTACTTTTTGTGTTTGGTACGGGAGCTTTGTGAAGAAAAAAAATGAGGGGCCTGCTCCTCCACACAGGTAGGAACGTGTTGAATCCCGGATCGTTAACTACTATCTCCGATTCCGTTCAAATTGTCAAAATCTCTAGATATTATTATCAAATCTGCTTTAAAAAAAAATTATCATCAAATCTTGGTTAGTGGGTGCATAAGTTCCACATTTCTTTACCCACCTACTACCTATCTAGCCTGGCGTTGTTAGGGGCCACTCGAAAGAATTTAAGGGCCAACAATAAAACAAAAAAGATCACCCAAAGGGAAAATGTAGCCAGCCCTTATCTCGTGTAATTCGTAATGGCGAAATTACCCTTATATATTCGGAGGATATGATAACATTGTTATCCTCCGATTTCAATCGGAAGCCAAAATATTTCCCAGACTTCCGATTGTGGTCGGTACAGTATTAGAATGATTTTTGTTTCATTTTTTCATTTCTTTTGCATTTGTGAGTTATTAGATTTATAGAGAAGAGGTTGAAGGAAAAAAGGGAAAAACCATTTTTTTCACTACAACAATGGATGGATATGAAGAAGAAGGTGAGAATCTTGACGAAGAACAAAATGTTGAGGGTTCACGACCGTTTAGAGAAGACGATTTGGGGTATATGTTGAATGATCCAAACTTTTGTGGAGAGGAAAACCTAGACGACCCTTTCATGGAAGAAAATGGAGAATCGCATGATATTGAAGCTAACGATGCATGTAAAACACAGGTATTGTGTTAAGAAACTAAAATACTCGATTTGCATGGTTTGTGTGCTTTTGTAAACAAGAAAAACCGATTATTGCATGCATTGAATGCCATGAACTACCCAGATTCGGTAGATAATTTCTAGATTAAACTTACGAATATAACACACTGAGTACCAAATATGTATATTCGGTAGTTCCAAGATACTAGTTTACTGCCGAATATGAGAAAAACCCCAAACTGGTTTTCCAAAAATATCTACATTCGGTAGTTATGTAGAGTTATTTACCTCCGAATGGCCCCAAAAACGAATTCCTCAGAAAATTTCAAAACTCAGTATTCTTATCCTTTACAATCGGTAATAGTTTAACATTATTTGACTGCCGAATATAACAGTGGCCTCAAAATAAAATTTCCGAAAACTTGAAAATCGGATGTTTATCGATTAAAGTTATCTCCCGGTTATTTATATTCGGCTGGTTTACTATATATTTTAGCTTCCGATTATATCATTTTTTGCACTCAGTAAACTGTGTACATTCATTTGCATAAATCGGGTGTTTTGGGTAACCGATAGGATTCCGAATATAAAGTATTCGAAAGTTTGACTCATTTAATGACCTCCGATTATATCATTTTTTTCACTCAGTAAACTGTGTACATTCATTTGCATAGATCGGGTGTTTTGGGTAACCGATAGGATTCCGAATATAGAATATTCAGAAGTTTGACTTATTTAATAACCTCCGATTATTGTATAATAATTTGTTGCTTTCATATGCAGGCCGTTGAAGAGTTTGTTGATGACTTCTATTTGAGGCCCGACACTTCCCTATACTATGCAAACGATTTGGTATACTCATTACTACTTTTTTCTTTTTTTCAAAATTTATATGTTAAATGGTTATGCTTATTAGATTTGTTTTGTTTTATGCACGTTTAGACATTTGGAAGTAAGAAGGAGGCAAAGGAATGGCTTATGAACAAGGCAAAAGATAACATGTGCGTGGTAGTTCAAAATAATCATGTTAGTGACACTCGATTTGAAATGATTTGTGAGCGAGGTGGGACGCGAAAGAGTCACGAGGGAAAGAATAGTAAGTACATACGGAAGACGAATAGGAAATACCGAAGCAATACCAAGAAGATAGGATGCCCATTTAAGATTGTCTTCTATAAGCCCGATGATATTAAAGGTAAAGAGTATAAAATGTATAAAGTTGATAACGGTTGTCACAACCATGATGATCCGTTGGATTTAATTGGACATGTAATGGTTGCCAAGTTAAAACCACATCAAATGCAGACGGTGAGGTCTATGCGGATCCAAAAAGCGAGTGCGATCTTAAGTAAAATAAAGGCGGACGATCCCGACAACTTGTCTTCTTTGTCTACAATTAAGTCGGCCCTAGCTACGATCAAAAGGACTGATTGGGATGGTAGAACGGTCATGCAACAATCGGAGTGGTTAGCGGAGTTACACGGCTACACCTTGAGAAGGGAAGAAAAGGATGGTATAGTGGTTCGTATTTTCTTGGCACATCCCGAAATGATCCAATTGGCTCAATGCTTTCATCAAATTTTGTTGATAGATGCTACTTATAAGACAAACAAGTATAACATGCCGTTGTTGAACATTGCTTGCCATACTTCGGACAAAAACACGTTTACGATTGCATGGGGTTTAATGGATCATGAGAACAATGTGAGTTTCATTTGGATGTTGGAGACGTTGAGGTCCATTTATAACGGTGATAATTTTCCAAGGGTTATTGTAACGGATAACGATCAAGCCTTAATGCATGCAATAGCGGTAGTGTTTCCGGAAGCCCAAAACTTGCAATGTACGTGGCACATTCAATGCAATCTCAAAACCAATTGCCATCATCATTTCCAAGCTAAAAGACCAAGGAAGGGTACCAAGAGGTCAAAGGAAGAGGATGAGCGCATTAGTAAATTAACCTTGGAAGAACGTAAGGAAGAGGATAGGCTATTTGAAGAAAAGTGGAAGGAGGATGGAATAATTTGGAAAATGTTCATGAAAGCATGGGACAAAATCGTTTGGTCGATGACCGAGGAAATTTACGAATGTAACTTGAAGAAATTTGAGGATGAATACAGCACGGACTACCCAAAACCGGTTGAGTATTGTAAAACACAATGGTTAACGATTAAGGAGAGGTTTGTGTTTGCATGGACATATGAATATCGTAACTTCAAGAACGAGGCGACAAGCATTGCGGAGGGGTCTCATGGTCGACTAAAGAAAATACTAATTGGTAGTCAAAATGGAGTTGTGTCGATCCAAGAAGCAATCCATGAATTCACCAATCGTGATCTCGTAAAGATTAGGAAATGTATGCAATTTAGTGTACACCAATTCCCGATGGAACATATTAAGGAAAAATTGCTTCTAAGGGGAGTTGTTCATAAAGTTTCAAGATGGGCAATAAATCGCATGATGAAACAATTGAAGTTATATAAAACTTATGATGACGAGAATACGGTTTGTGTTTGCAAGGATATGATAGGTATTGGACTCCCATGTCGTCATAAGTTGGGTAGGTATGTTGAAGTGATTGACATCGATGATATTCACCCATTTTGGAAGCAATTAAATTTCACTCCGAACACCCCGGTAGTTGATGGTCCGTCTTTCTTCGAGTCGGAATTGTATGCACGAATAGCCGAGCGTTACGCTACATCAAACGGCACCAAAAAGCAAATATTGATGCATAATTTGGAGGAAGCCCTTCACCCTTGTTTAAGGGAGGTTGATGAACCTATTAAGCAAAAGAACACCGGTAGGCCGAACACCGAAGTGTCGAGGACCATCCAAAGAAAAGAGTTGAAGGAGTATTTGTCTAATAAAAGAATATTGTCTAGGCACGAGTGTTCGGAAGCCGAATTTGAAGATGAGCCGGAACCTAAGAAAAGAGGTCGTCCAAGAAATGATCAAAGTGGACCAACCACCCGACAAGTAAGGCCAAAGATCTCTACAGAGCCTTCTCAAGTAAGTCAACCCAATGTTGTCGAAGAAGTTGTTGAGCAAATGAACGCCTCGCAACAAACCCAACCAATGGAAATTCTTACTATAAAAGAGGACAAAGGTACTCTTCGTTGCCCTAGAGATCTTAATGGAAGACCAAATCGATCCACATATACAATATACAAAGAGTATTTGGAACAACTCCCTCCACTTATCATTCCATTTGTTTTGTCGACCGACGAGGTTGATGGGGATGGAAATTGTGGGTTTCACGTTGCTACGGAACAAATGGGTTACTTTAGAGAGGCGGATATCGAAGATGTCACCCAATGCCAATATTTAAGAAATAAGATGGCGGTACAACTAGTGAAGGACAAGGGTTTTTATATGGAGATGATGAGGCGAGAGGAGATAGATACGACAAAGAACAAGAGTTCAAAGACTTAGTTGCGCGTGTGAAGTGTCGAAAGGGATTGAAGACAATCGGATCCAAGTATTGGATGACAATGCCTAAATTTGGATATCTCCTAGCGGACGTTTTGAATTGCGTGGTACATTTCTTCGTTCCTCCTATGTATGGACTTAGCATGACGTTTGCACCCACAAGAACGGCTTGCGACGAGTCGGTTAAAGATAGAAGAATCGTAATGGCATTTGTGAATGAAATGCATTTTATCGGTTTAAGAGTAAAGAAAGATTGTCCGTTACCTCCGTTGAGTAAGTGGCACGATTACTTCCCGATGAACCATTGCAAGGATTGGGTGAAACAATATGAGTCCAACATGGTTGATTGGGATCGTGTTATGGACAACAACTTTCCCGCTGAGTTACTCGAATTGATCCCCTCGGATGATGACGATGTTTGATCGTTTTTTTTCGAGGCACGATTATAATTTTTTTTGAAACTATGTAATCGGAACAACAGTATTATAACACTTCAATACGATTAATCATATTCGGGAATTCCATATTTTATCAAACCGCCGATTAATATTAAAAATTTGAATTTACAGCACTCAAACATCACATGTTATTCTTTTTTCCCAGTCCGAGATGCAACAATCAACGCGGCTTCGAAATGTAGAAACGACTCTCCTCTCCACTTGGAATAAGCATCTTGTGCCGCAAACCTGTCGTCTCTGTGCCTAGCAAGAATACGGTTGTACTCGGTGCACAATTTTATAACATGGTGCACCCTTGAAGAAACATGGGATGGTTCATAATTGTGGCGTGGCTTCTTGTACTTACCAACAAAAGGACCCAATGAAACGTTAATCCAAAATATACGATCGTCCTGCTGTTCTTTGGGTAGATCTTTCACAATGTAATAATTTTTTATCCATTCGGTCTCTTCCTCAACTTGTTTTAATCTTTCTCTATGATGGAATTGTTCTTGACCTCGCTTCTTAGCCTTGATTTCCTCTTCCTCCTCCTCCGTTGCCACTAACGATGGTTTAATTTTTTTGGGTTGTTTGTTCCTTTTTTGTATTTCTTCTTCCCTTGCTGCAATTGATGTAGTTGTTCGCTTGCATCTTCGAAGTATGTTGTCGATTGATGATGGACTTGCCATTGAAAAGGTTTTTCATTCAGATTTGTTACTCAATAATAACTGAGAGGGGTTACCCTCCTTATATAGATTAGAGTTCCAACGGATCTAATTTTTGAAAATATGGCCGTTGAGGTTTCTGAAAATATGGCCGTTGAGGTTTGTATCGTTGAGGTTTCGTATGGTGCACTACAATCGGTTGTTAACGATACACGTATTACCTCCGAATAAGACATTCGGTGGAAAACTTAAATTCTTATCTACCGATTAAGTTGGTATTTCTAAACACGACTATATTATTCGGAGGATAATTGTTTTGTAAAGTTCCGAATGTACGATGGCCCAAAAATCAGAATTTGGGAAAAACTTATACTTTTCAAATTTTGAAATTGAAATAATCGGAAGTATAATTAGTTACCCAAACTTCCGAATATGGGCTGTCTAACATTCTATATTGGCCCTTGGAACCACCTAGAGCCAAGGCGTGGTTTGTTTTGAACTTGCTATATTCGGAGGATAATTGTTTTGTAAAGTCCGAATGTACGATGGCCCAAAAATCAGAATTTGGGAAAAACTTATACTTTTCAAATTTTGAAATTGAAATAATCGGAAGTATAATTAGTTACCCAAACTTCCGAATATGGGCTGTCTAACATTCTATATTGGCCCTTGGAACCACCTAGAGCCAAGGCGTGGTTTGTTTTGAACTTGCTATATTCGGAGGATAATTGTTTTGTAAAGTCCCGAATGTACGATGGCCCAAAAATCAGAATTTGGGAAAAACTTATACTTTTCAAATTTTGAAATTGAAATAATCGGAAGTATAATTAGTTACCCAAACTTCCGAATATGGGCTGTCTAACATTCTATATTGGCCCTTGGAACCACCTAGAGCCAAGGCGTGGTTTGTTTTGAACTTGCTATATTCGGAGGATAATTGTTTTGTAAAGTCCCGAATGTACGATGGCCCAAAAATCAGAATTTGGGAAAAACTTATACTTTTCAAATTTTGAAATTGAAATAATCGGAAGTATATAACATTATATTGTCTTCCGAATAAATACTGGCCCCAAAATGGGATTTTTCCTATATCAGAAATTTTGAGATTTTTCAATATATATATATATATATATATTCGGTAGTGAGTGTACTTCCGAATACTGTGTGTCTACTTAAATATATTCGGGAGACAAAAAATTCATTAAACTACCGATTATTACCAGTTTGTATCCAGGAAGATATGACCAACAATATTCGGCCGATAACCATCAAATATTTCTCCCGAATACTGTCGATGTTCTTGAGAAATGAAGAACACGACTACATTCGGAAGTAAAGGAGCATGAATATCGCCCGAATCTGGATAAATAACCGAAAACCCTAGAATTATTTTTTCTCGATTCCGAATTAAAGCGAAATAAACCCCAAAAATGATAGATTCTTACCTAATTGGGGCCATTTGACTTTGGAGCGGAATTTTTTTTTTCTTCCACAATCGAAAGATAATAGGAAACTGGAAGAAGAAGAGTTGAAATGAGTAGAATTGTTTTTGATTTGGTTTTTATACAGTTTTACCATAAGGGCATTTATGTAACTTCAATATCATATAGGGTACCCCTTAACTAGAGTCTTTGGCTGGGTATAAATTGATGGTCCCTAAATCCTTTGGAATGGCCCCTAAAAACGCGAGGCTATCTGGTTGCGATTTAATAGAGAAATATAGTTGACTGCTTCTTACGAGGAAAAGGAAAAATCATTTTTCGTGCAGCCCTATGAATTTTAATTCACTGTTTGCTGCAAAACCTACTTCCCCGTAACAAAAGTGGTTCGTATCATGTCTTGCAATTTAATAATAAAGATGCCAGTTGTTGACATTTACTGTTGTAGGGTGACCAAGACCGGGGGATCCTTCAGGCTTTTTTCAATGACCACTTCCCCCAACAACTACTGCAATTACTAACTTGGTGGAGGATAAGGATATACACGTATATATAGTTTGTGTGTGCCTGTGTTGTCAGGGAAGGAATTAGTGAAAGAGAACAAGGAAAAAAAAAGTTGGTAACAAGGAAAAAATGGAGTCATCTTCGTCGTCATCGTCAACAAAACAACCAATATGGAACGAGGAGAAGAATAAGAAGACAGCAGATCTAGATTCACCACTGAATGCTATCGGTTTCGTGATTGATGAAGTGTCACCAGAGAAAGTCAGTGGCCGGTTACAGGTTACAGGAAAGTGTTGTCAGGTAATATTAGCATAAACTTTAGAATCAAATATATAAAATTCTGATTCATATACATATCATACTAAGTTTATGTTATCTGGATATAAAAACAGCCATTTAAGGTGTTACATGGAGGAGTATCAGCGATGATAGCCGAAGGGATAGCGAGTATGGGAGCTCATATGGCATCTGGTTACAGAAGAGTAGCTGGTATCCAATTGACTATCAATCATCTCAAACAAGCTGTTCTTGGTGACCTTGTATTTGCTCAAGCTTCTCCTATCAGTCTTGGAAGAACTATTCAGGTTCATCACCTTCCTTTCTACTCTGATTTTTTTCAGTCTCACTTCTCAATCAATCTGCAGAAGCAAGTACAAACTCCTAAATTTCTCCTCCGAAAGAAAGAAAGAAATTGGTTGGGAAGCTGGACTCCACAACCACCACTTACCGGAACTGTAGATAGAAAAGAAAGAAAGATAAGACGATATTCTCGTCACTGTCTCTGAGATGGGCCATTGGTTAAGCTTATCTTACTAGTCATTGTTGACTGACTCTACATCATAAAGGGCATTGGTTTTGAAAAGATAACTGAGAGAGAATGTTAGGTAAAGGGGTAGAGTAGGTATTCTTCAGCTAAAACATATTTCTGCCAACTATAACACTACTTGACCAGTTAATGGTAGAAAGTTAGTTGCTTAATGCATTTCAGGAGCAGTTGCTGATAAAAGGAACCAAAAGTCAAAATAATATTGACCACTAAAGTCGTAACACCCCCTTAGCTTCCCTCGGCTCATTGAATATATGTAGTTGTCATACACTTGTTTCTAACCTTCTTTTCTGCCTATCTTTCATTTGCTAGGTATGGGATGTGCAGTTCTGGAAGATGGATCCATCAAACTCGGAAAAGAGAGTTAAGATAGCCTCATCCAGAGTTACTCTTCTATGCAATATGCCGATTCCGGATAATGCCAAGGATGCAGCTGATGCTCTTAAAAAGTATGCAAAATTATAGTCAAAAGCTCCTAATCAGAGCCTTTGTTGTTGTTAATGAATAACAGGAAAACAGCAATTATAAATCATAATAATAGCAAAAAATTGGAGCCAGCAAATCTAGCGGGTATCTGTTGTACTATTTCTGTTTAGCGAAAACTCGTTGCACATAAATAAACATGGTATTCGTGTACCATATGATTTAAATAAATGCAATGTGAAATATATTTGACTGGGTTCAAATAGCTATATACACGTTCGAATGATGCATCTTGTCTGGGATCCCCCTTGACTTGCTCAGTAGTCAGGTGTGTTATCTTCTACAAACCTAAAGCTAGCTAATAAACATGAAAGCGACAAAATATCACTCATCAGGACACACATCAAGAAGCATTTGGCCACAACTGTTTCTTAGACACTCATCAACACTTCCAATATGCAAAACAGGTTAGTTAACAAATTTAGATTACCCTATGAGTTGGAGAATAATCTCTGCCGAATGTGGTAAAACAACTTCATTAACAATCTCAGCAACTTCTTCAACACTCGCATAGTAAGCCAGGACAGGAAAATAAAAAGAGCCCTATATATTTGATATTACTTGTTTCGATTTTAGAGCGTCATTTGGCCATCTTACAGTCCTAACATGAGCTGCAAGCGCAAAGCTATCCTAATATAGAAAATCTATCAACTTGTCTGAAAGGCAAGATTCAATTTGCAATCGTAGTTGCCCTAATTTACCAGTAGAACTACACCATACATATTTCACTATCCGGCTACCACCCACATTAGGTGCAGGTGTGTAGCCTTAGAGGAAAGTTACACAAACTCCGAATGTAATCAGTCTCTGAAAAGTCAGATGTTCCAGCAAGTAAACTCAGATGTTCCAGCAAGTAAAGTCAGATGTTCCAGCAAGTATCAGGACATGAATTTCACTACTCGAGTCGCTCCTAGATAGATCCTAAAGTAGCCATAATGGCGGCACAGTCTACATAACTATGTTTTTCGGCTACTTTTACAAATCTCATTTGCCTTCAAATATCAAGAACCAAAAAATAAAAATGAGAGAAGTTGCTAACAAGGCAGTGAGTAGTGGAAGACTATATGCATGATACATGTCAGCATTCTCCATATACATATGATTAGATAGTATTTACAAATTCTAATTTCAAAATCCATCTTACTTGGAATTGCCTATCATGAACTGACACCACAATTCTCCCTCCCTCCCTCGGCATTCCGTTGGTTCCTCCTCTTTCCTCCACCCTTCCCACCATTTTGATTACCAAATATCTTTTGCCTTCAAATAATCACAAAACAAGCACAACATTTCAATTTAACATCGCAACCCTACACAGCATAACCCGCAAAACCAATAAACAACTCCAGTACAGGCACACAAATGAGCACTCTACCTACCTGATACCCCCAAGTTGTTGAGTTAACTCAGTAATCTCCAAACCAGATAGTTTGAGCGAAGACAATGTCCCAGGTACTTCTTCAGAAACCACTTTGGATAGTTTTTCCATCGAAATACCCAATCTCCTCAAACTCTGCAAATGTTTTACTAAACTTGTTAGTACACAGTATAATGATGAGGGATAAACATGTAATTAACCAAATCAAATTGACATGATCATTAATTACTTACAGGGAGAGCTGGAATTGAAACAATAATTAACGAAAGCAATGATCCAAATACCTGCAAATATTGGCAAGTAACAATGAGTCTGCAAATGTTTGCAACTGAAAAAAAGTAAATAATTACTGGAATTAGAAAGTTTACCATAGAGAGAACAAAGAGAATGGAAAATAACCCTAATTTGGGTGTAGGTTGTAACCCTAGACCTCTTAATGTGATGGGGGCAGTAGAGGTTGATGATGATGAAGAAGAATGATTCGATATTGGGGCAACTGCACTAAGATTTGATTTGGATTTCCCTGCCAAATTTGCAGTTATTTTTGCTGCAAAGTAAGTATTGGTTTTGGGACGGAGAAGTAGTAATGGAGTAGGAGATTGGTGGTGGCGGAGATGGTTGAAAGCAAAGATTTGGTGGTGGTGAGAAATGGAGGAGTGTGACATTTTTGGATCAAAGAACTTCAGAAAACTGAAGAGGCACTAAATAGTGGGGATGATTGCTCGTAGGGGAGAACGAGGTTTTCTGAGGGGAAGAAATGTCTTTGGTCATATCCGGATCCGGTGAGTCTGCACGATTTATAAAGGGGATACCAGTCCTAATAAGTGCTCATACCATTTCATCGATCCAACGGTCAAGATCGGGGAATCTTTTTTTCCTATATGAAACGGTATCAGCACGTAGTAAAACTGGTATCCCCTTTGTAAATCATGCTAGTCTGGGCCTTTTTTTTTGGTAAATCCAAAATATAAGTAGCATAATAAAAGAGGTCAAAAAACAATGGAAGTTCGTTGAGGAAGTTGGTAATAATATTGTGTAGCCTTGGATTTTTTTAGGAGATTCGAATATTCATCTTCTTAATTCTAGTTCTTCTTCTTCAAGTGATGGTTGGGTTAATTCAGTACTTCAATCTCTTGGTTTAAAAGACATTGGTTTTATTGGGAAGGAACATACTTGGTCTAGCAACAACTTGGGGACATGCAAAAAAAGATCAAGAATTGATATGGCAATCGGGTAATGCAGATTGGAATACTAGTTTTCCAGATTCCAAGTTATTACATCTTGTGCAAACTGGCAGTGATTATTGCCCTGTAATGTTGGTTTCAGATTATAATCTACCTAAGTTGTGGAAGCCATTTAAGTTCAACCTCACCTAGTTACATGACAAATCTTGTGTTATAGAGATTGCCAAAGCTTGGGAGAAAGAAGTGCATGGGTCTCCTGGTTTCAAACTTCTCAAGAAACTGCAATTTACAAGAATTGCTTTATCTAAATGGAATAAAGCTCATTTTAGTGACATTAATCAAAAGGTTGATATGCTTCGACATCAACTGAATGAAATACAACAACTACCTCATTCTGCAGCTAACACCTCTAAGGCCTTTGAAGTTAATGAGGAACTCAAAAAATGGCACCGGATACAACATGACTTTCATAAGCAGAAATCAAGAGATAACTTCTTGAAAGATATGAATAATAACACCAAGTACTTTCATACCTTAATAAAGGGGAAAAGAGCAAGGAACAACATCAATTCATTAGAGATTCAGATGGCAATTGGCTTCATTCCAGAGAAGATTTATCTAATCTCTTAACAAAGCATTTTAAGGAGATAAGTACTACTACTTCACCTGTCATTCAAGAACAGTATTATAATCTGCTGTCAACTGTAATTACAAATGAAGATAATAGACTTTTGTTAATTTCTCCTACAAATGATGAGATTTTCAAAAATTTAAAAAGCATGGACAACTGGTTAGCTCCTGTTCCAGAAGGTTTTCAAGCAGGGTTTTTTTTAAAACTCAATGGAATACAGTTGGTTCAGAGGTTTGTGAAATGGTTAGGAAATTTTTCACTTCCGGGTTTCTTCTTCAATCTTTGAACAAGGCTTACATTTCTTTGATTTCCAAAACTAAAAAACCAACCACTCCATCTGAGTTTAGACCTATTGGTTTATGCAATACTTCTTATTAGATAAACTCCAAAATCATGGTTACAGGAATGAAGCCTCTAATATCCAAAATAGTTTCTCCTTATCAAGGTGCATATGTCTCTAGAAGGCTTATTAATGACAACATAATTATTGCTCATGAATTAATTCAGTCCATGAGGAAAAAAGAAGGAGAAAGTGGTTGGTTGGCTCTCAAAGTGGATATGAGTAAAGCATTTGACAGACTGGAATGGAGTTTCATCCTTAAAGTTCTTGAAGGTTTTGGTTTTTCTAAAGATTGGATTCATTTAATACACCAGTGTATCAGCACCACTTCACTATCTGTTTTTCTCAATGGTTCTCCTTGTGATAATTTCAAGCCAACTAGGGGGTATAAGGAAGGGAGATCATTTATCTCCTTACCTTTTTATTCTTGCTATGTAATGGTTCTCAAGATCTCTAAATGTTGCTCATCTTTCAAAAGAAATCAAAGGAATTAAGGCTGCTAGAAGAACTCCTCCTATTAATCATCTTTTATTTGCAGATGATTGCCTTATATTTACCCAAGCTAATTTAACCAGTGTGAATAATCTCAAGCAACTTCCGCATGATTTTAATTCACAATCTGGTCAAGTCATTAACTTTGACAAATCCTCCATTTTGTTTAACAACAATATGGATCATGATGTTTGTAATACTCTCAAAAACATCTTGGGGGTTAATTATATGGACAAGAATGAAAAGTATTTGGGACTCCACTTCTTATTGGAAGATCTAAAGTAAACTATTTTGAAGAATTTAACACTTCTTTTGAAAAAAGATTATCTAGTTGGAATATCATCAATCTTGGTCAGGCTGGAAGAACAACCATGGTTAAATCTCTACTATATTCAGTTCCATTGTATCAAATGAGCACCTTTAAAAACCCAAAGAAGTTGATTAAAAAGCTTGATTCTCAACGGATAAAGTTCTGGTGGGGACATAAAGGCAAAAGAGGTACTAAATTTATTTCCTGGCAAAAGCTTTGTATCCCTAAAGATTTAGGTGGATTGGCCTTTAAAGACCTTGAGATGATGAACCATGCTCTCCTGAAAAAATTGGCTTGGGGAATTAGTAATCAAGAAGATCAATTAGTTACTCAGGTGCTCAAAGCTAAATACTTCAAAAGTGAAGAATTTCTACATATTAACACTAAGAAACGCAATACTTCTTGGATATGGAGGGGGATTGAAGTGGGTCTTCATATACTTCAAAAAAACTATTGTATGGAAGTTAATAATGGGAAAAGAACTAGAATCTGGATTGATTACTGGATTATTGGCATGGACAGATGGACTCCAAACCAACACCTAGAGATCCTTGCCATTTATCCTATAATTTGGTGAATGAACTAATTTTACCTGATTCAGCTGCTTGGAATGTTCCATTACTCAATACTTTATTTCCTTCTGAAGTTGTTGACAAAATCAAGTTAATGATCATTTCTCCTATTGAAAAAGATGTTGTTAGGTGGAAACCTACTAAGGATGGGATCTTCACAGTAAATAGTGCTTATAACAATCTAGTTGAACACATAGTTAACAGGCAGGCAGCTCTGAGCACTGTGCCAAAAAATACTTGGAAGGATCTATGGAAGATGAAACTGCCCCACACGATAAAGTTGTTTATCTGGAAATGCTAAAGAGGAATAATGCCAACGAAACTCAGACTGGCTCAGTATAATAGAGACATAGAAATGGATTGTTGTATTTGTCACAATAAGGAGGATCTTTTTATCATCTTATCATCACCTTTTCTCATGCAATAGCAGTCTGGAGGCTAGTGAACATCAATAATGATCAAGTTAAAGATAATTGTTTTTCAGTTCAAGAATGGATTCTCTTTTGGTTCAACAATATTGGTAATATTGGAGTTGAAGATAAGATCAAATGGAGAAACACACTTATGGTAAGATGCTGAGTCATATGGAAGGAGCGTTGTGAATGTGTCTTCCAAGAAAAAATCCTAAACCCTACTTCTACTGCTTCTAGAATTCAACATCACCTGCACAACTTTAACTATCTACTCATCATGTTGCTGTAGATTTTAACTCTTTAACTGTGTTGCAGGAAAAGAATTATCAGTTTACATTATTTTTGGATGCATCTTTCAATCATATAATTAATTAAATGGCACTGCCATGGTGCTTTTCTCTGACATAAGAGATTGTGAAGGAATCAGGGGGCACCTATGCAACTGGAGTAATGGATGCAGAAGCAAGGGAAAGTCCGTTTATACTAGAAGCTCTGAAATGGATGCAAAGTATGCAGCTAGAAAACTTTCACATGGTATCTGATGCTGAAGTAATAGTTAATTCGATAGCCACTAATAATGTGCAAATTAGATGGGAGAATAATAAAACTCTACAAGAGATTAAATCTGTTCTTTCTGTTTTTAGTTTTTATAAGTTATCTCATGTTAAAAGAGATGGTAACCATGTTGCAGATATCTTGGAAAGTAAGGGTTGATAAACTCCATTTAGAGGAGTATAAATATTACTCTCCTTGGTTACAGTCTGTACTTTCAAGGCACAATGTGCTTGAACCTCATTGAGATTAATACAAGCTTTTCTTCATATCAAAAAAAAAAAAAGTCAGAAAAACTCCAAAAACTTACTACTTATTCTCTAGTATGGGCCGATCAAAAATAGGCCCATTATATTTGGAAATTCCCAGTTTAGAACCGTACTCTCTTTGTTGACATCCAAGATTCTACAAGAAGGAAAAAAATGTTGGAAAATGATGTACCAGAGGATGAAAAATCAAAGAACAAAAAAGAATGTTGTAATATCAACTTTAAGGCCTTGTGATTCTTTTCAGTAAATATTTCGACCATTCCCAAATAATTGGGTAGTACAGTTGGTCAATGAAATAATGCTTTCAGGATACAATGAAGCCCTTACAACGTTGTTGGATTCGAGAGTTGTACTCCTCTGGTCCGACCGAAAACACACAGTCATTATATTTCTATCATGCTTAGAGAGAAAATAAATCAGATATTTTGATGTGTTTCTTGTTCAGATAAAAGAAAGCAATCACCATTATTTATAGGGTATATGCACCTGTTCAAGATGCATGTTTATTACCAACAGATACCTCCAAATAGTGGCTTTTTAGGAAGAATACTTATGTTCGAATTCAAACTGTTTTGAATTCAAATCAGGTCCAACCATTTTACAGAAGAAAAAAAAAATACCGCGTACAACCATTTTATAAAAGAAACCGCAAGATAAGAAGGGTCTGGCCATTTTATATAAAATACGGCTGGGTAACTTATGATATTATTAAAAATATCCAACATTCTCCCCCTATTTTCAAAATAAAATAATTTTTTTGAAATAATAATGGTTGCATCACTCAAGTGACTGCCCACGTACCTGTAGTTACCTAAAATCAGTGAGAGGCTAAAGTGGATTCTAGGGTTTCTGAAAGTGAGTTACGGAAGGTTGAGCACGAATAATCCTCGCCTAAACCACTCACAGTGTCCATTCAAAGGATGCTTCAGTCATATGAGAGGTTAAGAGTGGTCTATAAGGAGGGAACAGATGAAGACAGAGAACAGAGAATTTTAGGGTTTGAAGAAGAATTGTTCTGAGAGGTTATGAGAAATTTATGTGTTATCTTGGAGAAATAGATGACCTATTTATAAGTGAATTCTTTAATCTCAAGTCGGTGAATATAAGGATTGCTTGCCATCCCGTGCGGAGCAATTCTCCCGTCTCTTCAGGAATAGATAAAGATAAACTAGATTGAGTTTATCTCGTTATTCCACCACCTTTATTCTCTTCTGCAGTGAGAAATAGGTCGGGTATTTCTCACACGTGTCGTAGACCGCCAGAACAAAACCCTAACTGATACCCCCCCCCCCCCCAATTTGTGTGAAGCTGAGTCAGCCTTTGTGATGATGTGTTGATCGAGAAATATTATCATTAGCCGAGTTGACCAAGATAGAGAGATATTCTCTGATTTGTGAGAATGACTAAGATGGGTCACGTGAAAAGGCATGGAATGCCTCAGGAATCGTGTGCAGAGTGTGAGAGGAGATGAGGTTGATCTTCAATATGGGGTGAATTGTCTGGCTTGGTTCTATTAGGGTCCATCCGGATGAGTTGGGCTCAGGTCCTCGTTTTTAGAGAGGTTCTTAATATGGGGGAGCATATGGTAGATGAAGATCTAGAACATGCTAAGAAGGTAACTCGAGATACAGAGGTCAAAGTGAAGCTGAACATGAAGTAATAAATTTTCTCTTTGTACCTTTACCGTATGCATCTGTTAAAGGAAGGGAACCCGCATACGTTTTTAACTTATGCAAACCTAGTTTTCTCTCATGCGTGAATCTTGAGAAGCGGAAGGATTCTAACACATATTTCCCCTGGTGTAACCCCGGTACATGTTTTCATATCTGAAAACCTTAGAAGGGGTTTGGTAAATCCTGGCTTGCTTAATCATGAGAGGAACTCGAGATTTGGCTTGTTGGGTGAGTCATTCTCTGGATGCGACGATACTTGATTTAGAATTGTCTTATCTTCGTCTTGAGGAAGTATTCTGGCCTATCTACCTGGGATTGATTTCCAGTTCCCAGGGGATAGCATTTTGCAAATCTCGATCTGGTATTTCGAAGAGAAATCAAGGGAGGAGTGATTTTCTGGGGATGAAATCAGTTTTAATGTTACGGTGCATACCGTGTAATGATATCTATATTTATATAACGTTTTAACTTCTAGTGTTCTCTTTTTCTTTTTTATAATCAAATGGCTTAGAAAAAGAAAAGCAGACTGCCTCAACAATAGGCAAGCGTCATACAAGAGGTATAGTCTAGAACATGCAAATGAAGTTTTTTTTAGCCCATTGGTCCAAGGTATGAGAAATATCATTATACACTCTTGGTTGAAAAGTTAAATTACATGCCATAAGGCTAAAACTAAAAAATATCTATAAAAAAAAACATTCGTCCTTTAGTTTCCTTCAAAAATTTCCTACCTAAAATTGATCAACAAAATCCCTCATATCACTTTCCATAATGACATCAATAAGTTATAGTTCCACTGTCTTCTTCAAAACTGACCAGATTGCATTAGTCTCGTCCTTTTGTGGTGAATATAGTTCAAAAGTCATAGCAGCACAAAGGAAGTCTTATTGGAGGAGTCTCTCATTAAATACCTTGCACCATTTACCAATGCAATAGCTTTAAAAGGACTACTATTATTACACTTAGTCCCTCATGGAGGAGGACGCATCCATTCTACATTACTAATGACATTCTGAAAAGGAATGAAAGGAATGATCGGTTTGTTGTTACTCTCATTTATCTAACTCTAGTTTTAACAACACTTAGGTTTTCCTTTTTAGAAATGGAAATTAAATTATTCCTGCTACTCCAAATAAACCAGAAAATAGACGGAAAAAGGTATTTGGATTCATCATAAAAACACAAACAAGATCAGTACGCCAAAAATGAAGCGAATTAGGAAAATATAAAAAGAGAATGAATTGATAAGAAGATAGAGAGAAGAGGAATACCAAGCAGAATTAACTAAAGCATGAATAATATATTCACTAAAAATATGGCATATAAGATAAATCACAGATTCAATGGGAACTCTAGCATGAATAACAGTTCTGGAAGGGATCGTATTTCTAACATATTTACAGAGAAAAAGTTGAATAAGGTGAGACACTTTAATTTTTCTAAATTAACTTCCAAAGATTGTTACTTGGGGAAGGTTGGGGACCTCTGAGACTTAAGTAGGCATATTTAGAGATAAATTTTCCATTCCTTGAAAACTTTGAAGCCTTCCTATGAGGACTGCAAAGCTGACTAAAGGGAATAAAGAAAATCTTATCAACAGAAGCATAGTCAAAATGGGTATTTGATCTAGACATATTAATGGTTCTGGATTCCTGATTTATTAAGTTGGAGACTCTCAAGTTGGGATTTTAAGGGACAAAGGGATCAGGTTTGGCAGAATCCATGGCGGGAATCCAATTATCATACCATGGGTCAACAAATTGGCCATTCCCAATAATCCAAGTTATAAAAAGTCATATAAGGTCTTTTATATCATGGAGACATCTCCAAGTCGAAGAGCAAACATAGAGTCACCTAACATTCAAGAAGACAGACTTAGGGAAGTATACAACCTTATCTAAAACTTCCAAGCTAGCAAGCATTGTAAGATTGTTGAATTCATCTTTCATAAAGCCTAAAACTACTTGACACTTAGGGGAGCAAAGAGTGTCAAATCTAACAAATGTATCTTCCTATCCTTGGGTCAAGACTTTTTACCCTTACCAGAATTTGCATCAATGGGAGTCCATCTTTTTTCATAGGGATTTGGGGATGAGGAAAGTTGTCACCTGGTATATGGGAATGACCTGGACAACATGTTTAACAAGGAAAGCCCTAACTACCTGTGACAAGAGTTTTATGATACCAAGAAGTAATCCCAGCATCAATAGATTGCAAAGGAAGTCCTAGTAGCTTGGTACTATCCATTTATCATACCAGAGTTTGACTTCCAAACCATTTGCAATTATTATTTCGGTGTTCTTTTCCACCACAATTTTCTTCTTTTGTATGCCTTTTAAGAAGCCTCTTCATTAAGATATGGTGAGTTCTTTTGGCCATGTAACATCCAGTTCTAATTTTGTTTCTTGTTGAGTTGCTGCTCTCCACTAGGCTTGTGACTCTTCTGCATACTTCCATTTCCATTTGTCTAGAAGAGCTTTATTAGTAAATATTATTCTATTTTATTTATTATTTTTATTTTTTGGCGTGTGGTGGGGGGGGGGGGGGGGGGTGAAGGGAGGTTCCCCTCATATCATATATAAAGGAGCACTATTTACCCCAAAAAGAGAGTTACGGTGAATCATTACAGCGTTAATGTTCCATGTCTGAGTTTCTTATGTCTACTCCTTTCAATTCTTTTGATTTGCATATTTTCTCTCATGACACCCAACATAATTTCTTCTTTTTTAAATTGTTGTAGAAAATTTTGAATCATATTTATTATATTCTTTTCAACTGCATCTGGCATTTGTATAGGTGACATAAAGTACACTGGATGACTTGCCAATGCATTATATCTAAGAACTAATTTTCCTGCCCATGAAGCAAGTTTCTTTTGAAATTTCTCTAAAATGACATCCCACATACTAATTTGGTTAGTTGTATATTTCAGTAGCATTTCCAAACATCTCATTAGTAGCTTCTCAATTCTGCAATGTAGTATTTTTGCAAGGTCTTTAATTTTGTGATTAGCTCAGGTGCTAACTATTTTACTTTTCTCCAGATTAATATTAAGACATGTGATTTTCTCGTATACTTACAAGACTAGGAGCAAGTTCTCCGCAACTTCCACCTTGATACCAGAAAGATCAAGATATTATGTGTAATTGCAGATTAGATATATTGATGTTACTATTTACATTAAACCGTGTGAGCATGTTCAATTTTCGGATCTTTGAAGAAGTTTTATGAGAAATCTGCTACAATCGTGAATAAAAAGGGTGTGAGTGATCCCCTGCCTCAATATCTTGTGATGCTTAAATTTTTCAGATGAATCTCCATTAATTAAAATGAATAACTGAAGATAAGATAAGCTCCACTGCATCCAAAACGTTCTTTAATAGCACCATCCCTAATCCAGGACTATAAGAATTTGTTAGGTTGCTTTCAGTCTTGGAAATGCACTTTTGTGCATAGGGATTCAAATGAAGTAGCAAATTGTTTAGCAAAAAAAACTAGAACAACTAAAGTTGATCAAAGTTGGTTTTCAATCTTTCTTGTATGTCTAAAATCCGTCATTAGAGAGGAGGGATGTGGTTATGAACTAATAATCTTTATCAATAAAGTCCATCTTTCTTGTTAAAAAAATAAACCCATCAGCCTAAAATATTTTATGGCTTCACCTCCTTTAAAAGCATAAGCCCAGTTAACCCTTTAATAGCATACGGCCCAACCACCTCATTTGAAATAACGGAAAAAATACCATGCTAACCTTCCCATTTGGGTATCTTCTTCATGATAAAAAATATGCAAAAATAAGTTGAAATCAAATTTGATTTCATCATAGAATTTGATAAAAACAATTTTGTTTGGGGTTTTTGTATGAATTTTTAAAAATTTGTGATTTTTGTATCAATTTTGTTTAATATGGAGTTTTAATGGATAACCAAAATACCAAATCATATATCAAAATATTTCCTAAATGCAACGAACTTCTACATTTTACATGCATATTTACCCTTGAGGATCAATCAGTCCATCAGCTTCAGGATCATAATCCATTACTCTTTTACCCTTGTTGTCGAGTGACTCCATTCTTGAGATTTATATGGTGAGCAAACTAATACAAGTAAGTAAAGAAATATTTTTGAATCAAAGAAAGATTGGTTAAAAGAAAAGGAATCCCGACAATAATTGAAGGTCAAGACTCAAGAGTGAGTAATACCAGAAACAATTGTTAATTACAATAAAATATTTCTGGACCAAACCCCTAGATCTAAGGGGAAAACAAGTAGTAGATCTAAGGTAAAATTAATTTTATCAAATTTTGTGGTTTCAAATGCGGCATCACTATTACTAGTGTCATAATTTCTACCAATATTGAAATTTATGAATATGAATTCTCAATAATACTTTAAGAACCAAAATAAGTTGTGAACGAATAACGGACAGTCTTTGTTGTAGTAGTAAAATCTAAGGAACGCGTTAAGGGATGAATCCCTAATTTCGGGATTCATCGTTCAATTAGTAGAAGTAGTACTAGAGAGAGTGAGAGTGGAGTAATACCTTTAGCCCTAATTTCGGGATTCGATTTTCCTTCTGTGATATACGTGTTTGTCTTCGAGGGAGAGAGAGACAATTGTTTCAGAACTTCGAGGGAGACAGAGACAACGAAAGTGTTTGTGAAGAAAGGAAATTGTCACTCGTGTTGTTGATGTACGAGGTAGTTGTTTGAGAAGAAATTGTTTCATTGGACACTTAGTGACGAAGTGTACTGTATTTGTGCTCGCATTCAAAAACATTTTACGAAGTCATCCTATGTGGGACCCACTAACCTTGCTTTGTGTATTGTATTTGTACTCGTAGTCTTGTATTAGGAAGTTGATACCCCGTACCGTACGCATCATCATTGGAGTAAAATGATTAATCAATTATCGAAGATCTAGAAATGATTAACCTGACTTTGTGTTCTGTATTAATGATTAATCAGTTTCACTTGGTAATAATTACTGTAATTAATACTCTTCCTAGTAAGTCCGCTAACTCTCACTTTCTAATTGTTAATTAAGTTGATCATGTACGCTTACTCTCACATTATATATGCATAGTATTTTCTGAAAAGTATATGGTTGATTCGATACAGTTGCTGAAATTTTATTTTTCTCTGTTTGTATCTATATGTACAAAGTCACTATTTATGCTTGCCAGTTTGGTGGAAGAACCAGATTCTGCTGCATTCAAAAAGAATCTTGCAAGAGTCCAAGGTTACTTATGGGTAGCTGAAGACGGACTCAGAATGCAAAGTATAGGTAGCCAAACATGGGATACTAATTTTAGCCTCCAAGCACTTCTAGCCTGTGGTGATGACATCATAGATGAAATCTCTTCCACGACACTTCGAAAAGGACACGATTACTTAAAAGCTGCATAGGTTCTTTTTCTAAATCTTTACAGATAGAGTAATATATATATATATATATATATATATATATATATATAACCATCAAATTTTATACCTGAACTAGGTGCTCATTGATCAGAAACCAAATTTGATTTCGATTAGGAGCAAGTTCTCCACAACTTCCGTCTTGATACCAGAGAGATCAAGATATCATTTCTAACTGCAAATAAGATATATTGATGTTACTATTTACATTAAACCGTGTGGGCATGTTCAATTTTAGGATCTTTTGAGAAGTTCTATGAGAAATCTGCTACAATTGTGAATAAAAAGGGTGTGAGTGAATCCCTTGCCTCAATATCTTGTGATGCTTAAAATTTTCAGCTGAATCTCTATTTATTAAAATGGATGATTGAACATAAGATAAGCTCCACTGCATCCGAATCGTTCTTTAATAGCACCAACCCTAATCCAGGACTAAGAATTTGTTCGGTTGCTTTCAGTCTTGGAAATACACTTTTGTGCATAGGGATTCAAATGTAGTAGCAAATTGTTTAGCCGAAAAATCTAGAACAACTAAAGTTGATCAAAGTTGTTTTTCAGTCTTTCTTGTACGTCTGTCTTACGCGAGACGTTCTCTCAGCCGATGAATGGTATGGTTGTCCTCATCACCTAGATTTTCGCCTCATCCTTGTATCGCCTGATTCTCATCCTCCATTATTTCTATATCAGTTGTGTGTACAACACCTTCTTCGTAGATGATTCTCTCCTCGTTGTTATTCTGTTGTATTGGGTCTTGGGCGAAAGCATTGTTGTTCTCCTGGCTTGTTTCTACGATGGAGAGTAGGCTTCGGTTGCGATTATGTCGTTCTAAACCTCGTATTTCTCCTGAAGCTGAAGTTTCAGCTTCATCTCTTACTCCCCTTCTACCTACAACTCTGCTGCTTCTTCGCGTGTCGATGACGTACCCTGCCCTTGAGGCGACTCGCACCATTCTGTTAGTTAGGGGTGTCGGTGAACGGGATTTGGTTGGTACTCAGTTACTGAGGAGGAGTCTCAAGAAAGGATTTCGACAGAGTGTTCTTCGGAACTTTGAAAGGTAAAAGGTTCTTTGACTAATATTTCCAAATAAGTCTGTGGTATGTTTATCGAAACTTCATGGTGGGCCAAAAAATCAAAGAAATGAGAATAACAAGTAAACTTTGGAAAATGATGATTTCTAGTGATTAGCTAGCACGTGAGGATAAACCCCCCCTGTTTCTAGCGCCAAAATATAGTTGCGGAAAATCCCACAACTACACCCTTTGTAATGATAATAACACAAAGCTTAAGTCAGATTGATCAACTCAAACATTAATGTTATTATTCACTACTTTGGCACTAGTATAATCTTCTCAAACACATTATATTGAATGTGTGTTCTTCTTACAATGAATTCAAGTTTAGATTGTAAACATCAATGGAGAAATACAAGATGAAAGCTAAGTTCTAAGGACTTATTTCTTTTCTCTATGATATCTTCCTTAGCTTATCTATCTCAACTGAACTCTCTCTCTCTCTATCATTTTTGAGCCTTTATATAGGTAAATGCATCACTAGAAGACAACCATGGTTCACGTGCAAGATCATAGTTGACTGATTCTATTTCAGTTTGTCTTATTCGCCAGGCTTTTGAGATCTGTCTCTATCTTTCCCATTGCTTCTTAGTCCTTCGTGCTTCCTCTGACAGAGTTAGTGATCCCGTAATTGTTCTTCGCGTTCTTCCTTTATTATTGCATAGTTGTTCTTCGCCTTTCTTCTTGGTAATTGTTGTATCTTCGTGCTTAAGGTTATTTTGATTAGAGCAAATTTGTAGATTTGTCATGTGCGATATTTCGCCCCTACAAATTAAGTTGATAATTTACGCTAATTCTCACATTATATATGCATAGTTTTCTTCTGAAAAGTATATGGTCGATTCGATACGGTTGCTGAACTTTTATTTTTCTCTGTTTGTATATATATGTACACAGACACTATTTATGTTTTCCACTTGGGTGGAAGACCAGATTATGTTGCATTCAAGAAGCATCTTGCAAGAGTCCCGGGTTACTTATGGGTAGCTGAAGACGGACTCAAAATGCAGAGTATAGGTAGCCAAACATGGGATACTAATTTTAGCCTCCAAGCACTTCTAGCATGTGGTGATGACATCATAGATGAAATCTCTTCTACGACATTTCGAAAAGGACACGATTACTTGTATAACCATCAAATTTTATACCTGAACTAGTGCTAATTGATCAGAAACCAAATTTGATTTCGACTCGGAGCAAGTTCCCCACAACTTCCACCTTGATACCAGAAAGATCAAGATATCATTTGTAATTGCAGATAAGATATAATGATGTTACTATTTACACTAAACCGTGTGAGCATGTTCAATTTTCGGATATTTTGAGAAGTTCTATGAGAAATCTGCTACAATTGTGAATAAAAAGGGTGTGAGTGAATCCCTGCCTCAATATCTTGTGATGCTTAAATTTTTCAGCTGAATCTCTATTTATTAAAATGGATGATTGAACATAAGATAAGCTCCACTACATCCAAATAGTTCTTTAATAGCATCAACCCTAATCCATGACCGTAAGAATTTATTAGGTCGCTTTCAGTTTTGAAAATGCACTTTTGTGCATAGGGATTCAAATGAAGTAGCAAATTGTTTAGCAGAAAAAGCTAGAACAATTAAAGTTGATCAAAGTTGGTTTTTAATCTTTCTTGTATGTCTAAGATCTATCATTAGAGAGGAGCTGGATGTGGTTACGAACTAATAATTTGTATCAATAAAGTCCATTTTTCTTATTAAAAAGTAAACTCATCAGCCTAAAATATTTTATGGCTTCACCTCCTTTAAAAACATAAGCCCAGTAAACCCTTTAATAGCATACGACCAGCCACCTCATTTGAAATAACAGAAACAATACCATGCTTAGGGGTGTGCAACGGACAGACGGTTACGAAATTAGGGGTCTCCCGCGTCCAAACCGTCAAAATTACGGATTTGGAAAATTCAACCGTGTCCGGTCCAATCACCCGCGGAATTGACATCTACGGATTTGCGGATAATACGGACCGGATGCGGATTAACCGCGCATGTAATGAAAAATAAAAGAAAAAAAGCTCCTTAAGCCTTAAATCTTATGGGAAAGTTATCTTTAATTAATCAAAGTACCATGTTGCCTTGTATGTGCATAAATATTTATTTGCGTTAGCCTGTACGAATGATGTGTTGGCTCTTTGAATCATTAGTTGTTATTTCGTCTAAGTTTTGCAGAGCTGACACGCGCAACTTTGGGATGTCGAAATCCAAAGAAAAATAGAAGAGCTATATACATGTACTTTCGTCCTTTTCCCACTATATTTAACACGATTTTGGTCACCTCATGCGAAAGTGTGACTGACTGAGGTTTTGATGCACTCCCGTTTAGCTAAGGAGGAGTACTAAACTAAACTTTGTTGCCATATTACAAGAGTAATTTGTGCTTTAACGTTCTGATTAAAGCGTGAGATCTATAATTTTCTTTATTGCCATGCGGTGCGGATTAATTCGCAGATTATAAAGTCCAACCGCAACCAAACCGTTAAAAGTGCGGATTTGAGAATTCTATTCGTGTCCGGTCCATAAATCTTGCGGATTGTATTTTACCCGCAATTTTGCGGACGAATACGGATGAAATCCGCGGTTCCGGATATTTTGCTCACCCCTAACCATGCTAATCTTGCCATTTGGGTATGGTATCCTCTGCTTGTCAGTTTACAATATGAAAAATGTGTAGTTGTGTGGTTTTTAGAAAGAAAACACAGATCAATCCTATCAGCACGGTATGCGCCTTATTGAAGAATAATTTTATCCTGAGTAGATTAGCAAGTCAGCTCTCCATTCGTCTAGGGTTAATTAGTGAGACTCATGGTGACAATCACGGCCCCTTCCTTAGTCTTTGGTCTATATATGTATGTTTGTTCAAATGGCCCATTCCTTTTTTTGAACATTACAAAGAATACAGCATTTCGAGCATTTCCCCACCAACTCTGGCTCTAGGCACACTTTCTTGTCTAAGTTGTCATCACTTGCACGAACTTGCACGAAGAAACCATGAAGAATCGCATGGGAGAATCAGTTTCACCAACTATTCTAAGCTCACTTACTAGCTTTTGACTACTTCATGGCCTTGACTGTGTCTTTATTTTAACCACTCCCTTTGCACATTCATGGTTCACTAACTAGTAAAAGGGTATGCAAGAACCCTCTCACTGTAGTGGGCTTCAGTATTGCTCGGACTAGCTGGCTTGAATTTACCACATAAATCAAATCTAAGACTTGACTAAGTAGCGCAAAACAATTTGTTAGTGTGTAGATCAACCATATGGGGTGGTCTGTTTCTATATAAGTGAGTCTGTGCTCACCTGTGAAGAGAGAAGTGGAATTGAAGTTCATCGTTTAGCTTGAAATTTTGGGTGAACTAGAAAGAAGAAAAGGTCTTCAATTAGTTTCATAACGTCTTTTGAGTTTGCCTTAATCTGCGTTGCTATTTTCTTTCAAAAGTTCATAGTTTTTTCGTTACCTTTTTTTGAACTAGTGGCAAATTAACATTCGGAAACAAAAATCTGTCTTGGATGGAGAAGAGGTTTGTATGGGAAGACAACATTACGATATTTCCTCTCAAAACAGTTGTAAGTTAATTAAACGTGATACTTCTTTATCAGTTCAATGCACTCTTTCGAGGGATTCAAGAGTGATTTTTTTTGTTTCTGAAGAAAAATTGATTAAACTTTCCTTCTTTTGATCGATTTGAACTCTATAGGTGTCACGGGCACCTTTTATCTTTTGCATCAAATTGGTCCACTGTCCTTCATACTTCTTAGATTCCTCGGCAATATTAACTGTACCACGGATATGCTGACACTAGCTTCTTCTGGTGTGTTTCCACGGATGATGGGAGTGTTGGGAGTACTATCAGGCGTATGCATCTTCAGCTTTTCGAGCCATCTTGTCTTCCCTTATATATTCAATTTCCATGAAGCCGAAGGACCCTTCCAGATTTACTAAGGTACATTCGAATTGTCTGTAACCTCATCCATTAGATTTACTAAGGTACTTACTGTTAGTTATCAGTCCTTTTCTGTAAATTTTCGAATTGGCATGATTCTTGATTAATAATTTGTGAGATTTGTATCTCAGGATTAGACAGTGTAGTAGATTCAAGGAATTGTAGTAATGGTGTTGCCAAAAACGACGATGCAAAAGAGGGCAATAGTCATTTGCTGGGTCTGTAGCCTGTAGGTAACAAATCTGCCATGTTCTGTCGACAAAGCCCAAGAGATGAAAGGAAATTCTGATGCTCAAAATGGTGCGGACTGCGGAGGCACGGAACTGGTCTGAGCACTAGGCCTTAGATATAAAATGAAAACCAGATTAAGTAAGATTACAGTATAAATAAGTAAAAATTTCATCATGGTTTTTTCTCTTAAAACAGCTGTAAATTAAATTGATCATATTTTTCAGTAACATATGAACTATGTAACATTATGCTCGTGGCGTGGGTACCAAATGCTGGAGGGTGCATCACATATCAAAAGTTGTTCCTATAGAGAATAAGAGCCTCTGACAGATATTAACAATCAGAACTTGAAGTAATTTTAATGTACATTGGCGTATGGCAGGGGCATGGTTTACCACGAATTAAGACCCTGCACCTTGATTCTTGAACTAAGCTCAACTGCTTAAATTGAGAAAATGACTAATGCCTTAGAGTTCGAATTTCGCTGCAGGACTCTAAATTATTTTTCAACATACATGGACAGGGACAGGATAGATTGAGTCCAGCACACACCAACCTTATCACTTTCCATAGAAACGGGCGGTGGGGATTGCTTGGTAGATTGGTTTTGTGTGGATATTGCCGCATGTGAACCTCGGTATGTTTTGTTCCACTTTCACCTGTTTGAGTCTTAATTTAAAATGCCCACATATTTGAAATTTAAATGACTGCAATGTAAAAGATACTTGACTGGGTCTGATATATATCCATTCTTGCAAAGTTGCATCATGTTAAGGACCCCCGCGGCCCTGGACTGGCTCAGGAGTGTTATCCTGAGGGAACCTGACGACCATAAATAACTGTGTTAATGGACAAAAACGCCAGAATGCCATAGAGTACAGATGATATCAAGACATATCTGGCCTAGATCTTGTAGACTGTCTCTAATGGCCAATATTTTGTATTACAACAAACTAGACAAGCTTGTTATAATACCCGGTAAAACAACTTCATGAACAAACAAATCAATCTCTTAAAGTCTGGCATAGTAAAAACAAGGAGAAAAAAGACAGAAAAAAGTGGTCAGTCAACCCTCCTTGCATTCCAAGTAGCAACGCTAAACATGTGCTGCAAGAGCGAGTTAAAAGAGCAAATATGCCGACATGTCTGAATTCCAAATCTAAAGGTTCGATTTGTCATACATTTGCTCTATATTAGCGGTAGAACTGAACCCAAAACTCTTTGCATCCAGAAATTCTATAACCCTCCACTTGGAGACAACAAAGAGAAGAGAAATTAGCTTCACTCAGGAATAGGTCGTAACAGAAGTGTAGAAGAAGAATGATTGAATAATAGGACAGCTGCAATAAGAATGACTGTTTTCTTCCGCGCCAAAATGAATTATCAATTCCAGCTTAGTCAGAGGGACGTAAAACATCACTTTCAGTTTTTCTGTCTCATTGTTCAATAGAAAACAACAAGGATTGATAAACTTTAAAAACTTTATCCCTTCTTCATGCAATTTCATTCCACCCATCCATATCTCCTGGTTCAGTAAGGACCCATAGCTTCGTTATCATGATACACTGTATTTTTCTCCACCTCTAACCACAGCAACATCTCAAAACCCTTATCTCCACCTTCTTCACTCCTACCTCTTTCTGCAAACCATTTTTTTTTCACTTAAAATTCACCATAATCTCTAAATTCCTCCTTTCTCTAGCTTTGTTTGAAAATGGCAGGTGAGTATTCACGGAGGAGGAACTCAAATCCTAAGATTTTAGAAGAACTTGAATCATTAAGCCAAACTGTATACCAATCTAATACTTCAACTAATAGAAGAACGAACTCTCTCGTTCTTCCTAGAGGTTCAATTCCTTCAGTGTCTTCAACTGATGTAATTGCGGCTCCAAAAGATGAAGAGAAAATTGAAAAACCCCGTTCAAGGAGAATGTCGATGTCGCCATGGAGATCAAGACCCAAGCTAGATGAGGAAGAACACGAGCAGACAGGTCGAGGAAAGGGGTCATCTCGTAAGCAGGATATTAAATTGGTGGATGAAAAGGCAGCAGCAGAAAAGAAAGGAATTTGGAACTGGAAACCAGTTCGGGCAATTTCACATATCGGAATGCAGAAAATGAGTTGTTTATTCTCTGTTGAAGTCGTTACTGTTCAGGATCTTCCAGCATCAATGAATGGGCTTCGCCTATCCGTCTGCGTGAGGAAGAAAGAAACCAAAGACGGAGCTGTTCAGACCATGCCAGCTAGGGTGTTGCATGGGGCTGCAGATTTTGAAGAAACACTTTTTGTAAGATGTCATGTCTATGGCAGTACTAGTGGGAGTGCGAAAATTCTGAAATTTGAGCCACGTCCGTTCTTAATTTATGCCTTTGCTGTGGATGCTGAGGAGCTTGACTTCGGAAGGAGCAGTGTGGATTTGAGTCTCCTGATTCAAGAATCCATGGAGAAAAATTTGGAAGGTACACGGGTTCGACAATGGGATACAAGTTTCGAACTATTAGGAAAGGCTAAAGGAGCAGAACTTGTTGTGAAGTTAGGGTTTCAGATCATGGAGAAAGATGGGGGTTTAGGTATTTACAGTCAAGCTGAGGGAGTGCAATCTGGTAGTGGAAGTAAGAATTCATCCTCTCTCTTTGGTAGGAAGCAAACAAAGAACTCCTTCAGTATTCCCAGTCCAAAGATGTCAAGCAGAAAGGAAACGTCAACTCCTTCTAAACCAGGAGCATCAACTGATTTTCATGGGATTGACGACTTCAATCTCGATGAGCCAGCTCCAAGCCCTTCAACTACATCAGCTGTGCAAAAATCCGAAGCTCAAGATACAAAATCAGCCGTGCAAAAATCCGAAGCTCAAGATACAAAGATAGAAGACGTTGATCTTCCGGAAGAACAAGATTCAAAACTGGAAGACCTTGACCTTCCGGACTTCGAAGTTGAAGACAAAGGTGTTGAGATTGAAGGGAAAGATGATGCAGAAGAAGATAATGAAGATGGATCGGAGGAAAATAAGTCTGTTTCGGATGAATATAAGTCTGTCACAAGTGAGATTGTTAAGGAGGTTGTACATGATCAAGCCCATCTGACGAGATTAACTGAGCTCGATACAATTGCTCAACAGATCAAAGCTCTTGAATCCATGATGGCAGATGAAAATTCTGTTAAAGCAGACGAAGAAACTGGATCACAAAAGCTAGATGCAGATGAAGAAACAATAACAATGGAATTTCTTCACTTGCTTGAGGAAGAAGGAAATGATGAGCTGCAACTCAGCCACCAAGAAATGTTAACTCTGAAAGCGGAAGCAACTGAAGAAGTTTCAGTGAATGAATCCGAGGTCTATTTGTCAGATCTGGGCAAAGGTTTGGGCTGCGTAGTCCAAACAAGGGATGGAGGCTACTTAGCATCCATGAATCCTTTTGACCATGAAGTATCAAAAAAGGAAACTCCAAAACTTGCAATGCAGATGTCAAAGCCCATGGTTCTTCCATCACAGAAATCTTTGAGTGGGTTTGAGGTATTTCAAAGAATGGCAGCCATTGGACTTGAAGAGCTGAGCTCAGAAATCTTATCCAACATGCCCATCGATGAAGTGATGGGGAAAACAGCAGAACAGATAGCTTTCGAAGGAATTGCTTATGCAATTATCCAGGGAAGGAACAAAGAAGGGGCTAGTTCAAGTGCAGCCCGTACAATCTCCACAGTTAAGAACATGGCAACCGCAATGAGTATAGGCAGGAAAGATAGGATTTCAACTGGTATTTGGAACGTAAGCGGAGACCCAGTAACAATGGATGAGATTCTCGCATTCTCAATGCAAAAGATTGAGGCTATGGCAGTTGAAGCGCTAAAGCTTCAGGCAGAGATGGCAGAAGAAGATGCCCCCTTTGATGTTTCACCACAAGCTGGAAAGATGGGTACTTCAGGTGCCAAAGATCCTAACCGTCCATTAGCCTCTGCAATACCACTTGATAACTTGTTGGAAGGTGGGGATTTTTCCATCATTGAAGGTGAAGCTGGGATCCCGGAAAATGTCATAATCTCTGTCTCTGTTCAGTTGAGAGACCCACTGAGAAGGTATGAAGCAGTAGGAGGTCCACTAATAGTTCTAGTCCAGGCTAGCCGTGATGATTCCACAACAGTTAAAGATGAGGAGAGATTCAAAGTGGGAAGTTTGCACGTTGGAGGTTTGAAGATGAGCACAAAAGGAAAGAGTCGGACATGGGATGCTGAGAAGCAGCGTCTAACTGCAATGCAGTGGTTGGTGGCATATGGTTTAGCGAAGGCAGGAAAGAAAGGGAAACAAATGAGGCCAAAAGGACAGGATTCATTGTGGAGTATCTCGTCACGTATAATGGCGGATATGTGGCTCAAGTCGATGAGAAATCCAGACATAAAGAATCTCACGCTGCAATAGATGTGAGTAAACCTAAACCTATTTTTTTTACAAAACATGTAAATGAATGGCAAGTTTTCATGGGGATTATATTATTATTTGATTATTTGAACAATTTCCTATCAGACTTAATAATGGAATAAATGAATAAATTATATTGTGATATACAATTGCAATCAACTCGTCTGTAAGAAATTGCTTAACTTCCATAGATAGATACTGTTAAAGAACAAACAACATTTCATCAAATTGGCTGCTAAACTAGTAATTTACTTAGAAAGTTATAGTTGATCATACAAGAAACTGTGCCTATCATTTCTAAGTCCACATGTAAGACAGCATAGAGTTATAATTTCGTCAGAAGGGTGCTGAAAGTTTAACAAGTAGTAATAAAGAAGAAAGTCAGTTTAGAATGTTTCTAGCTACCTTGTATGTACCAGCAATCCCCACAAGAGCAAGATGCAAGTCTGCAATGATTTGCATCCCAACGGTCCATCCTCTAACAGTAATAAGGGATATCAACTTATGACAACCAGAGAAAACATTAAGGTTCTTCATAACATGGATCGGCATCCAAGGATGTAAAATCATCAGCCCAGTGCACCCCCAATCTGAAACATTTTGATAGCTTCTTCAGCATTCCCCATTTTGAAAAGGTCACTTATAGAACTCCAGAAAAACACAAACTTTGTAAGTCATTTCATCGAACACTTGTCAAGCATTCTCTATCGTTCCATAATCTGATAACCCCATTAATCATTGGGTTCCAACTAAATATTGAATGTTGTAACCACGGAATTTACATGCCTATCATCAACTTCTTCTTGTGGTAATTGCCTATTCTGCAGGATCAGCCCTTAAATAGTTAAACCTATTTCATCTTTACACCAGTCCAACACCCGACTCCTGTTTAAGTTGCTATAGGCTAGGTAATAACGATAACCGCGTGTTTCTCGCTCAACTATCCGAGCCTACAAAAAAGAATTCCTCTACTATTGTGTAAGGGCAGTTTTTAGCTTTATCCAAATCAGCAAAAGTTTCCCACTTTCCAGCGGCTAGGGTAATAATCCCGTATAATTTCCCAAGCTAGGTGGATGTCTAATTCTCCACTATGGTAAAAGTAACTAAAAAACAAAACCTTTGATGCGTAACAGCAAGATTGGTAAGACTTCTCTTAAATATAGCCCACATTTTTATTAACCATAGCCTAAAAAGCTTAAACTAGAATGAAAAATCAAAATTACCTAAATTCCCACTTCACAACTCATTCAGTATTGCTTACTCCAACTCAATTCACGGCTGAGAGTTTCATAAAAATCTGAAATTCATTTCAAAATCTTCATTGAAAACAAGTTTTAATCATAAATCTATGATGACCAAACCGTGTTCTACAAACCCATTTAGGGATTTTTGCTGCTACCATTAATAACAGTAGTGAATTTAAATTGTAATGAAGAGAATCGGTAGTAAGAGTGTTCGTCGTTAATTCGAAGAAGACGACGATTTGGTGCTGCTTTTGAGATCAATCGAATTTAGGCATGAATTTTTTCTCGAAATCAATCAAATCTCTCCCTTTTTCTGAGATCTAGGTATAGTGGAGAAGAAGAAGAAAAAAAAGACAAAGAAGAAAAAAAAAAGACAGACAGACAGACTAACAGAATTTTATATATTTTGGGTTTGAGAATAATTTTCTTCCAGAATTTGGGTGCGCGCCTGTAGTTTTGGGAGCGTGGGTTTCACAGTAGAAACATCAGGGAGAATGGGTCTCCCTGCAGTTTTCACATCAAAATATGGGGGAAATATATTACTAGCCCAATTTTATTTTTTTGTTTATTACAAACCCATCAATAAGATTGCATATATTAGGAACCCATAATCAGTTATAACAATAATTAATTACACAAATAACCTTTTACATAATTAATATTAACTTCAGTTATAACAATAATTAATTACACAAATAACCTTTTACATAATTAATATTAACTAAATTAAGAAAACGTTATTTTTTCCTAAAAAAAAGCTACATAATGATAAACCATAATTCCTTGAAAATCTCCTAGTAAATCTACTTTCCTAATTTTTGTTTCACTTTCCCTACGGTACTCTTATTTAACCAAAAAATTAGGAAAGTAGATTTACTAGGAGATTTTCAAGGAATTATGGTTTATCATTATGTAGCTGTTTTTTAGGAAAAAATAGGAAAATTTGTTGGTTGGTCCTAGGCCCATATAGTTCTTTATAGTATGGTCCAACCGGAATTTATAGTTATCCGGAGGTCCAAAATTAATTAAAAGATGGAAATTACTTACCTACCCTTAACATTAAGCGTGTGAAGAAATCAGTCTCGTTCCATGATTTCATTTCTCTACTTTCTCTTCCCCACAAACACCACCTCCAAAACCAGAAACCAAAAAATCAATTTCTCATTGAAATCCTTGCAATGCAATCAGAGATTCACAAACCAAAAATCTAGATTCCGATTTAAGAGAAACCAAAACCTAGATTATGATTTCCCATATTGAATCAAATTTTTTCCTGGATCTAAGAAGAATAAAAATCGAGAAAAACGATCAAAACAAGAAGAATTAGTACAAAGATTCAAGAAGCAATAGAGGAATATGGTAGTGCTTCTGTATCATAAGAAGATGATTATGAAGAATCACCAACACCAAAAATCAAATCAGCGAGCAAAAAACAAATAAAAGAGAACTAAAATCAAAACAAAGGTATTATATTGTGTTTTATTTCAATTTTGTATCTAATTTTTGTTTCCAAGACAAAGATCCACCAGTACATATCTCCCATACTGGTGAAAAACATAGTTTATGCTTGACAAAATCATGAAAAAGTAACATGTTGCTCGTTTTTTTTGTTCCTGAGACAATGATCCACCAGTACATATCTCTCATACCGGCGTAAAACATAGTTTATGCTTGAAAAAACTTTAGAAAGTAACATGCTACTTGTTATTTTTGTTTCCGAGAACACTAATCCACCAGTACATATCTGTGATACTAGTGAAAAACAATTTTTTTTGAAAACATTATTATGTTGCTTGTTATTTTCTGTCTACGTGACAATGATCCACTAATACATATCTTTGATACTCAATTTTTAATCTTTTATTTATGACTATCTTTGTTTTAGACACCGTGAATTTGCAGTACATAACTCACATACTGATGAATTAAGTAGTTTTATGCTTCATTTATGATTCTCTTTGTATTAGGACTATGAATTTGCAGTACATTATACCCGTACTGATTAAATAAGTAATTTTATGGTTTCGTGTATGATTGTATGTGTGTTAGACATTATGAATTTGCTTTTGACAGTATAATTTGGTAGTACCTATATGTTGTACTAAAAAAAAACTGGTTTATTTTGATTAATATGATTTATTGGTGCATATACGATAGTTTCTTTTGATTTTGATAGTGCGAATTAGCAGAACATATATGTCATACTATAAAAACCTAATTGAATTTGATTAATATGATCCGTCGGAATACATATAACAATTTCTCTTACTTTTGACAGTTTAAATCACCAGTATTATCGGTTGTATTGCGAAAAAACTTGTTCATTTTGTTTTATACACTATGAACTTTGAGTACATAAATCATATACTGAACCAAAAATATGACGTAGATTGTGCTAAGTTTTAGACACTATGAACTTCCAATACATAAATGAAATACTGAAACAAAACTATGATTGTGTTTAGTTTTATAGCCTATGAACTTTCAGTACATAAATGGTATACTGAAAAAAACCTATGATGTAGATTGTATTTAGTTTTATACACTATGAACTTACAGTTAACTTATCAACTACAATAGTATTTATATCTTTTGAAACTTCCACTAAACTATAGTTAACTTATCAACTGGAGCATTGCTTTTTTCTTGCTTTAATGCAGGTATGTCCAGAACTACCTAGAGCGGGGATATCGAATTGCAGGTTCTAATGTGAAAGAGTAATTAGCCGGTGGCTATGTACTTCAATCTGTTTCTGGACGTACATAGTTTAGTTCTCAAATTTAATTTTACTTCAATATGTTAATCGACGTAGTTTAATCCTCAAATAGTTATTAAAATGTGTTTGTCTTCATTTCTGATGGAAGGTTCCCAACTTCTTAATTTTTTTACTATATATTATTCTTTTGTGTGGCATAAATTACTTCATTTCAATTCTATACGGAAGTTTTTATTTGGAAAACATATAATTTATATGCGTGTTTTTTTTTTGGATAAAAAGGCGTTCCGAGCTCTTTCGCATAAGGTCCCGTAAACGTCAGAGATGGCCCTGCTGTTGATATCATTGTAGTATAACGGTAATGATACCAATGACCAGAGTTCCACAATCATTAGCATTTGTAAGATCAAATTCTCTTTATCAATCAAACAAATACAAATAAAACTAGTATGAAACTTGTGCTACGCAGAGTGTAAGTGGTCCAATTCTTTATCGATAATTTCTTATTAACATGAAACCCATGCTAAACAAAGTATAAGTGGTTCAATAATTATTGGGTTTAATTAATTCAATAATTATTGAATGACTGAAAACTAATACAATGAAAAAATATAATATTTTACTATATCAGTCACCTATATATATATATACCAACATACTTTAACTTAGAGGTCCAATAATTATTATTTGAACCTACTGTTATACCATGTAGGAACCATGTATATTTTTGTTAAAACTTATCTCTCACTTATGAATGCAAGGATGTCATGGCATTTTTTTTAAATTACGACTTCTTGTAAAATAAACTAATCTCTGCACTTATCGTAATTTTAACCAACACGGACTACATAAACACGACAAAATGAACTTATATCAATAAATAATCCTTCAGATTTCAGAAACTCATCAATTTTACAGTTTTCATTAAAAAAAGATGTAGGAAAGAAAGACAAAAAAAAAAAAAAAAACACAAAATGAGTAATCCACCTTGAATTCTTTTGTAAATAACTTTGGAGTTACAGGGTTACTCAAGTCATCTCAACTTAACATGATAGATAACAGATTTCGCATAAATTGCCAAAATAAGTGCTTTAATATTATTTTTATCATACTAATTACCAAAAATTAGTACCAATGACGATCTTGTCGACAAAAACACAATTATAACAGTGCTAAAACTGAGGTGGGAGTGTGCTCATGAATTAATCAATTTATAAAACAACAAAAGACATATATATATATATATATATATATGGAACCACGAAAACTGGTTTGATTTAATAATAACTTACATAAACCCATTGTGTCATTCAATCCCCGCCTTAGTTGGTAAGAAACTTCTAAGTGTATAGAGCTCCAATAAATCATCACTAGAAGGCCTCACATGTAATCCTTAATATTCACAACGAATTTAAATATGAAAACTAACATTTGCCATCATCAACAGTAAACACCTTATCCTCTGGGCAATAAAATCCATGAAACTCCAATATGGATAACAATAACACTGGTAGGTGGATTCTTGGTCCTCGTAAGGGCATCAAAGTTGTCATTTCAACATAAATGACAATTTGTAATATTTAAAACAGACTCTATGTCCCTGATAAATTTCCTCAACGAACAAGCGATTAAACCCTACTACTTAACATTTTCATTATGGAAGAATCTTAATAACTAATTCAACGAATCTGAAGATCATCATCCAATACGTACAAGGAGGAAAACAAGGATGTACACATATTTCAAACCAGGAACCAGGAGATAATAACAAAACTCCAGAGTCAAACCAGGAGATAACAACAAAACTCCAAAGTTCATATTGTAATAGATGACATGAACATGATGACTTTCTCCTACAATGTAAACATACAACTATCAATCCTAATTCTCCCCCTTCAAAAATATATGTGAATAAAATATTGAGCGGAAAAAAGTTAGAGACGATGACATTCACAAAATCATACAAAAACACCATCATTTTCTCAAAAAAAAAAAAGTTTTTGGACATAAAAGGCCCTATCATTATCACATAATATTTTTGTATTATACTTTTTTAATTTTTTTAACCAAAAATCTCATAATCTATTTACAATATCTTGTGATACTAAAAGGTGCCTGATATCAAAATTTTATTGTTTAGTTCGTATAAAATCTTGTAACGGATCCTTATAAAAGAAAATTATCTTTAGTTCGTTGTTAATATATTTCAATGAAATTACATCTGACTTTAGTGGTTTCGAGTATATAACAAAAGATCGAGGGAATGTGGTTTTTTTCCCTTGATTGCGCTTTTAAATCATCCAAATTGTCACAGATATTTTGTAATTTATCTTGTTAATAACTTTAAAGTTGGTGATAAACGATATATTAACCTTTAGAATGGAGTTGCATGGGGATGTATTACCTGCCTAGTTTGGGGGCCTAGGCACATTATTTGGGGCCTACGACTATAATACAAAAAATATATATTTTTGAAATAAAATGGATAACCCCTTCTCCAACTATTTTACTTAATGACAAAATTATTCCTGACTAGTGCTAATTTGGATGATTAAGTGATGTTTAATCTTGTTAGCTCTGAAATCAACTACCTTTAATCCATCATCAAAACTTGAAAAAAAAATTGATTTTTTTTTAAAAAAAAACTCGACCCATAATCGGTTTATGTTAGCACAGTAGTAGACCGATTATGGGTAGAGTTTTTTCAATTGACGAAGAAAACCCATAATCGGTTTTTAGGGATACCCACATAATCCGATTATTCCATACTTTCATAAACCAAATATTCATTACATAGTTTAGGAAATTAGCGCATTACATATATAGTACAATTCAGTATGCGAATTCTTGAATATGGCACATCAATATATCTTCAATGAACCTTCGAGATCGACGGCACAACACCACAAATTCCTTGTGGTGAATGAACTTATTTTCCCCAATACGAATTCGCCGTAGGCCATTGAATCGATGCAGCTGCAATTACATCAATTATTCAATGTTGTATGCAAACCTTAAATGATGAGATAAGTATTAAAATGTCGGACTACTCACTTTCTCAAGACGAGGAGTTTGTGGATGATGGTCGTTCACCATTTTGCTAACTTTAACATACTCTCGCATTGAGTTTTTATGTATTGGAACCGAAAAGATGAGTCTCTCCATTTATGGTTTTTTGGATTAGTGGTGCGCTCATAATAGAACTCTTTGACTCTCCTCCAAAACATTGAATATAGTTCGTTGGGACGTTCGTGAAAGACGGGGATGAACGATTTTACGAGCTGCATATCTTCTTCCGGATCCCATTCCATTTTCTAGACTCAATATGTGATGCACGGGTGGCTCAAAGAGGTTGTCTTATATAGATAAAGACTCAACGACTATTTTTTTTCGAAATAAATTCACACAATCGGTTTTTAGGAAAGTCCACATAGACCGATTATGGACTAGAAAAATCATATAAAATCTGCCTTGCCACAATCGGTTTTTAATACTGCACATGTTATCTGATTCTTGGCAAAAGAAAGTTACAGAAAAAGTGCTGATTTTCCTTACTAAAATCAGATTACTTTGAATGTCCACATAGACCGATTCTGAAGGTTGTCAAAATTCTGGATTTTTTTCTTTCAGAATCGGACTTTAAAAGTATCTGTATAAGCTGATTTTGAACACTTACAAACCAGGTGAATGAAATTTTCAGAATCGATTTATGTGGAGCACCCTCAAAACCCGGTACTAAAATTGTACCCCTGGAAAAATGGTGTAATTGGATTTTATATAGGTAAACATAAATCGATTCTGACTGAAAAAACTGTCAGAATCCTGCATTTTTTGCACACACATTGTAGCTGGTTCTTTTATTCATAAACTAGAGAACATCACCAAAATAATTCAACAATAAGTTAAAGACATAAGTTTGACTCCATGATTATCCATAGTTAAAGACATAATTTTGGAAAACAAAGAAACCACTCATTCATCAACAACAACACCATGACCACCTCGTCCTTGTTTAGCAGGTATTTCTTTGCCGGCATCATGTTGGGCGCTGCTCGATTCACCTTGAGACTTCCTTTTTGTAGTGACTTTCTTCCTCTTTTTCTTTGTCTTCTCCACCACTGCTTCCCCAAACTTTTCACCCACTTTTACATCTTCGAGACTGTTCAATTCATCAATGAATTTTCATTGGCCTTAACATCTTTCCCTTCCCTAATTCAAAGCCTTGCTTGGGTTATCAAGTGACCGATTCGTCTTCTCTATTTCCATGTTAAACAACAAACATTCATCTTAAAACCATTAAAAAAACGTAATTGAGTAACAATACACAACAAGTATTCCAGAGCTGTATCTTTGTCCTGTATCTTGGGATTCTCATCTACTCGTATCACTCGAGTATGCGAAACATTGATGTACCATGATATGTAACCCGGAATTGCCTCATCATCTTTTTTCGAATAACCATCCATATCATGTTTCGCGTACCTTCTCTTAACCCAGTATTTAGATGATAGTAAAGGGTTGTGAACAATCTCAATATCATTATCCAATGACTCGCTTTTTTTCTCATCGATAGAAAATTTCTTATGCTCCAAAGGGATTTTTTGTACATATCCGCATTATCTTGCGACTCTCGTCGGGTTGTATATTACATATCCTCTTGGGTGAAACAAAGGCCCAAAATAACGTTCTTGCTCGACGCACCCAACTATCTTTCCTTTTCCTTTAGCCAAATCCTCCTTGTAAGGGTGAAACACAATAGCGTCGTCAAGTTGTCCAACTGGCGACTCAACTTCAAATACTCCTCATTTCGGGACTCTGACTTACTGTTGAAGCTGTACTTGTCTCCATAACACTTACCATCCAATTGCTTGTTCTCAAAAGCCCTCAACAAATATTCGGAAGTGAAAATATATCCACGCATGCATAAGAGACCCTCCGATTTGGTTCCTTTGAGCCCTAAAAGCCTTTGTCAACTCGTTCAACGAGTGTACAAGGATGACAGTGCCTTAAGAGTATCAAATGGTTGCAACAACTAAATAAAATTGGTGCTTACACGGGCACCGGAGATATCGGGGAAGATAACAGATGCCAGGATGTAGAGGACATATGCATTAGCTATAGCGAAGATACGTTCCTGGGTCACCTCTTTTCCTTCTGCACGAAGCTTCTTTGTTCCTATAAATAGGTACCTCAAGCGTGCGAGACAGAGTATCCTCTGCTTTGCTTTACCTACTAGCATCTATGACTTGGTCATCTCCTCATCCCATTGGAACACATTCTTGGTGAACGTATAAATCTTGTCCCACTCAAGCTCGTGCGGGTATTATTGGTGCTTCACGGATTTACCTTATATGCTTAGCCCGGTAATCAACTTCTCATCATTTGGAGTTATGTATTTCGCCAACCGGAAGATGGAAAGTATCCATTTCCCCGTAAATCTCTTGGTGAAAGCGGAAGCAAGAGGTTTGTCGTAACCAAGAACCAAATTGTCGACTGCATCCAACAACCCCGTAGATTTGACTAGCTCGATTACTTCCTCAACTTCTCCTATGGTTGATTCTGGTGCTTCCAGTGGACAGTTCTTCATCATACTCACTGACTTCATGGCTTCATACGACGAACGACATCCTTGTGATCCTATAAAACATAACAAATCCGATAGACAATAATCAAAACACTAAACAGATAATAAGTTTTGTCTTACATAACATAAGTTTTAGGTAGTTATTATGGTATGGAAGACGACAGCGGGAAAACTCTCTTTGCACCGCCATAACAACTTTCCCCCATCACCGGATAACCCGTAAACGAGATCATTAGGTCCGGTAGGAAACATCTTCAGCTGGCCGGACATGTGGTCCCCTTTCTTCTTTTTTGGACCATCATTCTTACCATCATTCTTACCTTGTTCTTGAGATTCTCATCCTTGGACTTGTTCTTGAACTTCCCTTCCTTCTTCATGAACTTCATTCTCACTTTCTTCTTCATGAACTTGATTCTCACTTTTTTATTCATCACCTTCATAATCTCTTTATTCTTCATCAATTTCATTTTCACTTTCTTTTTCATCACCTTATCGACGAGGTCCCAAACTCTTAGGAGAATAAAAGTCATTTTTCCTCTTATATTTATTTTCGGCTTGCCTTTGTTTCTTCCCCTTGTTGTCCCTGGAAGGTACTGAGATAAGCAGCAAACAACAATGGAATTCAATGCATATTTTTGAATTCTAGGTATACAATCGGTTTAATCGATACACATATAAAGTCTGATTCCTAACATAACATATTAATAATCGGTTTATTTAAGTGCTCATGTAATCCGATTCTAACAAAAAAAAACAGAAAATTGGGAATTTTTTCTTACAACAATCGGTTTACTCGATATATATAAAGTCCGATTCCTAACATAACACATCAACAATCGGTTTTTATAAGTGCTCATGTAATCCGATTATGGCTAAGAAGTTAAGAAATCAAAGGCTACACAATCGGTTTTTGTGGACACACATGTAATCCGATTCTAACAATATTAATGTCTTATGAACTCATTTTCATGTTCACAAGACATTAATATTGAGTCATAATCATGTGATAAAATGTGTTTAGTGTTAATTAGAGAATTGATCAAATGCAAATTACTTCAAGGAAATAATTTAATCGCAATTGAATCATAATCGACATAGTTTGTATATGTACAAAGTACAGTTACTTGAACCGTTTGTGAATCGTCTGAGTCACAGTACGTGGACTGGTTTACAAACTTATATGCAATAACCGAGTTCCGGAATCAATATAACTTCTCAGTTCGTAAATCGGTTTGCGCACTTATGCAATTACCGAGTTCCGGACTCTATAGAGCTTTTCAGTTCACGTACCGGTTTGCAAACTTTGAACCAACTCAAAATTTCAGAGTCTATAGAACTTTTTAGTTCACGTACCGGTTTGCAAACTTAGGATCTTTGCCGGTTCCGGAGTTCATAGAACTTTCATCTTGCGTACCGGTTTGGGTACTAAACTGGATCTAAAACATATAACTGTTTTGGCTCACATACCGGTTTGATTATTTTAACACGGTTCCCCTACCATAGTTCCACAATGGTTTGTATACGAATATACATACTTATCCGGATCATGAAACAAACTGATTTTCCCATGATGTACATCCAAGTATGCATGTCACACAAATCTGAAAGTCGATATATAGCTACTCTGGTACGTGTACGAATACACGTAATATGGCTTCAGACATATAACAGTTTTCTCAGTTTGTAAGACTGATAACACTGACTTGTATTCCGAATACAATAGTTTTATATTTCTCTAAATCGATTCGGAACATTCCTGAATAACATCAATGACACATATCACTGTTCTAGGATATTCTCGAATGATAAAACTTGGATCATGGTTTGGTTCCGAACAATAAATTTTTTTCCACTGAATTTGATCAAGTATGAAGAGATGTTCATTAAGCTTAGTCATTATATTTCGAGAAATTCGTAAACTAAATAATTAATTCTCGACTCGAAATTCATGTCTATGCAAGCTAGTCTAATTAGTTACGCGACAATCATCTCAAGATACAAAAGTGAATATAACTTGAGAAATAGGTGGTTCAGTCTTCACTTACCTTTTGTTGATGAAGTTCTCCAAAATCTTCAATTGATCTTCGCCTTCAAACGGTAGAACATAAATAATGATTGGTTCGTTTCTCAACTCCACTATCCTAGACCGAGACTTAACTAATTGTACACTAGAAATCAAGATATAGTTTTGACAACTAAATTTTACAATAAGCTTGATTATCAACACTTGTGAGTTCGACCGAGCAATGCTCTAACATATTTTTAATCATAATCATATATTTTAGGAATCATAGCAGTTTGGTGTTCCCGATGATGGATCGTACAAGATTACGATTATCCAATTGATATGATTTGAAGCTGGATTACCTTTTCTTTTTTGAAGCATGAATTTTATTAGATACTTAGAGAGAGATGACACAAGGGTATATGATACTCAAAGAGTCATTTAATACAATCTGGCTAAGAAAAGTTGTGATTGTCTGGTTCCATATTTTAGTCGAAATATTTCCAGTTTGACTTTCATTTGCTGCGTAGTCATCTAGGTCATCTAATGCCTGATTTTCTTCCCCATAGTTATGCTGGATAATACAATGTGGTATTTGGCTCATGCTCTATTGTATCTCCGTGATCATTCCAGAAATATACCAAGCCGGTGTCGTTGCAAAGGCTATGAATCGTAAGAGGTTTTCTGAATCCATCTTGAATAGAACTTTTGGCCATTGTCTTTTTGTCGAGGTTCTGGAGGCTAGTGGCCCAAGTTTCATCTAATAAGGCAGTTCTAATACATAGAGGTTGTGCTAAATCCAACATAATTTATATTTCTGAAGCTCTGCATATAAATCGCGCACATGGAATCCCTGGGTAGCCCCTGTCATCTTCATGGTGTTGATATTAATCCAGTTCAGGTGAGGGCTAAACCATCACACTGATATGGTTTTTTTTTTTATTCCACTTGATGGATTAATAGTTGGTAAGTCTTCATGTATCACAGGAAGTAGGTTCTCTTTTTGCCCAAAAAACTCATGTTGGTTCTTAAGTGCTACCATTAGGATGTTTCGATATTATTTTCTTGTGATGATATATAAGCTCATTTATGTCTAACCATACAGACTGGAAGAGAAAAATGAAGGTGACAGCAGTTGAGTATGGGCTTGGTTGTTGTATGAGTTGATCGATGGTAGTTTGAGGAGTTATAATGTTTGGAGGAAAAATATTGGAATTTTGGTTGTTTGAGAGTCGAGTGAGGAGGGTGTTCCATGCTAAAAGTGATATTAGGCAATGGAGGAGTAAGTGGTCAGTCGTTTTTGGCTCAAAGTTGCATTGGATGCATAGGTTAGAACTGGTAAGATGGATGCGGTTTAGGATAGAAGGTCGGTTGACCTTCGTTAATTGCTTTCTACGAGAAAAGATGGGCTTTTGGTGGACATGGTAAGCTCCACAAAATTTGGTGAATGAAAGGGGGTTCTGATTAGTTTGATTAACCTCTTGGCTTAGGCATTTGTACCAGGATGAGTAGTGTACTTTCCAATCTTCAAGTGCGGCCAGATAATCATGTCCTAGGGCTGTCCTGGGGGAGGTAGTTGTTTATGATTTTTTAGGATGCAAGTGGCGGAGGTTGTTTAGTTTATCATGTATCCAATTTTGAGAAAGGGGAGTAATGATATCTGTTACTGTCTGGATAAGGTAACGTTATGTTGGATCAAGGTTCGAGAAATACTGAATACATCAGTTAGCCTGGATAGGGATTGATAATCCATTTCTGATGCGGTAGAAGATATGACTTTGAAAGGTAGGTATGAGGAATGTAAGTTGTTCCCATTGTCTATTGGATGAAGAAAGGTTTGTAGAGATGCTTTAGAAAATTGGTTGTTTCTTGAGATAATTCTCATTACACAGTATGGCTCAGATGCAATCAGGTTAATCTGCACCAAACTCTTTTCATGAGTAATGCCCTATTATGCACGCTATTCCTTGTTATCTTTAGCCCTCCCTCGAAAATTGGTTTAGTTAATTATTTCAGCTTTAAGGAGTAGAGTTTTTAAATTGAGTACTCATGCCAATAACTTCAAACCTCCCTGTTCACAAGCTAGGAAGATAATCTCGGCACATCTACAAACCTCTTCTTCAACGATTAGCAAGAAAAACCAAAGGTTGGGTGGAAAAATACATAACGCCTCCCAAAGGTTAATTCTCGTCAATTTCCTAACTTCCACCTTTTTTTTGATAAGAAGACTTTTTATTTATTTATAGAGGGAGTGTTCATTATATAAAATGGGATCTAATCTCAGATTAGTCCTTTCTAGGAATATATATCTTTCATAAGTATTCATATTTTCGGTAGAGAAGAAAGGGATCTTCGTAGTTCTAACTTCCTTAGTAAGTCAATCTTCTAAATCTAAAAACTTCCTAGCTTTATACAAAAAGAAAACCGAATTACATATATTAAGTGAAAATTTACATCTATTGATGCTTGTTTGAGCTCTCCATGGTTGATCTCCATGACTAATTTCTCCATTCATTATCTTCATTAAAGTCTGACAGTCATTTATCAAGCAGCAATGATTGAGATTTAAATCCTTCATCCACTTGAGAGATTCCATTTCTGCTTTTGCTTCAGCGTCTAATGGGCAGGAAGCCCATTCTCTGCCAGCTCTGCATTGCCTCCTGTTTCCTGATTTGTCCAAAATTGAAATTGCATATCCCATTGAAAAGTCAGCTTCTAAGAAAGATGCATCGAAGTTAATGAACCAGTCATAATCATGTCTTTTTTCCATATGAATATCATTTTTCACATTGCTGACATAAACAAAATTCATCTTAGTATTATTATCTCTAGTAGGAACAAGGTTCTGGTAGGATGTTTTAATAGTGTCAATTAGCTTCTGGTAGCTAAGGAATTAAACCTAAAACTATGGTTATATTTACACCTGCAAGTATACAGGGTCAGATAGTAGATAATGAATAAGCAGGGGAAGTCCACAGGGACAAGGAGGGAGCTGGTGTTGTTTTCTAAATCTTTCTAGTGACAGTGACTAAAAGCACTAGGGCATTTGAATCCACCCAATAATCCTAAGCTAAGGCAATGCCTATTCAAATTATGTTATTGTTCTTTTCCAGATAAAACTACAATGAATGATCTCTCAGTTAGTTTCCCTAACTCACCCCTAGTATAAGCTGTCTTCTTACAGCACAACCTATCACAGGCTCATTTGGTTCAATTAGCTAACTGTCATTCCTTTATCAATTAAGCACATTTCTTCCTCCAGAGAGGTCTCAAATGGATGACTTATCAACAAACTTCACTAACTCACCCTAGTATCAACTGTCTTCTTACAGTACAATTGATCACAGGCTAATTTGATCCATTAGCTAACTATCATTCCTAAAGCAATGAAGCACAACAAGAACAACAACATGAACATGAATTATCTTAACATATGATTATGGGTTTCATCAAAACCCTAGTTATTAAATTATAACATGATGAACACAATACTGAAAATAAACTACTACAACTTGGTGCACCGGCTACTCCGGGCATCCCAAAATCAACACCCATGTCTTCAATTTATACATGCAAGCTTTTTCCCCAAAAAATCCCCAAACAGTAAAATTAGGGTTTACTAAAAAATCTAAAATCGACTCACCTAATCTCTGATGACACTCAAATACGTCGACCCATGCTTCCTTCTCGTCTGCTGATGCTACCCATGCCTTCGATTTATCCTCTAACCTCACCTATTTCATCAACTCCTAACCTAGGGTTCCTGAGAGATGAAACGATTAGGAGATGATAATATAAGTGGCTAGAAAGGTAGGTCTTGGTTGTTAGAAGTGATGATGGCTCGAGTGGTGGTGGTTGTGGCAGTTGAGGAAGGTGGAGGTGATGATGGTGGTGCGGCAGGGTATGGTGGTGTTGCAGAGGGTGAGGGAGAAGATGGAGTCGATGGGGTTTGAGGAAGGGGTTGTTTGTTTTGCGGGTATAGGTATTTGGTTGTTTGGGTGTTGAGCGGGCTCATCAAATCTTGATGTTTCGCGAAGCTGAGCCGTGTGATGCGGAAATGATAGATCGATCTAACGGCGAGATGGAAGGGAGCGAGGAGCGACCGTTGGATGCTGAAGTACAACGAAGATGATGGCTCAAGATGGAGTTAGGTGTTGTAGTGTTAGACAGGAGCTTCAGACTTTGATGACTGACGATGCTGCGACCGTAAGATGCTGAGATGATCCAATCTAACGGCTAGAAAGGGAAACGGGTATGGATATATGAAATGGATTTGGGTGAGGGTTTTGGGCCTTGGGTATGCCAAGTCCATATCTTCTTTAAGAACAATTCTTCCTCTTCAAGCCCACTTCTAGCCTTTTGGTCTTGTGCACAACATTCTTCGCGACTTCCTTGTGTAATTCCTCCCGGCTTTTCACCGCTTTTCTGCTCTTTTCCGCTCCGCTATTCATCCAAACTTTATTTATTACCTAAAAATGCAAAATTAATTAATAAAAATATTTATTCTTGAAAACAAAGAAAATACAGAATATGGGATAAAATGTAGAATTAATGCACAAAAGATGAGTTAAATTCCAAGAAAAATATATAAAAATATGCACTTTTTAGCACTCATCAAATACCCCCAAACCTGAATTTTACTGGTCCTCAAGTAAAACAAAACTAAGGAAATCCTACCTATACCACTGTCGCTAATCTCTCGAATGCATTTAGCATATGCACTAAGCCTTTTAAACCACTAAGTGTCCCTAGTGGATGAGTGAAGTCTCGTGAAGGTTTGCTTAGAACGTACCTACAAAGTTCTAGGACAAAATATAAGCTCAGATTCCATCAAATGTGACATGTGCAAGACAGTAGAAGCTCACAGCAAAATGGAGATGTCAATCTAGCTATCTAAGGCACAATCCTAGCACTGATAACAACTAAAGACACGTGATAAGAGTGTAAAGTGTATCTACACATGTTTCTAGAATGACCTGAAGTTATGACTACTAATCACCAAGAGATAGTTTTTAGGCTAAGAACCGAATTCTAAGCCAAGCTAGCTGTCCGGCTTTACGAGAATTGTGAATGTTCACCCAATGAGTTGGTGATATTTCAGTTTACCCGCGTTATACATCGATGGCTGCACCCTCCTTGCTTATTACAAGACTATTTACAACAAAAAGATGACTCTTTACATGACTCTTATTTACATTGATTACTCTCTTTTATTTTTGGAACAAGAGAGAACTATTGTCTTTAACATGACAAAACATGGAATAAATACTTGATTTTTTTTTTTTTTCAAGAAATAACTTTGATCTTTACAACATAGTGACACTTTTGATACATGAACAAAAATAAAAACATAATTACATGACTCTTAGCAAGAGGTGGCCCTTATCGAATGCATCCGGTCAAATTCTATGGTTGCTTTTCTTAACGTATCCTCCAACTTCTATCCCAGCCAACCAAAGAACAAGCTAGTCAAGTCTCATTCAGTATTCTAAAGTGATTGGCAATCTAACTTCCTATCAAACACCTTGAAGATCGAGGCTATACATGTATTGGTAGATCGTGCGCGTGCAAGTTTCTTATCACATGTAATTGTGCTAGAATCAGGGGCCTAAATATCTAGACTAAATCCTAAAAAATACATATTTGCACAAGAGTCAACATTTCAAGGTAAATGAGCTCGATTTTTATGATTTTTCATTTTTTTAATTTTTTTGGAATTTTTTAAATTTTTTCAAAAAGGGAGTTCTGTTTTCAATTATAACATGTTATCGTGGTATCTACTCTATACCCCAAACCTAAACTAAACATTGTCCTCAATGTTTCTAATGATAAACATATTCATAACTTGGACAAATCAGAAGAACATGTTGAGTTTTGAGAGAAAGGAAAGAGATTACCCGATTTGACGAAAGAAAAACCGAACTCCATTGTTCATGGTTAGAATCCAACATATTTCAGCCGCGATCACCATGGAGTAGCAAATATAAAGAAAACATAAAATTTCACTAAAAACTACCTACCAGATTATATACAAAAAATTCACTATACATAAAGTCTAAAGAGTTGAGGATCAACCCAAAAGACAAAGTGTTGAAACATAGACAGTTTCAAAACACTAAAATTGGACTGAAATGAGAGCGAGAGTGAAAAACCGGATGAATCACCCCAAACCTGTAATTTTCAGCAGGTTTACTTTTAAGCACAAAATCTTTCCATTTTAGGGGTGCAGGATTCACAAGGTCTAACTCAAAATGGACTTTGTTTGGGATGGACAAACATGCATATTCCAACTGTGGCTCCTTAAAAGTATTGTATTTAGATGCAAAATAGTCCAAGAGGACTTGAGAGGCACACAGTTCCAATCCTAGGTTGGGAATCTTCAGAAAAGTTGGTTTAAAATTTTTGTTACAAACCAAATCTAGGTTGGGTGGAATAATCTCAATCTGTGACTTAGGCAAGAAGGTGACATCTAAGTTTCTCACATGCATGAGATCAAAAGTACCAATATTATCAGTCACATCAGCATTTTCTAAATCATAATCAAGTTGTGTAGCATGCTCATCATCACAACACAATTTCACAAGTCCAAATTCAGAATCATGGTTATCCGAAATATCCAAATTAACATCAAAAGAAGCAATATATTGTGGCTTAGGTATGGAATCAGACACATCAACTATATTTTCATGCATAGGATCATTAGTGTCAACAGAAGATTCAACATTACCTAAGTCATGCTCTTCACAGGATAACTGCACAATATCTAAATCAGTAGCCTCATCACATGTATATGGAATACTAGAAGAAACATCATTCATGAAGGTCGGGGCAGAAAAGCCTAATGTATTTGAACCCAAAGGTTCCATAACATTTTCAGCATAGACATGTTCTTCTAATATAACATCATCATAATCATCATCATCACAAATACATGAAAATCCTACTTTGTCAAAACCATTAGTGTTTTTCGTCCATACATCTGCCTCTAAAATAGGTGAATATGGATTGACATTTTCAGCAATAGGGTATGAAACACTATATCCAGAATTAAGCTCATTGGGAAAATCAACATCTGACTCATGGTGATTACCCATATCATGTGGCATGGTCCTAGTTTCCCTATAGGTTTCCCACTGATGGGTTTTCTCTGCAACTTCAGCTAGAAATAACCATGCATCGTCCACAGTTTTATCAATGAATTCACCATTACACATAGATTCAACCAAGGCTCGAGACTTAAAGTCTAGTCCCTCATAAAGAATGGCGACCAGTCTCCACTTCTCGAGGCCATGATGAGGACACTCAAACAACAAATCATTAAATCGTTCAAAATAATGAAAAAGTGTTTCTCCATCTAACTGGACAAAACAATTAATACTTCGACGAATAGAGATGGTCCTATGATGTGGAAAGAACTTTCCGACAAATTGATTTGTGAGTTGGTCCCAAGTGGTGATTGACTGCGGTCTCAGATTGTAAAACCATGTTTTAGCCCTTTCCTTTAAAGAAAATGTAAACAAGCGCAATTTCAAAGAGTCTTCGGATATATGGTCAGGTTGTAAAGCCCGGACAATTTGTTCAAACTCTCTTACATGGTTATAGGGATTCTCAGAATCGAACCCTCGAAATATAGGAAGTATTTGTATCATGCTTGCGTTTAGTTCAAATGGGCCATCAGTCTGGGGTAAGACGATACATGATAACTGACTTATTATGTTAGGGTACATGTATTCATGGAGACTACGGAGTTTATTCACACACTCGCCCATTTTTTCAAAAAATTGGTTTTAATGGGTTTTGAAAATTTGGTTTGAAAGGGTTTTGAAAAGAAAATTTGGTTTTGCTTGGGATAAAATTTTGGTTTTTAAGAGGGAGTTTGGTTTTTGAATTAGGAGCAATTTTTTTTTTTTTTTTTTGTGTTGGGTTTTGAAGCCCAAATTTTAGTTTAAAAGAAACTACAAGCCTAACAAACAACTAAATTACAAGCCCAAATAAAGAAAGAAATAAAAAAAAAAACTAATTATTACAAACCCACAAAAAAAAAAAAAAAAAAAAAAAACTAAAATTATTACAATCCCAAATAAAAAAAAAATAAAAGAAATAAAATTAAAATAATTATTACATGCCCAAAAAGATAATTACAATTACAAGCCCAAATGAGAATAACAATACAAACCAAAAAAATTACAAGCCCAAAAAATTTGGGTTTGGGTTTAGGCTTACCTTTTTGGAGGGAAGCCCAGTTGGGCTTTTATCCCTTTTTTTAAGTTGCACAAGCCCAGTTGGGCTTTGGATCTTCCTAAACTTTTGTTGGAGAGGCCCAGTTGGGCTTTGGCTTTCCTTTGGCTTTGCAACAGAAACCCAGTTGGGTCAACCCAACAGCACCAGGCAGCTTGGAGAAGGCAGCACCAGCAAGAATGGCTAGCTGTACCAGGTTCACTCCAACTGCACCAGGGCATCCTAGCAGGCAGCAGTACAACAACAACAAGTAGCAGCAGGGCTACACAGCGCTCAGCAGCAGCGGGTGAGAACAATATGCAAAACAGTAGGAACTAGCAAAGGACTAGCTCGGAAAAGCAATGAAGATGAACAAGCTAAGATGACTTGGTAATGCAAAACAGTATGCAAGAACTTAAGTATGCAAGAACTAAGTATGCAAGACCAGCTAAATGCTTACACTAAATGCACAGAAGCAAGTGAGACTAAGATGCAGTTACACAGTGATGCTTATGCAAATGGATGCAGTGCAAGAAGATATGCAAGAATATAAGATGACAAGTATGCCAAGATGATGTAAGATGCAATGCAGATGGCACAAGCTTCAGATGACAAATAAGAAAGTTACAGGACAGAATCAATCAGCTGCAAGATGAGTTGATAACTGAATATGCAGGACAAAACTAGATGCAAGCTAAAGCTAATGATGCATCCATAAAGGCTAGATGGTGCAAGTTAAGAATTATGTGAGGCTAGATGATAGTAAATGAAAGAATGCAAGAATGCAGTTGTAATGAAACAGTAAATGCAGTGAAGATGCAACAAGATGTACTAAGGATGCAAAGATGGAACCAAAAAAAATTAAGATGCTACTAAGTTACAGAATAGTAAACAAGTTAAGAGTTCTAAACTGAAACACAAGTTCTAAACAGTAAACAATCTACAGAATCTAACAGTAAACAAAATTCAAGTGAAAATACACAAGACTAAGCTAAAAATCAGAAAAGTAATGAAAACAACAATGGCACCGCTACCGAGTCCCCGGCAGCGGCGCCAAAAACTTGGTAGCTAAGGAATTAAACCTAAAACTATGGTTATATTTACACCTGCAAGTATACAGGGTCAGATAGTAGATAATGAATAAGCAGGGGAAGTCCACAGGGACAAGGAGGGAGCTGGTGTTGTTTTCTAAATCTTTCTAGTGACAGTGACTAAAAGCACTACGGCATTTGAATCCACCCAATAATCCTAAGCTAAGGCAATGCCTATTCAAATTATGTTCTTGTTCTTTTCTAGATAAAACTACAATGAATAATCTCTCAGTTAGTTTCCCTAACTCACCCCTAGTATAAGATGTCTTCTTACAGCACAACCTATCACAGGCTCATTTGGTTCAATTAGCTAACTGTCATTCCTTTATCAATTAAGCACATTTCTTCCTCCAGAGAGGTCTCAAATGGATGACTTATCAACCAAATTCACTAACTCACCCCTAGTATCAACTGTCTTCTTACAGTACAATTGATCACAGGCTAATTTGATCCATTAGCTAACTATCATTCCTAAAGCAATGAAGCACAACAAGAACAACAACATGAACATGAATTATCTTAACATATGATTATGGGTTTCATCAAAACCCTAGTTATTAAATTATAACATGATGAACACAATACTGAAAATAAACTACTACAACTTGGTGCATCGGCTACTCCGGGCATCCCAAAATCAACACCCATGTCTTCAATTTATACATGCAAGCTTTTTCCCCAAAAAATCCCCAAACAGTAAAATTAGGGTTTACTAAAAAATCTAAAATCGACTCACCTAATCTCTGATGACACTCAAATACGTCGACCCATGCTTCCTTCTCGTCTGCTGATGCTACCCATGCCTTCGATTTATCCTCTAACCTCACCTATTTCATCAACTCCTAACCTAGGGTTCCTGAGAGATGAAACGATTAGGAGATGATAATATAAGTGGCTAGAAAGGTAGGTCTTGGTTGTTAGAAGTGATGATGGCTCGAGTGGTGGTGGTTGTGGCAGTTGAGGAAGGTGGAGGTGATGATGGTGGTGCGGCAGGGTATGGTGGTGTTGCAGAGGGTGAGAGAGAAGATGGAGTCGATGGGGTTTGAGGAAGGGGTTGTTTGTTTTGCGGGTATAGGTATTTGGTTGTTTGGGTGTTGAGCGGGCTCATCAAATCTTGATGTTTCGCGAAGCTGAGCCGTGTGATGCGGAAATGATAGATTGATCTAACAGCGAGATGGAAGGGAGCGAGGAGCGACCGTTGGATGCTGAAGTACAACGAAGATGATGGCTCAAGATGGAGTTAGGTGTTGTAGTGTTAGACAGGAGCTTCAGACTTTGATGACTGGCGATGCTGCGACCGTAAGATGCTGAGATGATCCAATCTAACGGCTAGAAAGGGAAACATGTATGGATATATGAAATGGATTTGGGTGAGGGTTTTGGGCCTTGGGTATGCCAAGTCCATATCTTCTTTAAGAACAATTCTTCCTCTTCAAGCCCACTTCTAGCCTTTTGGTCTTGTGCACAACATTCTTCGCGGCTTCCTTGTGTAATTCCTCCCGGCTTTTCACCGCTTTTCTGCTCTTTTCCGCTCCGCTATTCATCCAAACTTTATTTATTACCTAAAAATGCAAAATTAATTAATAAAAATATTTATTCTTGAAAACAAAGAAAATACAGAATATGGGATAAAATGTAGAATTAATGCACAAAAGATGAGTTAAATGCCAAGAAAAATATATAGAAATATGCACTTTTTAGCACTCATCAGCTTTTGCGGCACTGGCACAATATTATCAAAGTTCACACTATTCCTGAATTTCCGAATCGACCAAATAATATAAGAAATTTTTTCTTTTTTAACTTTAAAGAGACTATTGTTCATCCAGTGCTTGAACCAGTTCAAAATATCCTGATTTCCATGGAGTTTGTAAATTTCATTCAAATCAAAAGCATCCAAGATTGTTTTAGAAAAAGCACAATTCACAAACAAATGTAATTCATCTTCAACATCGTTAGAATCACACAGCAGACAATAAGGCTTAGCATCTTTGATATATCTAAACATTTTATAATCTAGAGAAAAAGCACCAGAAACCACTTTCCAACAGAACATATTTACTTTAGGTCTAATATTCAAATTCCAAATTTGTTTCCAAAATTTAGCTTCATCCTTATCAATATGCAGATTAGTAATAAAGTTGTAAGCGTTCTCCAGACTTAGTAGAATTCCATATGATCATATCTTGCATACTGAGGTTAATGAAAATAGCATAAACAACATTATGAAAAGAAGAGTGAATATATTTAGATATCGTATTTATGTTCCAGGTTCCATCTCTACTAATCAACTCGCTAACAGTTTTAGGCATATTATTATCAGTAACAATAGGGATAAGAGGAACAGTTTGATTAGGCAACCAAAGATCAGTCCAGATATTCGTGTCACTTCAATCATTAACCTGCCAAACATTATTATCTTTAATAATTTCTAAACCTTTCCTAATACTAGACCAAATCCAAGAACTTTTATATTTTCTGGTTTTTCTTAAAGGATTATGGTTTCTAAAGTATTTATGCTTTAAAAATTTTGCTCACAATTGCTCTTGATTGTGTATTAATCTCCAAGCCAGTGTCATAGTCCTACTTCCTTAGTCCCATGACCATTAAATGTATCTCTGAATTGTCTGCCCTTATCATTAGTATGGGTGTACTAAGTAATTCCCATGATTGGGTGTAACAACGTTGTAGGCTAATTGGTTAGATAAGAGCGTCTCAGAGGTCGACACGTGTCCACTAGAGATAGGGTATTTCTCTATTTAATGTGTAATAACCTGAGAACTGTGCTTAAGAAATAGAATTACTCTTCATTTAGTATTACCTGTTGTGTTCATTAAGAACCAGATTCTTTTATTTTCATGTCATTAAATCCAAATCTGTACTAGTATAGTACAATTAGTATTCAGATTCATCCCAATTTTTTTTCAGATGGGGATTTCAGATCCAAAAACTGTAAAAGAGGTTTTTGAAGTTCTTCAACGAGATCGGGAGACCATGGATGAACGATTTGTTTCTTTGGAAGAACAATCCAAATACAAACTCGATCAATCACGGAAGTTTCACACTGAAACAACAACTGAAATCAAAGCTTTGTCAACTCGTATTGAGGAATTATTCAAATCTTCTTGTCCACCAAAGAGACCTTTTGTTCATGATCGGGGGGATCTTCTGGTCATCAACCTAATGAGGGTAACCCCTTATTCCCCCTCCTCCAAACTTCAATCGACTCTCCAAACTGGATTTTCCTCGTTTCGATGGCGATAATACCCTGGGTGGATCCAAAAGTGCAATAGATACTTCTTACTTCACAACATAGAGGAGCACCAGAAAGTTGACATTGCAGCGATCTACTTAGAGGGTAAGGCCGACAAATGGTTTTTGAATTTTCAAGTTGGTAAACATCGTATTACTTGGTATGATCTATCTCGTGGTATCTGTGCCGGTTTGAAAATCCTGTCGAAGAAAATTTTGTTGGTTCATTCAATAAGATCACACAGATCAATTTCGTTGAAGAATATTTAGATCAATTTGAGTTTCTCAAAGCTTTAATGTTAGCTAATAACCCTTTTTTAGATGAGCGTTACTTCATTATGAGTTTCATTAGCGGCCTTAAGGAGGAAATTCGAAATTCAGTTCACATGTTTTATCCTACAACTCTTGCTCAATCTTTCAGTCTTGTTAGAATGGAGGAACAAAAATTTATATCATCCCAGTCTAGAGTCCTCAAACCCATTTCTAATTCATTCTCCTCCTTTAGATCATTTTCCAACTCAAGTTTTCCTCCAAAACCACTTTCGACAAACTCTAGCTATGTCAAAAACACATCTCTCACCCCAAATTTTTTTTTCACCCATCAATACAAAACCAACTTCTACTTCACCAATTATTAAACGCCTAACTCAAGAACAGATGTGCCTTAGACGGGATAAGGGCCTTTGTTACAATTGTGATGAAGTATATTCTATGGGTCATGTGTGCAAGGGTCGCCAACAACTTTTTATGGTTCAAGTATATACTCATTCGACCACAGATGCTGATATAGAGGAAGATATCTTTGAAGAAGCTGCTGAATCTCCAGTTAAGCTAGAAATTGAGGTCTCTTTAAATGCTCTTACAGGGTCTCTCACTGGTGATACTATACGTGTGCCTGGTATTCTTAATAAGCACCCTATATTTATCCTCATCGACACTGGCAGCACCACCAGTTTTAGCAATACTACACTTGCTCAGACTCTTGCCTGCCACATAGAGCCTACTGCTCAGCTGCTAGTCATTGTTGCCAATGGAGAAAAGACAGTTAGCTCTGGAATATTCTCTAATCTTTCCTGGACAATGCAAGGCCATCAGTTTACTGAAGATTTGCGCTTACTTCCACTTGGGGGCTGTGATATGGTATTAGGAGCTGATTGGTTGCGCAAACTTGGTGATGTAGTTTTTAATCTTTCTACCTTAATTGTTGCTTTCTCTAATATGGGCCACCACATCACTTTGAAACCCAACCTTCTACTTCCTTATTTCAAATGAGTAGTGCAGCTGTTAACAAATTTGTTTCACAAACCACTCATGGTCTTATAGGCCATTTTTTCTTAGTCAACACCATTACAGCACCAACACCTATACCCCCACCCCATTTTACTCCTTCTTGAGGAGTTCACAGAAATTTTTGCTGAGCCAACTCAACTACCTCCACATAGGACATTGGACCATACTATCCCTCTTAAGCCTGATGCCCAACCACCAAATCAAAGACCCTATAAATGTCCTTACATTCAAAAAGGTGTAGTTGAGCAACTAGTTAAAGAGATGCTTTCTTCTGGCATAATCCCACACAGTCATAGCCCCTTTGCATCCCCAATTATACTTGTCAAAAAGAAAGATAACACTTGGAGATTTTGTGTTGACTATAGAAAGCTAAATAGTATCACCATCAAGAACAAATTTCTTATTCCAGTGGTAGATGAGTTATTAGATGAATTGAAAGGGGCCATTATATTTACTAAGTTGGATTTAAGATCTGCTTATTTTCAGATCAGGGTGCACATTCCAGATATCCACAAGACTGTATTTAGGACTCACCAAGGCCATTATGAATTCAAGGTGATGCCCTTTGTCCTCACAACCCTGCAACTTTTCAAGCACTTATGAATGAAATTTTTTCTCCATACTTGAGGAAGTTTGTTTTGGTGTTCTTTGATTATATTCTCATTTATATCTCCTCCATGTCTGATCATTTAGAGCATTTGAGAATTGTATTTTCCTTACTAAGACAACACCAACTTTTTGCCAAGATGTCAAAATGCTGCTTTGGTCAATCTCAGTTAGAATATTTTGGACATATAGTCACTGCAGATGGTGTTTATGCTGACCCTAGCAAGATTGCAGAAATGCAAAACTGGCCATTACCTACTTCCATTAAAGACTTGAGAGGATTTTTGGGGTTGACAGGCTATTATAGGAAATTTGTCAGAAATTATGGAGCTATTAGCAAACCTTTCACAGATCTCTTGAAGAAAAACTCCTTTCTCTGGTCCCAGGATGCCACTGTTGCTTTTGAACAACTCAAAGCTGCAATGACTTCTACTCCTGTACTTGCTCTCCCAGATTTTTCCAAACAGTTCATTGTAGAGAGTGATGCTAGTGATGGCTGCATTGGTGCTGTCTTAACTCGGGATGGTAGGCCCATTTCCTTCTTCAGCACTGCTCTAGGGCCTAGACAAGCTCTATCCACATATGAAAAAGAGTTTTTAGCTGTTGTCAAAGATGTCCAAGAGTGGAGGCATTATCTGCAGGGAACCAAATTTATTATTCAGACTGATCACAGAGTCTTAAATATTTTTTTGGAACAAAGACTCATTACAATTCTACAACAAAGGTGCCTGATGAAACTCTTGGGATTTGACTATGAGATAAGATACAAAAAAGGGAAAGGAAATGTAGTTGTTGATGCCTTATCTAGAAGTCCTCATGCCACAACTCACTGCAATGCATTGTCTCTTTCTCAACCACTTTGGCTCAAGGATCTCCTACATAGCTACACTGATGATAGCAAAGCTCAACAACTGATCACACTATTACTTCTTTCTCCTACTGATGTTCCACATTACATTTATACTGATGAAGTTTTGAGGTACTGTTTGAGGGTGAAAACAGTTTTTGCTGATTTTGGTAATTTCGGGTATGTGGGTGAGAAACGAGTCTAAACCCTAAACAATGTACTGCAACGGAGTACTTTGATTCGAGAGATCAATCTGTACAAATCCGGCCTAAACCAAGAAATGGCCGTTCCAGACTTTCTTCGGTCACAAAGTGAAGGAGAAGGGTTGGTCTTAGGGAGGGAAGCGAAGAGAGTGTTGAGACCAGAATAGTTGTTTGACGACTTGTATCACAAAGTGAAATGCTAGCAAATTGGGAAGCTAACAAGTGATTTCTGAGTATGGTATGCTCCTGACCAAAACTTGTTCTTTGGTGGAAATAGGTGAGACCTATTTATACAAGTCGCAACGAAACGTACCCTGGTCTGGTAAGAAGTGGAAACGGTTGAGTAAATGGAAGAAAGCGGTAACGGGTAACACCTGGAATTGATGTTTCCATAATGAAGGAAACGTTTCACCATTACTTCTTGTATTTACTAACCGCCTCACTCTTATGACACTTTCTTGTAACGGGCGTAGTGTACGCCGCACGTTGTAAACTGCCAGACCAATACCCGGATGAGTATCCCCCAGTTTGTGACATGTTTTGATGTCTCATGTGTTTTGTGTAGCATGTTGCTATTGTTTGGAAAGTTGAGCTTGAGAGACTTGCCGGCTCGGTGGTGACCTTCGACGGTCGAGATTTTGCATCTTGAGAGGGAGGTTAGCCATTGATTATGGTTACCTTCCGTTGGTAGCCAGTGGCGTGGCCACAGTGATGTCATGGCTTGTGCATGCTCTTGGCGTGGCTAATTAGGGTTTGGTGCCGTGACTATAGAATTAGCATAGCTAAGTGTGTGCCATGGACAAAGAGTTGGCAGCGTAGCTAAAAGTTACCACAAGTCATTCGGTTTAGTGGCGAGCTTGTCTCAGAAGGAAGGATAGCCGTTGATTGTTGCAACCTTCCGTTTGGCAGCCAGCGACATGGCTTCTACGTGGACACATTAGGGCTTTGGCACCGTGGCCAAATTAGGGTTTGGCACCGTGGCCAAGAGTTGGCACCGTATCCAAGAGATTGCCACAAGTCGTTTGGTGGAAATTTTGTACGTCTTTGATTTGCACCTCAGAGGGAAGGATAGTCGTTGATAGTTGCAACTCTCCGTTTGGTATCCATCGCCATGGAGGCATGGCCAGCGTGGCCTTGGCATGGTTTAGGCGCGACCAAGCTAGGATTTTGGCATAGTTTTAGGCGCGGCCAAAAGTTGACACGCGTTTGGTGGCGAACTTGGACGGCTAAGATTTGCATCTCAGAGGGAAGAGTGGCCATTGATTGTTGCAACCCTTCGTTTGGAATCCAGCGTCGTGGAGGCATGGCCGGCATGGCTTTGGCGTGGTTTAGGCGCGGCCAATCTAGGATTTTGGCATAGTTTTAGGCGCGGCCAAAATTAGGGGTTTGGCATAGTTTAGGCGCGGCCAAAATTTGGGCTTGGCATTGGGCCAAAAGTTGCCACGCGTTTGGTGGCGTGCTTGGAAGGTTGAGATTTGCATCTCAGAGGGAAGGGTGGTCGTTGATTGTTGCAACCCTTCGTTTGGCAGCCAACGACATGGAGGCATGACCGGCATGGATTTGGCGTGGTTTAGGCGCGTCCAAGCTAGGATTTTGGCATAGTTTTAGGCGCGGCCAAAATTAGGGTTTTGGCATAGTTTAGGCGCGGCCAAAATTAGGGATTGGCATTGGGCCAAAAGTTTCCACGCGTTTGATGGCGAACTTGGACGGCTGAGATTTGCATCTCAGAAGGAAGGGTGGTCGTTGATTGTTGCAACCCTTCGCTTGGCAGCCATCGGAAGGCATGGCCGACGTGGCTTTGGTGCGGAGGTGTGGCTGGCATGGCATGCCATTGGCACTATGGTGCGGCTGGCATGGTTGGTATGCCTTTGGCGCGGAGATGTGGCTGGCATGGCATGTCATTGGCACGGTGGTGCAGCTGGCATGGTTTGCATGCCTTTGGCGCGGAGATGTGGCTGGCATGGCATGCCTCTGGCACGGTGGTGCGGATGGCATGGTTGGCATGCCTTTGGCGCGAAGATGTGGCTGGCATGGCATGCCACTGGCACGGTGGTGCGGCTGGCATGGTTGGCATGCCTTTGGCGCGGATATGTGGTTGGCATGGCATGCCATTGGCACGGTGGTGCGGCTGGCATGGTTGGCATGCCTTTGGCGCGGAGATGTGGCTGGCATGGCATGCCATTGTCACGATGGTGCAGCTGGCATGGTTGGCATGCCTTTGGCGCAGGGGTGTGGCTGGCATGGTTGGCATGCCGTTGGCACGGTGGTGCGGCTGGCATGGTTTGCATGGCTTTGGCGCGGATATGTGGCTGGAATGGCATGCCATTGGCACGGTGGTGCGACTGGCATGGTTGGCATGCCTTTGGCGCGGAGATGTGGATGGCATGGCATGCCATTGTCACGATGGTGCAGCTGGCATGGTTGGCATGCCTTTGGCGCAGGGGTGTGGCTGGCATGGTTGGCATGCCGTTGGCACGGTGGTGCGGCTGGCATGGTTGGAATACCTTTGGCGCAGGGGTGTGTCTGGCATGCCGTTGGCACACTTGGCTAGCATGCGCGACTGGCATGTGCAGAGACAATGCCAGTCGATACAGAGGGTTCTGCCGTGGAACCTAGTATACATATAAAAAAAAAGGTACCCTAGTAAATTTCTCACAGACGTATTGAAAGGCTCAATATCTAGTGGAGATATTGGTGTTTACAGATCCGTTTCCTTACAGGGTGACGTCACGTTAGACCAAGGTTTTACGATTTTAACCCTAAGCTAAAAACCACCATCAACAGGTACAAAGACAGAATTTTTGTTGGTGCAAGCAATGGAGTCAGATCAGCGATCTTGACCTCCTTACACTCTTCTGCCATTGGTGGTCACTCTGATATGCAGGCTACGTATGTAAGAGCTAATAATTACTTATTTTGGCCTCATATGAAACAAGATATACTTCTTTTTGTGGCTAGTTGTGACACTTGTCAAAGGAATAAAGGTGAGAGTACTTTTCCTTCTGGTTTACTTCAGCCTCTACCCATTCATGATCATGCTTGGCAGCACATAACCATAGATTTCGTTGATGACCTGCCATTAAGTGACAGGAAAAGTGTCATTCTGGTAATTGTAGACAGATTGACTAAGTATAGTCATTTCATTGCACTTCAACACCCATATATAGCTACTTCAGTGGCTAAAGTTTTTATGGACCAAGTGTTTAAACTCCATGGCTTACCATCTTCAATTGTCTCAGACAGAGATAGAGTCTTCACCAGCAAATTTTAGCAGGAATTGTTTAAATCTCTGGGGACAAATTTGAACCTTAGCACTGCTTATCACCCTCAGACTGATGGTCAATCTGAGAGGGTGAACTCTTGTTTAGAAGCTTATTTAAGGTGCATCACTGGCCACAATCCTAGCAAATGGTGCCAATGGCTTGCACTAGCAGAGTGGTGGTACAACACCATTTACCATACTAGTCTCAAAATGTCACCCTTTCTGGCTCTTTATGGTTATCTTCCACCACTCATGGCATTTCCCACCACTGCAACCACTTCTGTAGTTGTTGTTGAGAAGTATTTAAAGGACAAAGATGCTATGCTTGAGCTGCTTAAGGAATCACTTCACAAGGCACAGGAAAGAATGAAGTTCTATGTTGACAAAACCAGAACTGACAAACAATTTTTAGAGGGTGATCTTATTTATTTGAAGCTCCAACCTTACAGGCAGGCTTCAGTTTCACTAATAAAGAACTTTAATCTTTCTGCTAAATTCTATGGTCCATTTCCAATATTGCAGAGGGTTGACTGTGTAGCTTACAAACTTCAACTTCCTTATTCTGCCAGAATTCATCCAGTTTTTCATGTCTCTCAGCTTAAGAAGCACATTGGCAAGCACCACATTCCTTCTCCCACACTGCTTGTGGTTGACCATGAAGGAGATATCATCATGAGGCCTGAAGAAATTCTCAGATCCAGAACAATTCTTATTGGCAAGAGGTTAGTCAGACAACTGTTGATACAATGGACAAATTCTTCACCAGCTGATGCAACTTGGGAGGAACTCTCTACTATCAAGTCCCATTACCCAAATTTCATCCTTGAGGACAAGAATGTTGCTCAGGGGAGGGCAATGTCATAGTCCTACTTCCTTAGTCCCATGACCATTAGTTGTATCTCTGAATTGTCTGCCCTTATCATTAGTATGGGTGTACTAAGTAATTCCCATGATTGGGTGTAATAACGTTGTAGGATAATTGGTTAGATAAGAGCGTCTCGGAGGTCGACGCGCGTCCACTAGAGATAGGGTATTTCTTTATTTAATGTGTAATAAACTACTCTTCATTTAGTATTAGCTGTTGTGTTCATTAAGAACCAGATTCTTTTATTTTCATGTCATTAAATCCAAATCTGTACTAGTATAATACAGCCAGCTTTGTAATCAAAGCAAGATTATGTTTATGGGTTCTAATTCCCAATCCTCCTAACTTCCACCTCTAACCACCTTGCAAGCACAATTTCTTCCCGCCGATTGCACAAGACATTTATGACTTTTGCGGAATTGCAGAGAAAAGATATATATACCGGAAGCAAAATCTTTAAATCTATGATTTAGTCGTCTCGTCAAAATTTTTGTAGGTATAAAAGAATGAGTTCTAATCTAAAACAACACTACAATTTTGTTGCGATGCCAATTCCAAGTTAGCTTAGTTACCTTAAATAGCTTTTCTATTTTTAGCTTGCTTTAAATTCCTAGTTTAGTTTAAACTCTATTTTTAGCTTTACTTGTTTCACAAGTACGAGAAGATATAAATACTTCTCTTCAACCCTGTTAAAATTTAAGAATTAATACGAGAAACTCTTCTTCAATCTCTTCTAGACTTCTTTTCTTCTTCTTAATCCTTTCATTCTCTTAATTCTTCTTATTATCCGGGTTCTATACCTATTTCAGTCACGTAAACCTAGTGTTTTGGTCTAGAACCCTAACATCTGGTTCAGAGCAGGTTTTCATGTACCTATTTTTACACCAATTTTGTTTCTAATGATGTACACAGATGATCCAGCTCACCTACAACAGAGTATTGATGGTGTTACAACAAAACTTGGTACACTGGTTGGGACTATAACCAAAGATCGTGAGTTGGATGAAACTGCAGTTAAGAAACTACGTGAAGAAGAAAAATTAGCTCGAGAAGACGATAGAGTTAACCGTAAAATTGATCTCGCTGAACATGAAAAATCTCTTACCACTGTATTAACTAAAGCTTTCCGTGATGTGCTTCAAGAACTCATTCCTCATCTGAAAACAACAGAAGATATTCCTCAAACCAATACCAATCGTAATACACATAATAATGGTGGTGGAATTCTTGACACCCCTCCTCGGAATCCACCAGTTCACCTGAAGTTTGTTTCTTTTGATGGTGATGACGTTGACGGTTGGTTATTTCAAGCTGAGAAATATTTTACTTGGCATACTATTGATAAAAATATGAAGGTCTCACTGGCTGCTGCTCATCTTAAAGGAGATGGTAATGCATGGTTTCGTTGGAAGCGAACTACAGTCGTCAACCTACAATGGCCCCAATTTTGTTCTCTGGTGCGTGAACGATTCTCTCCTGAGAATTTTATTGATGCTAAAATGGCCATTAACACAATTAAGCAAAAAGGTACTGTTAAAGAGCATATTCCTGCATTTGAACGTCTTTTGAACTTTGTTGATTTTTCTGAATCACACTTGATTAATCTGTTCATCCATTCCTTAAAACCTGAGATTGGTTCTGTGATGAAGTTATTTGAACCAACAACGTTGGCTTCAGCTTTTAAGAAGGCACATAATCAGGAAGAAGTTTTGTTGATATCCCAGAAGTTTTTCCTAGGACCAACCAGTTCAGATCACCTATAGCTCCTACCAATCCTCAGATCAAGAGAAATCCTTTACCAACTGGTGTTAAACGGCTTAATTGGGATGAACAAAAAGAAAAGAGGGAAAAGGATCTTTGTTTTAATTATGACTAATTTTATCAGCCTGGTCATGTATGTGAGAAGCCTAGACTATTATTATTGGATGTTCTTACGGATTCAGTGAACACTGATGCAGCTTATGATGAGACAAGCCAAAATAATGATGCAGATTTCATTCAAACTACCGAGGATTTGGAACCAAAAATCTCTTTGAATTCGTTAGTAGGTTCTTATTTTCCTAGGACTATGCGTATTTTGGGTTACACTAAAGCTCAGCCTTTTTCAATATTGATTGACTCTGGCTCAACCCATAATTTTCTTCACCCTAAAATTGCTAAGCAATGTGGGTATTCTACACAATCTGCAGAGGCTGCCTTACAAGTTACCGTTGGTGATGGTGCTCAAATACAGACTCGTGGATTTTGCAGTAATATACAAGTGAAACTTCCGAATTATTCTTTTTCCATAAATTTTCATCTTCTCGATATCAGTGGTTGTGATGTTGTGTTTAGGAGTTCAATGGTTACGCACATTAGGACCTATTACATGGGATTTTTCAAAGTTAATGATGAAGTTTCGAATCCAAGAGCAAGATGTGGTTTTACTAGGACATAATTCCTCCAGCATTATGCTTTTGGACACTAAAACCATGCAGCATATATTATCCAGAGAAACTTTTGCAGTTTTCCTACAAATATCTGCATTAAATACTTCAATCAATGCTGCTCCAATCATTCCACCTGAGTTGCATGAAATACTTTCTAATTATGCTGATGTTTTCAAGACTCCAACGACATTACCTCCTGAGAGACTACATGATCATCGTACCATTTTGCTTCCAGATTCTGCACCTGTCAATGTAAGGCCATACCGTTACCCACACTTTCAAAAGGACTAAATTGAGAAGATAGTGCATGAACCTCAGTAAGCTGGGATTATTAGACCAAGTTTGAGTCCTTATTCATCTCCCATATTGATGGTCCGTAAGAAGGACGGCTCTTGGCGAATGTGTGTTGATTATAGAGCTTTGAACAAGTTAACCATCAAAGATTGTTTTCCAATACCAATGGTGGATGAGTTATTGGATGAGTTGAACGGTGCAACAGTTTTTTCCAAACTGGATTTTCGATCTGCTTATCATCAACTACTTATGCATAAACCAGACATTCCCAAAACTGCTTTTCGAACTCATGATGGCCATTATGAATTCTTGGTCATGCCATTCGGACTCTCAAATGATCCAGCCACTTTCCAAGGATTGGTGAACCACATTTTTCGTCCTCACCTTTGCAGGTTCGTGCTGGTATTTTTCGTTGACATCTTAATTTACAGTAAAAACATATCTGAGCATATTCAACATTTGTCTTTGGTATATGAATTATTAAGAACTCATCAGTTATTTGTCAAAGAGTCCAAATGCACCTTCGCAAAAAACACAGTAAAGTATTTGGGTCACGTAATATCTTCTGCAGGAGTTTCAGTCGACCAAGATAAGATTCAAAGTATTCTTTCATGGCCTCTTCCTACTTCATTGAAAGAACTACGAGGTTTTCTGGGTTTAGCCGGCTATTATCGCAAATTTGTAAAGGATTTTGGTAAGCTTAGTGCACCTTTAACTCAACTTCTGAAGAAGGATGCATTTATCTGGAATGATAATGCCACTACTGCGTTCAAAGTACTTCAACATGCTCTTACTACAACCCCAGTTTTAATACTTCCAGATTTTTCAAAGGAATTCTCTATTGAGTGTGATGCATCTGGTAATGGATTAGGAGCTGTATTGATGCAGTCTGGTCGACCAATTTCTTATTATAGCAAACCCTTGACAGGAAAGAATTTAAATCTTTCGGTATATGATAAAGAAATGCTTGCAATTGTATCTGCAGTTCAAAAATGGAGACCATATCTACTTGGTCGACATTTCAAGATTCTGACAAATCATAAGAGTCTGAAGTACTTTCTGGATCAAAAACTCTCTTCTATGGAACAACAGAAATGGTTATCCAAGCTATTGTGCTATGATTATGAGATAATTTTTCGAAAAGGCAAAGCAAATCTTGCAACTGATGCTTTGTCACACAACATTGGATCTTGCTTTAGTTTGACTGCACCATTTTTTTCTGGAGTCACTGAGATAATTCATGAGTGTCATTTGGATGATGAGCTAAGTACATTGACTCAAAAACTCATTAATTCTCCTTCTTGCAAATTAAATTTTTCACACACTAATGGAGTTTTGCGCTACAAAGGAAGAATAGTTGTGGTACCTACTTCTCTATGGTGTACCAAAATTCTTGAGGAGTTTCATTCAAACCTTATAGGGGGTCATTCAGGGTTTTTGAGAACTTTTAAATGTGTGCAGAATAACTTTTATTGGAAGGGTATGAAACAATCAATCAAAGCTTTCGTTGCTCAGTGCGATGTTTGTCAACGAAATAAAACTGAAGCTATATCACCACCAGGATTATTGAGTCCACTTCCTATTCCTTCTGATGTATGGATTGGTATTTCCATAGATTTTATTGATGGATTTCCTCTTTATGATCGCAAGAATGCAATTTTGGTGGTTGTTGATCGTTTAACCAAGTATGCACATTTCATACCTCTCACACACCCATATTCTGCTAGTTCTATTGCGGAAGTATTTGTACGTGAGATTGTTCGACTTCATGGGATGCCAAGAAGTATAGTCAGCGATCGTGATCCCATTTTTATGAGCAACTTTTGGGAAGCTTATTTCCAGCTTCATAATACTCAGCTATGTCGCAGTTCGGCTTATCATCCTCAGAGTGATGGTCAAACTGAAGACACAAATAGAACATTAGAATGTTACTTGAGGTGTTTTGCTGGTATGAAGCCGAAGGATTGGTCGAAATGGATTCCATGGGCTGAATGGTGGTATAATACAAGTCATCATTCTGCCATTAATATGTCTCCTTATCAAGCTCTTTACAGTCGTCCACCACCAACAATTTCAGCTTATCTACTGGGAACAACTTCAGTGCATGATGTGGATGTAAATGTTAAGGCCAGGGATCATACACTCAAGTTATTAAAATCACATCTCCTTGATGCTCAGGAAATAATGAAAGCATACACTGATGCTCATCACACGGAACGAGAGTTTTCTACAGGAGATTGGGTTTTTCTTCGTCTACAACCTTATAGACAGCGCACTGTTACTAACCAATCATTTTCTAAACTTTCACAAGGTTTTATGGCCCTTTTCGTGTTCTTGAAAAGATAGGTTCAGTGGCATATAGATTGGAGCTTCCAGTAGAAAGTCGCATTCATCATGTATTTCATGTTTCTCAACTAAAACTGAAATTGGGAGCAGCTAACTCTGTTCACAGATTCTCCCATCTGTTATTGATTATGATAAGTGGGAACCAGAAGCTGTTTTGGATCGACAGATGTACAAGAAAGGGTCTTACGCTGGCACTAAATGGTTAGTCAAATGGATGGATCACCCCAATGATGAAGCTACATGGGAGGATGCAGATGAGTTGCTTCTTCGTTTTCCAGAGTTTAAGGCTTGAGGACAAGCCGTTTTTCATCCAAGTTAGCTTAGTTACCTTAAATAGCTTCTCTATTTTTAGCTTGCTTTAAATTCCTAGTTTAGTTTAAAGTTTAAACTCTATTTTTAGCTTTACTTGTTTCACAAGTACGAGAAGATATAAATATTTCTCTTCAACCATGTTAAAATTTAAGAATTAATACGAGAAATTCTTCTTCAATCTCTTCTAGACTTTTTTTCTTCTTCTGAATCTTCTCATTCTCTTAATTCTTCTTATTATCCGGGTTCTATACCTATTTCAGTCACGTAAACCTAATGTTTTGGTCTAAAACCCTAACAAATTTCATGTAAAATAACAGCAAACATTGTGGCTGATTTTTTTTTTTTTTTTTTGACTTTTCCTTTCACATATGCACTAAATCGGTTGGGGTTCAAAGAACTCAAATCTAAATAGGGAGAAATAGCATGATCGCACGTTTTGTTCCGTGTGGTACTGTGTTATTGTCCATTATTACGGTCGGTTTGAGCTCTGGCTCGGGATTGCTGCATGCGAAACCTAACCACTTGGTCGGGTTTAAGCAATAAAGACGTGCAAGTGCGAATGACCAGAAATAGTTTTGCTTCATTCAATCCCTTCAATCAATCACTACTCCCCAACCGACTAGTCATTCTAGTTCTGTACTACTTGGGCTTTTACAGAAACAACAGAACAGATCAAACAGAAGACAATTTTAGTGAATATATTCTTCATCATCCTTCTTCTTTCTTCCAGCTTTTGCTAGACCATTTCTCTTCAATTATTTATATATTTTTCTCCTGAAAAACTTATTTTTAAGAAATATTAAAAATAAAAATTATTAGCATTTAAAAGAGAATAAAACACAAAAAAAGAATACAATACCCACTCCACACAACTTCCTTCCTCTTTCCTTGACAACCTCCTCCAAACTCTATCTATTTATCTCGAATCCGGATTCTTCCAGTTTCACATTGTTCTGAATTCTGAATAGCTATTTCTCTCTGAAACCTGTCTGATCACTGAATCCCATTCCAATTTCTCAATCCCACCATGGAAGAAGCTAAAGGTAGCAAAACACTACATCAAAGTCTTTCGTCTTCATTGGGATCTTAACATCTGTTTGTGTTTGTTTTTTCCTGATCTTCATTGGGATTGTTTTTTCTTTTTGCTTTTTTTTTTTGTTAAGAAAATGTGTCCTCATGGATCTATTTTTTGCATGGAGGATCTACTTATTGATTCCATTTCTTTTCAATCAATTTTACTTTCTGTTTCCCGCATGTTTGGATTAGCTTTTATTGAAATCAGTTGATGTATTAAAATCTTTGGTATGATCTTTGTCCTGTTAAAGTTATTGCAGTTATTGGATTTCTATGTTTGGTTTCATGGTGATGTCATAATGTTACTCAGCTTATTCTCGTTGCGTATCAACCTGATTTCGTTTGATTATTTATGCCTCATTGTTTTTGGGGTTACCCATTTGGTACTTCCAATTTTTTTTTCCTTGGTTTGATTTATACATTTCTGATTGTAGTTTTTTTTTTTTTTGGCATGGAAATTCATATCTCTTGCTTTTATTTAGAATCTTTCTCGTTTTGTTTGATGGTAATTTGGTAGTGATTGTGTTGTAGATGTAACATGCACATCCTGTAAATGATAATAATTGAAGCCCTATTGCTCTTTATGTATTTCTACCCAATCTGTTTACTATAAAGGTTCAATGAGATAAGATTTCATTTATGCCCCTGTTGGACCTCGTTGTTGAATTGGGTCGATTTTTTTGTTGTTGAATGACTGCTTTGGAATATCAATGTTAGTATATTGTATTGCATTTTTGAAAGAGAATAACATCTTGCTTATATGATTCAACTCCTCACTCTTTTGCCTGCCATCTTGTTTGTTTTTCTTTTCTGCAGTTGTCGAAGCTAAGGATGGAACTATATCTGTTGCCACTGCATTTTCTGGTTACCAAGAAGGTAATGCTGCATCAATTTGCACCTTCGTTTTAGTTAAGTGTCGAAGTGATTAAGATGTTGACGACTGAGTGTAGTGCTGGTGATAATGCCATCTCTGGACTACCAGGCCGAGTTATTCCCTTCTTGATTCTTTTTGCAAATTGGGAACCGGTGCAGTAGTGGTCTAGGGTCCCCCGTTGATCCACGTAAGTGTTGTAATGACATTTCTCCCTAAAGGCTGCGGTTTGAGTATCTGATGCAACTGTATGTTTTTGGTACTATGTTACAAGTGAAGTTAAGTGAAGATGTTAGTCATGTAGGGGTAGACCTTGTTGTCATATGGGATGTATTTCTCCTATTGGACTATTTTGAATGAGACTCCTGTGTCTAGCTCTATTAGCTGCTATGCTGTAATTCAAATAAAAGTCCATGAACATATAGTGTATTAGCAATTTCACATCCTTTGGAAATAGGAATTACGCCAAGGTGCCTTCCTACTTTATTTCCAGTGAGAGAAGTTTAAAAATCCTTCGGCTGGTTAGCTGTATTTATGATGTATTTAAATTCTCTCTTGTTTCTATTTGCTTCAAACAGCTATACAAGACAAGGACCATGAATTCGTAACAAAAGCAGTTGAAGAAGCATACAAAGGAGTGGATAATGGAGATGGAGGCCCTTTCGGTGCAGTTGTTGTTCGCAATAATGAAGTAGTTGTGAGCTGTCACAACATGGTTTTGAAGCATACTGATCCTACTGCCCATGCTGAGGTGACGGCAATAAGAGAGGTTAGACCTGAAAGCCAATTGTACTTTTATTATCATGTCAGATATATCTGTACAGAGTATTATCTGATTTTTCGCATGTTATTAGACTGCACGGGTATTTATAAGCAATTAAGCAGCTTCAGACATGCTACAGAGGCAATGTAGCATGCATTTCATTTGTTTAACTTAAAAAGGACCAGAAGAGTTGTGAGACCCATTAACCTGTGTCTGTTACTGGATATGGATCCAGAAGGGTTCATGTTGCAATCTTAGTCTAGTTTGAGTTGTGTAGGCCTAGTGGTATCCAGCAGGCACAGTTAGTGAACGTGAAAGTACATAAGCAGTAAGCCTAAGGGACCTGTAGACAGTTTCTAGGGGATTTCTAATCTTGACATTTCTATAGAATCCTCTTCATCTAGAGGATTCTTTGAATACAAGAGACACCGGATGGTCAATTAAAAAGAGTACTCTGTTAGTGTTGGGTAGCATGAAAAAAAAGAAAGAAAAAAATCGATCAATAATGCAGCTCGGACTTCTTGTTTCATATTGTTCAGTCAGTGACCAAATGTGGAGTGAGATTGGCCTTGGGTACGACATTTGACACTGCAATAGGTCTTACTTTACCATGATGAACTATTTGTTGGCATACCTCCTGCGTAGTATGTAAAAATGTCATTAATTTTCATTAGAGATGAATTGATGATACTGAATCTTGAGGTTTCTTTCCTTCAGGTTGGAACTTAGGAACAGTTGGCTACTTGTGTCAAAAATCCAGCTTATCATCCAAATTCCTAGGTGGTCACTTAGAGAACTAAATTTATCAGTCTTTTCTTTTTATGTGTCGTTCTTTTTCTTTCTTTTCTTTTTTTTATTGATGCTAAACATCTAGACATTCTTGCGGCGATACAAAAAGAAAATCACTTTGCATCTACCTTCATAATACAGTGTGATAAAGAGATCCTGTCATCTACTAGTTCCCATACAGGACCATTATTAACCCCTTTGCATGAGGTGCTCTCTCAATGTATAGTCTGGGTTTGTTATTGTAAAGGCAATCTTTGTAGTTCTGGTCTTGTGATTCTGATCTTCAACCGGAGCCCATGCTCGTGACAGAATTTAATGCGACGGGCTGGAACAGAGGAACCAACTTTGCATCTTGTATTAGAACTCAAAGAAAAATTAAAATTCTCAATATCCAATGGTTCTATTTATCTTTTTTTTGTTTGATCGGTTATGGTTCTATTATCTAACTCACTGTGCATGACTTGTATGTTTGTAGGCATGCAAGAAGCTCAACCAAATCGAGCTATCTGACTGTGAAATATATACATCTTGCGAGCCTTGTCCAATGTGTTTTGGTGCAATCCACCTTTCACGTATCAAGGTCCTCTCTCTCACAGACACTTTCCACTATTTTGGAAGTGATTGATTGTAGCTGTTTGTAGAATGTTAAATATTAATTTTATTGTTCTGTTTCCTGATTTTGGACTGATGGGTTTTGCAGAGGTTGGTATATGGAGCCAAAGCGGAAGCAGCCATAGCAATTGGATTTGACGACTTCATCGCAGATGCCCTGAGGGGTACTGGCTTCTATCAAAAGGCTAGCATGGAGATCAAGATGGCTGATGGGAATGGTGCCATCGCTGCAGAACAGGTCTTTGAGAAAACAAAAGCTAAGTTCCAAATGTACTGATCGTCACTACATTTATCATCTGAATTCCCGTCATTTCTGCACAATCTGCAAAGGAAAGCACCTCACCAGGAATTCACTAATCTGCTTTCAACAACTTACCAAGGAAAAAGGAAAAATCTGTGAATACATTTCTGAAAATAAAATTATTTCCCAGAAAAGACATCTAAAACTATTATTGGTTTCATTTTACATGCGGTTTCTATTAGTCAGCAAAGATACAAAACTGATCATCACTTTGTAAAGGGAAGTTGAATTAGGTGGATGTAATTTCAAGATTTCCAACTTGGAACCGAAATTGTCTCTATTGACTTTTGTCCCATCAACAAACCTAAAAACTCAATACCATCCCTGGCTTCAGAATAAAACTAGTATTGGGGGAGCTTACCCTTCCTCCCATTGCTTGGTTACCGTAACCACGCTTTGGCTTGGACAAAAACCATTCATGCAAGTGGTGGGGATTGCATACGTGGTCAATAGACACAACGAACGACTCTCTTTATTTGTCATGTCTGGCCGTTAGATGGCCAATTGTTTGTCATGTCTGGCCGCTAGATGGCCAAAATCTTTGATTTAACGGCCTAAAATAATGAGGTATAATTACACCGAATTTATATTTAAAAATAAATAAATTATATCCATCGAATTTTTCCAAAAATATTATAGCGCGTTTGGTTCAAGTTTTTGGGAGTCTAGGAATACAATTACAAGGTAATCCAATTCCAGGAATTGGATTCCTAAGAATGAGATTCCTAATTCAAATATTATTGTTTGGTTGACATAATCCTATTACAGGGTAATCAATAAATGCCAAATCACTTTACTACCTTTCCTTCCCTTTGAAACTTTGATAGCTAAGAACAAACCAATTCTAAAAGTTTGAATTTCAAATTTCTAAACAAGTTGTAATACTAAAACATATGTTGTATAGTCACAACTGTCGTCATAAGCAAGGACTGAAAAGTAATGAAAACAACTGTCATCACAATCATAAAACTGTTGTCATTCTCTGACCAAAAACAACAAGGACTGAAAAGTACTGTTTCTAGTAGTTCCTCCTAACATCACTCACAAACATAAGCTACACTACTTAAGAATCTTGTTCTTCACATAGTTGGATCGTTTTTATTCCCCCATGCCGAAGAAAACCTTTGTTTTTGTAGATGAATCGAGAATAATAGATGCGGCATCTATCACCTCATCTTCAGTGAGGCCATCTATCTTATTCAACTCCTCAACAAGCGTTTATTGACATCGGCTTCTTGAGTAAGGGACACACGAACCGCTTCAAAGTGATCAAGTGTACCCGTCACAGATTTGCTAAACGAATTAGCCATCAAACTAAAGCCATTTGAATCTCCACTTGATTCACCGGATACAATGTCAAAGGATGATGAACGTACCCTTTTCCTTCTACCTTTACCACTGTTTGACTCGGACTGATTACTTTGTTGTTGATCATTTTCTTCTTCCTTTTCTTGTTCGCCTTCTTTCTCGATCTCTTCTAGATCTTCAGCAAGTGAAGCAGCCCCTTTACCATTTGCCCTATCTTCAGCAAATATCTCAACTAATGCATCTAAATGAGGGAATGCTTTCCCATACAGTCCCTTTGCATTTGTATGAGACTGCAAGAACAAAAGCGACAAACAAAAACTTGTTACTAGACTAGGTGACAAACAAAAACTTACTCATACATGAATCCAACAACATACATAAAACCACCACAGATTCATACACATCTACATTCATTAAACCATTATATAATCTACTCCAGAACAACTTCGATACTAACTCAGAATTTACTAAACTGTAATTACCATTGCATAACAACACAGATTACATTTATACAGGACATGTGCTACTTATACAGGACCTAACAGTTGAAAATGTTCCACGCTTTATCTGGAGGAGGGTACAAAAACTGGACCTAACAGTTGATTACAGGACATGTGCTACTTATACGAACATGCCGCTTTAGTTATTATGGATTAGATGTTATGAAACAAGAAGAAAACGGTCTCTGACATATAGTTTAACATGAATGAATAACTCAGTAGTTTCGAAAATACCTTAGCCCAGTCATCAAATAAACTTTTTTCGCACACAAGCTTGTTGTTGATATAATCAAATTCAAACCCACTGCCAATAGTTACCATTTCATTGATGGCCATCGCATGTTTCTTCAAAGTCTTGATTCTAGAATCGATGTTGGTAGTAGTTAACCCACAAGTTGGTAGTTTCTCAGTTAGTTTCTGCTCAATAACTTTCAAGTTGCCCGATTTAAATCCGGTATCACTTTTCCACTTGCCATCGAGCGTAAGTTCCGTCAATATATCAACCAATACGTTATCTTCAGCTTATAACTGCAATGGAGTTCAATAAACATACAGTAACAAACGAAAGTTATTAAAAAGTAGACTAATACAGTAAAATCAAAGTTTTTTAACTAACTACGCGTCTACGTCTACGTCTACGTCTACGTGCAGTCCATCTTTCCCACATTTGATCAGCTAACTCTTTCCTCTGAACAACCCAATAATCTGAGGAATCAACAAATTCTATCATTCGACTTTCTTGAGGAGAAACTAAATTAACTGGTCCATCTTCATAATTGTCTTCCTCTAGAAATTCATCCATAGGCATTTCTCTCCTAATAAGGTTATGGATTAAATAACAAGCCATGATAAAACGACAATGTATGTTTACTGGATACCATGAAGGACTCCGAAGTATTGCCCATCTCATTTTCAACAATCCAAAAACGCGTTCAATCACATTCCTAGCCCTACAATGTTTCATATTGAATAGTTCTTCAGCTGTCCTTGGTTCTAAACGACCTTGCCCCCATTCCTTTAAATGATAACGTTGACCTCTAAAAGGCGCAAAAAATCCTCCACTATTCGGATAACCGACATCGACAAGGTAATAGTAACCTAGACAAGTCAGCATGCAAAACCATCATTATATCACTACAGAACACTAGAAACACCCATTAATCCACAGATTTAAGTTTTAATACACTAATGAACTTACCTTGTGGAACTTCTAAGCCATTCTTTTTGTATATTGCTTCTCTAAGAACACGAGAATCGGCAGCTGAATCTTCCCATCCAGGATACACATATATAACCTCCAAGTTATGGGAGCATACACATAATACATTAGTTGCAATCGAGCTCTTCCTTGTACGATACCTAGGCTTGTCTTCGGTTGCCACATGGATACTAATATGTGTTCCATCTAATTACCCTAGGCAGTTCTACAGGTAAACAAGGTATTACTGATTCATTAAGGATACGGGTATATTCTTAAAAGACATGAAACATCAAAGTTTGAGTTCATACCTTGAAGCAATTCCATCTCTCATCAACAAAACTTGTAGCCACTGCAACTGGTTGTTTAAGCAACTCCCCTTGAAGTCTATAACTCCTTTCAATACCGTGTTTACATATCTGCTAATGGTTTCTCCAGATCGCTTGAACATAAACCCTACAACTCTATTCTTATGGTGATGTGCAATTACATACAAAAATACCGCAACCATTTCTTCAACATCAGAATTCCTATTATCTTCTAGTCCGCTTATTGTGGACAGCTTATGGCAAAGTATTCGAAAAGTACGTCTATCGAGGCGAAGTTGCGATTTACAATTTGTGTCGCTTTTGTAAACTAAATCTTGCATCACCCACAGTCGTACAGTAGTCATTTCAAAACGATCATTTGATCTTAACACGCAACTTTGATAACGCAGAACATATGAATAAAAGTAGACGTAAAATAAAGTTACAGCATCCAACGTTGTTCTGATATTATCATTCATCATTTCTAGTTTTCTTTTCTTTGTCAAGACTAGAGGAGCCATACTGGAAGTTGTTCTGAGTTCAACAAGCATAAGAAAAGAACAGTCAAGCATAATAAACACATGTACAGTATTTCCAGGTTGGAGGCAAGCTACATTCAGATAGAATATAATGCACATATACATAATACAGCAAAGCAATCAAAATCAATGATTCTAAACTGATTGTGTAATAGTAGCCTAGGTGTAATCGTACTTGTTCTTTACGAGGATATCACGAGTGTATAAAGTAATGTATTATGGTGCAGACTCAACAAGAAAAACAGAACACGAAAGCTAATAATAGTACTTACGAGAAAAGTTAAAGCAAATCGAAACGCCCTTTTGATTGTGTAACTGGTAGTAGAACAACAATGACCTATATGTGAAAAATAGACAGAAAACGTTAGCTATAGATGAACAACATATTGCTTGAATCTGGATTGGTAGATAGATGAACGACATAAATTACTAGGTGGTTGTTATCACTAATGACCAACTTATGTCGAGCCGTGTTAAACGAGGGGTTGACCATGTATTGGTATTATTGGATTTGGCCGGTTTGGCGACATAAGAATCAAATACAACAAAGCTTCAATAAAAAAAGAAAAAAAAATAATAATAAAAGCTTAAATCAAAAAATCAAAAAAAATCAAATACAGCTGGAGTGATACGCCTTTTGGAAATCTGAATGGTTAACATTGCAATAACCAGTTGAACTACCGCTCGTAGTTATGATTTGGGGTAAGTTGTATGACCAATAAGCCAACAAGATATTCCCAATATACAGCAGAAACTCATATCAGTGACCTAACATATATATATATATATATATATATATATATATATATATATATATATATATATATATATATAATCCCCTGAAATGTGAAACTTCAGCTAACCACAAATCAACATGTATCTTTTGAGCAAACACAAGATAAAAAACTATAGTTAATGCAAGTTTTCATTCAAAATCTTGATTTATTTCTCTTTTGGGCATTTTGACAAACACCCAACAAGCTAATAAATTAACCACCAACTAAACTGAACCCATAAATCAGTAGAGGACGGCAATTGATAGTATATATTAGGAGAAGAATTAAGAAACAAAATTAACAACCAACTAAACTGAAATCATCAAAAAATCAGAAGAATTAATCAAAAAAATCAAAGAGAGGTGAGGAATTACCTAACCCTATATCCCCAAAATCAGAGATGGATTTTGCACCCTCGAAATCAGAGATGGAATTGTTTTAGAATATGATATGGTTTCTTGTCGAAGTAGAAGAATAATCAACGATTAACAGTTCAATCCTTGTCGATCTCCATGGATTCTCTAGGGGTTTTTTTCTTCTCCCCGTCGCTCGAGTTTAGAAATGAAATGTGAAAGAAATGTGAAAACGAGATTTTGTTTTGTTACAGAGTCAGTCTCGTAATTTCCTTTTTCCCGTGTTTTTTCTTCCCGGAATAGGTTTGCATTCCATTGGTATAGGGATGCAATGAAAAAGAAGGCTTTGGGGGGAATTGGATTACCCAGGAATCCAATTACCAAATTATATGGACCGTTTGGTTCGGGGTAATTGGGCGGATTCCCTTGGAATCCAATTCTTGGACGTCCAAAATCTTGAAACAAACGCACTATTATTATATTAATTTCAAATATTTATGATAAAAATTCAAAAAAATACGAATCCAAGTATAATATGAGTATACCCAAATACAAATCTCAGGAATACATATTTGAGTATTCCTGAGATATCAAATATCAAATTAAGTAGCAAATATTTATAGAGAAAAATAAGTATGTATACCCAAAAAATATATGCTAAATTTACCTACTGGTTCCATTAATCTTTACCTGTAATTATTTTTTTTAAGTTCTATGATTATGTCAAAATAATTAACGGAATAATCAAATTTTGTAGGAAATAAAGAAAAAAATATCCTAATCTTATTCTGTAGGAAATTAAAGGACATCGTCTATATTGTCATTAGTATCGTGAATTTACTAATGTTGTAGTTGTTGTAGTTGTTATATTTACACTAGCTTGAAACCCGTGCTACACACAGTGATTGTAGGAATTTTTTATACTGTTGGTTCATGTCCACTGAGGCGGGGCTTCGCCCCGCACCCGTCTGGATGAGAGTTCTAATAAGCATTATAAGCTATTATAAAATTACTATCTAGCAGATTGACAAATAACAATAAAAACTATGTAATTTAAGTTTTCTAATTATCAAATTCATAAAATACTATTATAATCTAAAAAATCTCAATTCTACAACTCCCAATAGTTAAGTGAAAAACCACACTCACTATATAGTTGTATCAATATTTGATATTAGAGAATCTAAAATAAAAAATCCGATACCGATGTAAATTAGATTGTCAACTCTAAAGAGTGCACAACATATACAATGCTTCTCTTCAAAGAAGATTTAATCAAGGAAATGCACAGATATATATTTCTTAAGAAATCATATTCTTGCATTAAGAATCAAGAGGCTAACTGAAAACCTATTTCGAGGCTCTAACTCCCTGTAATTAAATGGGGTATTAGAGACACAAAGACCAGGATATTAATATAAAATATATTTTCAACTCTAAATGTGCAAAGAATATAAAGTACTTCCCATCAAAGAAGATGCAATCAAGGAAAGATGACAAATAAATAATGGATCAACTAAGACCTCTCAGGGGCTTGCTTAAGAATAAGAATATAAAATAGATTGTAACTCTAAATAACGCGAAATATAGGAAGTGTTTCCCGTCAAAGAAGATGTAATCAATGAAATGCAATGATATATATTTCTTCAGAAATCAAAAAACAAAAACACGTAAAACCCCATCAAAATAAATAGAAAAGAAAGAAAGAAAAAGACTCAATTCTCATCTTGTACGAACTAACAAACCTTTGAACTGCACGCATAATTTGATGAGAACTCTAACCCTAATTTCTGTTTCGTTTGAACTTCGAACTGAGAAACCACTGCCTACTAAAGGAAAAAAAATAAGAGTGAAATCGGTAAAAGTAAGTGGAACTTTTAGAATCAAAAAAATCTTGATTAGTTTCATTATTTTTAAACAATCCCCACATATGGTGTTTTACCTATTTGATTTTGGAAATATCCAATTTATGGTAGCAAACTAATAATTATTATAAAAATAAATCATTTCATTGTAACTCTTTTAAGCACAAATGGAAGGTTATAAATAGCAAATCTTCTCATTCGTAGCAGAAGAAACAAAAAAAAAATACTAATTTTATTATAGAACATGAGTTTTAAATTATGGTTACATGAAAATCACTTCATCTCAAAATAACTCTCCAAGACCGATTACTCGCCGAGTAATCGCTACAGGGTATATGACCGAGGCGATTTCCGATTCCAAGCCATTTCCGATTTTTAGCGATTAAGCCGGACGATTTTTCTGATTTGAAACGATTTTTGAGCAAAACGAGTTAACGATTTTTCCGAGTTGGCCTTGCATGCACTAGAATAAGAAACTAAAATTTTCGTAACCCCTCATATGAGAGTTATCAAATAGAAAAACCTCTAAATACATGATAAATACGTTCAACATAACAATATTACACACTTAATTAAACGATAGTGTTAAATTTTAGTTTTAATTAGGTACAATTATGATTTATGAGCGGCAATATATAAGTCTCTAATAAATGCGTTCCGAGTATTAGACCGAGTTTTGGCGATTTCCAAGTCCGAACTTATTGCTCCTCTCTTCAAGCTCTCTAACCGAGTAGGACCGAGGAACGATTTCAACTACTTTGGGTGAGAGTAAAAAACCAGTGCATTTTTAGGTAAAATACTTAAATCATTTTTCGTTAACTTAGTTTATGGGTACCCGTAAAGTAATTATAAGATGATTGCATGCACTTTACTTGATCCTAATTTCAAACAAATATTAACACTGTGAAAATGTTCAACTTTCTTCGTATTTCATTTGTATTTTGTTTTAGTAATTTTGTTTCTCTCTTTTTTTTTCCATTATATATATATATATTCATAATTGGATGGATCACATCACTTGTTTCCCGTCTTTGTTGTTTCAAATTCCATTTTATTTTGAGCTTACTTAATACGTCGTCCAACGTTCAAAGTAGACTAACCAACATGCTATTTTTGAACCCATACGTCGAGTGTAATGACAGAAATGTGTCTTTGTTGTTGAAAATCCAACGTTCAATGTTGATAAGTCATGTTGTCATGGAGTTCATACAAAAGTGACAATGTTTAGACCATTAGTTATTGTAGGAATCTTTCCATCAAACCAAAAAACTCTCGAGCTAACCCAATCATATATCTCTTATTTCCTCCACCGGTATTATCAGTATTATCATTTTGAAAACCGGTATTATCATTTCGAAAATTCATTAAACAAATAATCAAATTAAATGAACCAAAAGAAAATGATCACAGAAACACAAACAACAACAAACAAAGATTCAGATAAAAAAGGGTATTCCTGTATTAAGTTATAGTATCTAAATGCCTGTAGAACTCACCTTGACTGAATTCCCCACTTCAACGAAAGAAAATTACAAAATATTATCAATGATATCAATGAAAATAAACACTATCTTTTTATGTTTGAGATTTCAACTTTTCATGAAATAGTTAATTGGAGGGAACTGTTCTTTAAACCTCCCTAGTCATGTTCCTTTTCGGGGATCTTTCTTTTGTTTTCTTGTTGATGGTTATTTTTGTTCCGGCAGTAAAATGCTTTTTACGCATGCTCTTATTTTTCTACTTTTCTTTACCAATCAAAAAAGAAAAAAGAAAAGATTTTGAGTAAAATCATTGACAGTAAATTTTGGTAGATCAAATACACTTTAAATTATTCATACCAAGTTAATCAGTTCAACTCATTTTTTTTTTATAAATTACAATTATGTTGAAACTGTAAAATAGCGCACACCAATTTTATCGAGCAAAATAGTGCATAATTATTTAAAATTTTCTTGAATTTAATTTAGCTTACAAGATTTCCTCCTAGTCTATATACTAAGAAAAACAATATGCTAAATGTAGCTTTTATACAAATTCATGTATTCTTCTTACGAATATCGTCTCGACCACCCTCTTGCAATGTATCATATGCTACAAGAACAATTTAATGAATCAGGTTGAAAGGTGGAGATCGAAGCTTCGGTCTACGTTCCCATGTTGATTGTTATTATTTAATTCAAGCAAAGGCAATTCGTTTCTAATCAGTTCGACTAAAATTGCAAAACAAGTCATGAATTTTTTATATCAACTATTATCAAAATGTCGGCCACTGTATAAGACGTCCCCATTAAAATTGAAAAACAAATGAAATACACTAATCAACATAAACACTCACTTCATTTTTCTACATTACCTCTATATGCTTCCTTAATGTATATATGGGGCTTACAACCTGTTATTTACTATCCGTACCCCAAGCACACAATTTTTAAAATTTTGGATGAATGTAATTGCTAAATCACTAATGAATTCATGGGAAAAAACACAATTAATTGAATGTACCATGTCTTAGTAACATTAAATATACCTCAATTATAAGAAAAAAAAGAAGAAGCATATCTGAGTCATTTTCACGAATGTACCTGCACCCTAAAAATAAATACTCATCAAAGATAAAAGTTATTACATAATGAGAAATTGCAAAGCGCATATTTTATGTTGAAATAGTAAGCACACCTCACCAACTCAATAAGCATGTTCATAATCACTACGCAAACACTATATTAGCCATCTTCTAAAATCGCACCCTATTTTAATCATTGTCGCACCAACCATAGAATAGTACTCGTTGTTTAGTTTGCCTTAAAAGAGCCACGTGGAAGAAAATGTTATTTTTATGATATTAGACCTCGTTCGTCCAATATGACTTCGGTTTTTTCCTCAACTTGAAATAACCTGCAACGCGGTTAAGTAGATATGAGTGTACGAAACGGTAATTCAGCTCTAATTAGATGACTATACTTCTTCAGTTTGTATTTATGATAAGTATCTTAATTTCAAAACAGGAAAAAAATATGCGTGTCATTTCTTAGTAACAGAGTTTAGCATATAAACTGCAATACATTGTTGAAGAAGCAATAATGCATGAGAATAACAAAAAAAAGAAAGAAGCAAAATTAACTTACCAATGAGGATTTCATGTGAACTTCAAACAAAATAGGAATACGACACTAAATTTTTTATATTTGATCAACTAAAAAGTGAAAACAGAACCTCTTTTTAACCCTGCAACCAGATCAAAATCATGTGTTTGTCCAATGGTAATTTATGGCGGTAGTGCAGGTAGCATCAATCAAAGTTATGCAAATTGTGGAGCCTTCAGAATCAAGATTTTGCATATAAATTGATGTAGATTTTTGAAGAAGCAACAATGGCATGAGAATAACAAAAAAGAAAGAAGCAAAATCAATTATAACAAATATTACCTTATTAATGGTGTTTGAGAACCGACATTGTTATTTCACCGACAATGTACAACATTGCCCAACGACTACCAGTTATCTTAAGACTTTTTTAAAAGAATACCATACTGCACGAATAACATTTCTTAGTATGAAATAAAGTTTCAAGTAATTCACCCGGATAGCTACCACAAAAGCAATTGATATAACATAACAAAGATAATAACGTAAAAAAAGGTAAAGGCATAGTTGTTATAAGAGAACAATGAAGCCGTGCAAAAAGAAAATAGAATACATCAATTAAACGTATTATATCAAAACTTTCCATTTTTGTTTCCGTATAAATTATTATATCAAAATGTTCATTTTTTTTCTTTCTTATGCACCACCCTTCTTACCCACATTTTCTCCAATAAAAATAACTCAATTTTAGATTACAAAAGAGAAAGTTACAGGACTGTACCGTGCCATATCATAGTCATAAACGCGCTCGACGACATAGACTTGAAGAGATCTAAGATTTGTAATCTTCAATTTCAAACCCATGCTTTCTTGTGAAAGAAGCCCAGGAGAAATGCAAGACGGACTTAATGATCTACCACTAAGCTGAGATGGTCTCTATAGCGCATATATACCCTTTGAAGAAATACTTCATTGGCATTATACAAATCCATCATATAGTTGCAGCAAACTATATAAATGTAAGAACGCTCAAACCCTATAAAATAGAACAATATAGTTGGTTAAGAAAGAAATCTCATGATATACGTTGGATTTCTCGGCTGAACATTTTGAAAATAGTAACGATGATTAATAAAGCTTACCATGAAAATTTTCTTTCACGTTCTTTATGCTGCCTCTTCCACCTTCGTTAGGTGTTGTTTCCGCAAAGAGTAAGGGAAACATGCATCAAAGAGATGAATAAGAAACAAATGCAAACATTAAAAAAAAAAAATAAAAAAATACCATAGTCGAAGAATGCAACTTGCAGAGAAAAATTATTTTGCTGGAACGTCCTATATAAAGAGTGACCAAACCCACAAATTTCAGGAAAAGAGTATTGTTTTGGAAATAATATCAAAAAGAATATTGTTTTGGAAATAATATCAATCGATATAAATTTGTATGTATGGTCTTGGGTAGTTGTTATGAGATTAAATTGTGCATGATAGGTGTAGAATACACCGTATTTACTATCTATAGTTTATGCTTTCTTTACTATTTTTCTTGTAATTTATGTATTTTACGCGTGTTTTGAGTTTTATAGCTACTTTGGAGTCGCACGGAGGAAAGAAGAAGAAATCACCCAATTTGAGCAAAAAAGGCAAAGTTGTCATTTCACGGACGAACACTATCTGGAGTGCTGTCAAGGTTAAGGGGCAATTCTTTTGGAGGAGCATTAAAGACAGCCTGGCCAAGTAGATGGGCTACCCTAAAAATATTGTTAAAGGCAGACGCTGAATTAGTAAGGGCACTCAATCTGGGGGTGGTTCTTATCGTTGGGTGTCCCAATCCTGCCCTAAAGTAACCTAACCCTAAATTCGAGAGACGTTTTCTCTCGATCATTAGATCACTTGGGAATAAAATTGAGAAAGTAGCAGCCGCTGTTGGTGTTGGTCCGAGAGAAGAAATAAAGAGAGGAAATGGGAGAAGCTTCAGCCGCACCATTAATGGCAGAAATAGATCGAGAAATAGTGAAGAAGTTGGAGATGGTATTGATGTTACAGAGATGAAGAAGATGGGTTTTGTGGCTCGAGAATTACTGTTAGGTTTTGGTCTCGATTGAGATTGAATTGCTGCTGATGAATTGAAGATTGAGAAAGACAAGGACTGAAGAAATCAACTCGAGAAATGGAATTAGGGTTTCGTCTCTGCAATTGAAATTGAGAAGATGGGTTGGCAGTGAAGAACAAAGAAGAAATTGATGAGGGTTTCGAATCATCTCTGCAAATTGAACTTAGGGTTTGTGTTGGTGATGAAGACACAGAGAAGAGATGATGGATTGAAGTCGGTAGATGGGGTTTTGAGAGACACTGTGATGAAGAAGAAATAGAAGATGGGTTTGATATATGGACTCAGAGTTGGTGGTGTACAAGACTGGCAGCTGAGCAGATGGGAATGAATGAGCATTGCCGCAGTGAAGAGTGCTTGAACTAGATGTATGTTTAGGATACAGGTTTCTACAGGGAGAAGAAAGAAGGGCCTGAAATTGGCCGGGAATTGACAAGAATTCAAACAGAACCATGCAGGATTTCTATGTTGCTGAGTTAACTCGGAGACTCGGTAAACCTCACTGATCCAGGCTGAGTAAGACCACTTAGATATTCAGACTCGGCTGACTCCCTTCTGACTTGACCTCCATTGACTAACAGAAGACCGATAAGTCAGCAGTTATCCTTAACGGCACGTGACGGAATAGTCCGTCAACAGAGAAGCATCTCAGGTGGCCGGCGGCAACTTTTCAGGTCGGATTCCGGTGATCCCGGGGACTTTTCAGGTGACCAAAAATACAGAAATTTGTGAAGAATTCTCTAGACTCGTGGGTTTGAGAAATTGGACTTGAATTTGAAAAGTGAAGATGGAAGATTTGAGAAAGACAAGGACTTGGAAAGAAGACTTACAAAGGGAAAGGGATTCTATTCCTAAGAGGATTGCTAGGAAATTGAAACCTATAAATAGAAAAGTTCTCTACTTTTGTCTACACACTTTTACACCTTTACACACCTTTTACACACACAACACTTGTGTTTTTGCTTGCTTTTCAAAATTCTTCTTTTAGTTATTTGTGTGAACTTCAAAATTCTCCTTTTAATTATTTGTGTGAATTTCAAAAACATGAGTAACTAATTTTCTTATTGATTGAGGATGAATTCCTAGTTCTTGACATGATTTGAGTTTTTGTTTTAAAATCTACCTTGAAGTTTTTCACATGATTATCGTTTGTTTTTACTAATTGGAATGTTTATACATTCATGGTTGTTTGATAGATTATTTAGAGTGCACGCTGAATTGATTTTTTAACTCAACCTAAATCTAATATAAGTTAGGAAATACGTAATCGTTCTCGACACTTTACACAAGTAGAAAACACGAGACCTTGCGGAGAGATTCCGTGGAGCAATTGTGTGTGAAAACAACGCTAGAAAGTGTACCAAGCGAACCGAGTCTAACTACTAGTACTAAACCTAAATTCATAAATCTTAATGCGTTCGGGGAATTACATCTTGTAAGCGAACCTCAAGGTGGTTCTTTTGAATAAAATCTGATAACTAAGCGGACCTGTTACTCAGGATTTTGGGGTTAGCCAAGCGAACCTGCTATCCTACGGTTGGTGATAATCTGTGACTAATAACATGTGGATGAAAAACATAACTTGAATCATCGTTTTGCAACGAAGAAGGATTCCTTGGTCTTGTCTCTCTTATTGATTTTCCTTTATCTTTTAATTGCTTTGTTTACTTTCTTTTGCTTTTATCTAAACCAATAATTTCCCCCCTTTTGTGACCATTTTACAACTAAAAATCTCTTGCTCCTCGTGGGAACGAACTTGACTACACTATATTACTTGTTAATTGGATGGAAAAATATTAATTAATTTGTTGTAGTTACGACACGCATCAGTGCAAAAATTGTATCATATTTCAAAAGTTTAGGAAAATTAACCTTTTAGATATTTAAAAAGATATTAAAGAATTTTTCTCCTTATAAAGGAGGATATTTAGGCAGCAAATATAATATTATAAAGGAGAAAATTTACGATTTTTTAACTTATTAATTCTAAAGACGATACTAATATTAATTGAAAGATTTTTATGGTCTTAATTGAAAGATTTTTAAGACGATACTAATACTAATCGTAAGTTATATGAATACAACATTTCATTTTTTTATTTTTGGGAAAACCTAATATCAATGCTCCAGTGTATCCAAGGTAAGCAATCTGATATTTTTTAGAAACCCGAAATATAAATATTAATTTCAGGCATTAATAAAAGTTGCCATCCTAGGCATTTAGTGAACAACAAACGAGAGGTTTTTACAAATCGGTGGTGGGAAGCCTAGCAACAAGCTGGGTATCAACACCTTTTTGAATAGCAATGGCTAAAATAATTAGCTCCCTATGAGGATCGAACTCACGACCTTTCCCTTACGAAGGGAACGCACTACCACTATGCTACGGAAGCGGTTATGATTTTTAAATGCTGTTAGATTTTAATTCAAAATACTCGAAATATAAATATAAATCTGATTTTTTTTAGATACCCGAAAATATAAATGTTAATTTCAGACATTTTTTTTGAACCATTAATTGGGGGATAACAAAAGGAATTGGGGGATATAAAAAAAGGACAAAAACTGGTTCCAGATATCAATTCGGGGTCACCCCTTATCTAAGTATTTTACGTATTACCTAATCTATCCCTCACTAATCAGTATTGGTGATTAATAATAATTAGTAAAATCTTAAGATTTTTGATAAATGTTAGTGTGTGTTTTATTTGAATTTGGGTGAGTGAGGTGAGAGTAGAAGGAGGAAAAAATATTTTTGAGTGAATTTTTTTTTGTGAAAATGGAAGATGATTGTGAGGAGAGAATTGCAGCTTCTGAATCTTTAGCTCTACTACAACAAGGAGCTAACGACAACAACTCTCAATTGCAACTCTTTGTTAAGCCAACACCCTTGAATGATGATTTTGACGAGTATGGAGAGTTTTTCGAAGAAGCTACACAAGAAAGTAAACTTGCACAACATGCAAGCATCCCCAATACACATGTAAAGCTGCTAGGAGGTTGAAAAATCGAATTTTTTCTTTAAACCCGCCATTTTTTCAACTGTAAAACCTCGGTGCCGGCATGGAAATGGTATGAATACCATGCCGACAGACTCATTACCGGCATGGTATTCATATTACGACCATGCCGGTAGAGCGCCATTTTGAATATTGATCCGGTATAGTATTCTACCAAAAAACTATGCCGGTACGCAGTTAACTTTTTTACCTACCAAAGAATATACTATGAAATATTAAACCGGCATGGGTTCATTGATAGGTTACCATGCCGAAACTGCATGAAAAACATACAGGAAACATTTCCATGTAAACCCAAAAACCTACATGGAAAATTAATAACCATCAACGCCAGATGCAGTTACCGGCGTGGTACCATCAATTTCGAGAATGCCGGCAGTGGAACCGGCGTTGTTGAGTTTCAAATTTACAATGTCGGTACCTACAAAAAAACATACAGTAATAAATGTTTTCCAGAGATAAATACCGGCATTACATATCAATTAATTGGAATGCCGGTAGCGTGTACCGGCTTGGGACAATACATTACGATAGTGCCGACACCTTGTTTTCTGGCGTTGCTGTCTAATGAATAATGTATGCCGGAATATGTTTCAAATTTGGTCTTCAGTTTTGGCTAAGTTCGACAATGCCGGAACATTGGTCGATCATGCCGGTACTTGTTTCCGGCATAGTTTTTTAATTTCGTATGGAACTAATTTTCGTTTGATCTTTAGGTGGTGACATATATTGATCCAACAAATGCAAAGCCGCTTTATCGGGATACGTCGGAATACTATAAAATACCTCTGGTATGTGACCAAAGAATACTTTACTAATGGATTGCTAGTAATGAACCTTCTAATGAATGTGAAATTGATCTTATGTAGGGAATAATAGATCGAAATGAAGAAATCGCTTGGGCTAAAGAGACGGCTCTTAAGAACATGTGTGTGTTGGTGAGGAATACCGAACGTTCAAAGAGTCGTTTTGAGATGGCTTGCCAGAGAAGTGGGAAATACAAGGAGAAGAATAGCCACAAGAGAAAGGATTATGTATATCCAAAGAAGACTAATAGGGTATACAAGACTCGTACGAGGAAGAATGATTGCCCGTTTAAGCTTGTTTTCCGTTTAAATGACATGAACAATTGGGATTGTGAGGTTTTGTGTGGCTGTCATAACCACGGGGATCCGAAAGATTTTGTTGGTCACTCCCTAGTTGCGAAGCTGAAACCTCATGAGTTAGAGGATGTAAAGAGATTGACCAAAGCACTTATCAAACCGAGACAAATTCTCAGAGGCTTCAAGGAAAAGGATGAGTCCAACGTGTCTTCTCTACGTACAATTTATAGCGCACAAGCAACTATTAGAAGGGTGGAATGGGAAGGGAGGTCCGTTATGCAAGAATTTGAGAAGATGGCTTGGGATTACAACTACACGCGTATCATTAAAAGAGGGCCGGACGAGAATCCCCTTCAAATATTCATTTCGCATCCTTTGCTTTCAAAATTGGCAAATACATGTTGTGGTGTTCTTATGATAGATTGTACCTACAAGACAAACAAATACAATATGCCGTTGTTCAACATCGTGGGGCAAACCTCGGACAAGGTAACATTCATATTGGCTTGGTGTTTAATGGAAAACGAGAGGGACTATAATTATCATTGGGCATTACGACAATTGAAATTATTCTTTCGGGAAAATCAACTTCCGAGGGTGATCGTAACCGATCAAGATGATGCATTAATGAAAGCAATATCCGACGTCTTCCCGGACACATAAAATTTCCTATGTACATATCATATACGTCAAAATATCATAAAAACTTGCCATGCCTTGTTTGAACCCACTAAGGCGGATATTAAGAAGAGAATGATTGTTCAACTAGAGGAAGATGTTCGGAAGAAAAAACTATCCCCCGAAGAAGAAGAAGATGCGAGAGGCAAGATAAAGGAGCGAGTGGACAAAGAACATGCGGAAAATCATAAAAAGTGGTTGGAATTTCTAAGAGATTGGGAGAAATTTTATTGGTCTCTTACCGATGTTATGTACGAAAAGAGATTGGAGAAGTTTATTGCCGATTGGAACGAAGTTTATCCGACTGCCGTCTGGTATTGTCGGACTCAATGGTTGGATAAATTCAAGGAAAAATTTGTGCGTGCATGGACAAACCGGTATAGGCACTTCAAGACTGAAGCAACTAGTGCACCGGAGTCCGCTCATGGGAGATTTAAAGATCTCATCCAGTCCGGTCAAGGAAATGTGGTTACGGTCACCGAGGCAATGGATAAATACTTTAAGGCTGATATCAATAGGATCAAGGTGGCTTTTGAGAAAATCTCAATGGAAAGGATGACTCAATTTCTTCGTTGTCGTAAGTTGCTCCAAGGAGTAGAATTCAACGTCTCTCATTGGGCAATAAAATATATGATGAGACAAATGGAATATGAGAAAAATCAAGGAAAACCGGGTGATGTGTGTATTTGTCCCGACATGTCCTCATTGGGGCTTCCGTGTCGCCATATGCTTGTGAAGTATGAAAAAGTGATACCTATTGAGGTTATTGATTCGTTTTGGAAGCAACTATCTTTCGACCCTCCCCCTTCGGGAGATCTCGGGAAATCTCCATGGGATACGAACGAAGCAAAGGAATTCTACAGCTTACACACGTGGCACCTCGGTAAGCCGGCAAGTCTTGTTGAGCCAACTAAGGCTAATTACTCGTCCATGGATCACACAAAGCGAAGATCCAGGAAAGGGAGATCCAATAGGTAGACCCCAAACTAAAACGTCAAGGAGAAAACAAAGGGTAGAATTGAAAGGAATGACTCAACGTGAAGAAGAACGCACAGCAAGTAAGAAACGAGATCTAACCGCAAGTGAGATTTCGGAACAAAGGTTCGTGGAAGCGCAGGTTCCAAACAAAAGAGGTAGGCCGAGGAAGGAACCGCTATCAAGTTAACAACAAAAGAAGGATTCCGTATCCACACCAAAAACCAACTCATCGGAGGTTCCAATGAAGAGGGGTAGGCCTCCAAAGGTATCAACATCAGGTTACAAAGAACAACAAGGTGAGCATTCCGAAGCCATACTCATAGTCGATCTAGCGGAGGTTCCAAGGAAAAGGGGTAGGCCACCAAAGGTATCAACATCAAGTGACAAAGAACAACAAGGTGATCATTCCGAAGCCATACCATTAGTCGATCTAGCGGAGGTTCCAAGGAAAAGAGGTAGGCCACCAAAGGTATCAACATCAAGTGACAAAGAACAACAAGGGGAGCATTCCGAAGCCCTAGACATAGTCGATCTAGCGGAGGTTCCAGGGAAAAGGGGTAGGCCACCAAAGGTATCAACATCAAGTGACAAAGAACAACAAGGTGAACATTCCGAAGCCATACCCATAGTCGATCTAGCGGAGGTTCCAAGGAAAAGGGGTAGGCCTCCAAATGTATTATCATCAAGTGACATAGAACAACAAGGTGACGAGGCAAAGTTGGTGACAAACCCAAGTGATATCAAAGTTGATGTAGTTTTAGTTCCAAGACGAAGGGGTAGGCCAAGGAAGTACGGACTCCCATCACATATCGAAGACAGTGCAAGTATAGAGATTGCAGAGGATGGTTTGGATACAATCAAGTTAGAAAAGGGTAATATGAAAATGTATAAGGATCACAGAACAAGTAGGATAATTAGAAGTTATCATACCAAGATACAGTCTTACATAGACCAACTTACTGAGGTTATTCGCGAGTATATTGTTTATACGGATGATGTCGATGGAGATGGAAATTGTGGCTATCATGCTGTGACAGAACAATTAGGAATCTTTAACACGGCGGTTAATAGAAGTACGACACCATGCCGATATGCTAAAACGAGGATGGCCGAACAACTTGTGAACAAGAGGAGCTTTTATGAACAATTGGTTGGTGTATGCGAGGGGTTTGATGTTATGCATTCTCAAATATTAGGGCCCGAGCAAGAGATGAACTTTCTACCTTCTCAATATTGGATGAGAATGCCGCTCTGTGGGCATCTAGTGGCGGATACATTTAGATGTGTTGTTCATTATTTTACCCCCACCGTAGAAGTAACATTTACCCCAAAGTGGCAAAAATGCGAAGGATCCCTTAAGAAGAGAAGAGTTGTTTTGGCGTTCCCCAAAAGGGAAGTGCATGGTATCGCTTTCACCATGATACCTTTCGACGAAGCAATTGACAGTCACGGAATCAGGCTCACATAATTTTCAACCAAAGCATATAGACCAGATTCCATTACTATTTCTTGGACCTCTTCACATTCATCGGACAATTTCCAACAATCCGCGGCTTGGTTTCGTCAAACACGCACATCCTTCGTATGATCCTACAATTAGAAGACAATACAATTAAGATATTTTACATAAATACAGAACAATACATATGCACAAGATAAAAAATACTTACATAGGTTTGATAGATAGTACGAGACCACGAGTGCTTGTATCCAAATAGTTTTTTCGGTTCCGGAACTTCACCTCAAATTATACCACGTTCAAGGTCAGGTATCATGTCATTAATATGAGGAAGATGGGAACCTTTAACTTTCACTTTGCCATTGCCCTTCTTGCCATTGCCTTGTGTTGGTTGTTGACTTGGACCACCAACTTCGCTTTGGCATGTTAATTGACTTGGAGGAACCACATTATCTTCATCCTCACTTTCCTCTTCATCTTGCTCATATTGATCATCGTGGTCACGGATTACAGCTCGACTATGGTCACCACCACTCTCCCAAATTATCCCTCTTGTCTCAGCCCCCAAACGCTTTTTACGACCTTCATCTTTCCCTCGAGGAGGGAGAGATTGAGGAGTATCAAGACCGTCCTTCCTTCTTCTCTTAGTGACAACATCTTTAGTTTTTCTTTTGTTAGCCTCCTTGGCTTTTGACCTATATCATAAAATCACACGAAATGAATGTGAGACAACTCACTTTCAATTTTTCCACCGGCATTGACTTACTGAAACAAAGCACGCCGGTTGTCTATTCCGGCATTAAACAATGACTGTCGACAATGCCGGTAATCATATGTAATTCTCCTGTATGTTTTTAGTCCACTACCGGCATTCTCGAAATAAATCAATTCCATGCCGTAACCTGGTGCCGACATTCAAATCAACCTAAAAATGTATGACGGTACTGGTGATAAATTCATAAACTCTCCTGTATGGTTTAACTCCACTACCGGCATGCTCGAATTTTCACAAAAGAATGTCGGTGCTATAAACCAGCATATAATGGAACCAAATGTCTATGCCGGTACTGGTGACAAATTCATAAACTCTCCTGTATGTTTATAGACCACTACCGGCATACACGAATAGTTATAAATGACTGCCGGTACCAAGAACCGGCAGGGAATTCGACCCAGATTCTATGTCGGTATCTAAAATTTAGTTTTTGGTGAATCTGCGGAGTGAAACCGGCATTGCATTCATCCTAGATTGAATGCCGGAAGGTAAAACCGGCACCCTATTCATACATATTTCAGTGCCGGTAATCACTGAAACTCAACTGTTTCAGTTAGGGTTTGCGATTATAACCTAAACCCATTGCTATAAATCGATTAAAACACTCATAAAATAGTTTAAAATCACTTACCTTCTCACAGAAGCCATGGTTGCGAGAGGTTGATTGTCTGAATCCGCTGCTTGTTTTTCTTCTTGCTCTTGAGCAATCTTAGCAATTCTTTGTTCCTGTTTTTGTTGAGCAATCGATTTTGAGTTCGATTGGGCATTCGTTTTCTTTCGTGGAGGCATTGTTTATGATTCGGGTAGGTTAATCGACGAAGAAATTTTTGAATCGACGAAGAAAGGATGAAGAACGATGAATTTTTTTTTTCAAAAACCTAAACGGTCAGTGCCAGTAGATGGAAGAATGGGGATATGTGTTTGGTTTTTAGATTTTAAGTTTTAGGGGAAAGGGTATACTAGTCTTTTCATAATGTTTTTTAATTAATCAAAGGATATTTTAGTATTTTCATACACAAAAATTACCCCTTAGCACACACCATGGGTTGGGGGAAGTAATCAATATCCCCAATTCCTTTTTTTATCCCCCAATTAATTGTTCTTTTTTTTCTGGTCACATATAATTTAGTAATTTTAGGATTATTTTGCTTTACAGGAAACATAAGTAGTCTCAGAAGATTACTATATGTCAGATATCATTTAATATAATGATTTATATATTTTTCACCCTATAATGGATCCACAAAATATAAATATTACTTTTTTACCCCGTAAAATGCTTTCTTTATAGAAATTCAAAAATATAAATATTAATTTCGGGTATTATTTAATATAGTAATTTATAGATTTTTCCTTGTAATGGAACCACAAAATATAAATCTGATTTTTCTACCCATAAACATGCTTGGACTTTTTGGGTTTTTATTATAGGTGTCCGAAATTAATATACTGTAGTACTTTTTTATATAGTTTTTGGATTTTTATCATTAATATTCAAAAATTAATATCGTCATTTTTAGGTTTTTTTAACTTAAAAACGATTCAGAAAATATAAATCTGGGTTTTTTACCCGTAAATATGTTTACTCGGATTTTTTGGATTTTGATCATAAATGTTTGAAATTAATATAATAATTTTCTTTATTTTCTGGATTTTTATCATAAATACTTGTATTTAATATAGTATTTTTTTAGAAAAATTCTACGGTCGTGATTTTAAAAAAAGCATGTAAACTTGGTGTAACCATACATAATAATTTTAGGTCATCGAATCAAAGATCTTGGCCATCTAGCGGTTAGACATATAAAATAATAAGGAGCGCTCGTCGAGTGTGTACCAATCTTTTTTTCTTTTTATTTTTTGATAAAAGAAAGATTCATTCAACTAAAGGAAAGAAAATACATTGTTCTGCTTACAAATAACTTCTAACCAACTTTCTTTTCTAGATTTCTCCCATAATCTAGAATCTATATGCACATTCGCATATGTAATAAAAAACTTGGCAAGATTGTCTGCTAGATTATTACACGATCTCCGAATATAAACAAAGGAAGGACTAGCAAGAAACTTAATAGATTTTTGAGCTTGTTGCAAAATGGCTCTCGAAATCCAATTAACAGCAAAAACGTTCTTCCTTAAACTGTTGATAACGTTCAGGTTGTCATTGAGGAAGACTAGTCTTTCATTTCTGGTAAACTGCCTCCATCTTGTTGTTGCTCTGCAAGCTCTGGATTCAGCTTCCTCTGGACTTGAACACCATCCTGAACCTCCTGTAAAATTGAGAAGGTAACCTTCATCATTCATTTCAATAATACCATAAGCAAATTTCTTAGTCTTGATATTAAGAGCCGCATCAAAGTAAATGTAAACATCCTCCTCCAGAATATCCTTTCTTTCATGCAAACAGTTAGGATGAATTATATCACACTGAGAAGAAATTTGTTTACTGTCTAAATACATAGTCTTACTGCCCAGAAATTGTGGACTGTCCTTTTTTAATGAATTCGATTAAATCATAAGGGTTAGGACAAACATTGTCAAAAACCACTTTACACCTATATTTCCAAATATACTAGAGAACGTAAGAGTAGAAATCTCTATTAACACCATCCTTAAGCCAAATAAGACACCAGTCCTTGTAAGACATATTAACAGCTTTATAAAACATAACATCAATAGATAAGCCCCTCCAAATAGCTTCAGTGAAAACACATTTAGTAAACATATGATCTATACTTTCACTGGCTAAACCATTACATAAGGGACACTGAATATCAATAGGGGTATATCTACCCAAAATTTCCTTAACAGGAAGACAATCACTTAAAGTTTTCCATAAGAAGATTTTAACTCTCGGCATAATATTAAGGTTCCAGATACCTTTCCAAGCAACATGAGTATTAACATGTTTTCTATCACATAAGAAGGTATAGGCAGATTTAACAGAGACCGAACCATCCCTAGTACATATCCATTTCATGGAATCCTTTTTTGTGTAATCCCTATCCGTATCAATCATTCTTATCTTACTGATAGTATCATTATCAAAGACATTTTGAATCAGACTGTAGTTACAAGCACCATTGTTATCTATTATATCAGAAACTTTTGAGACTATGTGCACACTATTACTGTTCTTTGGTTTAGGACACTCACCTTCAGGCATCCACTTACCTTCCCAGATATTTATTTCACTACCATTACCTATTAACCAGCAGTGATTCTCTTTGATAATATCTAAACCCTTACATATACTACTCCATACCCATGACTTAACATTTTTCTTCTTGTAATTAATGGGGTCATACTTAGGAAAATATTTATTTTTTAAAATGATGCACCAGAGTTTATCAGGATTTTCTATCAATCTCCACGCCAGCCTAGTGAGTAAAGCCAAGTTAAATTTATGAGGAATCTTGATACCTAACCCCTCACTAGTTTTGGTAGAACAAATGAAACTCCAAGCCTTAATGAATAGACCTCTATTACTTCTACGTTTTTTCCACTAAAAATCCCTTTGGATAACATCAAGCTTATCAAGAGTTTTTTTAGGAAGCAAAAAACACATCATTTGATACATGGGCATAACACTAGTCACTGAACCAATTAAAGTAGTCCTACCTGCTTGTGATAAAAACTTAGCTTTCCATCCTTGCACCCTATTATACACTCTATCTAATAAGTTCTGGTAGTTAAAACTCCTGGATCTATTAAAAAATAAGGGTGTCCCTAGATAAGTATCATTCTTAGTAATTCTGCCTACTTTAAGAAGAACAATTAATTGGGGGATAAAAAAAGGAATTGGGGGATATTGATTACTTCCCCCAACCCATGGTGTGTGCTAAGGGGTGATTTTTGGGTATGAAAAGACTAAAATACCCTTTGATTAATTAAAAAACATTATGAAAAGACCATTATACCCTTTCTCCTAAAAAATTAAAATCAAAACCAAATTCATATATCCCCCATTTCAGTACCGGCACTGACCTAGGGTTAGGTTTTGAAAAAAACAATTCGTCGTTCTTCATCCGTTCTTCGTCGATTAATCGTCGATTCAAAAATTTCTTCGTCGATTAACCTACCCGAATCATAAACAATGCCTCACGAAAGAAAACGAATGTCCAATCGAACTCAAAATCGATTGCTCAACAAAAACAGGAACAAAGAATTGCTAAGATTGCTCAAGAGCAAGAAGAAGAACAAGCAGCGGATTCTGGAAATCAACCTCTCGCAACCATGGCTTCTGTGAGAAGGTAAGTGATTTTAAACTACTTTATGAGTGTTTTAATCGATTATAGCAATGGTTTTAGGTTAGAATCGCAAACCCTAACTGAAACAGTTGAGTTTCAGTGATTACCGACACTGAAATATGTATGAATACGGTGCCGGTTTTACCTTCCGGCATTCAATCTAGGATGAATGCAATGCCGGTTTCACTCCGCAGATTCACCAGAAACTGAATTTTCGATACCGGCATAGAATTTGGGTCGAATTCCCTGCCGGTTCTTGGTATCGGCAGTCATTTATAACTATTCGTGTATGCCGGTAGTGGTCTAAAAACATACAGGAGAGTTTATGAATTTGTCACCAGTACCGGTATAGACTTTTGGTTGCATTGTATGCCGGTTTATAGTACCGGCATTCTTTTGTAAAAATTCGAGCATGCCGGTAGTGGACTTAAAACATACAGGAGATTTTATGAATTTGTCACCAGTACCGGCATAGATATTTAGGTTGATTCGAATGCCGGCACCAGGTTACGGCATGGAATTGATTTATTTCGAGCATGCCGGTAGTGGACTTAAAACATACAGGAAAACTTAAGAAATTTTCACCTAAACCGGCATAGATTTTTAGGTTGATTCAAATGCCGGCACCAAGTTACGGCATGAAATTGATTTATTTCGAGCATGCCGGTATTGGACTTAAAACATACAGGAGAATTACATATGATTACCGGCATTGTCGACAATCATTGTTTAATGCCGGAATAGACAACCGGCGTGCTTTGTTTCAGTAAGTCAATGTCGGTAGAAAAACTGAAAGTGAGTTGTCTCACATTCATTTCGTGCGATTTTATGATATAGGTCAAAAGCCAAGGAGGCTAACAAAACAAAAACTAGAGATGCGGTCACTAAGAGAAGAAGGAAGGACAATCTTGATACTCCTCAATCTCTCCCTCCTCGAGGGAAAAATGAAGGTCGTAAAAAGCGTTTGGGGGCTGAGACAAGAGGGATAATTTGGGAGAGTGGTGGTGACCGTAGTCGAGCTGTAATCCGTGACCACGATGATCAAGATGAGCAAGATGAAGAGGAAAATGAGGATGAAGATAATGTGGTTCCTCCAAGTCAATTAGCAAGCCAAAGCGAAGTTGGTGGGCCAAGTCAACAACCAACACAAGGCAATGGCAAGAAGGGAAATGGCAAAGTGAAAGTTAAAGGTTCCCACCTTCCTCATATTAATGACATGATACCTGACCTTGAACGTGGTAGAATTTGGGGTGAAGCTCCGGAACCGAAAACACTATTTGGATACAAGCACTCGTGGGCTCGTACTATCTATCAAACATATGTAAGTATTTTGTATCTTGTGCATATGTATTTTTGTGTATTTATGTAAAATATCTTAATTGTATTGTCTCTTAATTGTAGGATCATACGAAGGTTGTGCGTGTTTGCCAAAACCAAGCCGTGGATTGTTGGAAATTGTCCGAGGAATGTGAAGAGGTCCAACAAATAGTAATGGAATCTGGTTTATATGCTTTGGTTGAAAATTATGTGAAGACTGATTTCGTGACTGTCAATTGCTTCGTCGAAAGGCATCATGGTGAAACCGATACCATGCACTTCCCTTTTGGGGAGATGACCTTCATCCCTGATGATGCTCAGAACATTCTAGGCTTGAATGTTACCGGCAAATCAATTGCAGAAGGAGTTGAGTCTCTGGACCTAGAATGGTCGATGTTGCACGCTCTGACTAAGAAGTTGTTGGGTTGGGACTACAAAACTTTTGTGGAGAGATTTTATGAATCCAAGTCTGGTAGGACAAAGACAATCAAGTTGACGCTGCTTAAGAAGAAGTTTGAAAACATAAAATAAAGAAGTTTGGAGGATGGATGGGACCCTGAAGAAATTCGTTATACTGCCGCTGCATACCTGTTATACATCTTGGGCACTAGGGTAGAAACAGGGTTAGTGCGAACTACCTTCAGTACTTGGATCCATTGGAAGATGTCTATGGTTATTCTTGGGGCACCGCGGTAATGGCACATTTGATGATGGAGATGAGAAGGGCCTCTAAGGCTAAAACCAACCAATTTGTCGGGAATTTCACTCTACTGCAGGTAATTTTGTTTTTATACTTATGTTATTTATGTATATTGTTCACATGTACCCTTATCGTGAACTTAGAAACAAAAATTATTGCTTCACCTTGGAATAGGTGTGGGCTTATGTACACTTCCCCACCTTGTTCAAGGACTGGACCTCCTTGAATATCAAAGACCTTCCCGAACTCGATGCGCCTATAGCTATGAAATACGAGTTCAACAACACTCCGAAGCCCGGTAACATAGGTCGACTGATCGATATGAGGTTGGATTTGGACGCGATGAGTACCCAAGATGTTGTCTTCGACCCTTACAAGGAGGTTAGAGGAAACCGCCAAGTTTTGAGGTATGCTAACGTTGCATTCTACCATGGGCCGTTGTTCCACCCAAAAGGATACGTTATGGCCAATCCTACACGTGTGATGCGCCAACTTGGATTCAATCAATTATCAAATATCAAGACGGACTCTTTTCAATGTTTTGTTCTTGACCTTTCTCGGTGCTATTCAACTCCTAATTGGTTGCATGTAGAGTATGATCCAAAACCGGATCCAACAAATTGGAGGGATATGGAACCACGTCGTTTGGTAGATATTAGTCAGTGGGATAAGTGGGAGCTTGCGGAAAACGGTGATGAGGTTGATGCCAACTATATGGAAGATTACCTGCAATGGTCACATCCTTTTGTCGTCCGCCCGAATGACGTCCAAGTTCCACCCCAGAACACCCTCCCGTTCCAACTCCCGTATCGCCACCACCTACGATTGCCCAACTTAATAAGACCGTTGGATTGCTAGTAAGTATTGTTAATTATTTAGTCATTTAATGTATACATAATCTTATATTACCATATATATACTAATTATGTGTTGTATGTATGAAACTAGTGGCGTCGGCTTGGCAAGTTGAGGAAGCAGTTATGTTGCAAGTACGATGAAGGAGCGGGGTTATCCAATGAAAAGTGAAGGAAGTCGTGGAGAAGCTTGATAAAATTGAAGAAACCGACCCTAGTGCAAGGGATTTGTTCGGTGAAATTAGGAAGAAACCGACACAAAAGAAGCAAAAGACCAATTGATTAACTATTTAGTTGTGTTTCTTTTTCTGGATGGTGGTTGTTACGTCTTGAACAATTACGAACTTGTTTTCGTTTATACCTCATGGTTAACTCTTTAGTTGTTTGGTTTGCTTTTAGTTTATGTTATCAGGATTAAGAACATTTAAGCAGAATCCAGTTGTTTGGTTTGTGTTGAACATGTTTAAGTTTCGAGTGATTGCTTTATGTTGAACATGTTTCGGATCCCGGTGGTTATGACAGCCACACAAAACCTCATAATCCCAATTGTTCATGTCATTTAAACGGAAAACAAGCTTAAACGGGCAATCATTCTTCCTCGTACGAGTCTTGTATACCCTATTAGTCTTCTTTGGATATACATAATCCTTTCTCTTGTGGCTATTCTTGTCCTTGTATTTCCCACTTCTCTCGCAAGCCATCTCAAAACGCCTCTTTGAACGTTCGATATTCCTCACCAACACACACATGTTCTTAAGAGCCGTCTCTTTAGCCCAAGCGATTGCTTCATTTCGATCTATTATTCCCTACATAAGATAAATTTCACATTCATGAGAAGGTTCATTACTAGCAATCCATTAGTAAAGTATTCTTTGGTCACATACCGGAGGTATTTTATAGTATTCCGACATATCCCGATAAAGCGGCTTTGCATTTGTTGGATCAATATATGTCACCACCTAAAGATCGAACCAAAATTAGTTCCAAACGAAATTAAAACACTATGCCGGAAACAAGTACCGGCATGCTCGACCAATGTTCCGACATTAACGAACTTAGCCAAAACTGAAGACCAAATTTGAAACATATTCCGGCATACATTATTCATTAGACAACAACGCCGGAAAACAAGGTGCCGGCACTGTCGTAATTTATTGTCCCAAGCCGGTACACGTTACCGGCATTCCAATTAATTGATATGTAATGCCGGTATTTAGCTCTGGAAAAAATTTATTCCTGTATGTTTTTTTGTAGGTGCCGGCATTGTAAATTTTAAACTCAACAACGCCGGTTCCACTGCCGGCATTCTCGAAATTGATGGTACCACGCCGGTAACTGGTTCCAGCGTTGATGGTTATTAATTTTCCATACCGGTTTTTGGGTTTACATGGAAATGTTTCCTGTATGTTTTTCATGCAGTTCCGGCATGGTAACCTATCAATGAACCCATGCCGGTTTAATATTCCGTAGTATATTCCTTGGTAGGTAAAAAAGTTAACTGCATACCGGCATAGTTTTTTGGTAGAATACTATGCCGGATCAATATTCAAATTGGGGGATATCGCTTTACCGGCATGGTCGTAGTATGAATACCATGCTGGTAACGCGTCTGCTGGCATTGTATTCATACTACGACCATGCCGGCACCGAGGTTTTACAGTTGAAAAAATGGCGGGTTTAAAGAAAAAATTCGATATTTCAACCTCCTAGCAGCTTTACCTTTGTATTGGGGATGCTTGCATGTTGTGCAAGTTTACTTTATTGTGTAGCTTCTTCGAAAAACTCTCCATACTCGTCAAAATCATCATTCAAGGGTGTTGTCTTAACAAATATTTGCAATTGAGTGTTGTTGTCGTTAGCTCCTTGTTGTAGTAGAGCTAAAGATTCAGCAGCTGCAATTCTCTCCTCACAATCATCTTCCATTTTCACTAAAACATTTCCACTCAAAAATATTTTTCCCTCCTTCTACTCTCACCTCACTCACCCAAATTCAAATAAAACACACACTAATCATTTATCAAAAATCTTAAGATTTTACTAATTATTATTAATCACTAATCCTGATTAGTGAGGGGTAGATTAGGTAATACGTAAAATACTTAGATAAGGGGTGACCCCGAATTGATATCTGGAACCAGTTTTTGTCCTTTTCTTATATCCCACAATTCCTTTTTTTATCCCTCAATTAATGGTTCTTTAAGAATCCTAGCTAGTAATTTGCAATGCTTGTTTTCAACTTTTTTACTAAAGTACATTCCAGATTTCTGATAGTTTATGACTTGACCCGAGGAATCAATAAAAATTTTAAGGATATCTAGCAAATTCCTAGCTTGAACTATGCTAGCATCAGTGAATAGAAACGAGTCATACGCAAAGAATAAATGAGAGATTGGCGGACTCTTTTTGGTAGCTTTAACACCAGATAATTTACCACTAGATTCAGCATGAAAGAGTAATTGAGATAAAGCTTCCATACAAATGATGAAAATATAAGGCGACATAGGGTCACCCTGTCTAATTCCCCTGGTGGGAAAGAATTTTTCACCTGGCGAGCCATTCACAAGGACAGAAACAGAAACAGTGGAGATGCAATTGTATATAAGATCACAGAATTCGCTTGAAAAGCCAAATTTTTAAAAACGAAAATCACAAAGTCCCACTCAAGCCTATCAAAGGCTTTTGATAGATCAAGTTTTAGAGCCATGTGACCATTTTTCCTTTTACTAGTTTTCATAATATGAAGAATTTCATGCGCTATAACTATATTATCTGTAATCTATTAGGAATAAACGCAGATTGGTTTTGAGATATTATTTTATCTAATAAAGGTTTGATCCTATTAGCAATAATCTTAGTAACAATCTTATAAAGTGCATTTCTAAGACTGATAGGCCTAAAATCACTAGGATTCTTAGGAGCTTTAATTTTCGGAACAAGAGTAATATAAGAATGATTTATTTTTTGATTAAATCTTTTTTCCTTAAGACTTTCTGAACCCATATAACTATATCATCTTTAAGAAGGTCCCAATGCTGCTGACTAAAACCAGGGGGAAACCCATCTGGTCCCGGAGCCCCCCAAGCATTCATCATAAAAAGGGCATCTTTTATCTCAGTCTCACTAGGAATGTCATTTAGCTTATTGTTATCAGACAAACTAATGGATGGTTATAAATTTCGTTAAAAACAAAATTGATCTCATTTCCATTTGTATCAGCAATACTCTTAAAGTGATTAGTTAGCAGAGAACTTAAAGGTTGTTCATCTTCAACCCACAGGCCAGTACTATCTCTTAAAGTATGTATTCTATTATACCTATTTCTATCCGAGGCATACTAATGTAAGAATTTAGTATTACTATCATTTTCCTTAATCCATTTTTCTTTGACATGCTGACCCCAGTGAGACTTTTCTATTTCATACCATCTAGACATATCATTTTGCAGTTGGTCAATTTTAATTTTAGTTTCTAAACTATACTGTTTTTTATTCTCAGTTTCTAACTCCTCAAGAATATTAGATATATTTCTAAAAATGTTTCCAAATTCCTTTTTATTCCAGGTTCTAAGGTCAAATTCTAACGATTTTAGCACTTTAAACAGATTACTATTCTTTTACTTACTAGTTTGTATAGAATTTTCAATTATATTACTATAATTCTTATGTTCCATCCAACACTTCATATTCCTATATGGTCTCATGCATTTATCACTGTCCGGAATAGTTTCAAGTAAAATCGGAGCATGGTCTGAAACTACCCTAGTCAGATGTTTATTACAAGATTTAGCAAACAAATCCAACCATTTATGATTACCAAAGACCCTATCAATTCTCTCTTGTATGTGATGTTTAACTATTCTTTTATTTGTCCAGGTAAATGTAAGACCAGTAAAATTAACGTCAACTAATCCTAGAGTCTGAATACAATGAAAAACATAAGAAAAGCTACTAGTAGATGGACTATTCCCACCTTCTTTATCATCTTTGTGAAGGATGAAATTCATATCTCTTATAATAGCCCAAGGAGTATTCAAATCACTAATACTTTTTATAAAATCCCACTGCTCATTCCTAAGATTATTATCTAAATCTCCATACATGAAAGATATAAGAACACTCATATTTTCTTTAAAAACTTGAAAATGAAATATATTATTTTTAAAAGACAAGAGTTTTGCAGAGACTCCCTGGTTCCAAGCTATTGCGAAACCTCCAGATCTGCCAATAGATGGCATGATAAACCAGTCTTTCAAATTTAAGGTTTTAAAAAACTTTTCAACAACTGGTAAACTAACTTTTGTTTCATCCAGGAAAATCATATCAACATTGTGAGTTTTGTTTAAATATCTCAAATGGTCTTGCTTTAACGCAGACCTAATTCCTTGAAGATTCATGACAAGACTTTGAAATCATACCTATATTCTCTATTATCGCTTACCATATACCAGAAAAACATTCTTCTGTAATAAGGCAGAAAACTATCGATAATGCATTCAGTGACTATGCAAGTAAATATGGTTATACGACATATAATGCAGTTCAAAAAATCAAATTTCTTACTGGTTTGATAATACTTAATAATACCATTGAAAATAATATTTTGCCTACATTTTCTTTTAAGATTGACCCCAAATTTATGGCAATGCATCCTATAAGTATAAGAATAGTATATATCTCTGCAACTACACATTTTGTGCAACTCTATCTGATACACACCATTATAATTGACCCAGTAATGATACCACTTAAGTATGTTGAACAGCAAAGACATCATTCTAGTAAATTTTCTTTTCAAATAAGATTTATCTAGAAGCAAGAAAAACTTTAGATTTTGTATAATCCAATCAAAAACTTCATGTAAATTTTTTTTAAGACACAGATTAAGACATTGAGTTCTATGCATGGAATGAAACAAGCATCCAATTTCAATACGGTATACTATCTGAATCGATTGCGTATGATTTATAAACACACTCAAACTCTACATATTCCAGGGTAAACTCTTTAAATCATGCTCATGTGCTCTAATTCCCTGAAGATACCAGGATAACATCTTAAAGTCATCCCCATAATTAGAATCATCCATCACCATATTTGTAGAATATAATTTTTGATTGAAAGGTAAAAAATCTAATACATGAACATTAAGCATATATAATAGGCACTAAGCATAGCACCATTTTAAAGAAAGCTGAACTATGCTTAACAGATTTAAATAAATTGATTAACCAATCAATATTGAAGTAGATTAAACAAAAATTGTTTCGTAAATCAAGATAAAAAAGGTGATCAACTAATTTAGAAAAATTGTTAGAAGTAGGCTCTTTAAAAGTGAAGTAACCGAATAATACCTCAAGAGTTGCATTATTATCTTCAGGGGTAGCATTGTCAGAGCAAACACCAGCATTGGCCATCTCCATTGATATCACCTCACCATATTTTTCCGCTTCTTTCTCAATTATGCTCCAGAAAAGTGCATTCTCAGCCTTATCAGTAATTATCAAATCATTTTCCTTAGCAACCCCAGCCTTTCCAACTCCTCCAATTCTGTTCTTCTTATTTATCAAGACCCAATAATTCTCAATCTTCGATTCTGAGTAGTGATCAATAAGACAAAACCAGTTTTCTTGCCTTCTCTTAGGGAAACTTTCTTTTGGATTAGATCCACTGCTTTCAGTCATATGAGATTTTCCTTTGTCAATTTTAATTCTTCTTATTTCATCATTCAAGTTTTCTTCTATGCTAGTACTGCTTTTTTCTCCGGCATCACTAATAATACTAACATCAGAAACTCCTTCCTTATCACTTGCATCCCTTCTTCTGTCTCCAATAATACCAACTCATATCATCTCCATATTGTTGAAGCTGGAAATATCATCATCATTTAGTCTTCTCCTCTTTATGCCTCTTCTTTGCTGATTATCCTTATCAATTCCACTATCATATATTCTAATCCCAGCAGCTTCATTGGTTAAATTCTCCACCCCTGCACTTGTTTGAATATCCTCATTCCTTAGTTCCTCTTCTTCATTGTAGACAAAAATTTTGGGGAAATTTTTATTATAGATGCCTCTCCTAGCATTGCATTTCTCCTCAGAATGAGATGCATCAACATGTCAACACCTAAAGCATGTTTGATGTGGAACTTCCATAAAAAAGATTTTCACCTTAACCGTTCTCTGTCATTTGGATCAATAATGATGACTTTAACTTCATGGACATGAGACGTTCCATGTGAAATATCAGCTACAACATGAGCTTGATACTCTCCCCTATCATTCAGTGGACCAATCATATTAAGGACTTTTCCAATCTTGTCAGCTACTTGTTTCGCCACATATTGTTTTTCAACCAAGTCTCCCCTCAGAATAAAATTAACCAGTAATCTTGAGCAGAAAAATCTACATTCTCCACTTTAGTTTCATTGTTCCACATTCTCGTTGTCAGAAGGAAACCCTGAGCTCTGTTTGGAATTGAGTAGATTGCAGCAGCAAAATCCGCAACATTAGAAAATCTGATGATGAACACCCTTGGGTCTGCTATCTTCCTTACTATTAATCTTCCAGTTGGCTTCCAAGACAAATTCAATGCATGAACTAGTTCACCTGTTTTAAGGCCTCTAGGATCATCTCCTTTATTTATTTCCTTGAAAAGCTTCACAATAACTCTAGGAAATTTCCTGTTTTCAATATCCACAAGAACATTTCTAAGAAATTTAATATATTTCTTAACAAATCTTGTGATAGTCTGAGTTTCATCTTCTAAAATATTAATAAGATGAAAAATATAGTTCCTAGATGGAACATTAGACATGTTTACTAATCTAAAATTATATGAAAGCTTATGACTATATTTAAAAAGATAATGAAGGTAGTTTTTGTACTTGGTTTTGTAATCCTTTTCTGCAAGGTTTTTCTTGAATTGTTTTGTGTAAGAACCAAGTAAGTTGCTAGTGAATATATAGGCAAGTTTAATAGGAGTATATGAAACTTGTAAGTGTTTAAAAGGGGGTGACTGAGGAATGAAATGATTGTAAAAGCAGATTTTCTGTTTGCATTCAATCTTAGAACAGTAGTATCTGCAAAAATGTGCCACTTATAATGAAATTCTCTACATTCCTGATTCAAGTAAGTTACTAATGAATATATAGGCAATCTTAATGGAGGTATATGACACTTGTAAATGTTTACAAGGAGGTGACTGAGGAATGAAATGATTGTTGGAGCAGATTTTCTGTTTGCATGTAATCTTAAAACAGTAATATCTGCAAAATTGTGCCGCTTGTAATGAAATTCCCTGTATTCCTGATTCTTGAGGACAAAGTTTTGTTTTGTGATTTTTAGGAGAAACATTTCTACTCAAGAAAATTGACACTTGTAATAAGAGATCGTTATAAACAATGTTTTGATTTATATATTCACTGACAGGAACTGTATTGCTGATGCTAGCATTTTTCCTTGATGAGATCATCAAGTAATATATATGTCTGAAAGCAGAGATTACTTCAATTAAAAAATATTCTGGAGTTGTCTTATGGGGATTGTCCTTACTCAAGATGGTAGAAACTTTTCTTGCACCCAAAGTGTAAACTTTTTGTTGACCAGAGTGATTTTCGAAACACTGTAGCAAATCGCTCCTTCTCTGAACGGAGGTATTGACCGGAGATGGCCTCAACTGAGCATTAGCTCCAATAATGCTTTCCCTGCAGATACAGAAAAGCATACAAATGATTGTACAAAGGTTATAGATATGGTAATTACTCATAATAGGGAAATCGTTCGAAATCAATAGATTGAAAAATCAAAGGAGAAAAAGAAGAGAGAAAAAATTAAAAGGCAACTAAATGAAGAAAATCAGACGAATGAATAAGAATAAGATGTTTAAGAAAACCAATTGATTTTGAAAAAGCACTGAATCTAACAAAAAAGGGAAAAATAAATTCGAAGAAACCCTAGAAACCGATTCAGGGAGAACAAATTGGAGAAATTGAACAAATTTAAACAAGAAAACTAAATGAAATTCAATCTAGAAACTAAAGAAGAGAAGAAGGGTAATACAAGATGGAGATTAATTTAAGATTTCAGAGAAGAAATTGAAGAAATTAGATAGAAATCAAAAGAAATTCGAAACTGTGTTGACTCAGTGTTATCGCCGATCCTCAGAGCCCCTCATCGACATTAGTATTTTGTTAGCGGTCAAGCCTGTTCGAGTGTGTACCAATCACCTACGCAATCTACACCACACGTTCTTAGATCAACACACCATATTTCACGAAATTTCATCCGACGAATATGAATGGTTTTTCTTCGAGCCAATGAGAGCGCGCGGTTACGAACACCTTCCAATAGGAAGGAGGGTAAGCTCTACCAGTGCTACTTTTATTCTGGAGTGAGGGATGTGATTGAATTTTTAGGTTGTTGATTGCCACACAATGCAATATAAATCCATAACAGTTCCAATGGTTTTCTTTGCAATCAATTTACGAGCGTCTATATAAGAGATACAAATCACTCTACATCCCTGCACATACTCATATACTTTCATTTTTCGTGAAAAGGGGTAGCGAAAAAGAGACATCGACTATGACTTTTGAAGGAAATCACGGCAAAGAGGAAACAATCAAGGCTAGGGACAAGATAAGATTTTCAGTTTTCGCATTATAGGTTTACTCCTTCCATAAATGTTGTTTTAAATCATGGAGATGCGAAAGCTATGGACCAGATAAGGCGAAATCAAACGCCGACTAAAATTATTGGGCCCTGAAAATGCGAGGGAGGGGGGGGGGGGATCTAACAACCACACTCAATATTTCGTTTCGGCAATCTGTATAGACTAACTTCAATATATTTCCAAGAGAATCAACTATACAGTCATACTCAATCAAGGAAAATATATCCAAGAGTTATATCTCTATTTCTCAAATCAATCTGCAATCGAACAGATAGAAATCTGTGAGACGAATTAATATGAGAAATAACTTGGATGGTACCAAAGACCAATATCCAAGTGTCAATCAATTTATATCAATAACCAAAGGTTGGATTATCTAATTGATTGAACTACGTACAACCTGTGATATTTCAATTATATAAAAATATAATGCGGAAAAGAAATAACACAGACACCAGAAATTTTGTTAATGAGGAAACCGCAAATGCAAAAAACCCCGGGACCTAGTCTAAATTTGAACACCACACTGTATTAATCCACTACAGACACTAGCCTACTACAAGTTAACTTCAGACTGGAACGTAGTTGAGCCATAACCAATCTCACACTGATTAAGGTACAGTCACGTTCCTTACGCCTCTGAGTCTCAGCAGGACTCTACGCACTTGATTCCCTTAGCTGATCTCACCAATAACTAAGAGTTGTTATGACCCAAGGTCGAAGACTTGATAAACAAATCTGTCTCACACAGAAAAGTCTATTGAATAGATAAATATTTCTCCCATAGAAATACCTACGAGTTTTTGTTCCGTTTTTTGATAAATCAAGGTGAACAAGAACCAATTGATACCCCAGACTTATATTCCCGAAGAACATCCTAGTAATATCAATCACCTCACAATGATCTTAGCGAAACAAGATATTGTGGAATCACAAATGATGAGACGAAGATGTTTGTGACCACTTTTTATCTTACCTATCGGAGATTGAATCTCGAGAAAATCTTAGAGAAGATAATACTCAATACAAAAAATAAAGTAAGATCAGAACACGCAACTACAGAGAAAATAGTTGGGTCTGGCTTCACAATCCCAATGAAGTATTTAAGTCGTTAACTTATAATGGTTTTAGAAAAACCTAGGTGAAAGGATAAGTTTCCCAGTTGCTAGAGTTCTCCCTTATATAGTCTTCAAATCAGGGTTCGCAGTCAATGTTACCTTGGTAACAAAGCATTCAATATTTACCGTTAGATAAAAACCTGATTATATTCAAGCTAATATCTTTCAACGTTGGATTGAACTTAGCTTGTTATACACAAATGAAATTTTCCTTCATTTAGATATGGGTAACCGTACCTAAACGTGTACACTTGGTTGGCTCAACAATAGTTAACCGAAGTTAGCCATATGATCACTTTCATATCAGCCTTATTCATCTTTATCACAACTAGTTCAAATGACTCAAATGAAACTAGTTATAGAGTTGTTCAATTGTTTATATTCTCACCGAAGTATGCAAGACACAATTGAAGCAAAATCGATTTTGATTCACTCGAAAAATTCATGAACATTATAGCCACGGTTTGAAAAAGATTGCATTCCTTATTATATAAATGTATTTGTTCATGAATAAACCGATTTTGGAACATAACCCACTCAAGTATGCAAACAGGTACGCATACTTAGAGTTCCGGACTTGGTATGTCCGCCAGTATGCGAACGGGTACGCATACTATCGTTCACGACCAACTTCGTTGAATTAGTATGCAAACGGGTACGCATACTAAATTCCCGGAGTTGAGTTGTTAAGTCAGTACGCATGCATGTATGCATACTAAGTCCCCGGACTTCAACTATTAAACTAGTACGAATACGGGTATGCATACTATGGTTCACACACTTGGAGTAACATGCAACAGTTAGCATACAAGTACGCATATTGTGTTATATACAATCAATGGTTAATTGTTATAAACTCCATTTTAATCATTGAAACGTTCTTAGAAGACGAGAATAGACGTCTCACACAAACTATTAGCTTCAAGCAATTTTCAATTGATCAATAGATCAATACGAAACATTTTGAGTCTACAACAAATGACTGTCTCACACAAACCATGTAAGATGTTACCAGGCGATTTTCACATGATCATCTTTTGACTTTCGCCAAGAATAAAAGATGAACTTGGTTAAAGCGAAAGCTTACCAGCACATATTTCGAGAAATATGTAAGCGAGTTATACTCAGCTCGAAATATCAAATCTGTATAAAATAAAGTCTATATATCTATATGAATTTTGTCTCAATAGGAGATATAATAGAAATAAACTTCTGAGTGATAGATGAGTTCAAGTCTGCACATACCTTTTGTTGATGAAGTTCCACAAGCTCCCCTTAGTAGTTCTTCGTCTTCAATCGATGAACGCCGTGAAGTCTAAAGCTCAACTATACATTCTGTCCTAATCCGAGACATAGATATAAGTACACTAGAAATCAAGACTTATAGTTTTGGCAACTAAACTTGACAAATAAGCTTGAGATAGCAACGCTTGGGAGTTCGACCGAGCAGTACTCTAACAATCTCCCCCTTTGTCAATTTTAGTGACAAAATTATCAATACATATGGATTACAAAATAAATAAATTTTGTAGCTTCTCATCCAAATGCTTGATTTCCTTGGTTCTTCAACATTACTCGAAATCTTCGTCACTTCCAAGTACTCCAGTGATTCTGAACATGTTCAACTCAGCATCATAGTTGTTAAAGATCCATAGCCATAACAATAAGAAAACAATTGTTCTCAATTATTGTTATATAGTGTCATAATATTATTACACAACATCAAAGTTCAATTGTATCAAAACTTTGGCAATAATACTACGGTGATATGTTTCACTCCCCCTTAGTCAATACTTCATCTCACAATGATAACTACCCCCCTTACATAATGATCTATAAACCATATGTATTTGTAGTGTGAACTACACAATAATTCCCCCACTTTTTGTCAATATAAATTAGCAAAGGTACGAAAACTAGTGGTGTTAGACCACTTCTCGGTCGAACTCGCATGCGTTTCTATCTCAAGCATGTTTGTCAATGTTAGTGATCAAAACTATAAGTCTTGATTTCTAGTCTACTTATAGCTAAGTCTCGGACTAGGATAGAAAGTGTAGTTGAGCTCAAGAACTCCATGAAGATCATCATACAAGACGGAGAACTACTCAAGGAACTGGTGGAACTTCATCGACTAAAAGGTATGTGGAAACTTGAACTTATCTATCACTCAAAAGTTTATCTACTCTATCTCCTATCTTGAGACAAAAGTCGTTTTACTATATAGCCTATGATTATACACAATTGTTATTTCGAGCCGAGTTTATCTCGCTTATCTGTTTCTCGAAATATGTGTTGGTAAGCTTTTTCTTTGGCCAAGTTCATCTTTACTAGTGACGAAAGTCATGTTATGTTTCAATTACTTGAAAATGGCTTTGGCGAAAAATGGTTTGTGAATAACAATCATATAACGTCCTCTAAGAATGTTTCAATGATTGCAATGAGAGTTTAGATTATATAACCATGGTTGAATATAAACATTGTGAGGTAACTCATACATGTATAAGTCTTTATTCCTTGAACAAAAGTATGCGTACTTTGCTGATCAGGAAAACCAGAACTAGAGTCCGCATACAGTCGGAGGTTCTCATCCCGAGAATTTCTGCTGGAGTTTGTGAATTTAAAACAAACTTATTCCGGGTACTTAAGTCCGCGAACCAGTCCGCATACTTAAGTTGGTTATTTTCTAAAAATGATTATTCGTGAACTTAAACTTATATAAACTAAGGAATGCAAGTTTGCAAACCGTGGCTATAAAGTTCATAAATTGATTCGCGTGAATCAAATCGTTTTTGTTTCAATTGTGTCTATGATAAAGATCTAATCAATTGAACAACTCTCTAACTAGTTCATTTGAGTCATTTTAACTAGTTATCGTAAAGAAGAATATGGTTGATATGAAAGTGCTCATATGGCTAACCCTTTGATTAACTACTGATGAACCAACTAGATGTACATGTTTGGGTAAGGTTACACGAACCTAAATGAACATGAATTTCATTTGTGTGTAACAAGCTAAGTTTCGATCTAACGGTTGAAAGATATTAGCTTGAATCTAATCAGGTTTTCATCTAACGGTGTATATTGAATGCTTTGTTACTAAGCTAACATTGATTGCAAATCCTGATTTGAAATATTATATAAGGGAGAACTCTAGCAACTGGGAAACCTAATCCCCACACCTCCTATGTGATACTAGTTGTATTAACTAGAGTCGATTCTCCTTTAACCTTAGGTTTCTACCGAGACCCTGTAGGTTAACGACTTGAAGACTTCATTGGGATTGTGAAGCCAGACCGATAATACTTTTCTTGTAGTTGTGTGATCTGATCTTGTTGTTTCTATCGTACTAAGTAAAATTGTAAGAGTGGCTTGAGATTGATTTCTCCGATAGGCAAGATATAAAAGTAATCACAAACACTTTCGTCTCATCGTTTGTGATTCCACATAACTTGTTTCGCTAGTCGATTAAGTTTATTGTGAGGTGATTGATAATACCAGGTTGTTCTTCGGGAATATAAGTCCGAATTATCAATTGGTTCCTGTTCACCTTGATTTATCAAAAGATGGAACAAAAACTTGTAGGAATTTCTGTGGGAGACAAATTTATCTATTACCGTAGACTTTTCTGTGTAATACAGATTTATTTATTAAAGTCTTCGACTTTGGGTCGTAGCAACTCTTAGTTGTGGGTGAGATCAACTAAGGGAATCAAGTGCTTAGTATCCTGCTAGGATCAGTGACGTAAGGAGCGCAACTGTACCTTAGATCAGTATGATATTGATTGGGGTTCAACTACAGTCCAGACCGAAGTTAGTTTGTAGTAGGCTAGTGTCTGTAGAGGCTTAACACAGTATGTGTTCAATCTGAAATAGGTCTCGGGGTTTTTCTGCATTTATAGTTTCCTCGTTAAGAAAACTTCTGGTGTCTGTGTTATTTCTTTTCCCCATTATATTTTGTTATATAATTGAAATATCACAGGTTGTGCGTTGAATCGATCAATTGGGAAATCCAACCTTTGGTTGTTGATTGAAATTTATTGATCCTTGAACATTGGTCTTTGGTACCGTTCAAGTGATTTTTCTTGTATTCAATTAGACTCGCAGATTTCTATTTGCTTGAGTAAGTATTGAATCGAGAAAGAGAGATATAACTGTTTGATATACTTTTATTAAGATTGAGTCCGACGGTCTAGTTGATTCTCTTAAAAGTATATTGGAGTTTTCCATACAGATTGTTAAGTGAAATATTGGGTGTGGTTGTTAGACTGCCGTTTTTTCAATTGGTATCAGAGCAGGAAAACACGTTTAAAGACCTTGCAAGTCTGTGTTTGTAGCAATCTGAGTCTGTGGACTGAATCTTATCTCTGGCATATACGCATACCAAAATTCCATCCGAATATTTTAACTATGTCAAATATCTTGGGGATCACCTCAAAGGATTACTCCTTGGCTGATTCTTCCGAATCCCGAGGTAAAAGAAAAGATCTATCAAATATTGATATCAGTTCCTCCAAAGAGACAGTTGACACTATCACAAAAGCTGAAAAGGAGCTCACCAAAATCTCAAAAAATTGGACTAAGACTATTAATTTTCATAATCATGCTCAGCTCATTGATGAATTTGAAAAGTCTCTTGGTCGAGAACGTGAACTCTATAATATCATTGAGTCATTCTCTAACAATATCGAAAAACTTCTTCAAGAAACTTCTCTACATCGTGAAAAGATTAGTGTTCTTGAGGATATTGTCAAGAAAGATTCAATTAGAGAAAAACGTTTGATCAAGACGCATTCATCAGAAATAAACAACTATCGTGTTGAAAAAGAGAGACTTGTTGCGTCTTTGCAACTTTCCCAAGAACAATGTGACGCCTTGAAAAAGTAAAACTCTATGTTGACGATTAAGTTATCCTCTACACCTTCTCTTGATACTCACAAGGTTTTACCTCGTGTAAAGAAAGATTCCTACAAGGAAGCACCTACTGAGAATCACTTGCAAAATGTGCATGTGAAGGATGAAGGTTTGGATCAAGGCAATCATGTCTCAATTTAACGATATTGTTCATTCTGTGGGAAATAGAATCACCATGCTCTTCATTGTTTTATTCGAAGGAAACAAATTTCTAATCTCCATAATTTGCTTCTTTCTACTGTCAATGGAGTAAATCGTCTGAGGACATCTACAGTGAATCTCTTGACAACAGAAAACCAGAAATCTTATAAAAATGATCTCTCTTCAAGAAGTCATCACAGGTTGCATGTTCCTCATTACGTTTCAAACTCTTGTGCTACTAATGAAGACTTTCCCTGTGTCTATAAGATCAAGTCTGGTAAGTCTAGATCAAGAAAATGGAAACCCTCCAAATTTCCTTTTCTGGAACCTATTTCTAGAGGTCCTAGACTCAGTCCTCAGAAAAATCCTTCAGATGAACTATTGAAAAGGTTTATGACAAATTCTTATGGAATAGGTTATAATCGATGGAAAGGAGGTAACACACAAGTAAAACATTCAAAAAACTTGTACAACCCTTCTCCCATGATTCGTAGTGAGATCACTTCTCACTCTATTACTTGACTCTAGGTAACCTCATCCTTGAATCTATCTTGAGAGGTACAAGAATGATTATTATGGGAGTCTCAAGAGTTGTTGTATATTTTTGTGTTGTTTTCTTTTGTCAATTAATCTGAGATATGCTTCCATCATAACTCAGGCTCTAATTTAAAGATTATTGAGCTATATTGACAAACATTGTGTTTTTTCCCTTATTAAATTTATTTTCATCTTTTTACTAGTAAACGGTCCGTGTACCTCTGTGTCCTACTCTTGCAAGTTCATAAGGTTTCCATAACAAGAGCTCCTTATCCTGTTGATAAACACATATATATTCTATATATTGTGTTATTCCATACCTAACAAAAAAATTCATATGGAGAACTCTGCTTTTTCTCAATAGGTTCTGCATCTTAATATGGAGGAAGACACTTAAGGACGTGAGTCAATTCAAGAGCTGGTTCTAAAGAAGATGCTTGAAAGAAAGGATCACAACTCTTGGATTGATGATTCTGTCAAGGATTTAACTCGTTTTCAGAACGATTCAAAGGTCGATCTTGCAAATCTTCAACTGCAAATAAACCAACTCTTAGATGGTCAGGCCAAAATCCTTGCAAATCAGAATATTCTGATACGGAATCAAAAGAAGCTCATCATGGACTGTGTCAAGGCTAGACAGCTTGCTCGGGTTGTTGATCGTAAAGTTAGTGTTCTAACTCATGAACATGGTGTGTCTACAGTCAAGAGAGTAAAGGAAATAAGTGATACCTTCTTTGACGGATTCATTGAAAGGTATGAGGTTCCCAATGAACTGTGATTTTATTTTGTCTAGTAAATCTTCTTATGAGAATTTTATTCTTGTGTTTTTAGGAAGAATAACTAGAGTGTGGAATAGCCATTATTGTGATTACACATAGTTATGTCCAATGTTTTCATATTTATTTTTTAGATTTATTTGATTAAATTCTAAAAAGTTGTTTGGAAGATGATTTTTGCAGTATTAATCTTTATGGGTTTATATATTGAAATATGTTATGGGATATGTGTGTTTGCGTCCGTGAACTATGATTGTCCCATACCTTGTCAAGAGTTAAGTCTTTCATATGTCGATATGCAAGTATTGATAAAATAATGAATGAACTTTTGACATGACAAAAGTTTTAAGCCTATTATGTCATTATGCAAGTATTGATGGAAGATAGGATGAACTTTTGTCTACGAGGATTATGTCCATTGTATGTCATTGTGCAAATAGTGATGGAAAATAGAATGAATCCTTGTCTATTCCGCAATATTGATCTTCCCTGATCCATATTCTTTATGTATATATTGTGCGGCTCCGTAAGTTCTCTTATGTTGAGCATTTTCGATTAAATTAAGCATGGGTTTTCTTGTGGTTAATTTAATTGAGTATTTTTGGATTCAAATTCATATTCGTATGTGATTTGTTATGTCCAAAGAAATTCTTCTTTTCTTGTGAAAGTAAGGTGGCTCTTGTTGTTCTTTCGGGAATGACAATTTATGGGAGAGAGTTCTTAACTGAACTTGTGCTTAATTGCCAAATCTTTGTGGAGAGTGCGGCTGTGGAATATTATATATCTTGTATTTTTATAAACTCCTTGATGAAAGCATTTAGCTTCGGCTATATGATTGCATCTAAAAAGTTGATATGTGCTTTCTTTATGTCATGAAATGTCTCTATGGAAATTTCATTAGGATCCCACTAGCTTTCGTACCTTTGCCAATTTTATTGACAAAAAGGGGGAGAATTAATGTGTAGTTAACACTACAAATACATATGGTTTACGTATCATCATGTAAGGGGGAGTGATTTCCATGTAATATGGAGTATTGACTAAGGGGGAGTGATACATATCACCATAGTATTGTTGTCGAAGTTGTAATACAATTGAACTTTAATGCTATGTAATAATATTATGACACTAGGAACAATGATCGAGAATTCTTGTTTTCTCATTGTTATAGCTACGGATTTTCAACAACGATGATACTAAACTTACAACCTTTGGAATCATTGGAGTACTTGGGAGTGACGAAAATTTCGAGTAATGTTGAAGAACCAAGAAGATCAGGCATGTGGAAGAGAAGCTACAAAGTTTATTTATTTATTTTGTATTCCATGTGTATTGATAGTTTTGTCAGTAAAATTGATAAAGGGGGAGATTGTTAGAGCACTGCTCGGTCGAACTCGCATGCGTTTTTATCTCAAGCATGTTTGTCAATGTTAGTGATCAAAATTATAAGTCTTGATTTCTAGTCTACTTATAGGTAAGTCTCGGACTAGGATAGAAAGTGTAGTTGAGCTCAAGAACTCCATGGCGATCATAATATAGAAGACGGAGAAATACTCAAGGAACTGGTGGAACTTCATCGACTAAAAGGTATGTAGAGACTTTAACTTATCTATCACTCAAAAGTCTATCTACTCTATCTCCTATCTTGATACAAAATTCATTTTGCTATATAGACTATGATTACACACATTTGCTATTTCGAGCCGAGTTTATCTCGCTTATCTATTTCTCGAAATATGTGTTGGTAAGCTTTCGCTTTGGCCACGTTTATCTTTACTAGTGACGATAGTCATGTTATGTTTCAATTACTTGAAAATGGCTTTGACGGAAAATGGTTTGTGAATAACAATCATATAACGTCCTCTAAGAATTTTTCAACGATCGAAATGAGATTTTATATTATATAACCATGGTTGGATATAAACATTGTGAGGTAACTCGTACATGTATGAGTCCTTATTCCTTGAACCAAAGTATGCGCACTGTCGGAGGTTCTCATCCCGAGAATTTCTGATGGAGTTTGTGAATTGAAAACAAACTTATTCCGTGGTACGCGGACTTAAGTTGATCATTTTCTAAAAACAATTATTCGTGAACTTAAACTTATATAAACTAAGGAATGCAAGTTTGCAAACCGTGGCTATAAAGTTCATGAATTGATTCGCGTGAATCAAATCGTTTTTTTTTTAATTGTGTCTATTATAAAGATTTAAGCAATTGAACAACTCTCTAACTAGTTCATTTGAGTCATTTGAACTAGTTATGGTAAAGAAGAATATGGTTGATATGAAAGTGCTCATATGGCCAACCATTTGGTTAACTACTGTTGAACCAACTAGATGTAAATGTTTGGGTACGGTTACACGAACCTAGATGAACGTGCATTTCATTTGTGTGTAACAAGCTAAGTTTCGATCTAACGGTTGAAAGATATTAGATTGAATCTAATCAGGTTTTCATCTAACGGTGAATATTAAATGCTTTGTTACCAAGCTAACATTGATTGCAAACTCTGATTTGAAAGACTATATAAGGGAGAACTCTAGCAACTGGGAAACCTAATCCCCACACCTCCTGAGTGATACTAGTTGTATTAGCTAGAGTCGATTCTCCTTTAACCTTAGATTTCTATCGAGACCCTGTAGGTTAACGACTTGAAGACTTCATTGGGATTGTGAAGCCAGACCGATACTACTTTTGTTGTAGTTGTGTGATCTGATCTTGCTGTTTCTATCGTACTAAGTACAATCGTAAGATTGGCTTGAGATTGATTTCTCCGATAGGCAAGATATAAAAGTAATTACAAACACCTTCGTCTCATCGTTTATGATTCCATAATAACTTGTTTCGCTAGTCGATTAAGTTTATTGTGAGGTGATTGATAATACTAGGTTGTTCTTCGGGAATATAAGTCAGGATTATCAATTGGTTCTTGTTCACCTTGATTTATCGAAAGACGGAACAAACACTTGTAGGTATTTCTGTGGGAGACATATTTATCTATTACCGTAGACTTTTCTGTGTGATACAGATTTGTTTATTAAAGTCTTCGACTTTGGGTTGTAGCAACTCTTAGTTGTGGGTGAGATCAGCTAAGGGAATCAAGTGCGTAGTATCCTGCTGGGATCAGAGACGTAAGGAGCGCAACTGTACCTTGGATCAGTGTGATATTAATTGGGGTTCAACTACAGTCTAGACCGAAGTTAGTTTGTAGTAGGATACCGTCTGTAGCGGCTTTATACAGTGTGTGTTCAATCTGGACTAGGTCCCGGGGTTTTTCGGCTTTTGCGGTTTCCTCGTTAAGAAAACTTTTGGTGTCTGTGTTATTTCTTTTCCGCATTGTATTTTGTTATATAATTGAACTATCACAGGTTGTGCGTTGAATCGATCAATTGGGAAATCCAACCTTTGGTTGTTGATTGATATTGATTGATCCTTGAACATTGGTCTTTGGTACCGTTCAAGTGATTTTTCTTGTATTCAATTAGACTCGTAGATTTCTATTTTCTTGAGTAAGTATTGAATCGAGAAAGATAGATGTAACTCTTTGATATACTTTTATTAAGATTGAGTCTGATTTTCTAGTTGATTCTCTTAAAAGTATATTGGAGTTTGTTCATACAGATTGCTAAGCGAAATATTGTTTGTGGTTGTTAGACCCCCGCTTTTTCAAGTGGGATCATAATGAAATTCTCATAGGGATACTTCATGACTAAAAGAGAACATATCAATTTTGTTTCGATGATTTCACACAGTCGAAACTTAATGTATTCATCAAGGAGTTTATAAAGATACAAGAAAACTCCTACAATATTCTACAACCGCACTCCCCACAAAGATTTGATATTTAAGCACCAGTTCAATTAAGAACTATCCCCCATAAAATGTCATTCCCGAAAGAACAACAAGAGCGACCTTACTTTTGCATGAAAATAAAGATTTCTTTGGTCATTAACAAATTACATGAAAACATGAATTTGTATCCAGAAAACTCAATTAAATTAATCACAAGAGACCCCATGATTAATTTAATCGTAAATGCTCAACATAAGAAAACTTACGGAGCAATACAATATTTTCACATAGAAGTTGATCAGGGAAAGATCAATACTGCGGAATATTCAAAGATTCATTTTATTTTTTCATCAATATTTGCATAACGATATCATAGACTTAATTTTTGCAAATTAAAAGTTCATTCTATTTTCCATCAATATTTGCATAATGACACAATAGACTTGCCTTTTGACATATATGGGACAATCATAGTTCACGGATGTAAACACACATATCCCATAACATTATTTGCATTATATAAAACCAATAAAGATTAATACTTCAAAATCATCTTCCAAATAAAATTTACAATTTAAATAAATAAATCTAAAAACATTGCAAGATGAAAATCGTTGGCAATAGCTATGTGTAATCACAATATTTGTTAGTCCAAACCCTAGTTTTCCTTCTTAAAAACAAGAATAAATTCTCATAAGAAGTTTCTAGACAAAATCAACTTTCTTTGATAACTTCATACCTTTGAAAAGCTCCATCATAAAAGGTATCACTGATATCCTTGATTCTTTTGACCGTAGAAACTCCATGTTCATGTGTTGGAACATTAACTTTTCGATCAATAATGCGGGCAAACTTCCTAGCTTTGACACAGTCCACGATAAGTTTCTTCTGATTCCCGATCAAGATCTTTTGATTTTCAAGGATTTTGGTATGACCATCAATAAGCTGATGCATTTGCAGTTGAAGATTTGCAAATTCGACCCTAGAGTCATTCTGAAGAAAAAAAATCCTTGAGAGATTCTCCAATCCAGGAGTTGTACCCTTTCCTTTCAATCATCTTTTTCAAGACAAGTTCTTGAAGTGAATCACATCCTTTAACATCTTCTTCCATCTCAAGATTCACCACTTCCTGAGGTCTTGAGGAGTTTTCCATTTCTTTTTATTATGGAAGGGGAAAAATATAAAATATATATGTTTACGAACAAGAGAATGACACCATTGTTAAGGAAACCTTAAAACTCCCAAGAAAGACACGGACGTTCATGGAACTGTTATGAAAGGTCCATGGATATGAAAAGATACAAGAATAAGGAAATACTCTATGTTTTCAGATATTTCTTACCTTCATAGCTCAATAACTAAAAGATTTAATCAGAGCAAAAGGAAAAGATACATTAGTTACAAGGAGTCAAGAATTGACTCAACCTTCACAAAAGAAGAAAACAACAAAATCAAACACAAGACAAATGGTAACCTACGGTAAACTTGAGCATCTCGCAAAATTCATCCTTGCAATCCTCAAGTTAGATACAAGGATGAAATTACCTAGATCTAGGTAGCAAGGTGAGATGTAATCCCGCCATGAACAATGAGAGATGAATTGTAGATACCATCTAAATGTTTAAGCCTTGTATTCCTTACCTTCCTTCGGTTATTTATTATTCCAGAGAAATAAGACATAAACCTTTTTGAATATCCATCAGAAAGATTTTCTGAGGATTAAATCTAGGACCTCTAGAAATTGGTTCTAGAGGGTCAGAATTGAGCAAATTCCATCTTCTAGACTTAGGTATACCAGACTTCTTCTCATTAGCACTTGGAATGTGTACATTTGTAGTGTAAATATTAGCACCATTAAGAGGGACATGATTCCTGTAAATATTTCTAGAAGAATGACTTTGAAAACCTTATGCATGAGAATTCTGGTTTTCTACAGGCATAAAATCCATTGTAGATGAATCAGACAATTCACTTTGTCAACAACAAAAAGAAGTAGATTTTGAAGATCAGAAATTTGTTTCTTTCTAGCAAAACAATGTGAATCATAATGATTTCTTTTCCCACAGAAGGAACAGGTTCGTGGAAGAGAAACATCGGAAGAAGCCTGTTTTAAATTAGAAGTTTTATTAGAAGACTGCAAGTCATGAGAACCTTTCTTAGCATATGCTTTCTTTGGAGTAATTTTCTTTGCGTACTGTAATCCCATATGAGAATTAGCGATTGACACAAAAGATGGTTTCCTCATTAAAACAAAGATTTCCTTTCCAAGGATTTACGCTGCTCCTGGGCTAGAAGAAGTGAAGCAACCAGTTTCTCTTTTTCAACACGAATACTTTTCAGATCTGATGAATAAATCTCGATCAAACATTTTTATCTAACTGAATCTTCTTTAACAATATCTTCAAGAACACAAATATTTTCACGCTGTAGAGTAGTTTCTTGAACAAGATTTTCGATATTGTTAGAGAAGGACTCAACGATACTGTAGAGTTCCCGTTCTCGATCAAGAGACTTCTCAAGTTCATCAATGAGCTAACCATGTTTTTCTTCAAGAGACATTAATTTAGAACCTTGAAATTCAATAATCTCACAGATCTTTTTAAAGTTCAAGTGAGTTCCATTTCAGCTAAGGAATCTGATAGCAGCAATTTTCTACCTCGGGATTCGGAAGAATCATCTAAGGATTTATCCTTTGAGGTAATCCAAGACATTTTTCATAATCAAAAACTTTACAAGACATTTTTGTATATGTAAGAATGAGACAATCTTCTGTCCACATATTCAGATTGCTACAAACACAGACTTATAAGGTCTTGAACGTGTTTTCCTGCTCTGATACCAATTGAAAAAACGGGGGTCTAACAACCACACCCAATATTTCGTTTCGGCAATATGTATGGACTAACTCCAATATATTTCCAACAGAATCAACCAGACAGTCAGATTCAATCAAGGAAAATATATCCAAGAATTATATTTATTTCTCAAATCAATCTGTAATCGAACAGATAGAAATTTGTGAGCCGGATTAATATGAGAAATAACTTGGATCGTACCAAAGACCAATATCCAAGTGTCAATCAATTTATATCAACAACCAAAGGTTGAATTATCTAATTGATCGAACTACGCACAACCTGTGACATTTCAATTATATAAAAATATAATGCGGAAAAGAAATCACACAGACACCAAAAATTTCGTTAACAAGGAAACCACAAATGCAGAAAAACCCCGGGACCTAGTCCAGGAAAACCGCAAAAATTTCGTTAACGAGTAAGCCACTACAGACACTATCATACTACAAGTTAACTTCGGACTGGAATGTAGTTGAGCCCTAATCAATCTCACACTGATTAAGATGCAGTCACGTTTCTTACGCCTCTGAATCCCAGCAGGACTCTACGCACTTGATTCCCTTAGCTGATCTCACCCACAACTAAGAGTTTCTACGACCTAAAGTCGAAGACTTGATAAACAAATCTGTCTCACACAGAAAATTTTATTGAATTGATAAATCTGTCTCCCATGGAAATACCTACGAGTTTTTGTTCCTTCTTTTGATAAATCAAGGTGAACAAGAACCAATTGATACACCGGACTTATATTCCCGAAGAACATCCTAGTAATATCAATCACCTCATAATGATCTTAATCATATGGTAGCGAAACAAGATATTATGGAATCACAAACGATGAGACAAAAATATTTGTGACTACTTTTTATCTTACCTATCGTAGATTGAATCTCGAGCAAATCTTAGAGAAGATAGTACTCAAAAAGAACAAAGTAAGATCAGAATACACAACTACAGAGAAAATAGTTGGGTCTGGCTTCAGAGTCCCAATGAAATATTTAAGTCGTTAACCTATAATGGTTTTAGAAAAACCTAGGTTAAAGAAGAATCGAATCTAGCCGCAACTAGTATCACACAGGAGGTGTGGGGACTAGGTTTTCAATTAATAGAGTTCTCCCTTATATAGTCTTAAAATCAGGGTTTGCAATCAATCTTACCTTGGTAACAAAGCATTAAATATTCACCGGTAGATGAAAACCTGATTAGATTCAAGCTAATATCTTTCAACCGTTAGATTGAACTTAGCTTGTTATACACAAATGAAATGTGCCTTCATTTAGATATGGGTAACCGTACCTAAACGTGTACACTTGGTTGGCTCAACAATAGTTAACCGAAGTTAACCATATGAACACTTTCATATCAACCTTGTTTATCTTTATCACAACTAGTTCAAATGACTCAAATGAAACTAGTTATAGAGTTGTTCAATTGTTTATATTATCATAGAAGTATACAAGACACAGTTGAAACAAAATCAATTTTGAACTCGAATCAATTCATGAACATTATAGCCACGGTTTGCAAAAGATTGCATTCCTTATTATATAAATGTATTTGTCCATGGATAAACTGATTTTAGAACATAACCCACTCAAGAATGAACGGGTACGCATACTTAGAGTTCCGGACTTGGTATGTTCCGCCAGTATGCGAACGGGTACGCATATTGTCGTTCAAGACCAACTCAGTTGAATTAGTATATGAACGGGTACGTATACTAAATTCCCGGACTTGAGCTGTTAAGCCAGTACGCATACGGGTATGCATACTAAGTCCCCGGACTTCAAATGTTAAACCAGTACACATACGGGTATGCATACTATGGTTCCCGGACTTGGAGTAACATGTAATAGTTAGCATAAAAGTACGCATCTATGCTATATCCAATCAATGGTTAATTGTTCTAAACTCCATTTTAATCATTGAAAAAATAATTCTTTGAAGACGGGAATAACTGTCTCACACAAACTATTAGCTTCAAAGCAATTTTCAAGTGATCAATAGATCAATACGAAACATTTCGAGTCTACATCAAATGACTGTCTCACACAAATCATGTAAGATGTTACCAGGCGATTTTCACATGATCATCTTTTGACTTTCGTCAAGAATAAAAGATGAACTTGGTTAAAGAGTAAGCTTACCAACACATATTTCGAGAAATATGTAAGCGAGTTAAACTCATCTCGAAATATCAAATATGTATAATGTAAAGTCTATATAGTTATAAGACTTTTGTCTCAATAGGATATAGAATAGAAATAGACTTTTGAATGATTGATGAGTTCAAGTCTCCACATACCTTTTGTTGATGAAGTTCCACAAGCTCCCCTTAGTAGTTCTTCGTCTTTAATCGATGAACGCCGTGAAGTCTACAGCTTAACTACACATTATATCCTAATCCGAGACATAGCTATAAGTAGACTAGAAATCAAGGTTCTGATCCATGTTGCTGCACAAAACCCAACTGCTTTAAATTTTGAATGTAGGCATAAGAGCATCTGGCTCTTGATAATTGATTTTGCTTGTTTTCTTTTTCTTCTGGATTTTCTTTCATCTTTTTTATCATGTTAAACATTAACTCTTGGAATGTAAAAGTTTTGAGAAACTCTAAGAGAATGGGGATCATTAAAAGGTGAATTGCTACACAGAATCCTGACCTTATTGTCTTTCAAGAAACTCTTTTGGAAGCCTTGTTTGATTCTATGGTTTCACAAATTTGGGGAGGTGGTGCTAATAGTTGGTTGTCTTTAGACTCTATTGGTAGGTCAGGTGGTATTTTAATTATATGGAATCCTAATAAATTAAGCATGAAATCCCACATTATAGAGACTTTCAGCATTAACGTTCAGTTTAGGAACCTTATTGATAATTTCAGTTGGTTATTCACTGGTGTGTATGGCCCTTATAAAGTCTTGGAAAGGAGGAGAATGTGGAGTGAACTGAGTCTTACAAACACTATCTGAATCTTCTTTTGTGCATAGGAGGAGACTTCAATGAAGTCAAATTAATGATTTAAAGAAAAGGCCGTAGTAATATTTCAAGAGGCATGAAGGACTTCAGTGATTTTTTTGATGTGAATGACCTAATTTACATCCCTATTAATGGTGTTAAGTATAGTTGAATTAAGAAGGGATCTCTTTCTTCAAGAATTAAAATTGGCACGTTCATTGTTCCGGTTACTTGGGATGATCACTTTCCGGGTATTCTCGTTAGAACTTAGGAAGACCTTTCTCGGATCATAAGCCAATCATTCTTAATTGTGATTTAGAGGATTGGGGAGCTCCTCCATGGATATGTGAAAGCATGTGGTTGCTTGAACCAGGTTTTTTAGATCTTTTGGAAACTTGGTAGGTCACATTGGCTAATGAATTTTCAGGGTCTTCGGGTTATATTTTAGCCAAAAAGTTACAAGCTTTTAAAGGTAATTTAGGGACTAGAATAAAAATGTCTTCGACAAGATAGATAGGAAATGTTAACAAAACTATCTCCTCATTAAATGGTTGGATCAAAAAATTGATGACGATGATATTACGAACTTGGAAATAATTAATCATGATAAATTTGATGTTGGAAAGTGAGAATCTAGGTGATATGAAGGAACAATTTTGGAGGGATAGGTCGAGAAATCAATGGAATAATGATGAGGATAGAAATACCAGTTATTATCACATAATGGATAAGATTCCAAGACGTTGTAACACCTTTTGCAGCCTTAAAATTGACTCTGTTGTAGTGGAAGACAAGCAAGTAATTAAGAACATCATTCTGGAGCATTTTCAGTCCTTGTTTCAAGCTTACAGACGACCCTCATATTTCTGTTGGGGATATGAATTTCAGTACCTTGTCGTCAGCTGATGCGGCGTGGCTTGAAAGACCTATTTTTCTAAGGGAAGTGTTTTATGCTCTTAAACTTCTTGGTCAAAAACATGGCTCCTGTGCCGGATGAATTTCAGGTTGGGATTATTTTGAAGTGCTGGAACTTGATGAAGGAAGATATTATGCATGTGGTAAAGGACTTTGAATCACCAGGAAAATAGATTGGCGTCTGAAATCCACTTTTCCAGCTCTTATTCCAAAGAAGCAGGTGGTTGAGGAGATTAAAGATTTACGCGCATCATCTTAACAAGCACTATCTATAAATTCATTTATAAGATCTTAGCCGAAAGATTAAAGGTAATACTTCATAAACTTTTCTCAATTCAGCAGTCAGCTTTTGTGAAAGGTAGGCAGATCTTGTATAGTATTTTAGTTGCTAATGAATGTCTTGATTCTAGACTTAAAAATGGTATCCATGGGGTTGTTTTCCAAATAGACTTACAAAAGGCATTTGATAACGTTAAATGGTCTTTTCTAATGGAAATTATTCAAAAATGGGTTTCTATAATATATGGCAGAAATAGATATATGGTTTCATTGCTAAGGTTCCTTTTGAAAACGCGGGGGTACCAAAATACACCACCACTTTTTTCTTAGGCAATCTACATGGACAAACTCAATACAACTCCGAGAAGTAAACTCAATCAAGGAATAATATCTAGAGTTATATCTCTTTCTCTTGCGATTAGAACTGTTAGAGCACTGCTCGTTCGAACTCGCAAGGTGTTGCTATCTCAAGCTTGTTTTCCAATTTTGGTTGATCAAAACTATAGTCTTGATTTCTAGTCTACTTATAGCTATGTCTCGGATTAGGATAGAATGTGTAGTTGAGCTTTAGACTTCACGGAGTTCATCGATTGGAGATGAAGATCTACTGAGGAGAGCTTGGAGGAACTTCATCAACAAAAGGTATGTGGAGACTAAAACTTATCTATCACTCAGAAGTTTATTCTATTTTATCTCCCAATGAGACTAAGTCGTATAGCTATACAGACTTTTACATTATACACATTTGATATTCCGAGTTGAGTTTATCTCGGTTATTTATTTCTCTAAATATGTGTTGGAAGCTTTTTACTTTGACTATGTTCATCATTATTTTTGACGAGTTTAGTTGGAAACAATTTATTTGTTGGAAACTAAATGTTAAGTCAAAAGATGATCATGTGAAAATTACCTTGAAACGTGTTTATATGATTTGTGTGGGACAATCATTTGATGTCGACTTGGAATGTTTCGTATTCATCATTCGATCACTTGAAAATTACTTGAAGCTAATAGTTTGTGTGAGACATCTATTGTCGTCTTCTAAGGATGTTTCAGTGACTGAAATGGGAGTTTAGAATAATTGACCATGTCTGGATACAACACGGTACACATACCTAGTATGCGAACTGTATTGTTATGACTCAGGTCCAGGAACCTTGTTTGCGTACCTAGTATGCAAACGGTTTTTCCTGTAAAGGTCCGAGAACTTTGTTTGCGTTTCTAGTATGCGAACGGTTCTTCCTGAGTTAGGTCCGGGACTGTTGTTTGCGTACCTGGTTTGCGAACGGCTGGACATGCCAAGGTCTGGAGTTATTGTTTGTATACATGGTTTGCGAACACAGTGGTTTAAGTTCTAAAATCGGTTAAGTATGATTCTCATACACATGAACTAAATATTTTTGAATCAAGGAATGCAATATTTGCAAACCGTGGCTCAATGTTCATGAATTGATTCTTGTATAAGTACGTTGTGAAATTACGAATCAATCCGATTTTGTTTCAATTGGTTCATATATATTTTTATGAGGTAGTGAACAATTGAACAAATCTATTTGAAACACAATTAGATTCATTTGATTATATTTCATAATTGATTGATCATCATATTTAATCTAGAAGTGTTAGATGAATATGGTTAAGACAAAAGTGTTCATATGGATAACTTCGATTAACTGTTATTGATCCAACTCAATATACACGTTTAGGTACTATTACCTATATCTAAATGAAAGTATATTTCATTTGTGTGTAAAAAGCTAAGACCATCTAATGGTGGATATTTATTGCTTTATTTTAAAGCATACTTAGCTTGAATCTTAAATCAGGTTTTCATCTAACGGTGAATATTGAATGCTTTGTTACTAAGCTATCTTAGATTTGACTATAAGCAAACCCTGATTTTAAAGACTATATAAGGGAGAACTATAGCAACTGGAAAACCTAATACCGACACTTTCTCGTGTCCTAGTTGCAAACTAGAGTCGATTCTCCTTTTACCTAGGTTTTTCCAATACCCTATTAGGTTAACGACTTGAAGACTTCATTTGGGATTCGTGAAGCCAGACCCAACTATTTTCTCTGTAGTTGCGTGTACTGATATTACTTGTTCTATCATGTTGAGTACTATCTTCTCTAAGATTTTCTCGAGATTTATCTCCGATAGGTAAGATATAAAAAGTAGTCCCAAAGTTCTTCATCTCATACTTTGTGATTCCACAGCAACTTCTTCTACCATCATATAGTTAAGTTGCTGTGAGGTGATTGATATTTCTAGGATGCTCTTCGGGAGTATAAGAACGGATTATCAATTGGTTCCTGTTCACCTTGATTTATCAAAAGACGGAACAAAACTTCATAGGTACTTCTGTGGGATACAAATTTATCTATCAGAATAGACTTATCCGTGGGAGACAGATTTGTTTATAAGTCTTCACTTTGGGTCGTAGCAACTCTTAATTGTGAGTGATATCAACTAAAGGAGTCAAGTGCGCAGAATCTGGCGTGGTTCTAGAGGCGTAAGGAACACAATTGTACCTTAATCAGTGTGAAACTTGGTTAGGGCTCAACTACATTCCAGTATGAAGTTAACTTGTAGTAGGATAGTGTTTGTAGTGGCTTGGTACAGTGTGGTGTTCAATCTGGACTAGGTCCCGGGGTTTTTCTGCATTTGCAGTTTCCTCGTTAACAAAATTTCTGGTGTCTGTGTTATTTCTTTTCTGTATTATATTTTATATAATTGAAATATCACAGGTTGTGCGCAGTTCAATAAATTGGTAAATCCGACCTTGATTGTTGGATAGGAATTGATTGGCACTTGGGCATTGGTCTTTGGTACTGTCCAAGTTATTTCTCATAACAATCAGGCTCATAGATTTCTATATGTTCGATTGCAGATTGTATTGAGAAATTAAGATTAAGCTCTTTGATATATCTCTTGATTGAGCTCGCTTTTAAGTTGGTGCTCTCGGAATTATATTGGAGTTAGTCCATACAGATTGCCGAATGAATTATCGGGTGTAGTTGTTATACCCCTGCTTTTTCAAGAACGTTTACAGAAGCAAGTCCGTGAACCTAATCACAAAGAGAATACCTGGACGGTACCAAAGACCAATTTTCCAAGAATCAATCTAGTCGTATCCAACAAACTAGGTTGGATGTATCTACTATGATTGATGAACGTACAACCTGTGATATTTTAATTATAAAGATAAACAATATAATATGGAAAAAGAAATAACACATACACCAGAAGTTTTGTTAATGAGGAAACCGCAAATGCAGAAAAACTCCAGGACCTAGTCCAGATAGAACACCAAACTGTATTAAGACGCTACAGACACTAGCCTACTACCAATTAACTTCAGACTGGAATGTAGTTGACCCCTAAGATGTATCCCACCGATTAAGGTACAATCACGCTCCTTACGCCTCTTGAATCCCAGCAGGAATCCGTGTAATTGATTCCCTTAGATGATGTCACACCAACTAAGAGTTGCTTCAACTCAATTGAAGACTTTAAACCAAATCTGCGTCCCACAGATTAAAATCAAACATATGATCAAGGTGATGGAAATCGATAACAATTTGACAAAAGTCTAGCTATCCTCAAAACCCGTACTTATGCAATCCGAAGTGCAGCCAAGATTATTATTCACCTCACAAGTATAAAACTTGTGGAATCAACAAAGTTTGAGACGAAGAGAACTTTGATGATTTGTATCTATCTTGATCGATGGAGAAATTTCTACAAATAATCAAGATCAGGATACTCAAGGTATCAAGAAAAGATAACTGGACATGGATTCACGAATACCTATGAAGTCTTTATAGTCGCAAACCCTAAAAGAGTTCAGAAGAGGACGACTCTAGAAACAACTAGGACACACCAAAAAGTAGTGTCAGGATTCAAAGATCCCAGTTGCTTGAAGTTCCCCTTTTATAGAAATTCAAAGCATAGGTTGGTTTAAGGTAAGGTAGCTTTGGAACCAAGCAAACAATATCCACCGTTAGATGAATCTTTGAATCTGATTTACATAAGCAAGATATACACTCTGGTTAGGTGAAAACATAACCGAATTGTGTACAAAGACTATGTTCAACATGCTTTGCCGAAACTAGCCGGTTGGAACTTAAAAGCTTAATCTTCATTTTTATGAACACATAAGACATTAACTCTGAGTCACAAACATGTGATCAATTAAGTTTAGTGTTTATATAGATTTAATCAAATGTTAATTATCTTGAAGAAATAATTTAAACACAACTGAAAGTATAGTCGACATGGTTAGTAGGTGTACAGGGTACAAGTATCATTGTCGTTCGCAAGTCGGTCCAGTCACAGTACGCATACCGGTTTGGAAACGTTAAACCAAAACCGAGTTTCGGAGTTCACATAACTTTTTAGGTTTGCATATCAGTTTGCAAACTTTCCAGTAAACCAAAGTTTCGTAGTTCACAGAACTTTTTCAATTTGCTTACTGGTTTGGAAACTTAAGACTGTTGTCGGTTCCGGAGTTCACAGAACAAAATTGATTTGAGTACCGGTTTGGAACGGTACCGAGTTCAAGAACACGAACTGTTTTAGTTAACTTATCGGTTTGGATACTCAACCCCGGTTCCGTAACCACAATTCATGAATGGTTTGCGTACGAGTATGCATACCAATCTGGTTCACGAGTTAAACATATTTTCATATGGTGTGCATAAGAATATGCGTATCACAAATCTGTAAGTCGATATGTATAGTTACTCCGCTACGTGTACAAATACATGTAATACGGGTACAGGCGTATAACAATTATCCCAGTTTGTAAGACTGATGCCAATGTATTGTATCCGAATCTATAGTAGTTTTATACTTTCCTCTAAATCGATTCGAAACAATCCTGAATAACATCAATGACACACATCATTGTTCCAAGATATTTTTGAATGATAAAGCTTGAATCATGATTTGGATTTCGTATAATAAATTGTCCTTAACCGAAATTCATCAAGTATGAACAAATGATCTTTAAGCTTAGTCATTATATTTCGAGAAATTATCAAGATAAACTTGACTCGAAATTCATGTCTAAGCATACTAGTCTAATTAGTTATGCGACATCGTCTCAGATGATAGAAAAGTGAATATAACTTGAGATATAGGTGGTTCAGTCTTCAGTTACCTTTTGTTGATGAAGTTCTCCAAAAGATTTGGTTGATCTTTGCCTTCAAACGGTAGAATGCAATGATGACTGCTGTAATCGTCTGTTTCTCAACCACATTTCTGTCCTAGTCCAAGACCCAGCTAATTGTAGACCAGAAATCAAGATATAATATTGACAAGTAAATTTGACAACAAGCTTAAGATAGCAACACTTGTGAGTTCGACCGAGCAATGCTCTAACAATGGTGTTTTTAGAGATATTCAAATGCTAATTATCTCGGAGAAATAATTTACGTGCATAAAAATTTAATCGACATGGTAAGTAGGTGTACAAGGTACAAACACTTAACCTGTTCGTGAACAGTTTTGTCACGGTACGTGTACCGTTATGTAAACCTTAAGACATAACCGATTTCTGGAGTTCACAGAACTTTTTCGGTATGTGTATTGGTATGGATACCATTTAAGCATAACGAGTTCCAGAGTCCACAGAACTTTTGTGGTATGCGTACTGGTACATATACAATTTAAACATAGGCACGTTCCGGAGTCCACATAACTTTTCTGGTACGTGTACCGGTATAGATACTAAACCGGTTCTGTAACCCACAATTCTTTTCTAGTATCCGTACTGGTTTGCACAACAATCCGGATTCACGAGTTCCCAAACTTTTAAAGGTGTGCATACGAATACACATACCAAAAATATGTTTGTCGACATATAGCTACTATGTTTTGTGTACTGAGTACATGCATTACGGCTTCATACTTATAACAGTCTTCCCAGTTTGTAAGACTGGTATATACACTGTCTTATATCTGAATCTACAATAGTTCTTGTTAGAGCACTGCTCGGCCGAACTCGCAAGCGTTGCTATCTCAAGCTTGTTTGTCAATGTTAGTGATCAAAACTATAAGTCTTGATTTTTAGTCTACTTATAGTGATGTCTCGGACTAGGATAGTTTGTGTAGTTGAGCATTAGACTTCACGGCGTTCATCAATTGAAGATGGAGAACTACTAAGGAGAGCTTGTGGAACTTCATACACAAAAGGAATGTGGATACTAAATCTCATCTATCACTTGGAAAGTCTATTTCTACTTTATCTCCTATATTGAGACAAAAGTCGTATTACTATATAGTATTCGATTATGCACATTTGAGATTTCGAGCTGAGTTTAACTCGCTTACATATTTATCGAAATATGTGCTGGTAAGCTTTCGCTTCAACCAAGTTCATATTATATTCTTGACGAAAGTCAAAAGATGATCATGTGAAAATCGCCGAGTAACATCTTACATGGTTTGTGTGATACAATCATTTGGTGTAGACTTGGAATGTTTCGTTATGATTATTTCAATAACTTGAAAATTGCTTTGATGCTAACAGTTCGTGAAAACAGCTATTGTCATCCTCTAAGAAAATTCCAATGATTGAAATAGAGTTTAGAACATTTAACCATCATTGGATTATAAACATAGTATGTATTCTTGCATGTATGTGATCCATGACCGGAACTATAGTATGCATGCCCATATGCGTACCTGTTAGTTGTGAAATTCCGAATACCTAAGTACACATACCCGTACGCGTACTGGCGAAGGGTTTGGGTCCGGAAATTTCTGTTGTGTTTGGAAGTATGCGTATCCGTTTGCATACTGGAGAACCCAAAATCAGACCGGACACTTTAAGTATGCGTACCCGTTTGCATACTTGAGTGGTTAAAGTTCTAAAATTGGTTTTTTCATGAACTAGTACATTTATACAATAAGGAATGCATTCTTTGCAAACTGTGGCTATAATGTTCATGAATTGATTCGGGTGAACCAAACCGATTTTTCTTCAGTTGTGTTCTTGTATACTTCTATAAAAATATAGCAATTGAAAAACTCTATAACTAGTTTCATTTAAGTCATTTGAACAAGTTGTGGTTAAGAAGGTTGATATGAGAGAGTTCATATAGCTAACTTCGGTTAACTACTATTGAGCCAACCTAGTGTACACATTTAGGTACGGTTACTCAAATCTAAATGAAGGTACATTTCATTTGTGTATAACAAGCTAAGTTCGATGTAACGGTTGAAATATTAGCTTGAACCTAATAAGGATGTAACGGTTGAAATATTAGGTACGGTTACTCAAATCTAATCTTGTTTCGATTCCATACAATTAATATTATTCTGAGGTGATTGATAATACTAGGATGTTCTTCGGAAATATAAGTTCGGTTTATCAATTGGTTCCTGTGCACCTTGATTTATCAAAAGAGGGAATAAAACTCGTAGGTATTTCTGTGGGAGACAGATTTATCTATTACAATATAATTTTTTGTGGGAGGCAGATTTTTTTTATCAAGTCTCCGACTTTGGGTCGTAGCAACTCTTGGTTGTGGGTAAGATCAACTAAGGGAATCAAGTGCGTAGAATCCTGTTGGGGTTCAGAGACGTAAGGAGCGCAACTGTACCTTGATCTGTGTGAGATTGATTAGGGATCAACTACATTCTAGTCCGATGTTCATTGGTAGTAGGATAGTGTCTGTAGCGGCTTAATACAGTATGGTGTTCAAAGCTGGACTAGGTCCCGAGATTTTTCTGCATTTGCGGTTTTCCTCATTAACAAAATTCTGGTGTCTGTGTTATTTATTTTTCGCATTATATTTTGTTATATAATAGAAATATCACCAGTTGTGCGTTAAATTCAATCAGTTCTTGAATCCTACCTTTGGGTTATTGATCGATGAACACTTGGATATTGGTTTGTGATACCATCCAAGTTATTTATGTTATTCAATCGGGCTCGCAAATTCCTATTTGTCGATTGCATATTGAATTGAGATATACAATCTTTGATATACTTTTCTCTAGATTGAGTATGACTGTCTAGTTGATTCTCTTGAAAGTATATTGGAGTTTGTCTATTCAGATTGCCGAATGAAATATTGGGTGTGGTTGTTAGACCCCTGATAAGCACGAAAGTGCTACATTTTATACCCATATTTATATTAGTTAGGACTCAATATTTTGACTAATGACACTATTGTAGTGCTTTTGCAGAAAGTACAAGTGAATTCGATCATCCAACGAATAAACATCAAAATGTGAGACTTACTGGTGAAGCGAGTCGATGTCAGCACACTAATGCCACCTAAGATTGGTCAAGAGTGACTTTATTATTGTTAGCATAAGAATGGAAGAATATCACCTCCATGACCACGTGCAAATGAAGAAAAAGGAAAGATTAATATATCTTGTCTTTACATAAGTTATCTTGCTATATTTATATAAAGAATCTGAAGGAATATTTGAAGCCAACTGACGTTATTTTACAAATACAGTTAAGGTGGGACCCTGCACATGCAAGAAAATATCATGCTTTCAAAATGAAATTCATATATTATGGAAAGTGGAGATTCGGTGATACTTTACAATGTCTCGTCATATTATGACACGCGACGCAACATCATTGGGTGAATTTATATTTTCATGACATGTGGCAGAATTCTATTGGGAGGTGATGTGGCGACGAAGAAGAAAAACGTGAATTCATTTGTGAGCTATATTTATGTGTTGTTTCAAAATATACTAGGGGCGCCCGACCACAGAGCTGGAAGAGAAACAGGAGAAGGATTTTGGAGTTTTTCTTTCGATTCTTCGTTTTTCTTCAGCTAAAGTTTGATTTTAATATGTTTATGGTTTTTGAGAAAGCCATGTCTAGCTAAAGTTATGTTAGAGTTTGGGTAGAAACCAATTTAATTGTGTAAACTCTACATTTATATGCTCAATAATGATTTAAATGACTAGTAGTTTTTCTTCATATAGCTTGGTATTTTATTGTTCATGTGATTTTCTTGATTATTTATGCTTTTGAATTGATATTTCGTGCTTCGGTTAAATCCCTAGACGTGGTACGCAAGGATAGATAGGTAATCCTTTAGAATCACTACTCATGAAGCGAAGAAAACTAGAGCGGAGAAACAATATTTGAAAATGCATGGAATATATTTGAAAACTAGAGCAGAGAAACAAGATTGTTTCATTTTGTTTCAAATTTCGGAAAACTCATTAAACATTATCTATTTGATTATTTGGTCTTGGTATTAGTTAGAAGTAGTATTTTCACACTCCTCGTGGGAACGACCTGTACTTGCCATTGTTCTACTAGTGAGACACTGTGCACTTGCAGTATTTTATTGTAGGTTTCTGGGCCTACCAAGTTTTTGGCGCCGCTGCCGGGGAGTGGTAGCAAAATACTCGCTAGTTGATATCATTGTTTATAGCTTATTTTTAATTTTTGTAAATAATTTATTTTTATTGTTCTTTTAGTTCTTTTTACGCAGTTTGTTTGATTTTTTTTTAGGTACTTTAGTCTGAAGTGCGGGCGAAAAGAAAGTATGCACTCTCAAGATATTTGCAAGAGCCACTTGGGAGATCCATTAGAGGTTTGCTTAGCTCATTTTGGGTATGATTTTGATGACGATAGTGTTACTTGTGAAGTCAATGCCTTGTTAGACTCCACACCGCTGTTAGACACTAATAAATGGAAATCCTAACTAGAACCTATAGTTTTGTTCGAGTCTCGACTAGTTCCATCAGTCGAGAAAGTTTCGACCATGACATTTAAGCCATTAAGTTCAGAATTTTTTTGTCTTGATGATATTGATAATGAAACTGTTTTAGATGATAACGGGTCTATGAGTCATGATATTATTGCTCCATTTGAGCCAACATATGTTCGTGTGCCCTATTTTGCTCAACTGGAAGCAATATCAGCCATAAAAGTTATTTCCGCTGATTTAGAACCTGATTTAGGGCGTGCACCTCAACTAGAAGCTATTGAAAAATTTATACCTCTTTGTGTGAATGATTTACATATCCTGACAATGCATGGATTGATTACTAAGGATTTTTATTTATGGGGAATGGATTCACATATATCTTTGGATGATTATAGTTTTTGCAGGTGCATATTTTCAGCTGACTGGATTGGTTGGGTTGATCCCAAACTTTTCAGACTCTATATATATGATTGGCAGCTTACTTTGGGTGTCAACCTCATTTTGTTTGAGATTATGTGCTATTGAAAGCAGGGAAACAATACATTTAACTTCGTGGGAGCCAACCCATCAGATTTGTTCCCTTTTCTCTATCTTTTATTTTTATTTGTTTATTTTATTTGTAATTTATAATTTCCCACCTTGATTTCTACGTTGGATGACTCAATTACATTGAGGACAATGTAATATTTAAGTGTGGGGGAGTGGCACATTGGTTAGGATTTAAAATAAAAATAAAAATAAAAATTATGACCAGTTGTGTAGCGGGTCTAAAAAAAATGATCAGCTGTGTAGCGGGTCTTAAAAAAATAATATTATTATCGTTATGGTTTTTAGGGTCATGACCAGCTGTGTAGCGGGTCTTTTGTATGGTATTTTCTATGACCAGCTGTGTAGCGGGTCTCTCTCTCTTTATCTTATTATTTGACCAGCTGTGTAGCGGGTCTAAAAAAAACAAGAAAAAAAAATGATATGACCAGCCGTGTAACGGGTCTCTATATTCATATGACCAGCTGTGTAGCGGGTCAATTCTTTGTTTTCCTCGAGGATTAGAAAAATATAAGTGTGGGGGTGTTGATAAGCACGAAAGTGCTACATTTTATACCCATATTTATATTAGCTAGGACTCAATATTTTGACTAATGACACTATTGTAGTGCTTTTGCAGAAAGTACAAGTGAATTCGATCATCCAGCGAATAAACATCAAAATGTGAGACTTAATGGTGAAGCGAGTCGATGTCAGCACACTAATGCCACCTAAGATTGGTCAAGAGTGACTTTATTATTGTTAGCATAAGAATGGAAGAATATCACCTCCATGACCACGTGCAAATTAAGAAAAAGGAAAGGTTAATATATCTTGTCCTTACATAAGTTCTCTTGCTATATTTATATAAAGAATCTGAAGGAATATTTGAAGACAACTGACGTTATTTTGCAAATACAGTTAAGGTGGGACCCAGCACATGCAAGAAAATATCATGCTTTCTAAATGAAATTCATATACTATGGAAAGTGGAGATTCGGTGATACTTTACAATGTCTCGTCATATTATGACACGCGGCACAACATCATTGGGTGAATTTATATTTTCATGACATGTGGCAGACTTCTATTGTGAGGTGATGTCGCGACGAAGAAGAAAAACGTGAATTCATTTGTGAGCTATATTTATGTGTTGTTTCAAAATATACTAGGGGGCGCCCGTCCACAGAGCTGGAAGAGAAATAGGAGAAGGATTTTAGAGTTTTGTTTTCGATTATTCGTTTTTCTTTAGCTAAAGTTTTATTTTAATATGTTTATGGTTTTTGAGAAAGCCATGTCTATCTAGAGTTATGTTAGGGTTTGGGTAGAAACCAATTTAATTGTGTAAACTCTACATTTATATGCTCAATAATGATTTAAATGACTAGTATTTTTTCTTCATATAGCTTGGTATTTTATTGTTCATGTGATTTTCTTGATTATTCATGCTTTTGAATTGATATTTCGTGCTTCGGTTAAATCCCTAGACGTCGTATGCAATGATATATAGGTAATTCTTTAGAATCACTACTCATGAAGCGAAGAAAACTAGAGCGGAGAAACAATATTTGAAAATGCATGGAATATGTTTTTAAAGATTAGTAGAGTTTGCATAATTAATTGGTGGAAACCGAAAATCCTAACAACCTTCTATCATTCTGTTTTTCGTTAAAATTATTTATTGTTTCATTTTATTTCAAATTTCTGAAAACTCATTAAACATTATCTATTTGATTATTTGGTCTTGGTATTAGTTAGAAGTAGTATTTTCACACTCCTCGTGGGGACGACCTGTACTTGCCATTGTTCTACTAGTGAGACACTGTGCACTTGCAGTATTTTATTGTAGGTTTCTGAGCCTACCAACCCCCGCTTTTTCAATTGGTATCAGAGCAGGCAAACACATTTAAGTCCTCATAAGTCTGTGTTTATAGCGATCTGAATATGGACAAAAGTGTTATCTCTATAAACGTACCACCAGTTTTCGATGGGTCAAATTACTTATGGTGGAAAATTGCTATGCGCGCCTTTCTTCAAGCGCGTGATTTTCAATCATGGGTTTATGTTGTTAATGGCTATGATCCTCCGGAAGTTACAGAAGGCGATGTAACAGTTCCAAAGGATATTGGTAAATATGATGTTGCCGAGATTCTTGCTGCAAAGCAAAATTCTGACGGATTAAATGCTATCATCCATGCTATTATCCCAGAGTGCCAGCATCATGTGACTATTTGCATAAAGTCTAAAGATGCTTGGGATATCTTAGAAACAATATTTGAAGGGAATACCTATGAAAAAGAAGCTAGGCTTCAAAATCTAAATTCTGATTGGGAAAACCTTTGTATGGCAGAAGAAGATTCATTTGATGAGTTTAATCACGAAGTGTCTGAAATTGTTAATGCATCTTTTGCATTGGGTAAGACTATTCCTGAAAAGGACATTGTGATGAAAATTCTCAGATCGTTGCCATCTAGATACGATTCTAAGAAGCATGCCATTGTTGAGGGAAATAACTTTGATACTCTTTCCAGAAATTCGCTTGTTGGAAAGTTAAATTACTTGATCATGATCAGAATACAGTCAGGACGTCCGCGTTCAATGTTGTGACCATTACAGGTGAAGCTTCTAACTTGTCTGGGATGATGAATGTTGTTCTAATCAATCTGATCCTAACATATCACTGATTGCGCAAAAAATCAAGAATATTGTGAAGAAAAGCAAGGGATCCGAGAGACTACCCTATCTCTCTAATGCTTTTGATGATTTAGTTCAAGAAGAAATATCTCAGGGTGTCAATGAAATACATACTCCCGAAGCATGTTCAGAATTTTTAGCCTTCTCGACAGAAGCTTCCATTAACTCAAATTCTGATTCAGGATGCGAGTCTGACACTGAGATTTTAGGATTCTTGGATAAAAGTGAAGAAATTCACAAAGAAAATCTTCAACTGAAGATTTTATTGGAGAAACTCGAATCGTCACTTCAGATGAAATCTCTTGATTGTCTTAATGATGAATTCACCAGAACCCTATCTCTGAAAGAAAAAGAGATTAATTCTCTCAAGTGTGACCTGCAAAGTTTGTCAGGAAGCTCCGACAAGATTTCATTAATGTTATTTGGTCAAAAGGCTTTTGAGAACACAAAAGGTTTAGGTTTCAAAAATAATACTGTGAGCACAATCAACTCGTTTGTTCCGGCCAGTTCTGGAACATCTAGTCTTGAAGTTTGTGATAAACAGAAGTCATCCCTACAAAGAAAACACTCTTCTATGGTGTGCTCATTTTGTGGAAGTGCAAGTCATGTTCAAAGTAAGTGTTGGAAATTCAAGAAGAATAACGAAAGAATTTCCAAACTTCAAAAGGACATGCAAAGGATGAATCTGACTCTGGAAATCAGCAAACGCCTGAGTACAAGAGGAAGATGTCTAAAAGAATCGGAGTCAGACGAGGTAAGTCGGTTTATTCAACAAACCTTGATATGTCAACCTATGATAAAAGGAGTGAACATCTTGTTCACTCCATTACTATCTAGTCATAGTAGTGTAATGTATCCTTATTTTTGACTTGAGAATAACGATCTCGTCAATGTTGCTCAAGTCCTGTAATTGTGATGGTTATTTTTCATTATTCTATTTATAACTAAAAGTTATATTGAGCAAGTGAATATTTTGTTGTTAAGATAGATAATGGATCATGAACCGTGGAGACTTTTTTAAAGTTTCTTTAGGGTTAGTTATCCTATAAGTCTATTTATGTTCATTTGTAATCAAAATTGTACTTCACTTTTTCTCTTTGAAAGATACAGTCTAATGGCTCCTATAACTAGAGGTATCACAAAAAGGGATGCAGTAGAAGCTGTCAATGTGTATCTATGTGAAGGAATCCAGTCCTCAAGGATGAAAAAGGTGAAGGCCATGATTAATGATTCAGGTTCTTCCTCTAACTTCCTTTTGTCTATTTGTCTTTGTGATAATAACTTCAAGGCTATGGTGAAAGATTTCATCAGAAAAAGAAATTATTTAAAATCTCAAATCGTTTCATCTTTAGAAGAAATATCTCACTATGAAAAAATGTTGTCTCTTACAAAGGGCCCTTTGCGTGGACTGAAAAGAGAACTTAGTGAGTTAACTGATATTTCTGAAGATTTGGAGGAACTAAATGATCCCATTATCAATGGGTTTTTCAATAATAAGAAGGAATTCTCTGTAGATGCCCTGAGAAAGCTCTACAATGTCTAGGAAACTTCTTATGAGAATTTATTCTCGTGTTTTTAAAAAGGATGACTAGGGTTTGGAATAACCATTATTATGAGTACACATAGCTATTGCCAATGTTTTCATCTTGCAATGTTTTTAGATTTATTTATTTAAATTCTAAAGTTTATTTGGAAGATGATGTTGCAGTATTAATCTTTATGGTTTTATATATTGCAAATTATTTTTGGGATATGTTGTTTACGTCCGTGAACCTTGACTGTCCCATATTTTCTCAAACGTTAACTCTATTATATGTCGGTATGAAAATATTGATAAAAGATATAATGAACTTTTGACTACAAAAGTTAAGCCTATTATGTCTTTATGCAAATATTGATGGAAGATAGGATGAACTTGTTTAAAAAGATTAAGTCTATTATATGTCATTGTGCAAATAGTGATGAAAAATAGAATGAACTTTGATTATTCCGCAGTATTGGTCTTTCCCTGATCCACATCTTTGTGTATATACTGTGCGGCTCCATAAGTTCTCTTATGTGAGCATTTTCGATAAAATTAATCATGGGTTCTCTTGTGGTTAATATAATTGAGTTTTTGGATAAAAATTCATGTTTCATGTGATTTATTAATGTCCAAAGAAATCCTTTTTTTCTTGTAAAAGCAAGGTCGCTCTTGTTGTTCTTTCGGGAATGACATTTTATGGGGGAGATTTCTTAATTGAACTTGTGCTTAATTTCCAAATCTTTGTGGGGAGTGCAATTGTGGAATAGTGTAGGAGTTTTCTTGTATCTTTATAAACTCCTTGATGAATACACTACGTTTAGACTATGTGAAATCGTCGAAACAAGTTGGTATGTTGTTATCTTTTGGTCATGAAGTATCTCTATGAAAATTTCATGAAGATCCCACTAGTTTTCGTACCTTTTCCAATTTATATTGACAAAAAGGGGGAGAATTAATGTGTAGTTCACACTATAAATACATATGGTTTACGGATCATTATGTAAGGGGGAGTGGTTTTCATTGTGAGATGAAGTAATGACTAAGGGTTAGCGATACATATCACCATAATATTGTTGTCAAAGTTGTGTAATAATACTATGACACTGTATAACAATGATTGAGAGCAACTGTTTTCTCATTGTTATAGCTACGGATCTTCAACAACTATGATGCTGAGTTGAGCACATTTAGAATCATTGGAGTACTTGGAAGTGATGAACATTTCGATTAATGTTGAAGAACCAAGGAGATCAAGCATTTGGATGATAAGCTACAAAGTTTATTTATTTTTTAATCCATATGTATTGATAGTTTTGTCACTAAAATTGACAAAAGGGGAGATTGTTAGAGCACTGCTTAGTCGAACTCACAAGCGTTTCTATCTCAAGCTTGTTTGTCAATGTTAGTGATCAAAATTATAAGTCTTGATTTCTAGTCTACTTATAGTGATGTCTCGGACTAGGATAGTTTGTGTTGTTGAGCATTAGACTTCACGACGTTCATCAATTGAAGACGAAGAACTACTATGGAGAGCTTGTGGAACTTCATCAACAAAAGGTATGTGGAAACTAAAATTCATCTATCACTTGGAAAATCTATTTCTACTCTATCTCCTATATTGAGACAAAAGTCGTATTACTATATAGTATTCGATTATGCACATTTGAGATCTCGAGCTGAGTTTAACTCGCTTATATATTTCTCGAAATATGTGTCGGTAAGCTTTCGCTTCAACCAATTTCATATTATATTCTTGACGAAAGTCAAAAGATGATCATGTTAAAAATCGCCGAGTAACATCTTACATGGTTTGTGTGATACAATCATTTGGTGTAGACTTGGAATGTTTCGTTATGATTATTTCAATAAGTTGAAAATTGCTTTGATGCGAACAATTTTTGAAAACATCTATTGTCATCCTCTAAGAAAGTTTCAATGATTGAAATAGAGTTTAGAACACTTATCCATCATTGGATTATAAACATAGTATGCATTCTTGCATGTATGTGATCCATGACCGGAACTATAGTATGCATACCCGTATACGTACCCGTTAGTTGTGAAATTCCGAGTACCTAAGTACACATACCCGTAGGCGTACTGGCGAAGGGTTTGGGTCCGGAAATTTCTGCTGTGTTTGGAAGTATGCGTACCCGTTTGCATACTGGCGAACCCAAACTCAGACCGACTACTTTAAGTATGCGTACCCGTTTGCATACTTGAGTGGTTAAAGTTCTAAAATCGGTTTTTTCATGAATTAATACATTTATATAACAAGGAATGCATTCTTTGTAACCCGTGGCTATAATGTTCATGAATTGATTCGAGTGAATCAAACCGATTTTGCTTCAAATTTGTTCTTGTATACTTATATGAGAATGTAGCAATTGAACATCTTATAACTAGTTTCATTTGAGTCATTTGAACTAGTTGTGGTTAAGATGAATAAGGTTGATATGAGAGTGTTCTAGTGTACACGTTTAGGTACGGTTACTCAAACCTATATGAAGGTACATTTCATTTGTGTATAACAAGCTAAGTTCGATCTAAATGTTGAAAAATATTAGCTTGAATCTATTCAGGTTTTCATCTAACGGTGAATATTGAATGCTTTGTTACCAAGGTAACTAAGATTGCAAACCCTGATTTGAAAACTATATAATGGAGAACTCTAGCAACTGGGAAACCTAATCCCCACACCTCCTGTGTGATACTAGTTGCGACTAGAGTCAATTCTCCTTTAACCTTAGGTTTTTTACGAAATCTTGTAGGCTAACGACTTAAAGACTTCATTGGGATTGTGAAGCCAGACCCAACTATTTTCTCTGTAGTTGGGTGTTCTGATCTTACTTTTACTATCGTGATTGAGTATTATCTTTGCTAAGATTTGCTTGAGATTTATCTCCAATAGGTAAGATTAAAAGTAGTCACAAACATCTTCGTCTCATCATTTGTGATTCCAAAATATCTTGTTACGCTTTCATACGATTAAGATTATTGTGAGGTGATTGATAATACTATGCTATTTTTCGGGAATATAAGTCTGGTTTATCAATTGGTTCCTATGCACCTTGATTTATCAAAATACGGAACAAAACTTGTAGGTATTTCCGTGGGAGACAGATTTATCTATTCCAATAGACTTTTCTATGTGAGGCAGATTTTTTTATCAAGTCTTCGACTTTGGGTCGTAGCAACTCTTGGTTGTGGGTCAGATCAGCTAAGGAAATCAAGTACGTAGAATCCTGCTAGGATTCAGAGACGTAAGGAGCGCAACTGTACCTTGATCTGTGTGAGATTGATTAGGTCTCAACTACATTCCAGTCCGAAGTTCATTGGTAGTAGGCTAGTGTCTGTAGCGGCTTAAACACAGTGTGGTGTTCAAAGCTGGACTAGGTCCCAAGGTTTTTCTGCATTTGCGGTTTTCCTCGTTAACAATATTCTGGTGTCTGTGTTATTTCTTTTCCGCATTATATTTTGTTATATAATAGAAATATCACAGGTTGTGCGTTAAGTTCAATCAGTTCTTGAATCCGACCTTTGGGTTGTTGATCGAATTGATTGACACTTGGATATTGGTTTGTGATACCGTCCAAGTTATTTCTCTTATTCAATCGGGCTCGCAAATTCCTATTTGGATTGCAGATTGAATTGAGGAATTGAGATATAAACTCTTTGATATACTTTTCTCTCGATCGAGTCTGACTGTCTAGTTGATTCTCTTGAAAGTATATTGGAGTTTGTCTATTCAGATTGCCGAACGAAATATTGTGTGTGGTTGTTAGACCCCGCTTTTTCAGTTCTATATTTCTCTAAATCGATTCGAAACATTCCCAAATAACATCAATGACACATATCACTGTTCCAGGCTACTTTCGAATGATAAAAACGTAAATCATGATTTGGATTGCGAATGCTAAATTGTCCTTAACTGAAATTCATCAAGTATGAAAAACGTTCATTAAGCTTAGTCATATTTCTAGAACTAATTACAAGATGAATCTTGACTCAAAATTCTTGATATGCTTATGATAGTCTAATTATTTATTTGACATCGTCACATAGATAAAAAGATGAATATAACTTGAGAAACAGGTGGTTCAGTCTTCACTTACCTTTTGTTGAAGAAGTTCTCCAAAAACTTCGTTTGATCTCCCTCTTCATGGTAGAATTCAATGATGACTGCCGTGATGTTCGTTTCTCAACTACAATTCTATCCTAATCCGAGACTTAAATAATTGTAGACCAGAAATCAAGATATAGTTTTGACAACTAAATTTGACAACAAGATTGAGATAACAACACTTGTTTGTTCGACCGAACAATTATCTAACATATGTTAATACCTTAAACATTCAGTGGACATATCTCACAGGATTCGAGGGCCATGAGTGCTAGTTCAGAAACGCTCCCACTGGGGAGGTAAATTTTTTTTATCTAGTTTCCTTACCTTCAATATGGAAACCATAATGTTTGTTTGAAAAAACAATTTACCCGTGATGCCTAAATTTCAATGATTTCACAAACCAAATGGAAGATTCATCCATACATATATGTCGTAAAGCCCATAACCCGTGATTAGCAGATAATTCGATCTTTCTTGGAAGATGCGTATAAAACATTGATAAGTTTTTGTGATTTTACTTTGATTTCCATAAATAAATTCTGGTCACAGGTTATAAGATTTAGGATACGAGGGTCTGCGCGCATAAATCTTCCATTAGTTCGTGCAATTGTTGAAAATTTAGGCATCACATACCACGTATTTCTCCTTGAAGTATATCTTCGTACTGAATTGTTCCGCTCATCAAATACATTTGTAAACGGTGATTTGATATCTTTATCACTCATTATTTTAAACATACTATTGAATTATTTATCCATGAAATTGATGTGTTAGATAACTGCTCGGTCGAACCCTCCAAGCGTTGGTATGTCAAGTTTAGTTCCAAAATCACAACTTAAATTGCTTATTAAATTCAACTTCGTTATGTTAGACCTAGGACAAAGAAATTAATGTCGAGACAAATCCTAGTTACTCATTGAAGACATGAAGATATATTGAAGAATAAACAAAGACATCATCATTCAAATTGTGTTATCTTCATTGGTCGCCACACTTTGAATGATGTTCAGATAGTCGGTGACACCATGGGGAGTTTGAGGAAGTTTTCACATAAGAGAAGTGCATAGTAATGATTTATGTAATTTTTTTATCTACCTTCCACCAAATGTGATTGCTATCCTTGATGGATTCAATCCTTTTCCTCCACTTATTTTCAGTTTTCCTATTGACGTACCAGGTAATTCTATCTTCTAATTGCACCTTTTGTTCACCAGTTTTGTGTCTCCAGAAGCTTTCATTCACTTTGTACCGGTGTTCCATAATTCTTGTTTTTTCCTAAGTACCTGACTTCTATTCAAAATATGAGGATCAAAACTAGTTCTATAAATTGGGGTTTTAGCATTGTTGATGCTGTGTCTGATGTTACTAAACGAGTTTTTGTTCCACTACCTAATTTTATATTCGGTTTTAGTAAGTTTTTGAACAAGTTTGTAAGCCTTTCTGCAAGAAACATGACCAGAATTCAAATTGGTTCATTTTTGTTTCAAATGTTTGTCACGCGCCTATTCCACCATCCATCATGAAAATAACAAATTTGATTAGAGAGCATCAAATGCTGTGGACCCCCTAATCATCTTATGATCTCATGTAATATTTTTATCAAAAAAATCCCATCTGGATGATGATCGCTGTCGTATGCGTCAAAAATAATTACACTTTCTCACTACTCAGAATATATAATATAGCAAGGGCAAGAAAGGATCGTTTCCACATAGAGGTCTTAGGTTGTCAAAATGTTTTGGTTTCTTATGTAAAACAGGGGGGGTTTCTGATTTATGTAAACTAAAATAAAATAAAAGCAAACAAAGAAATAAACACACAAATCAAGGATATAAAGATATTGGTTAAGGATTCGTTTTTATTCACAAACATGTTCTTGTCTTAATAACTAGAATTGATATTTAATCTCTCATTATCAAAAGCCTTAAGATACCTAGTTGAAAGAATATCCCGCAATTTCCTGATTTGATCACACATACATGTAAAACGATGCAAATATGAATTCTACCAAAAGAATAACCTAACGCCTTGCGCTAATCAAGTTCAATTCCCATGGAGCATTAAGATTCATGAAATTAGGCTAATCAATGCAATTGAAATACATTGCGCAAACAATTCGAACAAAGGTCATGGTTCTCATATGATTACAAGGATATATCACTATAAGTTATAACCATATTTATGCTACTTGTGTTCAAGGATATCGCTCGATGATAAACCCTAAACTAGCAATAGATGTGAATATGAGTTCTACCAATTTGCAACTTGACAAAACAAATACTCAAATCATGTTGCAATACACCAATCATGAAACTATATTCGCAGAGAATCATAAACGATAAATTATGAGACAAAACTAATTTATTGAACAAGAAACATACTTTGTGAAACCCAACTAATCCATAACCAATAATAAAATTCTAGCTCATGTTCATGGAGTTCATAACAAGAAGAAAAGGAAAGGCTTTCATGTTTCTAAACCCTAGAACAGAAGTAGAAGAAGAGATTTAGATCTTGTTGTGTTATTTTGAAATCCTTATATAACCTCTTTTGTCTGGTCAATCTTCTCTGTTCAGGTTAAGACCAAACTCGGCTAAAACTATATAAACATCCCGCAAGAAACTAGGCCCATAGTCCAGAGCCCATCAGATACTTGATATGCCTATCAGTTTCACAAAACTGTCAATGCAATTTAGCCTAAGTTATCTCCCACACTACCACCAATAATCAGTTGTATCCCTGTAACAAGTAGCATTCACAACACAACACATATACTAGTAAAATCTTTAGTTCACATTCATCCATTCGCATGCAACTTCATCCTGCATTAGAGATCTTCACCAACAACAGCCCTTGGCAGTTCATGACATCACTTTCTACTGTCCCAGCACCTCAAATTACCTGTAATTCAGATTCCCATCATCTGACCTCTAACCCTTGACAGCACCATCTCAATCTCAAGCCAGTTCTCATCTCCAAAACATCTCTAACTCATCAACAATCACTTCTCATTCTGCCCCATAACAGCATATCCTGCATCTCTTTGATGAGCTCAAACCTGAGCTGTAACCACCTACACCAGTTCAGCTGCAAGCCTTTACTTCCCTGACTTCATCCAATCTCTGCACCAATAACTCTATCTCTTTGCACTCAGCTGCTTCCACTTCCACCCTTGTAATTCTCACCATCTGTTGCAGCTTCACCACGACTCTTATGAGCTCCCATGAACCACATTCATTCAATTCCAACTCATTGCAGGCTGTAAGCCTGAGCATTCTCCTTCATAAATGGCATCAACAACTACATCCATAACTTACTCATTGCAGCATCTCATTTATACTGTTTCAATCGTTCCCTACATCAATATCATCTCACCGATAAACCCATTTCATCAGCTGAAAACCAAAGCCATTTCAGCTGCAGCATATAAGCACCACCACTGCAGCTTCAACTCCCATCACCTGCAAAAGCATTCATTCCTTCATTCTAGCCATTCCTGCACCTTTTTTCCTTTTAAGCGACGTTTCTTCTTCTTTTGTTCCAAATGACTCCAAAGTACCTAAAACTCAAAACTGAACATAAGATACATAATTTACAAGAAAACTCAGCAAAGAAAGCATAAACAATAGATAAATATTAAGGTGTTTTAGACACCTATCAGATAACCCATTTCTAGAAATAATATCCATGGACACGGTAAAATACAAATCCTAAGTATGTCAAAATAAAAAATCAGAACCTTGACAATGAAAATATTGATTGTTTTTTACATGTAATTCGGGTTGTTATTTAGCCACAATTACTCTAGAATGAGATTAAAGTAGAAATAGAACTAATTATTAAATTTCCATTAAAAAAAAGTCGTTTAAGTTCGGACTATCATTCTAACATGGAGATTTGAGATCTGCCGATGTTGATATTGGTATTTTTGATAATCTTCTGGTGGTGATACTTTCAGTGGTAGTGCATTGGTAGTACATAGATGAACCAAATCTCAAGGGTGGTTTAGTTTCTTTTCTCTATTTCCCTTTAATGAATGTGGGTCAACTTTATTCGACAACAGTCAGCTTTCCCCAAAGTGTTTTGTTTTTTCGTATAACTGACTTAACTGTGATCTTAACAATAGCATCATCACTGAGTTTCTAAGAGCATCTCCAATGCAAGGTATACACGTTTGGATACGGTTTATCCATATCTAAATATAGGTATATTTCATTTGTGTATATCAAGCTAATACCATCTAATAGTGGAGATTGATTGCTTAGTTTCTAAGCACACTTAGCTTGAATCTTAAATTAGGAATCTAACAGTGAATATAAATTGCTTTGCTACTAAGCTTTCTTAGCTTTGAATGTAAGAAACCCTGATTTGAAACTCCAGCAGCTGGGAAATCTAATCCCGACACGCTTGTGTGTCTTAGTTGTAAACTATAGTTGATTCTCATTTAACCTGGGTTATCCAAAACCATTATTAGGTTAACGACTTGAAGACTTCATTTGGGATTCGTGAAGCCAGATCCAGCTATTTTCTCTGTAATTGCGTATTCTGATCTTACTTATTCTATCTATTGAGTTTTATCTTCTCTAAGATTTACTCGAGAATCATCTCCTATAGGTAAGATGTAAAAAGTAATCACAACGGTTCTTCGTCTCAGAGTCTTGTGATTCCGCAATAACTTCTTATGTTAATCAGTTAGGTTATTGTGAGGTGACTAATATTTCTAGGCTGCTCTTCGGGAGTATAAGACCAGATTATTAGTTGGTTCCTGTTCACCTTGATCTTTGTATAAAAATACGGAACAAAAAGAATAAAGGATATACATATCTATGGGAGACAAATTTGTTTATAAGTCTTCGAATTTGGGTCGTATCAACTCTTAGTTGTGGGTGAGATCAACTAAGGGAATCAAGTGCAGAGTCCTGCTGGGATTTAAGAGGCGTAAGGAACACGACTGTACCTTAATCAGTGTGAGACTTGGTTAGGTCTCAACTACATTCCAGTCCGAAGTTAACTTGTGTAGCGGCTTAATACAGTGTGGTGTTCAAATATGGACTAGGTCCCGGGGTTTTTCTACATTTGCGGTTTCCTCGTTAACAAAATTTCTGGTGTCTGTGTTATTTCTTTTCTACATTATATTTTCTTATATAATTGAAATATCATAGGTTGCTCAATCAGTTGATAAATCCGACCTTGATTGTTGGATAGAACTTGATTGACACTCGGCCATTGATCTTTGGTACCATCCGAGTTATTCTCATATCAATCAGTCTCACAGATTTCTATCTAGTTGATTTACTGATTGTACTGAGAAAGAGATAAAGCTCTTTGATATCTTTCTTGATTGAGTCTCACTTTTAAGTTGGTGCTCTCTGAATTATATTGGAGTTTAGTCCATACAGATTGCAGAACAAAATATTGGGTGTGGTTGTTATACCCCCGCGTTTTCACATCCTTTTGTTTAATGAGAACTGATGATTAAGCAAAAAAATAAAAATAGAAACAAAATAGTAAGTTGGTCCCATTGTTTATTTTGCCGTAGTGTAGATGTACTCGTAAAATAGAGTTGTGAGGAAGTTTTCTTATATCCAAAAAAATCCTGAACCTTATTTCTTATCTCGAATTCAAGGTTTGTGAAGAATTATTCAAATGCGACTACAATTGCTGATTATAGTTGTAGTTGTTGTTGGACTCTTTGTATAACCAAACTGATCTGCAACCAAAACCGAGATGCAACCAATTTTCAAGGGGTAAAGATTTTAGACCATTTCAACCAAATTTTCATCTCCAATTCAAGAGTCAGAGTCATAAAAAACAAGATGATATAGCTAAGTGGGGGTAAAGAAGAAAGTCTAGACTAGACTTTTTTCATGACCTTGGGTCTTATATCCCCATCATAATTTTGTCTCTATATTCAATCAAAAAATGTTACATATTACTTTGAAGATGATTTTTTTTTTGTCATTTAACCATAGCCTATAAGAAAAGATATTAATAAGGCCTCCACCTAGAAGGACCTTGACCCCCTATATTGAAGATATTTTAGGCGTGCAAAAGATTATGAGTTGTAATACTTCTACCAGTATAATACTCCCTCAGATTCTGGAAAAGAGATACTATCACTATTCATTTTAGCAAAAAATAAATAAATAAAATAGTCCAAATTGAAAAAGTGATAGCATCTCTTTTCCAAAAATGGAGGGAAATGCCATTAAATATGGCTCGGAGAAAGCTCCCAAAAGAACATTTGCGGACCAGGAGCAAGAGGAAGTTGATAATTGGTTTATTTTTATTTTGTACACAAAAACCTCTAAACGGAGCCTTTTATTTTTTTGTGCGTCATCTATATATTTTTTGTTAACACAAAATTCCACAAATATATTGGACCTATTATTCGTATTTTGTTCCCACTTCCATTTTTGTATTTTGCCTCCTTTGATGTCGTTGCAATTGCCACCGACATACAGATACTAACAACTTGGATTATGTTTCAAGATGGTGCTGTAGGAAATATCATGCCGCCTAGGATTTAAGAGTTTTTCAACCAAACTTTCATCTCCAATTCAAGAGTCAGAGTCATAAAAAAGAAGATGACATGGCTAAGTGGGGGTAAAAAAAAAAGTCTAGATTAGATTTTCTTCATGACCTTGGGTCTTGTATCCACATCATAATTTTGTCTCTATATTCAATCAAAAAGTGTCACATAAGACTTTGGAGATGATCTTTTTTTCTTTTTTTTTTTTGTCATTTAACAATGGCCCACAAAAAAAGATATTAATAAGGCCTCCACCTAGAAGGACCTTGACCTCCTGTATTGAAGATATTCTAGGTGTGCAAAAGAATATGAGAGTTGTAATACTTTTGCCAATATAATACTCCTTCTGATTATGGAATATATATATATATATAATATTATCACTTTTCAATTCATTTAAGCAAAACTCCAGTGACGACCATACAAATTTAATATCATATCATGAAGCAGAAGAAAGTACATGCAAATTTGAAACACCATTACACAGTAACTAAGTAGGTAAAGATCGTAAAGCTGGAAACCTGAAGATCTGATTTCTGAAAAACTCCAGTGACGAACATGAATCACGAGTAGTACGTGCTCTAGAGGGTGCCGGGCCTTGAGGCCGGAAGAGACCGAATCAGGTTAGTGTCTTTAATTTGGGTATTATTGGAATTGTTGCAATTGATGGATTAGGTTCTTGTTTGCATTTCTGGTTATTTTTTTTTTAGTATAACTCCCTCTTTATTTTTCTGGATTTATGCTTTTGGGTTAGCGTAGGAAATAGTAGTCTTTAGCTGTGTTGTCCTCTGATCTTTCTGCTTGTTTTTTAATGGTGGTTGTTTGAAGTTTTGATGTTGTTGCAAGGTGGTTGTTTAGTTTCTGTTTATTTGGATGATCAGCTTATAAAGTAAGAAGATCTGATTAATGGTTTGGTTTTGGATTTCTCATCTGTTGAATATAGTTTTAATTAAGTTGTTTCCATGCTCCTCTCTTTATTCGGGGAAGATGATAATGAGTCGAATCGAACGTGAATGTTTTTGTGTTCGTGGCTTCAAAATCGGTTGGAAGAAAATGTTTTTCTTAGTTCCAAAGTTTGTTCTCTGTACTGATCACAGTACAAGGAAGAAATGAATTACTTGGTAGCAAGCTACCTTCTCTCTGAAATCAGAGCCTAAATTATCTTTCAAAGGAAAATAGGATTTTCATTCATTAAGCTCTTCTTACACAATCATTGGGCCCGATCCTGGTTGACTTTTGAAATGAATTGGTAACAATTGTTTACATTTGTTATTAGGTATTTAATAACCTAAACTGCTCTTCTTACCAATTGTTACCTAAATTATGTTAACAATTGTTATGTACCTTGTTATGTACCTTGTTATGTACTAGTTGTTCTGTTATCGTTATCTTACACTATGTGTAAGATAACGATAACATAACAAGATGATGATAATAGTAACATACCAATTGTTATGTACCTTGATGTAGCATAACAAGATAATGATAATAGTAACGCCAGGATCCTCACGGATCAAGCCTCCCGGTTCCGAAGAACACGGTTCAATCGATTGAAACGATTTAGGTTTTAGATTGATAATTTGATAAGATTTTCATTACAGACTCGAGACTGTTATAAAGCTCTACCCGACTACACTACACTAAACTACCCTAGATCTAACGGTTACTGTGCAACCAATGATTACATCTAACCCCTTCATTTCAAAAGATAACGACAACCAGGCTACCAACTAAGGATTGTACTAAATAGTGACATCAAGATGATATGGCGCCCTCCTCCTAGACTTAAGACATGACAAATACCATCCCCTTCAGAACATCCTTGTCCTCAAGGATGAAGGTCAAGAAAAACAAAGTCTTGTTAAGTTGACAAGGGAAGACTGTTTGCTGCCTTTGTGTCATCAAGATGATGTGGGCCGCTCCACTCTCGTAACAGGGACATGATGACATTTTGTTGTCTGTTGCCTTGCCAACATGTCGTTTGTTGCAGCACCATGAACTCTTAGTTGTATGTAGTCTGCTCTGCTCAGGCCAAGATGAACCGTCAAGCTAATGATTACCGACGTTGCATAACAAAACTTCTCATAAGCCGCCAAACGTCTTGCACTTCATAATCCCATGACAACAAACTGTATTTCCGAGCGACAGTAGCACCAGAAAATTTATATTCCACATGTTGGGTATACCAGAAAGTGGATCCCCCTTTGGCTGAGCTACTTCAAGCAAATCCCTTGCCAATATCTTTTTCACTTCAATTCCAACTGTGAGTTTCAGGAGCACATATGAAACTTCCATTTTCTTTGGAATACTACGAGCCCCTTCCTTGGCAGTTGACATAATGGAAAATGCATCTTTTTTATCTCTCACTGGTAGCACTAACCTGTTATTCTCTACGCGCCACCAACCTGTAGAAAATAACTTGAATTTCTACTTCAAGTAGTCAAGCCATGCCAACACCTTAGGAGTTTGAATCTCAATGAGGAAACATTTAGCCCAGAAGCTATATAATTCCCTGGAGAGACTATTATGTTCTTCAACTGCCAATCTAATACAAGTACCTCTGGAATCATCAGTCTTGAAAGTGTATGCCGGCACGGAATTTAGATTATCCATTTCTTGAACTTTATAAAGTTTAATAGGAACAAAATACACGGTTGTAATCCATAAGGTAGTATGTAGCTGCTCACAAACTTCAACATAGAGCGATCTTACCTGAGGGGATACTTTAAAAGGGATGAAGACAACGATTGCCACGACTAGATAACTAGGTTCAGACCCAATAGGCAGCACAACCTGAGCATCATGGTGCGAAACAAATCCCTACTTCTGAGGTACCCAGAACTTGAATACTGGTAGAAGATTAGTGAAAACTTGACTGGCTCGATAGGCCACATGTGAAGTACTTGTATAGTTCCAGCTTTTAGAATCGGAAAGCCATAATATGGAGTCACACCATTTTCCTCTATCAAACAACCAATAACCACCACCACCAAAAATAACAGTATCATTTCCCATATGGAGAACTGTCATGTCGTCACTGGTCATACTCCATAAACCAGGTGGAACCAATCTGAATTTCCACCTCAAGTACCCTACCCACAACAACATTTTAAGAACCATTTCATCTCTCTCTAGAATAGTAATAACTGCATACATCACAGGTGCAGGTGGTTGACAATGCAGAAATATACCCATCCTTATAACATTTGTGAGAATTACCATAAGAGAACAGTCACAAATTCCCCTAAAATCACTAGTTGAATGCAAGAATTTGAAGATCTGTAAAGTAGTCTCAGTCTCGTCAATAATCATGGTCTTCAGTTGCTTATAGTCTGTAGCTGTATGGTAGTTTCTTCCATCAAGGAACAAACGTCTACAACCCCTAGTACCAGTACCACGAAACTTTCCTAGACTCCATAAATTTGCTGATAGTGTGCTCCTATAATTCCATGATATCCATCTATGTTCCCATACTTGAACTTTCAACCATTCGCCAAGTAGAATTACTATATCATTAGGGAAACCAGACTGAGGTCGCAAGAAAACATCAGTTTCACCACTAGTCAAACTCCATCTTTCGATAAGTAGCCAACTTCTATCAACATTTTTAACCAACACCAATAAAACTGAACCACAAAACAATGAATCTGATGTAAATCCATGCTTATTAATAAGCTCATGTACCAATTCTGCTTCATAGTGAGCCATTGGAATTGAACCCACATTAAGAATTAATGAGCCCGAAGTAATTTCCCTGTCAAAACTGAATCTATACTCACGGTCGATTAACAAATATCCTTTAATGAGTTTCCGTCCTCTTCCACGATCAAAAATTATATGCGCGGAATAGAAGTTAAGGAAGAGACTTTCATTAATTATCGACTTGCCACTCACCTCGACTATTTTAAGCTGCCAAAAAGAATCATCTTGTGAAACCAGACTCAATGCAGTGGAATTTGAAGGGATGAGCAGCTGGGGATACCAAAACTCCTTCAAGTGAATCATTTTATGGAGTAACCCACATGTCAGCTTAAGAGCAAAGTCGTAGAGTCTAATACAATCATCACCTGAATTCATGACTTCAGTCACTTGGGTAAACCTGTCAGTTCCTAGCGTATAAGCTTCTTTATGAAGTAGAACAAAATAAACACCGAGTACCCTAAACTGAAAACCCAAAATCTGATCAAGCAACCCATACTTCAGCTGCAAAATAAAAGATTCTTCTTTTCAAATATCAAGTAACTGATCAAACAGTTCACAAACCTTGTAAATTTCCACTATTCTAACCAACAAGAGTAAGCAGATTTCATTTTTCCCTAATATTTCAACACTCAGCTGAAAGCCATACCTATTGTAGTATTTCCTTAGAATAAAACATATATTAGGTACCAACGAAAAATAATCAGGTAAAGCAAAACATAAGTTATAGTCACCTAGATAATAAGAGTACCCAATAATGATTTTAAATTTCTTCCCACGATCAAATGCTCCACCAGAAAAGTCGAAACAAGGGTAGAAAGATTTCTCACTAGCCAATTGGTGACTGCTAACACCTTTGTTCTTGAAATACATCATATCCCATTGAAGCATTTTAACAAACAGATTATAACCATCACCATTGTCACGATTCTCAACTAACACAATTGCATATGAATCCATAAATAACAAATTGAATCGATACCCATGTTTTAAAACAATCTCATAAACAATTCTCCCCTTGTAATCATCCATTAATTCTGACTCACCAATCCTCTTTCCTGGATCGAATATAGAACAAGTAGAAGCAAAATAAAGATGAAAATAAACACTACATTCAGACTTCTAGCAGGATTAGCAAAACCACTATTAGCTAGGATTCCGACATTTGAAGCAGTAAACAACCAATCTGGTAAGTACCCATTATTATTAATCAGCTCCTGAAAATTTTCTTTAAAATATCTACCCAAAAACTTTGAACCCCCGAGAAAAGAAAAGACCAACTTAGAATCAACTTGTAATTTCACTTTTCCACGATCAAATATGTTACGAGAAGAATTAAGAATAATGTTAAAACACTCACCAAATTTGATCTGATTTTTCTCTTCAATATCGTTCACGGCAGCTTCAACAATTTCTTCGAATTGAAAACTCTCAGACTCAGTTGAATCAACGTTTTCCTTGTCAACAACAGAAGAAATTGATTGAACCCTAATTTTTGTAACCTCTTCATTCTCTTCTTTTTCGAATAAAAATGAAGGAATCAATTCCTCTAGAGAATCATCTTCTTCTTCACCGACGGCAGGAGGAATCGATGTAGTACCTTAATAAAAAGTATCAATATACACTTCTTCCTTGCTCTGTCTATGAGCTTTGCAAACTTCTGAAGATAGTACTCTCGAGTTTGAGAGTTATTTCCTTCATAATGAAACCGATACAGGTCACAAAACTTATCATATTCCTTTCTTGCTTTATCTTCATTCTTCAAAGCTTTCAGCTGCAGTGGTGTAGCTTCCGGCAGCTCCATTGCAGAGTATGCACAGAATTGTCTGGATGATACCAATTGTTATGTACCTTGATGTAGCATAACAAGATGATGATAATAGTAACATAACAAGATGATGATGATAGTAACGAGTGATTGTGTAAGAAGAGCTTCCAATTAGTAACAATTGTTATGACAATTTTATAACCTAAATTATGTACATAACGAGGTACCTAAATTATTGTGTAAGAAGAGCTAAATTATGTACCTAAATTATGTTAACAATTGTTTACACAATTGTTATTTAATCACCCAATCCTAAATTACATAATCATTTGGTATTTAACATAACAATTGGTACATAGCAAGGTACCTAAATTATCTTCCGAATGGCATGACACGAAACTCATAGTATCCATGATGGGTGCGAAAAGCAGATTTGGGAATGTCTGGTGGGTAGATCAAAATCTGGTGATAACCTGACAATAAATCAATCTTGGTAAAGATAACTGCACCATTCAACTCATCTAACAACTCCTCTATTAATGGAATAGGAAATTTATCCTTCATAGTCAAGTCATTGAGCTTGCGATAATCAACACATAACCGCCATGTTCCGTCTTTCTTCTTCACTAAAAGGATTTGAGCAGCAAAAGGGCTGTGACTCTTTTGAATAAGCCCTGCAGAAAGCATTTCCTGTACAAGTTGCTCCACAACAACTTTATGAATAAAGGGACATTTGTATGGTCTCTGAGAAGGAGGTGTGGAGTTAGGTTTAAGTGGAATCTTATGATCTAGTGGACGAGAAGGTGGCAGTTGTGTAGGTTTTGAAAAGACATTCGAAAAGGAGTCTATTAAGGTAGAAACCTTACTAGGAATTGGTTGCATAGGTGTAGCATGAACATGAAAAAACTGGCCAATTAAGATAGATGCCTTACTTTTTCTAATTTTCTTAAAGGAAGTAGCACTTAAAAGACTAAGTGAAGGCTTAGAAGAGCTACATTGTAAGGTAATGTGTGACAACCATGATGCATAAAAGAAATGGCGAGCTTAGAAAAGTTAAAGAGCACATCACCGAGTTGTCGCAACCAATCTGCACCAAGCACCATATCACAGCCGCCGAGAGGGAGAGCGCGTAAATCAGTAGAAAAGTTGTAACCCTGCATTTCCCAGTGAAGGTTACGACACATACCCTTTTTGATGGTGCTATCTCCATTGGCAACAGTTACAAGCATATGAGTTGTAGGTGAAATGTGGACATTAAGCTTGTCAGCCAGATGAGAATCGATGAAGCTATGCGTACTGCCTGTGTCGATTAAAACCATGATAGCTTGCTGATGGAGATGGCCTGAAATCCGAATACTGTCATGAACAGATTGGCCTGTTAAAGCGTGTAGCGAAATCTCCATAGTGGTGTCAGAACTAGAGGGAGAATCTGTCATATTCTCATCAGGTGAAGCATCACATTGAGCACTTAAGTCTTCCATATTAACACCAAGCATGAAGAACTGCCGAGTCTTATAAATGTGGCCAACTCTGTAGAACTCATCACAATTATAGCAGAGACCTTTATCTCTTGGAACCTTCATTTGTTGAGGGGTAAGTTTTTTTATAAGAGGAAGAGGTGGGTCAGTTTTAGTAGGTGTAGGGGGATGAGTAATGAAAGGTGGTTGAGATGAAGTAGATGGTTTCTGAAAAATATTTGTGGGAGAGAAATATGGTTTAGATATAGATGGGTTGGGAGGAATGGAAATGGGTGATGGAAAGAATTGCTTAGAAGGGTTTTTTATAGGTTTAGAAGAACTCATAAGTGAGGCTTGTTGCATTATTTCTAAGTAAAAAGCTCTAGAAGTATCCTCTGGCTTAAACATTTGAACTGTAGTACGAATTTCGTCCTTCAAGCCACTAATGAAACTCAAAGTATAGAAAGACTCAGGTAATGTTGGGTTATTGGCTACCATATAAGCTTTGTAATGTTCAAATCTGTCATACTAATCCTCAACAGTAGTGAGCTGAGATAGCTTATTGAAACTGCCAACATAATTATCAGTTGCTACATCCTCAAATCGAAGACACAAATCACGAACAAATATATTCCAAGACATCTCAGGTTTACCTTGTTGATAATTTAAAAACCATGGATCGACTTTAGAATCAAAATGAATTGCATCCATATCTACTTTATCTGAATCGGCAAATTATGAAAAGCAAAATATCGCTCACATTTTTGAACCCAACCCCTTGGATTAGTGCCATCGAAACGTGGAAAATCAACTTTGGGTGTTCTAGAAAACTTTAGGAGTAAATTTGATTACCTCATGAGCTTCTTTAACTCGTTTTGTGGGATCATCTTTAGATCCAGAAGAAGAACCAAGATCTATAATTGTCTCAGCATTTTATGCAGTTGAAGGCGGTTAAAGAGATTGAATGGCTTCGAAGATGCGATCGAATTTATCATTTGATTCAGCACGACTACCAGCTAATTCTGTAGTGAGAAGCTGTAATTGATTGCGAATTTCTTGAATAGCAGAAGAATTTTCCTGAGCAAGTGTATGAACACAGTTAACAGTAAGTTTCTCTCCCACTGTCATGATTGAGGTCCCAGAATTAAAGTCTAATAATAATTGTACTGATTACAGTACAAGGAAGGAATGAATTACTTGGTAGCAAGCTACCTTCTCTCTGAAATCAGAGCCTAAATTATCTTCCAAAGGAAAATAGTGTTTTCATTCATTAAGCTCTTCTTACACAATCATTGGGTATTTAATCACCCAATTCTGATTGACTTAATTCAACAGTCAGAATTACATCCATCTAACTCTCATCTCTAGGAATTAAGCTATCCTAACTCTAATTCAAAACAAGTCCAACAAAATTAAGAATACAAGCCCAGAAATAAATTAGTTTAGAATGTATTAATTCATGCAGCCCAGTACTCTAAGTGAGGATATGACATTCTCGAAATGTGCTCCTATAATTTGCTTTCTAGAGTAGCCTCGTGTTGTGATGTCGGTGAATTTTAATGGGAATTTTATTTAAATACCCCTGTTATATAGCCCCTTCAAATATATCCCTTCACACTTTAAACATACCCCTGAGCTTTATACATTACTAAAATACCCTCTTTTAAAAAGTGTATATATAAACCACTACCATTAACAGTATTTAAAAACAAAAAAAAACTTTACTGCCCACCACAGCCAACAACCACCACCGTCCACCGCCGTCGCCTTCCACCACCAACGACGACCACCACCATCTACAACCACTACCGCCAACCACCAACACTGTCCACTACCGTCTCCACCCACAACCACACTGTCCACCACCGTCGCCGACCGCCGCCGCCGCCCACCACCACCAACCACTACCGACAACCACCACCACCACTATCCTCCACTGCCAACCACCACCGCCATCCACCGTACCAACCACCACCACCGCCGTCCACCGTACCAACCACCACCACCAATGAACACCACCGACGACCACCGCCGACCACCGTTGACGCCATCGCCGCCGCAACTAGCATAAAAACCATAGTGAAGGCAACTAGCACAAAGTTACCTTCCACATGTGGAGTCAACTTGCTGAAGTTATCTCCAAAAGTGAAGGCAACTAGTTCAAGTTGTCTCCAATAAATATTATGTACAGTAACAAGTCGCAAAACAAATATGGAGGCAGCTAGCTCAAGTTGTCTCCAAATTTGAGGCAACTAGCTCAAGTTGTCTTCAAAAGTGAAGGCAACTAGCACAAAGTTGTCTTCAAAAGTGAAAGCAACTAGCCCAAGTTGTCTCCAAATATGGAGGCAACTATCACAAGTTGTCTCCAAAAAATAAAAATTATACATAAATGAGTGAACCTAGTGTGAGTCGAACACACATTTTCTGACATATAGTCAGTTATGCTACCATCGCACCACAAATTCGTTTAAACAAAAACAACGTATCAAAATCACATACTACCAAACTCCATTCGGACCATTCCACATTCGAGCTGGCAGAAACTCAAACAGCAACATTCTATCTAACATTCATTTAATGTTCCAGCTTTAGCTCCCAACATCTCTGCAGTCTTTCCATTTCAACACAATTTTGTGCAATCCCATAAGCATTCACTGCAAAATGTACCGGCTCCAGCTGCTACTTCTTCTTCTTGCAGACCAATCAATTCATTTACCACCTACACTTCTAGCTCAGTGCAACTGCACTGTCATCGCCAGTAACAGCTGCACTATCATCACCGGTAAGCAGACTCACATCTTCAATTGCAAACCCAATAAACATATTCACATATTCACCATACTGCAACTCTACCTGCAACATCTTCATGACCACAAACATCTACACACACTTGCAACATGAGACAACAGCTGCAATCACTTCCATGCCCTTACTCAAACACCATCGGCACCACACAAGCAGCAACAACTCCTTGTTCTGCTTTTTACTACCTGGATACATATTCAGTCCCTACTCAACTTCCTAAGCATTCATCTATTCTTTTGACTTCAAAACATAAGCATAAGCAACACAACCATCTCACTGTCTTCTTATATTATGCCTTCTAATCTCCATAGTATCATCAATTCCAGTCAACATCAACACATCATAAACAACTTCATCATCTCATCTGTAATTGAACTAGCCAACACTCTCATATCCATAGTTGTCTTCATATAGAGATATATGGAGGTAACTGCCCAAAGTTTTCTTCGTATATGAAGGCAACTTGCACAAGTTGTCTTAAGGCAACTGATATCGAAATCTCAAAATCAACTGCACACACTCAGTCTCTTGCATATCTCTCCGCTGCATATACCACCAAACTCCAATGTGATCAATACCAGAAATCAAAACTCCAACTCACAGCAGTATCTCCCTAACTGCAACGCCATTTCCATCACAAGTTCAAGCCAATCTCTGCAATCTTAGCACAACACCTTATACACTGCATCCATAGTATAACTACCTGCAACTGCAAACCAACGACTACTTCAGCTACACTCCACAGTCCACCTGCAAAACTATCTTCTCAATTGCAGCTACAACCATCTCAGACTCGCAAACATTTTAACTCAACCTGCAATGATATCTTGTGTTTCTTGCAATTCAATTTCATTTATCACTTCAACAACAACACCATCCCACTATATGTACTGTAATCGTTCATATGAACCTGAATTTGAGATGGCACCAGTAAACCCTCTCTATTTCAGACTAACCAATCACAACAACACCATTTCCCATACTATCAACTCCACAATAACCCAAATCTTCAACAAATTCAATCATAACAGTTTCAGCTCTTAACTCCAGTTCTCTTCCTCAACAAACCAACCATCAATTCAAACCACCACCAAATAACACCACCTCTTACAACTCTGAAATCATTAGCAGCAAATCAACTTCATCTCAAACGAAATATCAAACCCTAACATACATCTACCAGTCATTCAATTTCTACCACCTCTGAAGCTTCTCTTGCATTCACAGTCATCAATAAATCCACAATCAAATTCATGCCTTTCACTTCCCATCAGCAGCAGCTCACCATCTTCTAAATCTCAAACCAATTCATCCACCAACAGATGTATTTCCTTCTTTGATTCTTTCTAACCCTTCTCACAATCTGAATCATCTCTCCAACCTCCACCAAACCCCGATTTCAACAGACTCCCATATAGCTATGTCATTTCTGCTTCAACTCACCCCCTCACTTCATTCAACTCAATCCCTGACTTCATACCATTGCACCACAAATTCGAATCAAACACCACCACCAGTATGTACTGAAAATTAATCTACCAATAACACCATCAGTAGCTTCAAACCCCTAACCCTAGCTTCACTAATTTAACCACCACCACCAGAAACTAATTTAGATAAATCAACAAATCTCGAGCTCAAATTGAACCTTACCAGTTTCAGAATCAACAAATCTCGAGCTCAAACCACTGAATCCGAATCTTTAACTAAAAACCCAACCGAAATCTGCATCTCAACTCGAAATTACTGAATCGAAATTAAAAAATCAAATTGATCTCTGAAACTATTTTGAAATCGAACACAAATCATGGAAAATTTGTTGATACTAGTGGCGGATCTAACGTATGTGGTGGTTCTAGTTGTGGTGGCGGTGATAGATCTTGGTAAAGGTAGGGGCGACGGAGATGATGGAGGTGGGAGCGATGAGTTTTTTTTTCCTTCTGTTATTCGAAATGAAGAAGAACGAAGTAAGAGAGGCTAAAAGAGGAATTATGGTTATTATGTTTTTAAAGAAAATTTCAATTATGCCATCAAGGGTGTTTGTAAAGTTTCAAAAGGATATTTGTGCATGACTCATGGATAGTAGGGGTGTAAATAACATTCCCACAATTTTAATTGTGAGTCATCTTATAATTGTGAGTCATCATAAATTTTGAGTAGGTAAATGTCTAGATTTTTGTCAAAGGAAGAGCAAAAAAAGATCCGAGAAAAACGAAAATAGTAGTCGACTCACTAACTAGGTCGATTTGTATATTGAGTTAATTTTGTCCAAAACAACCTTTCCCCTAATCGTGCTTATTAACCAAAGCTATGTAAGTTAATCTACCGTATAGTTTTTGGAGCCGAAATTCAAGGGAATAAAATCATAATTTTCTTATAGCCTTTCTTATTATCGTCACCAACAACCAAAACGACGTTGAACCCTAAATCTCAAATCATTACCAGTTGAAATATTCATGGTTTGGTTTCTTTATTTGTTTGATTTACTTTCATAGTTTCTTTTCATGTTCAGGTTTGTCCAACTGTGTCTCTCCCTTGCAATGAAAAACCTAATCATATGCCTGATCTTTTGGTGCCGTCAGAACAACCAGATTTTACAGAATTTTTTCTAAAAGCGCGCGGAGGGATTTGGTACTAGAGAAAAACTACAGGAGTGGTGTGTGTCTGCTGGTAAAGCACAAAATTTTCGGATATGTAAGTCATCACAAATGAAAGACACTTCAGGTAATGGTCAAGGATCACGGATATAATTGTGCTTTGAAAGAAGTGGCAAGTACGCTAGTCACCAAGCAAAAAACTACGTGGCAAAGACCACTGCAACAAAAAAAGAGAAAATGTGGCAGCATCAAATATAATTGTCCATTTCGTCTAAAATGAAGTTGCGACAAGTATGGGAAATGGAATCTTAGAGTTGGATGTGGTTACCACAATCACCAGCTTGCAACCACATTAGTGGGACATGGTTATGCTGCAAGATTGGAGGAAAAAGAAAAGTGGGAGGTTGAAAAATTGACAAACAGTGGTTGTCGACCTCGGTAAATTCTTATTAATATTAAAATCGATAATCCGAAGAACTGTTCTACCATGAGAACCATTTTATAATGCAAGACGCGAATTGAAAATTTGTGAAATGCAAGGTAGATCAATGATGCAGCACTTTCTGAAGTTAGCACTTCAACACCGTTACACAGTTGAATATAAGAACTAGCAGTAATGATTGCAGACATTTCCGACTTTTTGGCGTCGACTATAGATCAATGATCACTACGTAACTGGTTATGGTGAAATATAGATTTCCCCTGCATGGAAGAAAGAAGCAGTTTGGTTGGTCGGGAACTTGGTTCGTCAGTTAAGTTGTGTTTGATCTGTACGCACGTGAAGGGAGCATGTGAAGGGTATACTTGTCCGACTTAAAATTCAGTATACAAATCAACCTAGTTAGTGAGTCGACTTCGATTTTCGCTATCTTCCGATCCATTTTTGCTCTCCCATTAACAAAAATCAGTGTCTAGGAAAACCTTCCTTTGGGCCCGTTCAAGCATTAGTAGACTATTGTACGTGTTCATTTTTATTTGGGCCCGTTCAAGCATTAGTAGACTAGTGTACGTGTTCATTTTTATTGTGTTCATTTAGATTACTTGTTCTTTTTTGTTGCGTTCATTTTTATTTTGTTCATTTTTAATAACAACAAGGTAAGTCACCTAATAAGAATTAGTTCTGACCATATTCCTATATTTTTTTGACTTCAATCCGGAAACAAAAAGATTAATTAAGCCATTTAGATACGTTAGATCCTGATTTACTCACCCCACGTTTTCAACTATAGTAGCGGCATCTTGGAAACTCCATTCCTCCAATTCTTCTCATAGAAACATTTGTTCAAACCTGAAATCTCTTTCTTCGGATCTAGCCCAATGAAATTCTGACGTTTTCGGTAATGTTCATAAAAATATCAAAAATCTTAATATCAAAATTGATAACATTCACAAATGCGGAAACATCTCGTTAAAAATAGATATTCTCAAAAATCTGCAAGCTGAGCTGGGAAAATGGTACGAAATTAAAAATGATTATTATCACCAACTCTCAAGGGATAAATTCTTCAGAGAATATGATCAAAATACAAAATATTTCCATGCTTCTGCTTCCAACAAGAAGAAATTTAATTTTATACATTCCCTAAGGGAACCATCTGGGCTTTGGCTCTCGGAGCGAGATCAAATCAATTTCCTTTTAATCAACCACTTCACCCAAATAGGAACTTCGCAAGTGAATAACTACAATGCAGACCTCTCTGAAATCATCCAACCTTCATATCTGAATCAGAAAATTCAGCTCTAACCCAAGTTCCAACAAAAGAAGAAATTTGGTCAACTCTTTCTAATATGAATCCTTGGGGTTCTCCAGGCCCGGACGGTTTCCATCCGGATTTTTTCAAAGCTAATTGGGATATATTAGGTCCAGACATTGTAAAGGCGATACAAGACTTCTTTAGAACTGGAGTTATGGAAAAAGAGCTCAACCACTCATTCATCACGCTCATACCAAACATATCAATTCCACAAACTCCGGCAGATTTTAGACCTATCAGTCTTAACAATACAATTTACAAACTCATATCTAAAATCCTGACCAACCGATTAAAACCCATTTTAAATAGGTTGATATCCCCAAATCAATCTGCTTTTCTATCAGGGAGACAGATCATTGATAATATTATCATAGCACATGAATTGATTCACTCGATAGAAACCTCCAAAAAGAAAAAAGGCTACCTAGCTCTCAAGATTGATTTATCTAAAGCTTTTGATAGGGTGGAGTGGCCTTTCATTAAAAAAGCTCTATCTACATTTGGGTTTAGTGATAATTGGGTGAACCCCAATGCATCTCCATCACTTCTTTCTCAATTCTCCTAAACGGATCTCCAGGCCCAAAATTCTCCACCTCAAGGAGTTTAAGACAAGGGGACCCACTATCTCCCTACTTATTTCTAATCTGCATGGAGATTCTCTCAAGACTCCTTGAAAAGGCTACAAAAGACGATTAAGATAAATAAAAATGCTCCGACTATTTCTCACCTCTTCTTTGCCGATGACTGTTTTCTGTTCACCAAAGCGGACCTAGGTGAAGCCAAAATTTATTGGATATTTTGTCAAAGTTTGGAGAAATAACGGGGCAAATGGTAAACCTACAGAAATCAGGTATTTATTTCAGCCCAAAAATACATCCCAAACATGTTAAAATCATTGCAAAAATTCTTAAAGTTCCGCTGATGACCAAAAAGGACATATACCTCGGAACACCTCTATTTTTTTGATAAAAATAGAAAAGAGAATTTTGAACCACGCCTTCAAATATACTATAACACTTTACAAGGTTGGAAAGCAAAGCTTTTGTCTTAGGCGGGCAGGACTGTTCTAATTCAATCAATCTTGCAAGCTTATCCGACATATCAGATGCAAATGATAGCCTTACCAAAAGAGACGTTAGACAAATTAGACAAAATTCAAAGAGATTTTTGGTGGAAAAAAGATATGTCAAAAGGAAAAGGCGGTTATATAAAGGCGTGGTCAGGCATATGTAAACCAAGATCTCAAGGGGGACTGGGAATAAAAAATCCCCATAAGTTAAATATAGCCCTTCTAACAAAGTTAGCAAGTAGGGTTATGACAGAAAAAGAGCAATTACGGGTAAAACTTCTTGAAGCTAAATATTACCATGGTTCAAACCCTTTCGAACCTACGAGAAATTATGAACTATCTTGGATTTGGATAAGCATTCAGAAAGGTCTCAATATTATAAAGGAAAACTTTGTATGGCAAGTGAAAAATGGAGCTACTATGAAGATTTGGGATGAAAATTGGATTCCTAATACAGACAGTCTAAACAAACTAACAGACAGAGCTAACCCATTATCGGAAAAATTACAGGAGCTACTAAATAATGAAGGGTCTTGGGACAGCGAGAAACTAGATGATTTATTCTTGCCAGAAGTAAAGGAAAAAATATTAGCTATAACCTCGAATAAAGAGAAAAACGACAAAATCATATGGAAACATCACAGTTCTTGGAAGTTCACGGCAAAAAACATCTATAACTACATCATTAGTCAAAATTCATATGATGAGGAGATTAATGCATTCCCGTGGAATAAACTATGGAAGCTACAAGAAATTCCGTGAATTAGACTATTTATTTGGAAACTAATTCAAAAATCTCTTCCAACCAATAGCAGATTAGCAGCTCATAACTCGGAAATCTCAGAGGAGTGCCATTTATGTAACAACCAGGCTTCAGAAACAGAAGATCATTTATTCAGAAAGTGCCACTTTGCGAGATCAATTTGGTTTGGTTGCTCCATGGACGCTGTGAATTCGCAAATTAATGAAGAATCCATTAGCAAGTGGGTAGAAAGTTGGCTAATGGATCCAAGATTTTCGCAATATTGGGTGCATATTGCAACAATCCTATGGTTTATTTGGAAATACAGATATGAAGTGGTATTTAGGAAAACATCTCCAGATCCAACTTCCCTGATTCAACAAATCAAGAAGTTCATCTAATCCGCTCCGGAAAATACCAAGGAAAAAAATAGGGCGATTCTGGAAAAAAGCTCGCCTAAACATATTTGGAACAACTTAAACGTGGATTGGATTATATTCACAGATGCATCTTTCAATAAAGAGAACCTATCCATGGGATATGTAGTCATCCTGTATTCGGTCGACCAAAAAGCTTTTATGCATCGTTCCGCGGGTTCAGATTGGGCTTCTTCGGTGTTACACGCAGAAGCAAAAGCTCTTCTAAGAGCTCTAAATTGGCTAAAAGACAACCTCTTGTCTAGTGTTTCCATTGTCACAGATTGTAAAGTGCTAGCGGATTATATCAACAGAAGAGGATCAGATATTTCTTGGACAGCTGAGAATACTATAGAAGAAATTTTATCTTATTTAGGAAAATTACCACAAGTTAAGGTAAGATTCATAAACAGAGAACACAATATAACAACAGACTCAATAGCTAAAGAAGCAAGGATCTGAAGACTACAACACATGTCAAAGCACGTGCAACAGCAAGTGCAAAACGAAAACATTACTTCTAATGTTTTTGATAAAAAATGAAATTGTAGACCTTCTTTATTATATTGCTTAGTTAATATATTACCTTTTCTATCAAAAAGAAAAAAAAGATTACTTGTTCTTTTTTTGTTAAAAAAAATAAAAAAGTAATGGTATAATTTTAATTAAAAAGAAAAAAGGTCCTATAGTTCTTTTTAACCGGCGGAGGGAGAGTAGTTATACAACTTTTTGGTTTTTTTTATCAAAAAAAAAAAAAGAAAAAAAGAAAAAAAAAATCTTTTTAATCTTGCATTTTGTCCGGCCTTGCTTCCTCCATGCCTTATCCATCGTATTGCAAATTCCTTGTATTCTTATTGATTCACAACTGTTTCTGGTCTCGCTCCTAGCTCAGATACGACACCACAACATCCCTACTTAATTATAGTTTCTGTATTTTTCGGTCAAACGTTAGCACATTTATTTTTTAATTTTCATTACTCGTGTAATTACAACTTTTAATTTCTTCGCAATTAATCGACATTTGGTTGATCCGGCTCCCTTAGTTAGTTTGTTATCATCCTAGAATATAGGTACTTGTTTAAGCCTGCGACATTCACTTAACATCCAATTCAACATCCACTCCCAGGCCCACCTCTTTATCCTTTCTAAACCCGCGACAAAACCCATTTGTGAAAACTATAGAGAGACCCATTCTTCAGATCTTTCCCACTGTAAAATCCACGCCCAGAAATCTGAAGACGCGCACCTATTTTTTAGGAAAAAATTATTCTCAAGCCCATATTTTATAAAATTCTGTTTCGTTCTTTTTTCTTCTTCATCATCTTCAATTCCTTTTCTTCAACAACGCCACCAACCCATCATCCATCTTCTAATTTTGGATCAATTCGATTCAACACTCAGCAACCCATTCATCTTGTTAACCTCCACGTATTCACAGATTCAACCATTTGATCTTCAGAGCAAATCTATCTTCTTCTTTTGAGTTCAACATGAAACCCATAATCATCTTCATATTCAAACCACCGACCCCTTATCAACAATGTCATCTCTATCTCTCAAGAACACCGAAACCCTAACTTCAATTCCTTAATCCCATCTGTTGAGCAGCAACACAAAAATTTCCTTTTCAATTATGCTCAAACCAACACAAATTCGCACCAATCTTCACCCAATTTCAGATCTGAAATCACACCCACTGATTGCTCCATCATTTCTATAAGTCATGGTAACAAACTAAACATCACCGATGTTTAAACAATCAAAGTATATTAGAATGCACACGAAAAAAATAGACTATTAGAGCTGTAGAAAAAGATAGTTGAATCTCGTATGTGAAGAAAGTGTTCTCGTATGTCATTGCTTATCAATTCGTTTCCTTATCTTCTTCTTTAGTTGTTGTGCTGCTGTGAACAGGAGTTATGATTCAGAAGAGAATTCATGGTTTGGAGACGGACACAGTATAATATCTACGTTATGGTTGCCACGCACTTTTAAGGATGAATGCTTACAAACTATTAAAAGAGTAGAGATGAGTGGTTGATGAAGGAAATAATATATACGTTATGCAGATACTTTTTTCTTAGTATCGAAACCAACAAAAAATAAGGTTGCATAACTTGTTATGCACCTACAATAATATCTACATAACAAGTTATGCAGTCATGAAAGTGGATGCATAACCTGTTATGCATCCGAAAATGCATTATGCATCGAGAAAATTGTTACATAATCTTTCATGCATCGAGAAAACGGATGCATAACCTGATATGCATCATTTAAATATGGCTGCATAACGCATTATGCACCAATTTTTTCTGTACGAACTAAAATCAACCAAAACAATGGCTACATAACTTGTTATAGATGCATAACTTTGTTATGCAGTCGAAAAAATGGTTGCATAATTCTTTATGCGTCTGCATAATGTGTTATGCATCTTTTTTGGAGGCTGCATAATGAATATGCAGTCAGTTTTCGATTTTTTTTCCTAAAACGATGATCACCTCCGATTTTTTCGTGAAAAACAAAAATTTGATATTGTTGTTTGTACTCGTTGCATAGCTCTCTTAAAAATATTTCCAACGATATAAAATTTGTAAAATTCCAAGGTGCAGATTTTTAGATATGTTATATCCAAGTTGCTTTGCCAATTATACTCCTGAAAAATTAGGATGCATAACGAGTTATCCCTGAAAAACAGTATGCATAACACGTCATGCGGATGCATAAACCGTCATGCAGACAGGTTTTAATAATTTCGGATAATTATGAGTGTCACATAAATATTTATGGATGTCACAATATCCAAAATTAATTGTGGGTCTGACAATGAGAATATTTTTTTTTTGGTCTCCCCTAATTTTCCCAACCATCTTCAATAACAGTCACCCAAACTAAGCTTATAACAATCTGTTCGTTTTGTTTTAGCCCACTCGAAACACCCAATCGAACCTTATTTATATTTCCTAAAAATTCTCCCCTTCCCCAAAACTTGATTAAACCCCTTTGTTCCTTATTAATCTGATAACCAAGACCATCTCAGAGGCCCATTTCCAAACTCAAATTCTTAACATATCAACCTTCCAAACTTTATCCTCATGTGCTTTTCATCTCAGTTCTCCTAAAACAACCACCTAAATCATTTGAGCTAGTCCTTCTCCAATTTCCCAAAATTTTAATCTCACTCCCATAAACTATTTAAACTACATCATGAACATCCTAGCTTGGAATTGTCAAAGCATCAACAATCAACCAAGGATACAACATTTAAAAGGACTAGTATCACTACATAAGCCTGATATCTTATTTCTCTCCGAAACTGTAGCCAATGATCGTCATATGTCAAGTCTTGCTCAGTCTCTTCAGTATCAAAACCTAACCTATGTTCCCAAAGTGGGTCGACGAGGAGGACTCTGCCTCATGTGGAACAACCTAAACATTCAAGTGCTACTCCAATCCCAAAGCTACATCCACGCCCTTATCAAACCTCCACCCCTCGCCCAACCATGGCCTGCACAGGTATATACGGACCGCCACACCCGGATGCGAGAACAGATTTTTGGCAAGATTTCCCAACAATCTTCCCCAATATCAACATATCAATGGAATGGCTTATGATAAAAGATTTTAATGACATAATGGATCAATCGGGAAAAAGGAGGAAGACAAATCACTTATAGTCAACTCCAGCCATTTCTAACGATGATTGATCAAATGGGTTTCATAGATTTAGGATTTCGAGGGGATCCATTCACCTGGACAAACATTCAACATGGGCAAGACAAGCCTCAAAACTTTCAGATTTTTTGTTTCTTCATCTAGGAGAGAGAATGTCCGGTTTTCTCGCGGTAAAAATGGTGAGAGGATCATCTTCTCAACTGAACAAGGAAGGGATTTTGGATTCAAATCGGAACAGGAAGTGCACGCAAGAGTCATCAAGGATTGCAGAAGGGAGTAAGAGTTGGGTTGCAGTGTTAACGGAAGTAAAGCATCAAAAGATTTGGGGGTTATTTTGTTTTTGGTACTCAAATTTTGTCCAGATTTTGAGTTTGGTCTAACATTTGTCCAGCTTGGTTTTTGGTACCTGAAATAAACGTTGACCGTAGTTGACTAGGTTAAGTCAAATTTTAGTTCAATCAAATCAGTACTTTTGCGTAAATTTTGTCAGCCGTTGATCTTACATAAACGTGGACGACTATAAATATTTAGCTAAATAAATTGAAAATCCCTTCTTTCTTCTTCGTGTTTTCTTCATTCTTTCCCCTGAATCTCCGCCGAAAGACGTTCACCATTTTTTTCCTCCTTCAAATAAACATAACAGGTGGTACTGGTCCTGTTGAGCTTGTCGACGACCAAAGATTTCGCAACATACGTCAAACCCTCCACCAAATACTAACAGATTTACTTTCAAGAATAAGTTTGATCATTTCATTGAATCTATAACATTTCATTCTCCTAAAAGTTTTCCTCAATCGAAATTGATTAGGGTTGCAAATCGTTCACCTTAGTTTAATTTGGTGTTGATTGAAGAGCTGATAAATTAGGAACTTAAAAGTGAATCCTAATTACTCAAATTTACGATCTGGAATTGAAAATTAGGTTTACTTTTTGTTAATAGATCAAAACGGTTTCCTGTAAACCAGACATTTTTGATGAAATATGTGTAAATTAGAGGAATTGAATTGTTTGATCAAAGATTTGGGGTTCTGAAATTGTTGTTTTGGTGTATAATTTTATACATATTTGGGGGTTCCGTCCATATAGATTAACTTCTATCTTGATGGAATGAAAATTAATCAATTTGCAGTATTATTCATGGAATGCGAAAACAATGGGTAAGTTCTACTTTGTTTCCTAAGTTTTAGGTACTCAGTTACTTAGTTCATGAGTGGGATTTTAGAATAGTTTTTGGGATTTCTGTTGTAGGGGTTGTAGGAACGGCCCAAATGGGTATCGAGTGGAGTCTATGGTTAATGGAGATCATGATTTGATGATCTCATGCGATGGTGGTGGTGGGACTGACTGACTGCTGCAACAAATTTTGGAGGATTAATTTTGGACTGACTTCTGCAACATAAGTTCATCAATGGAGTTCGGGGTTTCTGCAGATGGAAGGGGAAGAGGACAGAAGAGACTTAGGTTACATCGCGGCCATAGGATTAATCATTTTAGCAAAGCCGTTGGATCTGAGTCCCATTCCAGGGAAAAATTGCAATATCAATATTATTTATTTTAGAAATTAATTAAATTTTGGTCAATGACAGTCAACTACTGTTAACGTCTATTTCAGGTACCAAACACCAAGCTGGACAAATATTAGACCAAACTCAAAAGTTGGATAAATTCTGAGTACCAAAAACAAAATAACCCTTCACAGATTCAACAACTGAAGGTGAATGGGAGACAGTCACTGGAAAAAGAACAAAGGTAGAATGGATACTTCGAATCAAGAGATCTCGGTCGATTACAAATATAAGGGTTTTCTTTTGATCAAAAGAGCGTAAGGAATCTTATTTGATGAAAAAACAAAAAACACCAAAAATGTTATTCAAACTCTAATATGACCTGAAGGGGTTGTTTGGATGAAGAACATCTTAAAAAAGGAATCAAAGAATAGTTTTTATGGTTCTTGGTATTGGACTTTTCACAGAGGTGATGAACACATCTTATTCTCTCGCAACAAGAACAAGCATGGAGAATTCTTCAGAGCAACAATTTCAAAGGATAAAGTTAAACAATCCATGTGTTTTCCAGCAGAGGAAGGATCTTACAGTTGGTCAAATTTTGTGAATGTTTTCACTAAAGTGGTTTCTCGTAAATCCCATAATTCTCAGATAATTCAATCAGAGACTATAGAAGTGGTTCATTCTCTTTGTCAAGAAAAACCAATCACTGCTACTCAGACCACTATTACCACATCCGACAAATGGTCACAAGCAGTCGTCATCGAAACTTCGAAGGAAGTGGTATCTTGGAATAACATTGGTCTAGAAATTGCCAAAAGATTTCACATCGATTTAGATTTTGATTTATTTCCTTTTGAAACTCAAAAAGGGTTTTTCTTTTCTTCTCAGCGGGATAGAGATAAACTGATACAAAAAGGCTTATGGAAATACAATGATATGACAATAAGATTATTTCCATGGTGGAATGCCACAAACTCAATCCATTTGTCTGAGATTAATTCAGAAGGGTCTTGGATAGAGGTTCATGGTGTTCCATTTAATCTTTGGGATTCATCGTTTTACAATGAATTTAGTCAAAAAATTGGAGGTCTTATGGAAGTTCAACATTTAAAAGCAAATTGGGAGGATGCTTCCGCCATTCGTCTGAAGGTACACAGTTTTGATGGCATTATATCAACTTTTTTATATCACTATGGGGGATATTTTTTCCAGTCAAGATTTCTCCTATGAAGCTCATCAATAGCGAAGCTGATCAGACTCATAAGAAAATTAGGGTTCAAAAACTAGAAGTTGTTACTTTTGGTTCGCAAATCGTTGACTCACAAATATCTGCTAAGTCAAAGGAAGATATTTCATTCAAGGTGGATTGGCCGAAAATACCTCAGCCATCGTTAAGACCCCATGATCTTGAGGCGAAGAAATTTATTCCGGAGATTTGCTTTAAATAAAAACGGAAAGAATATAATTGCAGCTTCAAATTCAAATTTGAATTTTGGCTCCAACTCAAATGGTAAAAGACAAAGAGCAGCTGATGTGGATTCGGTTAGTTCGTAGGTGGGTATCATGGGTTCGGATTCGGTTAATTCGGAGGTGGTCATCAGGGTTCGAATTCGAGCAAATCTCAAGATCCGAATTCATCTAATCCAGATTCTGAAGAAGAGTTAATTCCTGCATTTAAAAAAGCACAACCACTTTCAACGGCTATTTTACTAGTTTTACAGACTGAAGAAGATGTGGTTGATTATTTGGAGGCTAATTACAGATGATCAATTCTTTTGGCAACTCACACCCTTCAGAAATTGTTCCTTCAAATTTTATTGGAGACTTCGATTTCTTTTGGAAAACTACAGAAAAGTGGAGCAGTTTGAAGCATAAGGTAAACCCAAAATTGAGAAATGATTTTGAAATTGTTCTACTGCAAATGGCTGTTATATGTCCTAAATTGGGTATTCATATTCATGGTAATCAAGAAAAGGTTAATGATGCTATGATGGAAACTTTCAAAGTTCATCTTCTTAATCTCGATATGGAAAGGCAAAAATATGTTTGATTGGTTTTCTTGTCTTTGGTTTTTATGGATAATTTGTTTACATGGATCCTAAAATTATTTGTTGGAATGTTCGTGGTTTAAACGGTTTAAATAGAAGAGATGTGGTAAAGAAGAAAATAAGAGACTGGAATCCAAATATTGTACTTCTGCAGGAAACCAAAATTCAACAGTGGAATGATCTTCTGGTGTGGAAATGTTGGAGCAAAAAATCATTAAAATGGTTAGATTCTCCATCTCAAGCAAGTTCTGGAGATATACTCTGTCTTTGGGATTCTTCTAAAATTCAAGTTTTGGATTATTTATTGGGACCTTACTCAATTACAATCTTATGTAAGAATGTTTCAAACGGGTTTGAATGGATGTTTACTGGTTTATATGCACCATGTTCTTCACACACTGATGAAGTATATCTCTTTTGGAGACAAATTGAACAAGTTAGGTGCTTTTGGAATTATCCTTGGGTTCTTGGTGGTGAATTTAATGAGATAAGATTTTCTCATGAAAGATCTTCTGGAGGAGATGTTACTAATGGCATGGATAGATTTGATAGATTCATATCAAAGCATCATTTGATTGATCTACCACTTCATGGAGATACTTACACTTGGACGAATAATCAAATCCAAAGCATTAGAAGCAGAATTGATAGATTCCTTATTTCTCCGGATTGGGAGTGTGTTTATCCTCAAGTTATTCAACAAGCACTTGCACGGCCTTGTTCTGATCATAATCTATTAGCACTAATTTGTCAGGGGTTGAAGTTTGGTCCACCACCTTTTCGCTGTGAGTATTTTTGGTTCTCTCATCCCAATTTTCTCAATTTTGTCAAAGAAATGTGGTGTTCTTATTCTGTTTCAGGTAGTGCTGGTTACATTTTCTGTAAAAAGCTTCAACTTCTTAAACTGAAATTGAGGGAGTGGAGCAAAAGAGAATATGTAGATGTTGATAGGAGATTGCAAGATCTGGAGGATGTTTTTGTGGCTTTAGATGAAGCTGAAAATGCTAACAATGGACTTTCATAGCAGCAATGGGAGGAAAGAGCAAAGGCCAGACAAGAATATTGCAAACTTACTTTCATTAATGCTAAAAAATTAAGGAGCAAAACCAGAGTTACTCATGTAAAAGACTTTGAAAATAATACAAAATATTTTCACAGACTTGCAAATGACAGGAGAAGAAGAAGCTATATTGGATCAATTAATGTGAATGACATCCTTACCAGTAATCAAGATGAGATAAAAGAAGGTATTGTTTCTTATTTCCAAGACATTTTTCAAACTCAAAATGAAAAAACTGTTTCTATGGAAGGAATGAACTTCACAAAATTTTTTGAGGAAATGAGCACTTTGTTAGAGAAAGATTTTGAAGAAGAAGAGTGTTTGGCAGCTATCAAGATGTTAGGGAAATTCAAAGCTCCTGGACCAGATGGATTCCCTTTCAAATTTTATCTTCTATGCTGGGATTTCATCAAAGAGGAGTTTCTCAAGGTTTTATCTGAATTACATCATAGAAGTTTTTTAGACTGGAGGTTGACGAATACATTTGTTGCTTTGATTCCAAAAAAAGATACTATAGAAGAGATTAAAGATTTGAGGCCAAAATCATTTCAAAAATTCTTGCTGAAAGATTAAAGAGTACTTTACCTCACATCATTTCTCAACAACAATCTGCTTTTGTCAAGAAAAGACAGATTCTGGATGGATTTTTAATTGCAAATGAACTGATTGATTCAAGGATAAGAAGCGGCAAACCTGGATTGCTTTGCAAAATTGACTTTGAAAAAGCATTTGATCATGTCAATTGGGATTTTCTAGATGATTATAGGTTTTGGTGATAAATGGAGAAGTTGGATTAGATGTTGTGTTGAGTTTGTAGGGCTGTAAATGGTAGCTATCGAAACGGATATGTCCTCTACCATATCCGTTACCGATAAGATTACCGGATATGTGATATCCGATAATATCCGACGGATATTCAAAAATATTTCCGCTATCCGTTCCTATAACAATGTCGGTTATCCGATAATATCCGATAGTAATTTATTATAATAAAAATAATTTAAGTTCTTTTTTTAGTCTTTCTCTAATTTCATAAATTACAAAAAAAATCAAAGGAATCCTAAGGAAATTCGACTAAACAAAACCAAATACCTTGATCAAATGCACAAATTTGATATTGAAATTATTATATTAAATTAGATTTAAACAAAACTCAAATCTTCTCCATCAATATTGAAAAATTCTCTGCTTTTCTCACAACTAATAAAATTAGTTGTGTTTTTGTTCTTCCATAATATTTTATTTCTACCACTCTTCACATACTACCAAGCTAACAACCAAATATATTACTCAAAAAAATATAAAAAAAATTGCATATGCATTCTTTAACGGATATCGGATATTATCCTATAGGATAATGCCTTTTCCGAATCCGTTTCTTTAAAGTAAGAATTTCCGATAAGGTATCCATATTCGATATCCGTTATCCGAAATTTCGGATAATATCCTAACGATTCGGACGGACTCAGACGGATATCGAATATTCTCTTATCCATTGACAACCCTATGAGTTTGTGAAGTTTTCTATTCTTATTAATGGAAGTGCAACTGGTTTCTTTACAAGTAAGAAAGGAATCAGACAAGGTGATCCCATTTCACCTTTTCTTTTTATTTTAGTTGGAGAGGCCTTAACTTTCATGATTAAGAGATCCCGAGAACAAGGAATTGTTTCTGGTTTTTAAGTCAAAGATGATGGTTTGCTTATTAGTCATCTGCAATTTGCAGATGACACTCTCATTTTCTTAGATGTGGATATTGAAAAAGTCCAAAATCTAAGATTACTTCTTCTTTCTTTTGAGATGCTCACAGGTTTAAAAATCAATTTTGCTAAGAGTAAAATTTATGGTGTTGGTTTTGAAGGAGATTTATCCATGTTCGCTTCTATTCTAGGATGGTATAGTAATTATTTGCTTACAACTTATCTTGGTGTTCCACTGGGAGATAGGTATGGTGGTATTTCAAAGTGGGACAAGATCATTGAAAAATTCGTTGCAAGATTAGCTAGCTGGAAAAGACCTTTACTCTCAAGGGTTGGGAAAATCACTTTGATTAATAGTATCTTAGCAAGTTTGCCAATCTACTATATGTCTTTGTATGAGATGCCAATTTCAGTAGTTAAAAAACTTGAAAAAATTATGAAGGATTTTCTTTGGCATGACAACAAAGGGAGGAGGAAAATTCATCTAGTCAAGTGGGCAACTCTATGCAGGAGGAAGATTTTTGGAGGTTTGGGGGTCAAAAATCCCAAAAATGTGAATCATGCTCTGCTGACTATGTGGTCCTGGAGATATGTTGTAGAAGATAAAGCTTTATGGAGAGTCATTATGGCTGAAAAATATGGTTCTGGTGATACTTTGTGGATTTCAAAAATCCCTGCTTGCACTTATGGAAGATCAGTTTGGAGAGCAATCATGAAATACCAATCTACCTTCCTAAAATATGTCAGGTTCAAGGTTAATAATGGAGTTCTTTGTAGATTCTGGGAAGACAACTAGATTTATGAATCTCCAATTAAAATTTGTTATCCAAATCTGTATGCAACTTCAAGAGCAAAGAAACTTTCAGTTGCTGAAATTGGGAAAGTTTATGGCAATGCAGTGGTTTGGGACCTTCAGATTCCAAGAAGACTCAATTCTGCAGTTAGAATTGAGCTTTCTCTTTTAACAGATGACTTGAATACTTTCAGTTTCAACTCTAATGCAGAAGATGAATTGCACTGGTCCATCACCAAAGACAAACAATTTTCTGTCAGTTCAGTCTATGAAAAATTGAGTTTAGAAGATGGATCTCTTATGTCAGGCCCTATTTTCTCTTTAATCTGGAACCTTAAATGCCCACCAAAGATTGGCTTTTTCTTATGGTCGATTGCTTATAACAGGCTACCAACTAGAGACATCTTAAGAAGTAGAAGAATTGAAGTGCCTGAGAACTGCAGTTTCTGCAATGCTTCTGAATCTTCTTCTCATCTATTGTTACATTGCAGTTTTGCTAGGCAGGTTTGGGATGATTTTATGACCAAGATGAACTGGTTTTTTACTATGCCTGCTACTGTAGAACATCTGCTTTATGCCTAGGGTTTGGTGCACAAGAACAAAGCAATTTCTACTGTTTGGAATCTCATTCCTGCAGCAATAATGTGGAGCTTATGGAAAGAAAAGAATGCTAGGATTTTCACTGACAAAACAAGTAATGTCAGGGCTGTCATCAACAAAGCAGTTTACTGTCTCTTCACTTGGGCATTAGCTGTTAAAGAGTTTGAGGATGTCAATCCAACTGAAGTCATGAAGTATTGGTACAAAATTTATTTTGAGGCTTAGTTAGTTGGTAGCTTCTACCTTCTTCTTTGTTTGTCTTGTAAGCTTGGTAGTCTGTTACCAGCTTTCTTTTCTTTTTTCTTTTGGCTTTGTAGGATGGTATAATCCTTTTATACCCTCTTTTTTTTGATCAATAATATCTCTTATTTACCGATAAAAAAAAAACGTGGGCAAGATAACATAATGGAACGGCTTGATAGGGCAATTGCAACCCAACATTGGAGAACAACAAATCCTCATGCATGAGTTACTCACCTCCCGAGGATTTCTTCGAATCACGCTCCCATCCTACTGCACACCAAAGTAATCGATTGGCAAGGACAAAAAAATTACATGTTTGAACATTTATGGCTTACACATCCACAACTCAAACAGATTATCAAATCAGCATGGACACAACAAAGTGACAAAGAGACTCGGACTCTGCTCTAGACCTTCAGCTCAGATTAATCACAACGGGACAAACTCTAATGGAATGGAACAAGAACAATTTTGGTCACCTTCCAATATTAATTAAAAAATCAACGAAAGAAATTCAAAGGGCTCAACACAAGTGCGCTACTCACACCGGCGAGGAACTAAATTTTTGGATACAACGTGACAAAGAGCTTCGCAATCACCATCTCACATTACTCCAATGCCATGTAACATACTGGCAGAAAAGATCCAGAATTCAGTGGCTCCAATTGGGAGACAATAATACGACTTCCTTCCATACAAAAGCAACCATCCACCGAAGCCGTAACAACATAAAACAATTAAAGGATCATCAAAACAACTGGGTCAGTGATAAATACCAGGTTATCCAGATCATTCTGGACCATTTCAATACCCAATACACTACCCCAAATACAACGATAGATGAGACACTCTTTGAGGAAATCACTCCAAGATTGACATCAACGCAATGTGACAGTCTTTCTGCAGAAGTTACACTGAAAGAAATCAAGCAAGCTCCATTCTCGGAAAGCGCTCTAGGACCGGACGGATACACCAGTAAGTTATTTAAAGTTTTCTGGGACATCGCACACCTACAACTTATAGCTGTGGTACACAATTTTTTTCAATTCCTTAAACATACATCCTCTAATGAATCACACAAACATAACACTCATTCCAAAAGTCGACAATCCAACAAAACCATCCCAATTCATACCTATCAGCCTATGCAATGTTAGTTACAAAATCATATCAAAAATCCTGGTCAATCGATTACGCCCCCTTCTCCCATTCTTAATAAGTCCTTACCAAAGTGACTTCGTACCTCAAAGATCAATTCATGACAACATAGGAATTGCCAGAGAGCTTTTCCACCACATCAAAACATCTTCAATCACCAAAGACCCCAAGATATCTCTAAAGCTAGATATTCAGAAAGCTTATGACAACCTTGATTGGGGATTCATCAAAATAACTTTTACCCGACTGGGATTTCCATCGATATTTGTGGAGTATATCATGGTATGTATCAAATCCGTCACTTACTCGGTCAACATCAATGGTACACCTCATGGATTCATCACACCTACCAGTGGTATCCGTCAGGGTGATCCCATATCTTCCTACATCTTTATTATTTGTGCAGAAATTCTATCAACAAATCTTGTTATTCTTGAAGCAAAAAACATGATTGGAGGTCTCCGGATATCAAAAAAGGCACCACCAATTTTACATCTAATGTATGCAGACGATCTACTGATTACGTACAAAGCTACCCAAGAAAGTAGCAATCACCTAAAGAAGATACTTCAATCTTACAGCACTTCAGCAGGACAAATAATCAACACAACAAAATCAACAATCATCCACCACCTGAGGCTACAACAGAATAACATAGACTCTCTGAAACAATATTTCGACATGCCAACCACATCAATTCCACCTATATATTTAGGAGTCCAATTCAAGCATGGAAGAAACTCTCGACACATCTTCGAGCCTATTCTCCAGCGACTGGCTCGTAAAGCTCAGGGATGGATGAAAAAATGCCTTAACCAGGCAGGGAGGCTAGTTCTTATTAAAACCTCTCTAACTCCAACATCCAATCACCTTATGCAAACACAGATTTTCCCACCAAGGTACACAAACAAATTGATCGGATCACTAGGAAATTTTTTTGGGACATGATTCTTCTGTGAGAAAGTTTCACCTAACAGGATGAAATAACTACACAAGCCGATAGCAGAGGGAGGACTCGGAATCAGAAAACGTAGCCAACACAACAAAGCCCTTTTCATGAAACGGATATGGAACATTCATGCCCAACCACATTCCTTCTACACCAGCCTTTTCAACGAGGAGCACCTCAAGCAACAACCAATTTTCCAAGGTCAGATCACAATTCCTTCTAATGCCAGCCCGCAATGGAAACAAATGGCGTCTCTCGTATCGGCGGTACAACAACATTTATTTCACCAAATAGGAAATGGTTTAGATATCCCGATCCAAGCAAATTGGATACCGCACTTTCAAAATCTCGATCCCACCCAGTGCTCCCCTATACAATCTGTAGCTGAGTTAATTGACCCATTTTCTCATAATTGGAGTCAGAATCAGCTAAACAACCTCCCTCCTAATGTCGTCCAACACATTATAAACATCCACATTCCTAATTTCAACACCCCGGATAAAATAATCTGGCCACACGCTAAATCAGGAAAATACACCACTGCATTAGGGTATAACTGTCTAATCCAACAAGATAACCGTTCACACCTATCCTCCTCCCAGCAACCAAATTTTTATGGACCTTACCATGTCCACCAAATATTCAGTTTTTCTTGTGGAAAACTATCAATGAAGGTTTACCAACCTTTTCTAAGCTACATCACATCAACCATTATAATACCAACCTTTGCCCAAGATGCAACTCCGCACCAGAAACGTCCGAACACATACTTATTCACTGTCCAATAGCAACTTCCACTTGGACCAGCCTTTCAAACAACATATCATCAAACCATCGCCAAGACAACGACTAATTTTTTACCGTATCATCTCAAACAACAATATCACAAATGTAGTTGCAGGAAATCCTACACTACACCCCTCACAAGATTTCATTAACATTCAACTCATTTTTGGATTAACAATCTTAATTTTATTGATGAATCTTTGAACAATCTTACAAGAAAAGATAAAGGGATTAAGAACAACAACCACTCTTGATTTTCTCTCTCCTAATTGTTTTTTATTCCTCTCTCTAAAATGATCTCCCCCTTCCTTACAGCTGATCGGCTCTTTATATAGAGTTTTTCATAGTGGATGACAGTTAATTCATCCTTCATTTTCGGATTTGTCTTGCGGCTCTTACAAATGTTGATTTCGCAAGTCTTCTAATCTTCGCAAAATCGTCATACCTTTCTTAATTTGAAGATGACATTATTTGTTATGTCGTTTCTGCGATCATTCTGCGACGCTTTCGCAATATGTTGCTAATAGTTTTGCATTCATACTGTTGTTGCGAGATTCTGATCCTACATCTTGCCTCTTCTCATGTCTTCTCTGCGAAGGAGAGAATGATATGAGAAATGCCGCAGCTACTCATCTTCTCACATTCTTCTATGATGAATCTTTTACACGTATCTTTCCTTCCGTTTATTTTTTGACACGTCTTTGCAACCATTATTTCTTTACCGTTCACGTCTTCTCTTCACATTAAATGTGGTTACCTTCTTGGGAAACTTTTTCTATATATATATTCTTCTAATTCCTTTTTTTTTACTTTCTCTTCATCATCCCTGCAACTTCATTGTTCTTCTGCAAATTCCGCCATTGCAACTTTTTCTTCTTTCTTCTTCTTTCAATCTTTTTAATTTCTTCTTCATATCCATATTGTTCCCTATGTAGATCTTCACTGTTCGTAACTTTCTTCCTTTTTAATTTTTACGAATTAATCTTCCTGCTGGTGTTTTCCATGGATTCATCGAGGTTAGTTTTCTTTTTTCTTTCTTATGGGTTTTGCTGAAATTGATCTTGCTTACTGCCTTATTTGATGTTGTTTATGTGATTCCCATACTGTTGATATTTCAGCAAAAACGCTTTAACACCAAATTTATGGTTCATAACCCTAATATTCCCAAATCGCAACATAAGGTTGTTGTAAACAAAAGAAAGCCTGCGGATCATAAGGTAGTAAGAAACATTATTATTTTCTAATAATAATATTGTTGCCTCTGTTTCTTATCTGGATTGTGATTCGCAGGGTGATAAGGATGCCAACAAACCTCTCAAGAAATCTCGCCACCTCAAAACCGTTGAAACCTGTGTTCCATTTCACTTACTTATCCCTTCAAAATCTCCTGTGACATCTTCGCAAGTTAAACCATTATCTCTAATTCGCGAAAAGGTTGCCTCAGATTTCATCCCTTCAACTGAACTTTCGATGATTGAAACCCCCTTATTAATCCTTCTGTGAATGAAACTTCTTCTCCTCCTATTGATAATGTTTCCCAACCTTCTATCGTTGCCAGTTCTCTACCTGAGCCTCTTCCTTTTTCGAAAGAAACTGTGGAAGGAATAGATATTGCTTTCAAAGTTTTGCTTAAGGTCCTGGATGATGTTAAGAAGTCTCCAATTGATCCTGTCAAGTCTGGTGTTTGCGAAATTCTGAGTAAGTATTTTGGCTCTGACAGAGCTGTTTCGCAAATAGCTTTGGAAAAAGAGGTTGAAACCTTGAATAAGAATCTCCAAATGATGACTTTAGAGTTTAATGCTCTTCGTCTCGAAAATCAACAGCTCCAGAATGTTTCGCTGGATCGCGACAATCTTCACAAGAAGAATGATGAACTGAGAGGTATGATTTCCTTATCTGTGTCTTCAATTCGCCTTTCTAATGATTTTATCCTTTCCATATTTAATTGTCCTTGAAATCCCTTTTTCGCATGTTAATCCTTAAACCATGAACGAATAATGAAGAGATATCAATTTGAATATGCTATTAAAGAAGCCCGTGTTGATAAAGAGATTTTGACGGATCAATATAACCAATTAGATAACCTCTATTCATACTTTGTTGATCATATAAATAATCTTAACAATGAAAATACCCAATTAGTTCAGAGGCAAAATTTATTAAGTAATGAAATATCTCGCCTCTCTTATTCTTTAACTAAAGCTAATCTAGGGATGGAAACTTTATCAGATGAGAATAAAACTGTATCTCAAGAGAAGCGAACTTGTTTAAACAAGATGGCGATATGTTCGCAACAACTTAGCATCCTTCAGAAAGTATGTGATGACCAAGAACAATCTCTTCGTTCCTTTGAGAAATGAACTTAAAGAAGTAACAGAGTCATCTACCGCTGAAAGAAATACACTCATTCAAGGTAGAATATCTTTAAGTGTAAAGGCGAACCAACTTAAAGAACAATATTCCAAATTAGAAGAATCTTATTCTTCACTTGCGAAGAAAAATGCCTTTCTTATTTCTAAAGAGAAAAATCTTCAGTCTCGACTTAAAGGTTTAGTTGGAGATAAATTTGATGATGCGATGGACCGTTGGGAGAATAGTTGTCTAACCTTGATTCAACACCTTATTTCGTAAAAGGAAGGTAGTCATAACAGTTTGACTGCCTTAACTATCTTTTCTTTGTAATACCTTTTTGAGTTCTTCATCTTACTGAAATTTTGTATTCTACTTTTCGCAGAGTCTGAGAAAAATCTTCATTCCTTCATTTCTGTTTTGGAGGCTAAATATGCCAAAATTCGCAAAGAAAATGCACTACTCGTCTCTGTCCTTACTGGTTCTCGCGACCGAGCAGAAAGAAGACTTGATTATCTTTCTTACTTTAAGAATATTCAAGATAGGAATCATCAGAGAGCACTTCTTCGTCAAGTTCATCTTCGGGCTGAAGTTCTTGTGAATGATATTTTATTGTCCAAATCTCTTCCTCCTACATCAATCGAACCTTTGGAAGTATATGATGATGAAATTCCTCGTCCTGCTGACAGTGACTATGATTATGAAAGTGGTAGAGAGAATAGTCTTTTGGAAGATGAAGAAGAGATCCCTTCTAAGGAAAGCAACTGCCGGTGCTAATCAAGATGGAAGCGAAAAAGAAATACCTTATACTAAAGAAGTAATTGCTGGCGATAATCAAGATGGAAGCGAAAAAGAAGTCCCTCTAAAATAAATTATTATTGGTGAAGATCAGAATCGAAATGAAGAAAAGGCTGGCGATAATGAGAACATTGGCGAAGAGCGTCCATTGTCTCCTTCTACTGGAATTAATACTGAAGCATGAGTTTCTTATCTAGTTCTATCTTCTTGAACTGTTTTATCTTTATTATTTCTTGCGAATAATATTTTTCAACCAACTTTGGAATTTTCTCTTTTAGTATTTTGCTGGCGAGAAAGATAATGCCTCTTGTTTACTAATTTCCATACTTCCCTCTCATTATCTTTCTTGCGAGAAATGATCTGTTATGAATACTTATAATTTTTTTTTGTCATGTGGTCTTATTTTGCCTTCCTAATTAAAGGTCTTATTATGCCACATCTTGTCATTGCAACAAAATCGCAGGACGTCCTTGCATTTTCATGCAAAAACCCATTGATCTTGCCTTAACTTTTTTTTTTTGTATTATTGTCTCTTCAGGATTGTCGCACAAATATGACAAGCCTTAATACCCTTGCGAGTAAAAAGCCTCATGACATTTGCGTCTTAAGACACTTATCATCTCCTAATGGAGGGTGCCGCCCTTATCTCCCCCCATGGTAGCCCCTTCAAGGAGGCGTACCTCGACCATACAAGGTTGGATCCTCCCATCCGGTCTTAACAATAACCAGTTGTTTTCGCAGCCTCTTATCCCTTTTACCTATAGGGTTTATGGTTATGAGACTGCACCCTAAGTGTGGTTTTCTTCGGGTCGAGTGCAGTATAAGCCAAGACTTGTCAAGAATGGAAAGGTACGCTCCAGACGCCCCTGGCACTCTTGAATCAACCGTGTACCTCGGCGCCTTGGTCAGATTCTGCACTCCTTGGGAGAGTCCTTATTACCTTAGTCGCCCAACCTAAGTCATATGCTTAAGCTGAGAATCCAAGGTGCCTCTCTCGGATGGGCTTTATTGACCCCAAATCTCCATGACTTAGGTTCCGGTGGCAGTGTAGACTTTCCCTGAGCCATGCAACAGGTACCCCCTTATATGACGTACTTTAGGTCTTACATTTTCCACTTGCGAAATTTTATTCACGAACTAGGGTGTACGCCATAAAGGTTCGCCCCTTTCTCTTTTGTCATTGTTATCTGATTGTCTTTTGTATAATTTATTATCTCTGCGAAGTTCTCGTATATCATGATCTTGTTTTGATATGAATAATCTCGCAACTATTCTTTCATTGAATGTTTATTCGCAATCGTTTTGTTGCGTCATACATAACTTCTCAAAGCTTCTTATGGATGATATCTCTTTAAGTACAATATGTTCCATGGTCTGTCGAGTCTATGACCAACATCTCTACCTTCTGGATCCATTAATTTATAAGCTCATGTCCCAACTATCTCCTTAATGATGTAAGGTCCATCCCATTTTTTCGCTAACTTTCCACCATTTTCTCGCTGATATATTGGTGTCTCTCGCAGAACTAAATTTCCTGGTTGAAATTCGCGTACTTTGACACGTTTATTATATTCTTGGGCTAATCTTCGCTGATAATTCTTCATATGCTGTAAAGCTCTTTCTCTTTATTCTTCTAACTCATCAAGTTTGCTTAAGATCAAACCCACACTAAGATTTTTCTCCCAAGCTTCTCTCTTTGTCGTCGGAATAACAACTTCTGTTGGTAACACCGCTTCAACTCTGTATGTTAAACAAAAAAGTGACATTCCAGTAGCTTCTCTCCTAGTTGTGTTATACGCCCATACTGCATTATGTACTTGTTCGCACCATGCTCTATGATGTCCTTCTAATTTCTTCTTTAATATATCTGCAATTGTTTTGTTTGTTGCCTCTGCCTGCCCATTAGATTGTGGATACAGAGGAGTAGACTTTTCACATTTTATCTTAAATGCATTAAGAAACATTTCCATGTTCTGTCCTTCAAACTGTTTCCCATTATCAGATACCAACCGCGCGGGAATTCCGAATCTGCAAATGATATTTTCGAATATGAATGTAAAGATATCTTTGTCGCGAATATGTTGTACTGCCTTTACTTCTTTCCATTTTGTGAAATAATCTGTTGCGACTATTAAGTATCTTCTTTGTCCAGATCCTGGTAAAAATGGGCCCACAATATCTAATCCCCACTTTCCAAAAGGCCATACATTGGTTGAAGATGACAATGGTGCTCCAGGTGCATGTATTTTCTTTCCGTGTCGCTTACAATCTTCGCAACGTCTTGATATTTGTTTTGCATCTTCGTGTATGTATGGCCAGTAATAGCCTTGCATTTTTTCTCTATGTGCCAAAGATCTTCCCCCGCTATGACTGCCAGCATCCCCACTATGTAACATTTTTAGCACCTTTTCTCCTTCTTCTCGTGTCAAACATCTGAGTGATGGTCCGTTAAAGGATTTTCGGTATAGCACCCCATCTCTTAATTCATAATTTGTTGCGCGGATTTTTAACTTGTGTGCTTCCAATCTGTTTCTTGGTGTTTCTCCTTTCGCCAAATATACATGAAGTTCTATCCTCCAATCTGCGATATTGTTCGTTTGTTCTTCTTCTCCACCTTCTATCATCATTACGTTCATTTCTTCTTCTTCTTTATTGATTGAGGGTGATAGAAGTGTCTGTATTTTTATGCATCTTGTAATTGGATCTGTCATCATGCTGGAGATGAAAGAAAAAGCGTCTGCGAGTCTGTTATCCTTCCTTGAAATGTGCCTCCATTTTATCTTTGGGATTTTCGCTGACAATTCTTCAACGAGCTTCTTGTATTTCTTCAAGGATGGTTCATTTGTAGTGTACTCTCCCTTTATTTGGCAAATAACTAGCTGCGAATCACTAGTGATCCTGGCATTTTCTAGTTTCATTTCTATTGCGAACTTTAAGGCATGTACCACAACTTCATATTCCGTTTCGTTATTAGTGGACGCGAATTCCAATCTGAATGAAAAAGCCATCTTCGCTCCTTCTGGCGAAATTAAAATAATTCCAACCCCATTGCCTTCCCCATTTAATGATCCATCTACCAATATCTCCCATCTATTTGGTTATGTTAATAAATCTTTTGGATCTCCATGTTCTTCTTCTATATCCATCATCTCCTCCACCGCTTCATCATCTTCTAAAGGAAATTCTGCTAAGAAATCTGCGACAACTTGTGATTTTGGTGAAAATAATATTTCATACTTGATTTCGAAATGTCCTACTTGTGCATTCCATCTCTCCACCCTACCTGATCTTTGAATTCTTCATTACTGATTCAATTAGTACTTTTGTTAGCACCCTTATTTTGTGTGCTTGAAAATAAATGTGAAGTTTAAATGCGGCGTATAATAATACTAAAATTATCTTCTCAATCTTTGAATAATTCCTCTCTGCAACGTTAAATGTTTTGCTGATATAATAAATGGGCTTTTCCACTCCTGCGTCTGTTCGCAATAATACAACGCTTAAAACATGTGATGTTGTCGCAAGATAGATCAATAGTTCTTCTCCTGGATCTTCCTTTTGTAAAATAGATGTATTTATAAGGTGTTTTTTGATCCCTTGGAAAGCTTTTCACATTCATCGGTCCATTTGAATTTCGCACCCTTCTTGAGTATATTGAAAAAAATATTTACATTTGTCTGATGATCGCGAAATGAATCTTCCTAGCGAAGCTAAAAGTCCGTTCAATTTTTGTACATCCTTCACCGTTGCTGGTGTTGGCATGTCACGAACTGCTTGTACCTTTTCTGGATCAACTTGTATTCCTTCTTTTGATACAATGTAACCTAAAAAATTTCCCGATACAACCCCAAAAATGCATTTTTCAGGGTTCAGTTTAATGTTATGATGTCGCATTTGTTCAAAAATCTCCCTCAAATCTTGTACATGATCTTTGGCTTCTTTACTCTTCAATAACATGTCATCCACGTACACCTCTAATGTTTTGTTTATCCATTTCGCGAACACCTTCTCTACCATTCTTTGATACGTTGCTCCTGCATTTCGCAAACCAAACGACATTTTTGTATAACAGTATAAACCTCTTGGAGCGAAAAAAGCAGTACACTCTTGATCTTCTTTAGCGAGAGGGATTTGGTTATAACCTTTGTACCCATCTAAAGAAGACACTCTTTCATTTCCCGCTGCTGATTCAACCATTTGAGGAATATCCGGCAATGGAAAACTATCTTTAGGGCAAGCCTTGTTTAAATCAGTGAAATCTATGCAAATTCTTATCCCTTTATTTTCTTTGGAACAACAACCATGTTTGCTATCCACTCTAGGTATTTAAATTCTCTTATAATTCCCGCCTCAAGCATTTTCTGTAATTCTTCTTCTATTTGAGGATGGTAGGTCGTTGCGGTTTTTCTTATTCTCTGTTTAAATGGTCTCACATTCTTGTTAATATCCAACTTATGACATGCAATTGACGGATCTATTCCAGGTATCTCATCCATGCTCCCCGCAAAAGATTGATAGTTCTTTCTTCCTCTTCTGCATCCATCTTGGTTACAATCCTCAATATTAGGGTTCTTCTACAGTCCCAACATTTACTTCTTTTGTTGGTTCTGCCGCAGTGTAACTGGCCTTGGGTTCTCCCATTGGTGTTGGCTCTTTTATCATCTTCGCAGATCCATCTCCTTCCTCCGAAATTTTGTTGGGTATTCCTTTACCTTCTTTTGCTCTTATCATGTACACTCTAAATTCTTCTTCTTTCTTTGCCTCCTTTGCTATTTTTCTGCGAAATTGTCGCTTTTCTGCTCATCCTTCATAATGCTTTATTTCAATTTGATAACATAATTTCGCATTGTCAATATCTCCTCTAATCTCACCTATTCCATTTGGCATGGGGAACCTGATGCATTGATGCAACGTTGATGCTACAGCTTTAATTGCGTGTATCCATGGCCTCCCCAACAACATGTTATATGGTGATTCCATATAAATACGCATAGTGTCACTTGTGTTTCGATCTCTCCTAGTGGAATTCGCACCACTATTTCTCCTTTAGGTTTTGTTGTGGATTTTCCAAAGCCATGAACAAGATAAGTTGAACAAGACATTTCTTCATCTTTGAATCCCATTCCTTTGAACGCATGATAGAATATTATATCCACTGAACTTCCTGTATCGACTAAAGTTTTGTTCAATATCCATTCTTCTGTGGATTTTGTTGTTGTCCCCTTCTCTTTTCGTGTAATAGGTACTGTAATAACCAATGGAGATGTGTGGCTCAAATTTTCTTTTGGTATTTCTGCTGCCATGAATGTGATTTTTTGCTTTTCCCAATCTTTCAAGGGTGATGTCTTTTCTACCGCCATAACCTTCCTTCCTTCAAAATCTCGTTTATGTATCCATCCTTTGATGTTTTCATGGAATTTATTAATCATTGTTTTTGTTATCATATTACACTCCAATCCTTTGTCATCTTTATTGACTCTAATCATTTTTCTTTTAACTGGTTCACTGATTTGTTTAATCACTTTCTTGATTTGAACAATCTCAACAACAATTTTCAACTTTCAACCTTCAGTCCCTGTTTCTAACGTCATTATGTAGTTGCAGGAAATCCTACAGTACACCCCTCACAAGATTTCATTAACATTCAACTCATTTTTGGATTAACAATCTTAATTTTATTGATGAATCGTTGAACAATCTTACAAGAAAAGATAAAGGGATTAAGAACAACAACCACTTTTGATTTTCTCTCTCCTAATTGTTTTTTATTCCTCTCTCTAAAAAGATCTCCCCCTTCATTACAGCTGATCGGCTCTTTATATAGAGTTTTTCATAGTGGATGACAGCTAATCCATCCTTTATTTTCGGATTTGTCTTGCGGCTCTTACAAATGTTGATTTCGCAAGTCTTCTAATCTTCGCAAAATCGTCATACCTTTCTTAATTTGAAGATGACATTATCTGTTATGTCGTTTCTGAGATCATTCTGCGACGCTTTCGCAATATGTTGCTAATAGTTTCGCATTCATACTGTTGTTGCGAGATTCTGATCCTACAACAAATGCTCCAAAATCAGGGCAATACATCTTTTATCACAGCATGTTGTTTTCTATTATGGTCACTCTGGACAACACGAAATGAACTCGTGTTTAATCAAGATCCATCCACTATCCCAGATATTATGGAAAGAGGTCTAGCGCAAAAACAAGAATTCGAATGGGCACTAACGATATCCCCTTCAATTCTCCCGGGAGAACCGCCGCTTCGAACTTCTACAAACGTAACCAAAACAACCATAACAATTCAAGTAGGTTGGTGCAACCCAGAACTAGATTGGATCAAAGTCAACACTGATTGAGCGGTTAGAGGCCACCCAGGTATGGCGGGAGAAGGTTTCATTTGCAGACACTCGAATGCGCAAACAATAATGGCTCTTGCTCAACCACTAGGACTTACCTCGGCGCTCACAACGGAAACATGGGCAACTGTATTAGCAACCAGAACTTCCATGGAAAGAGGATGGTCTAAAGTATTATTTGAGGCAGATTCTGAAAGTCTCATACACTTCATTAGAACTCCAACAAAGGTCCCTTGGTATATATCAGAAATGGTAGCAGAAATCAAACACCGGATGCATCAAATACCATGTTGTGCTATTCAGCTTACTTATAGAGAAGGAAACCAACAATGGATGGTCTAGCGAACTATGCGGCGGACGATAGCCAAGATGGAAACTATTCAACCTCAATATGAGACCGGGCGAACCCGACTTTTCTTACCCATATTCTATTAAACGATTCTAGGGGAATCACATTCCCTCGTGTAATAACAGTTTAATTGCTTTTATAATATTTCCATGCTTCAAAAATAAAATAAAAAAATATGTCAAATTGAAAAAGTGATATCATCTATTTTCCAAAAATGGAGAGAGCAGATGCCATCAAATATGGCTCGGGGAAAGCTCCCAAAAGAGCATTCGCGGATCAGGAGCAAGAGGAAGTTGATAATTGGTTTATTTTTATTTTGTACACACAAACCTCTAAATGGAGCTTTTTATTTTTTGCGTGTCATCTATATATTTCTTGTTAACACAAAATTCCACAAATATATTGGACCTTTTATTCGTATTTTGTTCCCACTTACTTTTTTTGTATTTTGTCTCTTTTGATGTCGTTGCAATTGCCACCGATATACGGATACTAACAACTTGGATTATGTTTCAAGATGCTGTTGTAGGAAATATCATGCCATCTAGGATTTAAGAGCTTTTCAACCAAACTTTCATCTCCAATTTAAGAGTCGGAGTCATAAAAAAGAAGATGACATGGCTAATTGGGGGCAAAGAAAAAAGTCTAGATTAGATGTTCTTCATGACCTCGGGTCTTGTATCCTCATCATAATTTTGTTTCTATATTCAATCAAAAAGTGTTACATAAGACTTTGGAGATGATTTTTTTTTTGTCATTTAACAATGGCCCACAAAAAGAAGATATTAATAAGGTCTCCACCTGCATTGAAGATATTCTAGGTGTGCAAAAAAATATGAGAGTTGTAATACTTCTGCCAATGTAATATTCCCTCCGATTCTGAAAAAGAGATATAATATTATCATTTTTCAATTCATTTAAGCAAAAGAAAAATATGCCAAATTGAAAAAGTGATATCATCTATTTTCCAAAAATGGAGAGAGTAGATGCCATCAAATATGGCTCGGGGAAAGCTCCCAAAAGAAAAATTGGGATCACGAGCAAGAATAAGTTGATTATTGGTTTATTTTTATTTTGTACACAAAAACATCTAGATGGGGATTTTTATCTTTTGCGTGTCATCTATATATTTTTTGTTAACACAAAATTCCAAAAATATATTGGACCTTATATTTCTGGCTTGATTGGGGTATACCCAAACTAATTGGGATATACTCATTTTGTTCCCATATAAAGTGGTGTGCTAAGGGGTGTCTAAAAGATGCTAAAATACCAAATCACTCTTACTATCTATACCTTGCCGACTGTGACCCAAAAAAATTTCAAATTTTTTTCAAAACATAATCAAAACTCAATCGAAATGTGATGAAATCAAAAATCCATCAAAAATCAAAAATCAAACGAAACCAAAAAAAAATAAAAAAATTGTCTACGGGATTTGAGATTGGGTATGATTTCATACCCAATCTCAAACCGCTTATACATTTATACGCGGTTTGAGATTGGATATGAAATCATACCCAATCTCAAACCCTGTATGATTCAAAAGCCGACAGGGTATTTGCTTATCGAACTTGCCAACCAGTTTCAGTTGGCAGGGTGTTTTTTTGGCGAACTTGCCGACTTTTCATCTCTGAAATTAGCATTTTACAGGGTCGGCACGGTATTCATCCTTATACCTTGCCGACTATAGTTCAGTTGGCGGGTTATGAAATTAATACCTTGCAAACTTATCATGCATTTGCAACACCTTTCTCTGTATGTCAACAATCCTATAGTCGGCAAGGTATTTTTTGACGACCTTGCCGACAACAAGGTAGCCGGCAAGGTAAAAAATCAATAAGATGCCGACTAGTGAAACATTTCGACAGCCTCCTGTGTGACAAAAATAATAGAGTCGGCATGTTCTTCATCCGTAGACCTTTCCGGCCATAAGTTGCCGGCATGTTCTTAATCCGTAGACCTTGCCGGCCATAAGTTGCCGGCATGTTCTTCATCGTCGACCCTGCCGACTTTTCATAATGTCAGAACTGAAATCGTTGATTTCTTCTTTAATTTTGAGTATGATTTCACACTCATCTTTGCAATCCCCTTTTTAGAAGTGTTTGGGTAGTATGTTTTCATTTTCGTTGAAAAAAATTCTCAAAAAAAAATATTTTCATCAAAAATCTTCACACATGAATTCAATCAAAAATAAAATTTCATAACTTAAATTCATAAGTTTTAATCTACTCAATTAATCAGTCTAAACTCATAATTAAACAAGGACATATTAGCTATTTAGAAAATACAAGGTTAAGGAGTGGCTTGGTTTTACTTCAAAATGACCATCTTTTATCTTATTGGATATACCCCAATTAGTTTGGATATACCCAATCTCGCCAGGCTTCTATTCGTATATTGTTCCCACTTCCTTTTTTGTATTTTCCCTCCTTTGATCTCGTTGTATTTTTTGTCACATACGGATACTAACAACTTGGATTATGTTTCAAGATGCTGCCGCATACCCCAAAAAAAAATATTGTGCACAGGTAATGCCGTAATGATTATCATTCAAGTTTGCTAAAATCATCGAATAACTAGATAAGGTTTTATAATTTGCTCAACTAGTATTACTCTATCTTTCCCACTAATTAAGGCATCGGGATTCGGATGTCAGTGAAAACACGTAGTATGTAGTCAGGTTTAATCAAATTAATTTCCTATCAATTTTTGTTTGCTAATTGATCAGGGACATTAACATCTTACTGAAGATATTTACAAGTCAAGTGTGCTAACAGTAACTTCTCTTCGAACATTCATATTTTTTTATCTATCAATCCTGATGATCTATTGAAGGTTATTGCATAATAATTGTCAAAAATATACGACTGCTCCTAATTGTCTATCCGTCTATATACAATATATTTGTAGTCAATGATCAAAACTTGTATTCTTGTCCTTCATATGAAATCTTTTCACGAGAGTTCCGGTCGATTTTATTGTTTGGCACCATATCTGCTCATCTTGACAATTTCTACAGCTTCTTGTAGTTTGTTTTGGCACTGTTACATTGTTAAGATGAAATAGTCCCTTATCCCCAATTTTTTGAAATGGCTAAACTACCATCAAATCATTAGTGGTAATTAGTAATTAAGTTAAGTTAATTAATTGGTAATTAATTTAATTAGATTAAAATCAGATTTAAGAATTAAATTTTGATAATAGAAAAATTGTGTTTTTGTGTTGCAGAGAGGAAGAAAGTGAGTTTTGGGGGAAAATTTAGGGTTATTTGAAAGGAGTGATTCTAATGGAGGAAATGATGTAGGTGAAGATTCAAACAACATACATGATTGTGTTGATGGTGAGATTGTCTCAACTAATCCTATGGATTGGATGTTTGATGATGAGATGTTAATAGAGGAAGCCTTGAATAATGGTGGAAATGAAGATCATATTGCTCAAAATGAAGGAACCAATTCTCCATATGAAGAACCCGGAGCTCAAAACAATCAGGTAAACTTCCTGTGCTCTTCAAATCGCATGAATGGTGCTCCAAGTGGTCGATTCATGGTCAATATGCAACAGCTCAATGTGAGGGTCGTTAGGTCGAGTGTATAATTAACCAACGACTCTTATGAGTCGTCATTGACTTAGCACACAAATAAACGACTCCAATATGCAGTTATGAAAAATCGTTAACCAAGTTTGAGTAAATTGACGACTCCAACTTTTAGGTCATCTAGAGCCGTTAAGCCAAAATCTTTAGAACCCAACGACTCGATAACTTTATACTCTCTGTAGCTTGTACACTAAGGGTCGTCAGTTTAGCATTACTATATACGGACGACCCTTTTATATTAAATGAGAGTCGTTGTTCCATACGTCTCTAATATTGACGACTCAGGGTTTTTTTTTTTTAATAATTTCTGATTTCATAGAACCATTTCATTGAATCGTAAAAGTCATACATCTTTCATAGGGTTAAATACAATACATGATAACGATACACTTCTACACTCAATCATAAAGCATGTAATTGTACATGGTTCCATTGAAGATAAAACAGCAATCGTGTAACTCATCCTTTTTCCCACGAAGCACCTTGTAGTATCCATACGCCTTCTTCATCTGAAAACGTAAACGCAAACGTACTTAGTTAGTATCGATCAAAGCTTTGGATAAGTTTTACCTCTTGTTTAAATACTTACTCTTAAAGTACTCATCATATCCGGAAAGGCTTCCCTTACGGCCGTAAATTCTCTTTTCAAAACATCACACTCGAATTTTATCTCCTTGAAGCGTTCCTTGACTTGTTTCAAAGACCTTGAGTTGCGATTTCCTGCCAACGCCACAAAGACGATGAATACGCGGTTCCACCAAGCATCCGATGTTTCATCAATGTCTTTGTCTAGACTTTGAAAGTGGTTTGTGACTGTGAACCAAGCTCTCGTAATAACACAATTTTCTTCAGAAGTGTAGGGAGTCATGGTGTTTCTCTTTTTTTTTCCTCTTGGATGATGAATAAATGAGAAGGAGAAGAGAAGGTTGATAATTATGGTGTTGGTAAGGAAGAGGTGAGATATGAGTCTGTATTTATAGAATTGAACGAGCCAACTTCCTCAACCACATTTGGTAGAGTTCAATTCCCCAATAAATGTTGTCATTATGTTGAGTTGTTAATATGTTACATTTACAACTAAACTACTCTTGGAGTCTGTATATTTCGTCGTCAAGTGGGACATATAGAACCGAACGACTTTAGAAGAAAACTTAGCAGAATGGTGTGTATATGTTAGTCAGGAGTCGTTATTTTTTGTTGAGAGTCGTCAAGTAATCTTAAAGTGTCGGCAATTATCATTTTAGCAGATTGACGACACTTGTGTAATGCTCATAATTCTATCATAAAAGTCGTTAATCTGCAAAAGATTGGTTGACGATTCTCTATGGTGTCGTCAATCTGCAAAATATTGGTTGACGACTCTTAGGGTCGAAAACCAAATTTGTGAAGAGACGTCAGTTTTTATTATGTCTATGACGACCCTTGTTTGGAATATTTACTGAAAAGATAGTTGAACTAGTATTATTGAATTGAAAAAAACATACATGTACTATGAAATAAAATATAGGGAAAAGACATAAAATAGTTCAATACATTGCGCTAAAAAATGTATACGAGATTAATTATATTGGGCGAATTTCCATTCAACTTCCTCCAAGAGAGTGTAGCAGTCCTCGTGCAAAAACTCATGGTCGTACCTTAATTCGTACTGGGTCTGACCCAAAGAACACTGGAAAAACCAGGGTTTTGATAAGTTAGTGTTGTTGAATAATCATAACCAAATAACTAATTTTTGATGAACGACCTATTGATTCACAAACTTACTCTACTCATGCGGTCTTCGTTTGGCATAGCGTCCTTACGAGCTTTCAATTCGTTTCTCAGCAATACACATTCATTGTATAAATAAGCGTACCTTTCCCTTATCTGCGGGAGCGTCCTCCTATAACGATTTCCGTTTAGTGCTTTAAAAACCTTAAACACACGTTTCCACCAAGCATTGGTGGTTTGATCATACCCAAGGTAAGGCCGTCTTGTTGGGTCTTCGTTACTGGTCACCCATTGCGCTTCCTCAACGGAGTGCTTTGTGAGAGTGGTGTGTGCTCTAACAATAGCAACATTTTCTAGAGTATTGAACGGAGTTGGGGCCATTTTTAGTGTTTGAAAGTGATGGGTGACTGATTTAGGATGATTGAAATTTGAAAGTAATGGGTGAATAAATTTGGAAGAGATAGGTCTCTATTTATAGCAAAAACTGTGCAATAACTGCTCCTAGGAATCAAACATATCTTTGATTTTGAAATTCTACATTAAATGCATGTATAGTCGGCATGGGTTATATATAAAACCTAACGACCCTTTAGTAAGTTTAGTAACTGCTCATCAAAGTCAAACTTACCGTTAATGTGTTAAGAGTCGTCATTTGTACATAAAAGATCTGGACGACCCTCTTATGATGGTTTTGGGTTTTGTTTTTTAGTTGGTAGTACGACAATGCTCCCAGCCATAACCCGTATCTACATTGGGTCCGGATACCTCACAACACTATATGACTGATTTGGTAAGTTTACCGTAACCGAATCGATATATTTATATATTCAAATAATTTTATTAGTGATCTCATGGTTGTCTAATTTAATTGTTTGCTCAATGTAGACATGGGAAACCAAGGATGACATCAAGGAATGGCTTATCCCTAAGGCAAAAGAGAAGATGTGCGTGGTTGTTCAAAGTAGACACGTCGATTGTAACAAGATGGAAATGGTATGCGAGAGAGCGGGTAAGAAGGGAGAAAGTCACAAAGGCAAGAATTACAAGTATGAGAAGAAGACGACTAGGGTCTACAAAACAAATTCGAAGAAGTGTAAATACCCGTTCAGGATTGTCTTCAAAATACGTCATGAAGCCGATCTATTCCAATTGTACAGTATTCCGAACGATCGTCACAACCATCCTCCACCCACAAGTTTATATGGACACCCTGCATATGCCCGATTGAAACCACATCAGATGGATAAAGTTAGGCAGATAAAGGGATTTAGACCACTTAAGATCCTAAATGCAATAAGGGCGGAAGATAAGGATAACTTGTCCACCATTTCCACAATCAACGCCGCCAAAGCAACGATTAAGAGAACCGAATGGGATGATGGTAGGTTCATTATGCAACAATCATAGTGGTTAGCAGGAAATCTTAACTACGCCATGCAAACTAAGGTGGGTCCGGATGATAAAGTGACTCATATTTTTCTTGCACATCTGGTAGGCTTTGGGATATGTATAAAATAAGAGCAAAAGACAGCCTACAGTGATACCTGCAAGTGCACAGGGTCAAATTGTAGTAATGTGTGCAAGACAGGGTCATTCCACAGGGACTTGGGGTGTATTGAAGCATTCCTAAGCTATCAATGGGTACAAAGCACTATGGCAGTGAGCAAGGCAAAGATGGGAAAACAGTTAACAAAGCAAAGCAAATGACATGAAATTTAAGAACCAAAACAGCAAAGCAATATGGCAAAACAGTTAAGAACCAAGGCTGTAAGCCAAGGGCAGGGAGGAGTTTGAGCACTGATTTCCACCTTGTGTCCTAATCAAGCAATGCAATTCTAGGTTGAGTTGAAGACCTTGAGAATATATTAGAATGGGAGGAAAATCATCTTGCTCACTGATATGCCCCTAGTATTGACTGTCTTTTGACAGCACAGTCAATCACAGGCATACCAGAGCACTGATTACTTCCCATTGCTCAAGCAAAACAGGCATCAAGATAACTATCCTAGCAATACATCAATCAACAGTGCACTAGGCTTCATCTGAGCCCTAACTGAAGAACTAGAACATGTTTAACACATTAAATAACTGGAATTGAAACATTGAACATAAACAGAGCATTGAACTGAACATAAACAAACACAGAAGACATAAAACAAAAACATGAACTGAATTGAAACTAAATAAGAGCAACTGAACTGAAACTAAACAAGAGTAATGGAATAAACATGAACTGAAACTAAATAAGAGCAATGGAATAAACATGAACTGAAACTAAATAGAATTGAAACATGGAATAAAAACAAAGATAGTTGAAAATTAAACACTAACCCTTGAGACACTGGCTATTCCAGTGCTCTTGGGTGACACACTGGCTAATCCAGGCATGGTTACAACACACACCATATCATCCTATTTATACCCAATTTACACAATTCTAGTTCATACACACAATTCCCAAAAATCCCCAAATTTAACAGTGAATTAGGGCTATGAAATTTACCTACTTTGATGGGTCAAATCTTACCCATAATGTCGACCCAATCTTCCTCTGACTTCACTGCTTCATTCCCACGCCTCAATTTCTTCTTTAGCTTCACCTAATTCATCAATCTCTAACCTAGGGTTTCAGGGATAGGGAAGGTGCGAGATTGATGAAGTAGGAGGCTAGAAAGATGGGGAAAATGATGGGTTTTGCTTTTATGGAAAAGGTAGAGTGGTTTGGTGGTGTTTGGTGGCGTCAGGGAGTGGTGGCGATGATGGAGAAGGTGGTGACAGTGGAGTAGTGGTTCTGCAGAGGTGAGGTGGGGGAAGATGGGTTCGATGGGAAAGAAGGAAGGGTGCGTTTGGTTTGGTAGGGGAAGGTGTTAGGTTCTCGTGTGTTTGGCGAGTTTAGCAATTGTTGATGAACAGCGAGGATGCGACGTTGGATGCGGAGATGATGGATCGATCTAACGGCGAGACATAAGGAAGCGAGGAGCGACCGTTGGATGCGGAAGTACAACGAAACTGACGGCTCAAGATGGAGTTAGGTGCTGTAGTGTTTGACAAGAGCTTCAGACTTCGATGCACGACGATGAAGCGACCGTAGGATGCATCTGTGGATCCAATCTGACGGCTACGAGCTTAGGCAGGCTTTGGGCTTGGTCTTGGACTTAGGTTAGAGTTTGGGCTTAGACAATTCTGAGCCCACTTCTTCTTTAAGAAGAAATTCTTCCTTCCAAGCCCACTTCTAGTTGGTCCGGCTCTTGCAAACATCATTCTTCGCTGCCTTTCTGCGGGAGTCTTTGTCGTTTCTTTGCTCTTTTCACTCCGTGAGTTAACCAGGCTTTATTTAGTACCTAAAAATGCAAAATTAATTAATAAAAATATTTATTCTTGAAAACAAAGAAAATACAGAATATGGGATAAAATGTAGAATTAATGCACAAAAGATGAGTTAAATGCCAAGAAAAATATATAGAAATATGCACTTTTTAGCACTCATCAACATCCAAGGATGGTGGATTTGGCTCAATGTTTTTATCAGGTTCTATTCATATATTGCACCTACAAGACAAACAAGTATAACATGCCGATGTTGAACGTGGTAAGCCATACTTCGGATAAAAATTCATTCACCGTTGCATGGTGCTTTATGGAAAAAGAAGAAATAGAGGACTATGTTTGGGCGTTGGAACAAGTGAGGTTGACTTACCGTGGAGAAGAGACATCGCAGGTTATATTTACGGATAGAGATTTTGCAATTATGAGTACCGTTCGTCAAGTATTTCCACTTGCTCAACAATTTCTTTTTACGTGGCACATCCAAACCAATCTTTTTTCTAATTGCAAGAATCAAATCCAAAAGATCCATACTAAGAAGGGTAATCAACGTTCTAAGGAGGAAGATGATAGTTTAAGTAAACTTTCCAAAAGAGAGCGAGCGGAAGAGAAAAAGAAAGAAAATGAAAAGTACGATGAAGAGGGGGATCTGGAAAGTTTTTTGCAAATATTGGGACTATTTGGCTCATTTGAAAACAAAGTTTAAGTATTATGCTAACTTGCAGAAGTTTATTGATGTTTGGAGCACAGATCATAAGAAGGTTGTTGAGTATTGCCTGAATACATGGTTGAATCCTTGGAATGAAAAGTTTGTTTATGCATGGACCAATAGATACAAGCAATTCAGAAATGAGTCTACAAGTATTGTAGAGCAGTCTCACGGGCATTTGAAAAAAAAATTGGATCAAAATAGGGGTGGGGTAGTTACGGTACAAGAAGCTATTCACGAGCACGTAGAGGATGACCTAAGGAAAATAGTGGAGCAGATGGAGAAAAGTAAAGACCGTTTTTTGATGCAACACATAAGGGACAAAGCTTTGTTACGGTTGGTAGCACACCAAGTATCATGATGGGCAATTAACTATATGATGGATGAGCTTATACATTTTAGAGCTAAAGCATAGGCCGGAGAGGTGATGAAGACGAAGTGTAATTGTACAACCGATATTTGGCTCGACCTCCCTTGTAAACATAACCTTGGTGCGTACAAAGATTACATTCCTCTTGAAGATATCGACGAATTCTGGCAGCAACTTTCATTCATCCCAAATCCCACGGGTTTAGCCGATGAAGAATTTGGAGACTTGGAGATTGGAAAGTACATCAACGAAAAATACCGAAAAATGAATTGTGCAGGAATACACATTTTGGTTGCTAACTTGTGGTCGGACGCCTGTAAGAGCTTGGGGTATGAAGAAGAGCCAATCAAACAAAAACCACCCGGAAGACCAACAACTAAAATGTCATTTAGAGAAACTGTTAACAATGACAAGGGTTGCGATAGAGACCTATCATGTCATGAGTATGTCCAGGAGGAATATGAGGAGTACGAAAAGTCTTTAATTCCTAAGAAACGAGGTCGGTCAAAAAATCAAGAAAATGAAGATATGGATATTGTTGAGCATGCGGTCGATACCCAGCAAAGCCAAACTAGTGGTATGGTGACGATAAGAGGAATAAACGGTAATCCTAAGACACCTAGGGATTCGTAAGGAAGACCACATCTTATTGCTTACACTTTGTACAAAGAGTATACCAACCAACTTCCTTACGTCATCTTAGATCACCTTATATCAGCCGACGACGTAGATGGGGATGGAAATTGTGGTTACCATGTTGCAACCGAACAATTAGCGCATTTCGAGCACGCCGATGAACTTAACCTCACCCAAATCGAATATGCAAGAACAAAAATGGAGGCTAAACTTATCGAGGACAAACAACTCTATTTAACCATTATCATACAAGGAGATTCAAAAGAGAAAGAATTGAAGTTCAAAGAGTTGGTATCTAACGTGAAATGGCGGAAGGGGTCGAAGAAGGCAGGTTATAAGTTTTGGATGCAAATGCCTTTTGGTGGTCAACTTTTAGCGGACACATTCACTTGTATTGTGATTGTATTCAGTAAAGGCTTTCCCGAAGGCTCTTGTATGTACGTACCCTCAAGAAGTAGGTGCGACGCGGCGATAAAGAAAAGAAGAACTGTAATGGCGCATGTCAACAATAACCATTACATAGGTTTGAAGATTTCCGAAGAATGTCCTCTACCACGGGTGGCCTATAGTGATTGGGGAGACTACACCAAGGAGTGGACAAACTAGTACGAGTATGAAATGAACATGTGGAATGTTTTGGAAGGAACACCAAGTACAATGCCTGAACACGTTGACATGTGTGACTAAATGTGGAAGGAGTTTTTTTTTTTTTTTTTGAGCTTACAATTGTGAAGCATACTTTTAGAGTATAATGCATGAATACTTGGATGTTTGTATTATCACTAATCCTTAAAGAATACAATGTGTTTTATCTTGTGTTATCAACTTATCATTATAAGCCTTTTTTTTTGAAATAGGGTCATTTACAAATAAGCAATTTAAGGTAACGACTCATGCTTTATCAACTTGAGTCGTTAGGTAAGTATTCATAAATATAAACAACCCTTGTAGTCCAAATGTGATGGTCTCCTGGATGTTTTGGAAATTAAGGGTCGTTTTTGATCATATTTAAATACGAACGACTCTTGGCATAGATTGTTGAGGTCGTTAACTGTGTATTAATAAACTAACGGTTCTGTTAGACCATAAAGAAGGGTCTCCTGGATGTTTTTGAAATTAAGGGTCGATTTTGATCCTATTAAAAAACGAACGACTCTTGGCATAAATTGCTGAGGTCGTTAACTGTGTATCAATAAACTAACGATTCTGTTAGACCATAAAGAAGGGTCTCCTGGATGTTTTTGAAATTAAGGATCGTTTTTGATCCTATTAAAAAATGAACGACTCTTGGCATAAATTGCTGAGGTCGTTAACTGTGTATCAATAAACTAACGATTCTGTTAGAACATAAAGAAGGGTCTCCTGGATGTTTTTGAAATTAAGGGTCGTTATTGATCCAAACTAACGACCCTATTACCCCATATTTGAGGAACTACTGGATGTGTTGGACCATAAAGTCGTTACTATGATATCAATAAACGGATGAATCTGAAATACATATAAGGGTCGTTATTGTTTTATTTTAAAATGAACGACTCAAAACATTTTGGTATTTCCACAGATTTATTTGAAAAAGGGTCGTTAGTTTGCTAAAACTCAAACCTAACGACTCTATATATATATATACCTTCAACGGCTCTTTCTGGAGATACTATTTCCCAAAAAAATAGCCGTTGGGGTATTTTCTATATAAAGATTCAATCATTAAGAACTTAAAATAATCAAAGTATATCATTTTTTCAATGGCAAGTTCGTCATCAACTACCAATTCAATTGAAAGCATACTTAGAAGATGCAAGCGACCAACCAAATCAATATTGGCAATGGAAGAAGATATACGCAAAAGAAGCATGCGACCTACTAAAAACCATACACTTTTATGCCATATCCTACGAAGGAAGAAAAAGAGATGCGCGAGGCTGAAAAACAAGGCAAAGAACAAGCGCATCTCCGGGAAGTATTCCAGCAAGTCGAGGAAGAGACCGAATGGGTTAAAAACTATTACATCGTCAAAGATATTCCCGAAGAACATCAAGATGAGAGTAAATTTTGGACTCAAGTTGGTTGGAGTCCTTACGCTAATTACAACAAGAAACTACGCTATGATTATCTACCGTCCCACATTCGAGATATGACGATTCACGTTATAAGATTGTGCACCAAGTATAACGAGTTTCTCTCGAGGAACGAAAGGGATAGGCGTGCGGCCCAAGATGTATATACCAAATGGAGAGGAAAGCAGTTTTATCACATCGAATCCGCAATGGTAGTTGTCTCTCGCACAAGGAATATGAATAACATGTAATGTAGATGAACTATAATTGTAATGTTTTTTCAACACATTTTATGAAGTCGTCATTTATTTAATTTATATCCTAATGACCCCAAGTGTGGATTTCAAAATTCCGGCCGTTGAGATTTTCTTCTATATAATACCGCCCTCTTCTCTTGAAAAAGTTGCCAAAAACCATCCATTTCTACCAAAGTACATAAACTTTCATAGTAATGGCGGAATGGGAACCTTATGAAGATTTATGTCTTTTTAAATGGTTTTCTAATACGTTTCGTGAACATCCAAATGAAATCTATTCAATGTTTTGGAAGAGAGTTAAAGAGTTCTTTTACGGGCGTACCGGGAATCCGACCGCAAATGGCGAGACTTAGCATTTCGATTAAACTACATAAAAAATGCAATGCGAGAGTATGTTAAAGTTAGAAATATGGTGTACCAACATCATCCACAAGTTCCTCTTAGAGAAAAAGTGAGTAATCCGATAATATTTATACTTATGGCGTTTTTAAAAGTTGACCATTCTAACATTTAAGAATTCACTGAATTTCAGCTGGAACGTTTCAATGGGGTATGGAGAATTCGTAATGGGGAAACGAAGTTCATTCACCACAAAGAATATACGACATTGTACCGATGTGCAAGGAGGTTTATCGATGAACACTTTATGTGTCAGATTCTAGATTACCCATACTATCCCTTTGTTGTCGTTCAGATTTATCGAAGAACAGTTGATGTATCAAATTCCAACTCATCTGCAATGAAACTTTGATGTTAAGTTATTTCCTTGATGATAAATGTGCATTATCGTGCCAACTTATAAGTTTTTAAAAGGGATCGGCAATATAAGAAAAACTAATATTGACGACCCTTATATCATATTTGACGACCCTTGAAATATATTAACGACTGAGGAGCTAAATAGTTATACAAAAAAGTCGTTCATTTAATAAATGGGTCGTCAAGATGTAGTCGTTAACAATATTCATAAATATTAACGACTCTTTAATAAAATCATACAGAGAGGTGGTTTGGTCTACGGGTGAGTCGTTCGTCTGCAAAAGATGTCTTCACGACTCTATCACTAACTATATTTCCACAGTTTTTGAGTCGTCGATCTGCAAAACATTTATCGCCGACTCTAACACTTATTTATAGCGTTGTTGATCTTCCAAACATATGTTGCCGACTCAAACAACAAGTTGACATATTTTCCAGATTTTCACATCAGTTTAACATTCATATAAGCACAAAAACTCTTAAACATCATGCTAAATTGTTAGAAAACCCAATTAACACAAGATACCGATAGTACGAACTACAGAAAATAGTTGTATCTAAGAAAGACGCAAGTTAAAGTCGATAATACTAAAAGACATAAGTTCTAGATGTTAAACCATACAATTTAAAACATCTCCTCACCCACTACTACCACCTCGACCTCGACCTCCGCCTCGACCTCTCTGACTTCCCTAACTTGATGATGTCCGACTTTTCTTTGAAGGACCCTGTCCAGGACTGCCCCTTGGAGAACCAGCTTCTTCTCCACTAGCTTGACCATCTTCGTTTCCTTCACCCTTTTCTGCACGTTCTTGTCTTAGTTGGCTAGTTGTTCTCCTTGTCCTCTTACATTGCTTTGCTAGATCATCAAACATTTTCTTTTCTTGTGGATTTTTAATGTGTTGGCAGCACTCAGCGTACATACGACTTTGCTCAGGTTCGACCACTTCTCCGTTGTCGGCTTTACAACAACATGACTTCATAAAAATCTTCATCCGTTCCCTCTATTTGCATTCAAATACCGAATAAGATTAACATAATTAAAACTGTATATAAATGATTAACACAATTCGAAAAAGAAGTACTTACCACAAACTTAAGAATGGTAGAGTCAGGTCTAGTGTCGGATGTAGAAGCAGAGGAAGATGCTTTGGTGCTCCTCCGACCCGTAGTCTGATCAATCCTTATCACTCGACTGTGGGAGAAGCCTTCGTACCATGGCATGTAATCATCACTTACCTCATGAACTTCATTAACATGCTCCCAATAAGAGATGTCTACCTTACTAGTACCCAAATGCCTATTATCCCAATGCTCAGTCTTAGGCTCAGGTTCATAAACAACATCCAACGCCTTTGCGCCCGCCTTGCATTTCTTTAAATTATATTTGAACGGTGGTACATAATCCTCATCCGATGAATCTTGAATATACCCAAGCTGACGTATTACTCTAATCGGATTGTACATTGAATGTCCATAAGGGTAAAACAGGGGGCCATGGTAATATACGAGATCTTGGATTCCTCCTACTTTATCTTCCCTGTATGGATCAAAGTTTACCTCTTTGGCTGTAATGTTGTCCAATTTTCGGCGCATGGATAACAACTTAAACTTATGTGCTTCCTCCTTATCCTAACTCCCAGTGTACTTGTATCGGGTTCCTCTTGGTTCAGTATTGTCCCATGTTGGCTCAAATTGGACGTCTTCATCACGTTTAATCAATGAAGGGAAATGCCCGTAAATCCACACCTAAAACACAACACCAGGAAAAGGAAAACAAAAACAAAAAAATTGATTTAGTATAGTCTAACAAATGTTACGAACAAAAAAAAAATGATATCTCAAATTACCAAATTATTTGAAGTAAAGCCAAATTCCCGTTCATTTGAGAAGTTCGTCCCCGGAATGCCTTTGCTAGGTCAGCGTTCAAATGTGCTATTATAGCAGTCCTCCACGAATACCTATTCACTTCCTCTAAAGGGTCCAAAAGTTGAAGAAGGTTGACGCTTACTCTATTTCCTTTGCTATCGGGAAATGTAACCGAACCAAGGACATATAACAAGTATGCGGCTGCCGTCGCACGTACTTCCATATCAGATAGTAGTTTATTGTCTCCGTCTCTCTCAAGTGACCCAGCATACATCTTTCTAATAACTTTGAGTTTAAACTCTCTTTTTGGGTACCTTTTTCCCTTGACGAAAAGCCCATACGTTGTATCTTTATCCCAGCCAATTAACTTCTTCGTCAATGCATATATTTTATCCCAATCTAGGATTTTCTTGAACTTGTCACCTGTAGATTTTCCTTCAACCTGCAATCCTAGAATCTGTTTTTCATCTTCGGGAATCAATGCCATCTCGCCAAAAGGGAATTGGAATGTATCAACTTCACCATAATACCTCTCACAAAAACATGATACTACAGCCTTGTCATACGCAATCACGGAGTTCTCAACCGCAGCATACAAACCTGAGTTCTCAATAATTTCTCTCACTCTTGCACATTCACCTTCTAGCGGCCGTTTTTCATTTTTGCGTAAGAAGATTGGTGTCTAAAAAGACGCGCGGCATTCTTATGATCCTACAAAATACAAACAAATATAAATTAAGAAATTGAATATCAACATATCATATGAAAAGCAAAGTTACCCACGTGCTATCATATCCAAATAGAACTTTCCCGCCGTCTTTAGGTTCACCCCTGGCTTTCCGTTGCTAAGACGAGTAATATGCAAACGCTTGGGTGGAATGTGTCGGGCGCTGGGTGCGATTGGGACTTTGTCCTTCGGCTGTGGATGCGTCGTATGCTCCTTAACCTCCTGAATCTCCTTCTCCTCATCACCACTACCACCATCATTTCTTTCATTACCATTTCCATCATCCTCATCCCCCTCTTCATCACCGCTACCACCACCATTTCCATCAATACCATCCTCATCCTCATCATCATCATTACTTTCATCCTGCTCTTCCCCAATCTCTGCCTCCTTATTACCATGATTACCACCATTACCACCATAACCACCATTTCCATCATTACCATCCTCATCATCATCATAAGCAGCATATTCACTACCTAAAGGAATTTCTTCATGTTCCACGACTTCTTCTTCATCGCTTCCAGTTGCAGATATAACAGGAGAGGATACAATGTTTGATTCATACGATTCACCACATGGGTCTCTCGGTTCGTGGATAAATAAGGCTACCTCACTCGGTGTTTTTCCTCGCAATAGACCGACATTTAAGTATTTTCCGTGGCGGGGAGGTATGGATGGAGGAGTAACCATGGAAAGCTTATCTTTTTTATTCTTGCTACTGTAGGCCAAAGACAACAAACAACAAAATATCAAAAGGTCGTTAGAAATTATTTTAAAAAAAACGACCCTTACAAAAACTAACGACCACATATATTTAGTTAACAATTCACAATTTTTTCTTGCCGATTCAAGCACTTTTTCTTAACGACTCTTTCACTATTTGGGACAGAGTGATGGTTTGGCATATCATAGAATCGTTAATGGATAAAAAATGGTCGTCTAAAGAATCGGCCACATTTAAATTATATGATTAGCGACTATAATGGTTATCATACAACCAACTTAGAATCTTTTTCACCTATGCTTAACGATTTTAACCTAACTACACCAGCGAGTTAACGATTCACAATTTATGCTTGCCGATTCCAGCGTTTTTTCTTAACGACTCTTTCATTATTTTGGGCAGAGATATGGTTTGGCATTTCATAGAATCGGCCACATTTAAATTATATGATTAGAGACTACAAGCTATAGCACACAACCAACATAGAATCGTTTTCACCTATTGCTCATGGTTAACGATTTTTGATGAACTGAACATGCATATCAAAAATCGTTAAGAAAATAAATTTGCTTAACGATTATAACCTAACTACACCAGGTATCGTTTTCTCCGCCACCCTAATGGTTGACGATTTCTCAAAAATTCTAACATGCAAATCAAAAATCGTTAAGCATACAACCCTCGTGATTAACGACTCGGTTTCTGAGAATCCAATTTTTTCGATTCAAACCCTAATTTTTCAGTATAATATCAAATTTATCTTAAACACAAGTTAGAGTTGGGGGTTTTAGTCGACATACCATCTGACTGGAGCCATTTCCTTCGGCGACTGATTTGATTTCTCCGGCTGATTGAATTTATTCCTTTCTCTAGAATAAGCCGCCTTCGCTGCGTTAACTGCGTCGACGAGATTAGGAATTTGATTTGCCTTTCTAGCGGTCTGCTTTGTAAGAGCCATGTTGTAGAAGAAGTTAATCGTCGATTAAAATTAATCGACGATTACGCGATGAATCGAAAAAAAAATTCTTCAGTCGTTAATGGAGGAGATAAACGACTAGAGAGGAAAGGGGAGGAGAAGAAGAAGAAGATTTTTGGTTGAAAAGAACATGGGGGCCTCTTCTTAACTGTTAATAGGATTTTAGGGTTATGTATTAGAGAAGGGTACAATGATATTTTCACCATCATTTTGGAAGTCCCCTATAATTTTTGGTGTGGGTATAAATTGGATGAGGCTCCTAATTAGTTTTCCAGGGCCCCCAATTCAGCCCTGCTAAAAATCTAGTCGTATCACTTGGATGTATCACTTGGATAATTTTTCTATGACCGCGTAATTCATGCCAAGTCAAATCAACAATGTGATCATAAACAGGTCATTAGACTCCCTACTTATACAATCAATGCATTTAGTGGCAGCTTTAGCTTTATTTTTATGAGTAATTGGGTCAATTGACCAAATATTTTTAAAACATGGTTCTAATGGACGAGTAAAAATTAGTATGGGTGAAATGAACACCAAAAATATAGCAAGAATGAATCTGGATTCATCCTGCCTTAAACTTAAAAAATAGTGAGGGTGAAAATGGATGCATCCTGATGTAAATTAAAAATAAGAAAAAGTATTTGAAAATGGGTAGGATGAAACTGATTACATCCTAACTATTTTTACATTCTCGTTCATTTAAACAGTATCAAATTTTACATGTCTTTTTCACCTAGGAATTATCGTTATTGGGTTAATTGACCAATTTTGTGTATTTTTATCGGGACATAGCAAATGTTTTCGTGATTAATATTTAAAAGATGAGAATATGAGACATCTGACTCAGTGATGCAAAATTCAGGAGTTGAATAAAATCTGACACGATCACATCGAAATTACAACTTAAATGGGGAATTCAATTTGGCCTTATTTAAAAAAATAAAAAAAATAAAAGACTTACTATTATATTGAAAATCAAAGGATAATTAGATAAAGTTTATAATTTGTTCGAGTACTATTACCAAAATAAGAAATCCATATATTAATAAACTCTATATATTAATATAAAATCAAAGCCCAACTTGGACCAGTTATAAATAGCCTCCACATTTTGATATTAATAGCTTTTTCTAGTCATGTCATAAGGAATTTACCTCCACATATTAAAATAATCGTCAATACAGGAAATTTTTAGATCTTGTTACATCAAAACTTAAGATGAAACAATATATTTTGTTTATAGTTGTTTGAGAAAATGATGTAACTTTTTGAATTCTTATCACATCTTTTGATTGCGGATGCGTAAGACCTCATTACTATGAACACCTTCTTGTTGAAGCCAAAACATTTACAACTTGTTGAGCATGTTTAAAGATTTTTGGCATAAAACGTTTGGTATCTTTGTACTATCATCATCAGGATTATCTCCCTCCTATTAGGTCAGTATTTGGAATTTCTTCTTTTTTCCTTGTCGGAATTTTTGAATCATGTATCGCTACAAGCGTGTTGTTTCTTGTTACTTTTTGAATTTGATGTACTTAGATCCATGTAATCATGATTTCCATTAATGAAAATTGAATTACCAAAAAAAAAAAGATTATCTCCCTCCTCTTTTTGTCCAATTTTATCGTTCTTCGATTAAAGCATATATGACATGTTGCTCATTTGGATTATTAAGGAAGACATCCATATCTATTACCATTTACATACTTCGAATTAGAATAAGAAATTGGTATACCTCCTTATATCAATAAATTTTATATATTAATAATTTTATGAAGTCCCAAGGCTATTAATATATGGAGTTTTTACTGTATATCTTATCAATTAATTAAGGTATCAGATGTCAGTGAAAACACTAGGGAAGATGATGGAGTGGGGACTTTGAATCCCATGCACTGACCATTCCCTACCTGTTTACCCATAAAATTTTGGGTGGGACGGATTCCTTATGGTAAACCGTAACATTACAAAAGACATTTAGAACTATGTCACAATCCCATAAATGCTATCTAGTGCAACCACAGTGAAATCAAAGGTTCAAAAAAAATTATACCGACAGTGAAGCTATTAGTTACAGAGTTTTCTTTTGCAACTATTTCCGAGCTTTGGTTAAAATCCAACAAGCATAAGTTATATGAGTTAGTTATAGAAATAGATTATGTGCATCATATATTTGGTAAATCTCTATGAACATTAAACGTAATAATAAATAAAATGTACAATAATACTTTTATACGCTAAAAGTCTATATCCTAGATATGAAAGGTACGGGGTAGGTATGAAAGGTATGGGGTGGGTGCAGGGCGGGGACCTTAAATCTCATCCTCACCCCATCCCGAATATTTTAGTAACATGATGCAATCTGCCCAGTTTTTAGAATGACATTGTAAATTTAATATCTTTTGTTTGAATCGTTGGTTTACTATGAATTTTGGATATGTTTTAGTTGATTGAGTCATGTAAGTTCTTATAAAACTTTAATAAGATCGGGCCAAGTTATCACCCACGAAAATATGATGTAAGAAGTCTGCAGTTTGTTCGCTGATTATTTCTCTTGCGTTGACACGAAATGATTTTCTAGCATTGTGAGACTGATTTATAAGTCAATGGATAAGTTTGTTTGAATGGAGGGGAGCGAAAGAATGAAACTCGTGCTTGTCGTAATGACCTCGATAAGAGGATTGGCAGGGCACGAACTGAGGAAACTCGTGCAAGTTATCGGAATGACCCCGATTAGCGAATTGACATGGCATGAACTGAGGAAACTCATGCAACTTATTAATATTGTGAACTTATGTGTTGAAAACTAAATTGGTTGGTTTGTTGGAAATAGTATTGGTATTGAAAGCTCATATATTGGAATCTATACTAGATGATTTGTTGAGGACGTTATTGGTGTCGTGGGTTTGTATATCAAATATATAATTCAATACTCGAAGTTGTGCCGAAATCTCTTGTTGTATGTTATCTTTGATTTATTGATATTTCTTCGTATCTTTCGAGATTGGGAATGCATTTTATTGAGCTGTCATCTCACCCTAATTGACATTCTTGCAGATATTACGGAATGTGGAAACTAAGAAGTTAGCTTATTGATTGTATTGCGCAAATGTAATTTGAATTAATATGTTGTTGAAAATATTGTTAAAGATGATTACTGAATTCATATGTTTCAATTCATATTATATAAAAGATCAATTATTTTTTATATCACAAGTAAAATATGAGAAATACATATGCATAAGTCTCATTCTGACCCGTAGCGCTTCGAGTTCGGATTTCCACATGGATTTGACCCTGCTCCGGAACTCAGGGTGTTACAAGTTACGAGCATGTTTTTGCTACAATGGGGATGCCTTTTAGAGATGTAATAGCATCCACTTCCTTTTTCTTTCCCACCTTGTTCCATAATGCAAATTCAAACTGCTCCAAAAATTGTCTTAGCGTGGTCCTTGCATTTATATACCCATAAAAAAATACGTTTACACCTTCGCTTCTATGAGTACTTGACATCCCTGCCTAAAAAATATTTTTTTAGGTAACATGGTACCCCAAATCTCCCTTTCTTCATACAAATCTGTCAACCATTTGTGCTCTCCATTCAACATCGAATCCCACAATTGCACAAACTCTTCCAAAATTTTTGAACCATATACTGTAGCTCTCATGTCAAAAGTAATATCAGAAATTCTATTGTGCACACCAAATCTATCAGGAAGTTTTTTCATTATATGCCATATGCACAATTTATGTCTATCTTCTGGAAACACAATTTTAATGGCATTATTGATCATTTTTGCTTGGTCAGTTACTATAGCCTTGGGAGCTTTTCTAGACATATACTCTAACCACTTGATGAATAACCAAACAAATGTTACCGTGTTTTCGCTCGAAACCAAATAATGTTTGCCCGTGATGCTCAAATACGTACTATCAAAGCTAACTACTTCATCAAACTCCTTGTAAGATTCTCTGCTTGAACCATCTACCCAAAATACATTTTTCAAGGTGTCTTTATCATCGATCTGAATTGAAAAATAAAAATTTGAATTTTCTACAATCATCTTTGGATAAATTTCATGACAGACATTGCATCACCATCAGCTAGCCGTGAATCACTTAATTCATTGATTTCATTTCTCATATCCTTAGTGTGCATCATGTATTTTCATACCTACCAAACACAAGAACAGTTGTGTCAAAGTTTCTGACGATTGGAATCCTAGCTCGATCATTAAGGTCAATTTGTCGTTTTAATGGTCCACTAACCTTAAGAAAACACTGCAAGCATCATCGTTGTTGCACAAGTGATTATGTGCAAGATGTACTACTGAAATACACCATTTCTTATCACTTGCCTGCATTCTCCTAGTAACATAAGAATTACACACATTTTTTATAGTCTTCTTTGGTTTAGTTTGATTTTGAGTTCGTCTTTTACGTTACCTGTTTTTGAACAAACAAAAGTCACACTTCTTGTAATATCGTCAACATTGGTCCTTTTTTTTATCTTTTCCGCACTGCAAATCCAACTTTTCTAGCATCCTCTATGTATATTTCTTCATATTCATCAAAAATTGTCCTTACCGTTGGAGGTTTTATTTAATCACTTCCATTAAAACTGTTGTCATTATCATCTTTTGAAAACTCAAATGTATTTCAATGGATATATTTTAAGTTTATCATTTTCGGGGTCTCCACATAGTGGTGCAACTCTTTGGGGTATTTAAATGAGTTGAATAAAAATCTGACACGACCACATTGGAGTACAACTTAAAAGGAGATACAATTCAGATCTTACACATGCACTCGAATTACTCGTTGATTTTACTCAGTGATTCATCCTTCTGACACAACGAAGAACATCGTACTATTGCTTCAAGAGATACCGGCTTTACATTGATGGTACAATGACCATACTCGAAATGTAATTGCTCACCGGACTCTACAAATTTTCTCCAGCAGAAGTTTACTATCCATGGTCTCTGGTTGTACTCTGCATATTAGGGACCACCATGTAAAATACTTGCCCAATAGTATCTAAACATGCAAAGAATCCATAATTGTAAACACTCTTTAAGCTTCTTCGTCATGCACACAATAAAATTTTGTTTAAATCGATAGTTATGGGATGACCTCGTTTCTTTAATTTATAGAGATTATTTATTTACCAGGTACAAGGCCAAGTGGAACTTCAAAAATTCTACCTACAGGAATTATTAATTAGTCTAGCATCATTTTCATGACTTATATTTTTTAGTTTTCGACAACGTATCAAAGAAACTCTGAATGTTAAGATATTTAACTCATAAGATAATGTATTAACCTCAGTTATAAAAAATATATATCAAACGCATCAAGGATACTTTTGAGTAGCTCGAACTGATCAGTTGTTGATGTGACATTTTCAGGTAAGGTAGTTTTTTCTTTTCTTCTTATGATACAAGTAAAAATTAACACATTGAAGAACCGTTGTTTGGATATTTTGTAGGATGATGGAAGCTTTAGGATATTTTAAAACATAAATGTTAAGAACAACAATTTACTATCCAAGTAATGAGTTGAAGATGAAGAAAATTATAACATTGAGGGTAAGTGTATTGATTAATAAAGCAGGAGGGGGTGAGTGTCGATGAAATGGGGAAGGGTATGTATAGTTTATTTGTTTGAAGTGATTGCTTATATTGTTTGAAGTAATTGCTTATATTCAATGATTGTGCTTGATCAACCAAACTCTTACCTCAAAAATAAAAAAAATTGGAAATTTTAATTGATGATCCAGTTACTATCCTTTTCTAAAGGACCAAGATAAAAAAATCTTTTTGGTTATGTTCATTTATGATTTTTTTGGGAGCCGTTTGGAGCCCAGGCCCATTTATGATTTTTATTTCCATCTTGCATGAGACGAAAGAAAAGAAAATCTACAAAATGGTCATAGTATTAGGGGCCCGTTCACAAAACCATCTTACTGCTACAAATTATTAACAAAATGGTCATAATTTCGTTTTGGTGACTCAAAGTTAAATATGTTAATGAAATTACCTATATATCATTTCTATTTATCCCTCCATACATAATTTCAATTTTTCCTTCTTTATAGTTGTTTTGACAGTGGTGATATTTATAAGTGGTGGTGTCGCCGATTACATATCGTTATACTTCACTCAGGATCGTTACACCGCATTCACCCAAAAATTTCACCGCTTCCCCTCTGAGGTTTAGCGAAACTTCTTAAGCTTCCACCACCACCACCATTTCACCACCACCACTTCAAAACAATTAGTTATATGAAGAGAGTATTTTGGAGAAGGGTATTTCCGTAAAGTTAACACCATTTCATTCAGAATTGTTAAATTGGATGGGAAAAGGCCATTTTGTAAATCAATTTTTAAAAATGATCGATCGGCAAACCAATTAGAAAAAGTAGGATCAGTGAGACTCTAAGCCGTGTGGGTAATAATGTAAAAGATCACTAATATTTCCATCATCTGCCAATATAAATATGGCACGGAACAAGCTTCCCAAAATGAATGGTCCGTGGAGTAGGAGCAGACAGAGTTGGTGCTCAAATAGGTGCAACTGCCTACTCTCCAATTAACTTTTAAGGGTTTTTTCTTTTTGCACAAAAACCTCTATATTAAGCTTTTTATTCACGTTTTATTCTACTAATCCCCCACAGTGCCTCAGATATTAATAATTTGGTCATGTTTTTTTTTTTATCTTTTTGATGCAAAGGTTAAATTTTATTTATTTAAGCAACATAGTGCAATAAGTTACAATTTTATTTTTATCGAAAACATCAGTTATAATGTTTGATTTTGGAACTTTTTGTTGTAATTGGGTTGATATATGTTCAAGATTTTTGCTACTTTTTCTATGGTATCCGCTGCAGTATTATGTTTACTGCTTAAATATCTAATACGAGCTTTAGATAGTTTCCCAAAATTGTCGAACAATATGTTTTCCGCTTTCTAAGGAATGTCCTCACTTTTGTTGTTAATTTTATCTGTGAGAACTTTGCAATCTATCACGATTGACATGCTTGACATAATATTTTCATTTAGCGAGGTAGCTACTTTTAGTAAGGTTTTTGCTTATGCATGAATCACAACGAAGCTCGATCTGACCCCGCTGAAATATGCATAAACTTCTCTTGATCCAATGAATAGAGTATGAAAACATAACCTATAGATATGTATTCTTTTTTGAATTATGCATCATAATGATTATCTAATCTGAGTTTAGAGAGGCCAATTGGGTTTACTAATTTTTTCTTATGGGGAAAGACACCTTGTGGGTATTTATTGATGGAGTAGACTGAAAATATTTTTTAATCTGTTCTATCAGATTTGTCGGATCCGGATTGGATTCAAAAACTATTGAGCATTTATGTTTCTACATGAACCAGGGAATGGTGGCAATCCGACAATTACGAGTACTCCGAGTGTGTAATCCATCTTTTAACCCATGTACTTATCGAATCATTGTTAGTTGATAAGGTAATCACGTCCAATGAAAACTCGAACCAAATCGCTCTAGCAAAGGGGAAAATCCCAAATAGATGTTGTTCCATTTCACGGGTTTGAGAATTGCACATAGGACAGTCTGGCGAGATAGATATATGTGCAGCAAGCCTGCTAGAAATTGCAAAATCTTTTTGAGTTAATTTCTATATGAATAATCTAATTCTTGGTATTGTTTTTATTTCCATATATTTTTCCAAGGAAAATTAGTCATATTATTGTTTTCTTGATCTTGGCTTATAAGAAAATTATATATATTCTTGGCCGAGAAAAATCCTAGCGAATGATGCTTCCATCTAATCTTATCTTTATCCCTGCTGTGTGGCGATATCTCAAGAATTTTTTTTTGTGTATCTGGTGAGAAAGATTCATCTAATTTCCCTTGATCCCAATTATCTTCATTCGCTATCAAATCCTGAACCATTTGCGATATCGATTCTTCTTTATCTTGTGGCTTTGGAATATCGGAATTAGGAACTCACCTATCCTCCCATATTTTTGTGGAAGCTGCATTTATAACTTTCCAAGCGAAATTATCTTTAATAAGGTTCAAGCCTTTTTAATTACCCGTCCAAATGAAGGATAAAATAGAGGTTCTAGAGACTTCTAAAGAATGAGAGTCTGGCTTTTAGAAGTTAGACCCATAATAGATGTTGATCGGATATAATTTTCTCGCAAGTTTTTTGAGGAGGGATACATAGAATTGGTGCGGTTCTTTAATTCCCAGATCTCCTTGAGATGTAGGTTGCAAATACTGGCCCAAGATTTTATGAATCCTCCTTGTCTTTTGGACACATCTTTGTTCCACCAGAAATTTTTTTGAACATGATCCAATTGATCTAAAATTTCTTTAGGAAGAGCAAGGATTTGCATTTGATAAGTTGGGAAGGCTTGAAGTATGAATTTTATTAAAACTGTCCGACCCGCTTGAGAAAAAAGTTTTGATTTCCAACCTTGTAGAGTGGAATAATATTTTTAGAGTAGAGATTCAAAATTTTCTTTCGTATTCTTATCAGAAAAAAGGGGAATGCCAAGATATCTATCGTTTTTTTGTCATAAAGGGACTTTTAGGATTTTTGCTATTATTTTTCCATGTTTAGGATGAATGCGGGGGCTAGATTCCAGATTTTTGCTGATTTATCATTTTTCCCGTGATATCGCCAAAAGTTGATGAGATATCCAAAAAAAAAACAAATTTGCTTATCTCAAATCCGCTTTCGTGAATAATAAACAGTCATCTGCGGAAAATACATGAGTTATATTCAGAGCATTTTTATTAATTTTAAACCCCAATTTTTTTTATTCTCAATTGCTTTTCAAGAAGCCTGGATAGAATTTCCATCCAGATGAGGAAAAGATATTGAAAGTGTGGATCACCTTGTCTTAATCCTTTTGAGTTGGTGAATTTAGGTATGGAGAGCCATTGAGGAGGATGGAAAACACAAAATTGGTTAAAAAGACTAAAATCAATAATTCCCGGGTGAAATGGACAGTTAGATTTTTGATACTGTTTAAATGGACAAAAATGTAAAAATAGGCAGGATGTAACCAGTTTCATCGTGCCCGTTTTCAAATATTTTTTCTTATTTTTAATTTACACAGGATATATCCAGTTTCATCCTTGCTATTTTTTAAATTTAAGCTAGGATGAATCCAGTTTCATCCTTCCTATTTTTTTTGGCCATTTCACCCAAACTATTTTTTACTCGTCCATTTGAACGGTGATTTAAAAATATTTGGACAAATGACCCATTTTCCGTTGGTTGTTGATAGAGATGGCAAACAAGCTGAAACCCGCGGGTTAATCCGTGTCCGACCCGTAAAAACCCGAACCCGGCTCGGCTGGTTTCTAAACAAGCCGGGTTCGGGTTGGAGAAATGCCGGCTTGTGAATAAACGGGTTAACCCGTCCCGACCCGTGAAACCGCGGGTACAACCCGTAAACCCGTCCACAATAACTAATTAGTAATTTTTTTATAATCCTGTCCGTCAGATTATCTAGGGTTAATCACATCCACACGATTAAGGTATAAAAGGAGAAACCCTAAAACTAAATGAAGAGATATCTTTCTTCTTTATCTCTCTTTTTTCTTCTTCTGCTCTTTCTTTTCTGGTTTTTCTTTTCTCTATCTTCATCACTATCTTCATCATTTGCTGGCGATTTACGGCCTCCTGTTATAAACCCAGATCTTAGTTGCACTGATTTTGCTGTTACTCTCCCTGATTTCATTATATTCGCTGGTGGATCCATTAATCTTGATTTCACTGTCTTAGACCTCAAAAAAGTAGTTGAGTTCTTCTTAGATGAATAATTTGAGTTCCTCTTAAAAGAATCATTTGAAGCACGTCTTACAAATTCATCAGTACCTCCTCCTCCTCCTCCAAATTGAGGAGACTCACTATTCTGATTTCTAATTTGTTGTGGTGGCTGTAAATTTTATTGATTGTTGTTGGTAATTTTCATGATCAATAGACATTCCTTTACTACTTCTTCTTCTAACAGGCTGCGGAGGAATGATTTGTGGAGCTGTTTTGATTAATGCAGGAGAATTACTTTTTGGTGGTAGTGGTGGTAAACTTGAGTTGTTTTTATGCTCATTAACAAGTTAATCCAATCTCTCAGGACATGGGGGTAGACAATGTAGAGTAGTCATAAATTGGACTACATTAGACGATACTCACTTGATGTCTTCCCCTCCTATATTCTAGACATGACTATACTTTCTTTCCTGATGTACGAAACTCAATCTACAACTGAAAGCAGGCATTGCTTTACCATTATTTATTTCTCCTAATTCTAATTGTAATTCTAATCTTTCTGCAAAAATTATCCATTTTGTTAGCTGGACTATATCCACAACAAAATTAACTTAATGAAATTATAATTTTATTTTTAATTAAACAAGTCGGGTTAACCCGTGAACCCGCAAGCTTTACCCGTTACGGGTGCGGGTTGAAGAAATGATCACCCGTGAAGAATATCGACCCGCGGCTTTTAACCCGTGTTAACCCGAACCCGTGTAACCCGTAACAAGCCAGCCCCGGCCCGTCCGTTTGCCAGCTCTAGTTGTTGAGCTACATTGCATTATAAGATTTACCCAACAATCATTGAATCCAAAGGAGATTAGCTCCTTTCTTATGAATATCCACTCCATCCTATCAAAAATTTAATAAAGTTCTAATTTTAGGGCTAAATTCTCTTTTTAACTTTGGATATAGTCATCGGATGAAGGAATCGGTGACCTATGACAAAGTTATATGTGGTTTGTATTCCCGAGAGAATTAATATGTTAAGAATACATGGTTTAACCTATTAGCTAGGATCTCAGATATAATCTTATAGATAATATCAATTAAGCTTATGGGACGGAAATCAGTCGGAGTTTGTGGAGTGGCTATTTTTGATATTAGGGTTACGAAGGAGTAGTTAAACTCCGGATTTATGATTTTATATTTAAAAAACTCTTGAACATATAAAATGATATCCACGTCTAGGGTTTTCCAATTGACTTTGAAGAATCCTGTCTGGAACCCGTTTGAATCGAGAACTTCCCATTGATTCATCTTAAATATGGTGTTCCAGATTATGAGATGCAAGGTGCAATTATGTTGTGAATCTACATCATAGTTGGTGATTTGGGTCATGTTTCAATATACTAGTACATAACCCAAAAGAAATAATTGTGCCTAGGTAATGGTTGTCATTCAAGCTTGTAATTTAATTGAAAATCATCCTGTAGCTAGATAAGCTGGTGAGGTTTAAAAAATTTGTTCAACACCTTTTATATATATATATATATATTTGAAACATTCCGCTCGGTGAAGAAAACCCAAACCAAAACAACGAAAGAAAAGAAAACAAAAACTAGCAAACACGGAAATAAACAGTTCCACATCTATCCTCCTCGATGACTCTTCTCAGCTCCAGATTAAAATCAGCAGGGTCAATCTCCTCAAAGTCCACATAGGGGTGCATTGCTGCAAGCAAATCTGCAGCTCAACTATGACCTTATCCAATCCAACTAATTAAGGTACTAGACGTCAGTGGAAACATGTGGAGTAGTAGTATATGATCAGGTTTAAGCAAAATTTATTTTGTTATCCATCTTTGTTTGCTAAAGATTTAGTGCTATTAATATCTTATTAAAGGCATTTACCATTTTGTACTCGTACTGGAGGAATATCTGATGCCTGCCAGTAACAATGACTTCAATTTGACGATTCGTTTTTTATCTAGTCTTTATCAATCTTGAATCACTGATAATCTATATTCAAGGTTATTGCATGATAATTGTCAAATATATACGACTGCTCCAATTTTTCTATCTGTTTAGTATATATTTGGAGCGGTCAATGATCAAAAACACAACCATGTACCACATTTTCAAAAACATGCGGATGCACCATTGATTGATCTTGTCCATCTTTTGGAACTTCAAAATTCAAATGAAATATTTTCTCCCGATAGCTCGGGTCAATTTAACTGTTCATTTGCTCCTTTTTCTTGAAAAATTTCTGCAACTTCCTCGCCGTAATTTGTTTGGGCACTGTTACATTGTGTCATACAATCCGTTGATAGAGTTGTCTACACCACTTCCTATCACCACTCACTCATTCATTTATAGCTCAAAATCTAGTGCACCATAAACAAAAAACGCCTACTCTTTGTGGATCCTCGTAAATACTCTGAAAGCCATCAACACCTACTATGAAGATCGGGCAGTGCATTGTGTTTGAATTATACTATGCTGCTACAAGGATCGGGCTTTCGCAGGCGTATGCTGATATGATAGAAATTACATTTAAATATACTTTAAGAAGAAAGTTGGAATATCGGGAAAAAAAATCAAATACATGAAGAGTTCGGATTAAAACGGAAAGAGGATGATGAATGGAACAAAATCACACCCATTGATAAATATTATTTGTAAGAAAGAGATGATTCTGGAAACAAGAGAGTTTGATGTTCAAGTTAATCTTGAAAACTTCTAAAACCAACGAAATTCTTAGGTCCCCTTTGTTAAAAACGACATTCAACTCTTCTAATGTTTCTTCTTGTTCTTCATGACCTCCTTGGTGTTGGGAATGTTAAGGCAAAGAACTTCTTCAAAATTACACCGGCAAAAGAATAAGGGCCTGTTTGGTACAGTTTTGAAAAATAGTTTTCCACTGTTTTAAAAACATACCCTTTTTTTCTTGTTTTCATTTTCTAAAAATTGTTTGGTAAACTGTTTTTGAAAACAAGGAAAACCAACTAAATCGGATCAAATGTAAAGATTCGTCTAAGAGATAGTGATATTAGCCATGATTCACTTGCAGTCATTCCCCATCTCTTACTTTGTTCTGAAAAGAAGAAAAGAATAAAGAAAAGAAAAAAAGAGAAAACACAGAAAACAATAATTTGTTGTTTTCATTTTTTTGTTTTTAAAAACAGAAAACAGATAGAAAACATTTTCTGAAAATGTCCTTACCAAACGCGATTTCTCCTGTTTTCTGTTTTTTCTGTTTTTAAAAACAGAAAACTGTTTTTGAAAACTATACCAAACAGGATCTAAGACTTTGTCAAGTAGCAATAGACCTACACATTATAAAATAATGTCATCAAATAGGACTATTATACTTCAAACAGATGCCAACTTTACATTAAGAGTACAGTGGCCGTACTCAAAATGAAATGGCTCACCTGATTGTCTAAACCCTCTTCCGAAGCATTTTACTGCCCACGAGCTTGGAGCGTACCGCAACGAATATTCCGGACCACCGGAAAAGAAAAGCAGGTTAGCTTGAACCTGGAAAAGAAAAAGAAAAAGAAAAACGTAATTAACGACGAGCTCCGTTCGATAATAGTATCTCTTTAAATTACTAGGTGCGGCACAAAAATAAAATTTAGCAAGTACAAAGCTAGTTAATACTTTCTTGTTTCTTTCAAGAAAAAAAAGAATGTATAAGCTAAAAAAAAGAATGTATAAGCTACACAACGTTTTATCAAGTAACTTAGAAAGAAAATTAATTAACTACGATAACTTTCACTTACATTTTTAGTTTTCGCCAATATCTCAGAGAAATTTTGCATATAAAGATATTCAACTGGTAAGGTAAAAAAAAGAAAAAGAAAAAAACGTCTCAACTTATCAAAGTCATCAACAATTCTTTGAACACAGATCACTTGTCGATGTAAGATTGTCTTAACGAAGAACATTGTTTGGGTATTTTAGAAGGGGATGAGAGCGGTTGAATGTGGATACTTTAAAACAGAGATATTAACAATTACGCCTATAATTTTACTACAAATAAATGAGTTGAAGATTGAAGAAGATTATGTTGGCATTGGGGGTGGATGGGTGTTGAAGAAATGGGGAAGGGTATTAAAAGTTTTTCTGTTTAAAGTAGTTACATTGAGCGATTGGGCATGATCAACCTAACTTTTTCAATATCAAGAAAATGATCAACCTAGAGATCATCCGGTTACAATCCCTTGTTATTCGATTGAAAATCATTCGGCCGTGTTAACAAGGATAAGGTTTAAAATCTGTTCACTTATTACGGTATCTTATGTACTAAGATGTCAGTGAAAACATGTGGTAATATATGATCAGGTCTGGGTTGCACAGAAGCGGATGCATAGATGCGGACAAAACACGACACGGACACGGACACTACAACATTCTCAAAAAACTAGGACGCGGACACGTATATACATATTTTTTTTATATATTTTTTTATATATATAATCATGTATTTATACAGCAAAGTCAAGTGTTTCGATCCCAAAAATTAGAAAATGATGCTACATGTGTATAAATTTCAAAAGAACAGAAGATGTCGTTTATTTAAACATGCCGAAGGTCAAGCAATCAATCACTATCAAACACATGGCACAATCAAAATGTAATCTTAGAACAACACATGCCCAACTAAGGGTATACGTGATGTCATTTCCAATTACAAAACTCTAATAAAGACCTAAATGATTGATCTAAATGTTTGTCTTTCTTCATTTAGTTAATAATAGTAAAAATAAAGGAAGAAATTTAAATGAAGATGAAAAAGAAAACGCGCCTGTTGATGGTGGATTTTAGTTCAGGGCTAAAATTGTAAAACCAAATGTGATGTGCTGACATCCTGTAAAGGATAAAGCTGTGTGCTGACATCCTGCAAAGGATGAAGCCATTTGATAAGCGATGAGCGCAAAAAATATCTTGCTTTATTTATCTGAAGCAATTCAATAAATATACAAAATTCACCCAGAATGGTGCATGTAGCAACAATCCCAAATATTCTGTGAATTTATAGCGTTATTGATTAATGCATGATTAGCCTAGTATTTCCTGTGTTTTTCTCAGCAGAACTTTCATTATTGGTGCGGCATGGTGACTGAGTGTTACTCTCAGCGGAGTAACATGAATATACAAGTGTCAATAGTGAGGCATGCACGAAATACCCGTACAGGCAACATCTCTCAGTGTATTATATTAGCCCGATTGAGCATATTTAATTTCCTAAGGGAAATCTAGACTGTCCATATCAGTCTCAGAAACAATCACGGCCACGCAGGTTGACCGCATGATTTAACCTGCCTATACGAACCCTAAAGGGAGCAGGCAATCACTGTGATGACCACCAGTGGGCCTGTTTGTTCCCTATCCGGTCAAACATCACACTCCTCTTCTCAGCGTGCCAAAACGCCAACCCCAAAATAGGGTGGCCGCGCTGCTTTGGAAGAAGCTCGAATGAGCAAGACTGCTTAAGACAGTCTCAAAATGATCGTGATCGTCCAACTTCACTAGCCTGATTGGACGGCTTAGATCGCACCATGAAAGATGGAGGAGGCACTAGCACGCACATTAGCGGGCCCACTCTATCCCTACCTGATCGGTTTGCTCACGTCGTGGACATGCAGCCACGATCGCATGCCCGAAACATGGATGATGTGATGCTTTGCGAGCGTCACGAAAATTCCACTAATGTCTTAAATTGATCACAACCATCCAACTTCACCAGCATATTTGAATGGCTTAGATCGTACCTAAGACCGTTAGAGAAGTGCATGCATGTTCACTGTCAGCCCAATGTGGGCCCCACACGATCATTTCCTCCAAAAGAGGAGCATAACTTGCCAAACCGTTTGGCAATAATCGTGTGTACGTGCTGTTTTCAAAACCCTAATTAGGGTTTACGGCGCTGCATAACTGTCGCAGTTCGATCACGACCATCCATCTTCGCAAGCTTGGATGGAGGGTGTAGATATAGACTCAAAAGGTCCCAAGCATGTCAACGTGATCACTGTGGGCCACCTTTGCGTGGAGCTGGTCGGCCTAGGCAGACTAGGACTCGACGACCTCGAAGGCGCACCCGAAAGTTGCATGCCGAGCAGCTTCCAAATCCTTTACGTCAATGGATTTCTGCCGCAAATCGATCATGACCACTCACCTTTGCCGGTCAAATTGAGTGGCCTAGATCGCACCTTCATGAGACAAAGGGGTATGGGCATATACACCGGCAGGCCGTCTACACGCATGCCTGGTCGGCCCCACCAAAACTTGCGCCCAAACTCGGATTCGGTCAAGCATAGGAGTGATGCTCGCGCACCTCCTAAAACCCTAAAAATCCATCAACGGTCGCAGATAAGGGTCTTAAACCATCTCTTCCGTCCAACTTCTCTAGCTGGACAGCCTAGGTTGAAATCTGTACGACCAGTGAGGCATCCCGATGATCACCATCCGCCACTCTTCCACAGGAAGTGATCGTCCAGGAGATAGCTCGCTCATGCAGCCTCCAAACGATCACTCGAAGATGGTTGGACGTGATGCTATTTTAAGACACTTGGTCCGCAACTTATTCGGTCAGGCTTTAAAACATCGATGCTTCATACATGCTGATTGTCTGCGATGCATTACATGCATTGAGCATACACGATATTTCATAAATATCAAATCCTTAGTTATTTTAGCATCACATGCTACTTCCTACAGTGGGTCCCACGATCCACTCATTCGAGACACCAAACATGTCACAAAATGGGGGATACTTACTAGGGTATTGGTCTGGCGTTTTACAGCGTGCAGCGTACAACGCGCCATTACAAGAACGTGTTAGGAAAAGGTGGACGGTTAGCAGTGATGAGGGAAGTGGGCAAAGACGTGATCGTGTAACAATCACTACTTCTATACGACCCCACTACTCCATCACTCCACTTCCTACGAGATGAGGGTTGCGCTCAATGACTTGTATAAATAGGTCCTTCACCTATTTTCCAAACAACACGAAAAGAGATAAGCACAAAAAACCAAGTGTTGTCATTCGTATCCAGAAAACACCAGAACTGATAGCTTACATTTTGCAAGCCAGTTCAGCTTTATGATACAAGTCATAAACAACCAACACCTTCACAATCTCAACACCTTCTTCGCTTCTCTTCCTAAGATCAACCCCATCTCCTTCACTTTGTGACCGAAGCAAGTCTGGAACAACCATTTCTTGGTTTAGGCCAGAATTGTATAGATTGATCTCTCGAATCAGAAAGCACTCCTGTGCAGTGCATTTGTTTAGGGTTTAGATTTGTTTCTCATCCACACACACCCAAATTTACCAAAACCAGCAGAAACAGTTTTCACCTATAAACAATTGACGACCACAGTGGGAGATTAATCTCTCGGTTGTGAAGTCAATTTCTTCAAAATCCAATTCAATTTTACCAATTTCAGAAATGGAGGATCTTAGCTCTGGATCAGCAACCAATCTCGACGGAACCAGTACCGACAACACTCTCGGCGTTGATATCCTGATTAGTGGTGTTACCGTGCAGCCTGTCATACGATCAATGCATCTCGTGGAATTACGTCCTCTACCACCAGTACCAGCGGAGCAGGATATATTCCTTTGGGCGTGACACTTCCTATCACCAGAGCCAGAGCAGCTGCAAACCCCGGCATCTCTTCGAGTGTAACACCTCCAACCTTCACCAGAACAACTTCCACTCCTCCGTCAGGACGAGGGGCTGGAGGATCCAAAGGAGGACAACCCCCTATTACCATGGTGTATTTGATGGAGAGACAAGAAGTTCTCGCTAGGGCACAAACAGACATGACCGCAACTCAGAAAGAGGTACTCACTTTTCTTAAGACATTAACTAATTGATTGCCACGAGAGCCACGCCAACCCCTGGAACCAACAAGGAATGCATTCGACGCACCCGGAGCAGGTACTTCAGCGGCGCATGCTTACATGGACGAAGAAACTCATGTTGCTCCAGGAACGTCCAAGAGAAAGAGACCAGCCATCTAAATTCATCACACGTGAAGACCTGGAGCGACTCCTCCAAAACCGTGGCAAAGGGAATATGATGGATATGCACCAGCATCAACCTCCGTACCCTCAAGATGTGCAGGAGATTCACACGATGAACATGGACCTGATCAAAGAAACAATAAATCGCATGCTCGATCTTTTCATCAAGATGACATCTGATATGAGCGGTTCTCCTGTCACGGAGATTTCTACACTGGGGACTGATCCTCGCAATGATCCTCATCAATTCAATAGTTTCACTATGAACCATAGGTCGGTGGATCAGGAAGGAGATTCTCTAGTGGAAAGTTTATGCAAACTTTTACACCTCTCAAAAAATCAGCGGGCGGAGACGTTTGGTGCAATCAACCAGATAGTCCTAGATGTGCGTTTAACTCCTTTGCGTCCAGAAGCCTCAAAAACACCAGAGATGTCTGTGAATAATGTCACATTTACAGAAGACGACATGATGGTGGAGGAAGGTCACAACCGGTCCCTACACGTTACTGCACGCATCAAGGATTCAGAGTTCAAGAGGGCCCTCATCGACGCGGGAGCGTCTTCGAATGTGATTACTCTCAAGACACTCAGGACTGCCAAGGTTCACCCAAACAAGATCGTGCGACATCCTACCACGATGACACACTTTGAAGGAATCCAAACCAACAGTACGGGTATGTCAATCTGAATTTATCTGTAGGACCTGTCCAGTCAAAGGTGAAATTAAAAATCATAGAAAAGGAGCCAGACTACCATATGATACTGGTGATAGGCACATTTTTGTGTCTTATATAATCTCAATTGTATATATATTATTAGTGCTCGATTTTATATTTATTATGGCTTTTTATGTCCCTGTAGGTATTTTTGGAGAAATAAGCTTTTGCGGAGAAATTGGCTAAAAAAAGTGGTTTTGCCGCTCGTGGGAGAAAATTACTATACAGACTCTCACTTTGGATAAGGGGTAACCTAATTACTAAGGGGTGACCCATTTTCAGGCAGCTGCTAAAGGGAGAACAGCACAGGATAGGGGGAATTTCTTCTTCACGTTTCAAATTAGAAAATTGGCGGGAAAAGCCATGCATACGTCTGCATGATTTTAGACGTGAATTTTGGACCAGTTTTAAAGAGATTCAACACCGGAAATTGATTGGGCTGGACTTTTCATGGCTAGAAAAGTTTACTAGAAGCAATTGGATCGATTGAATTGTGATGGAATGGCCGGAAAAGGGAAACAGAGGTGAATAAGGAAACACGGTCCTGTTGGGTTTGTTTTTGGATATTCAGAGAGATTAAAGGCAATAAATTCGTTCCAAAGGTACATATTCTATCTAAGGAAGAGTTTGAGATAAGTTTGGAATCCCCGAAATGCGTAAAACAATTTCTGGAAGGAATTATTGCCGTGACTGCCAAGGAAGGAAAGAAGAGATTTCGAAGCGATTTGGGAGAGATTTAATCGCCCTGTGGTGTATAAATAGGTTTCCTAGGGTCACAAGAAGGGGTGTCGAGAGTTTGGGGGTCGAAAGGAGAGCTCAGGAGGCGAGAATCAGAGATTACAGAAAGCCTGTCGCTGCTGCTGCTGGTGGTGCTGAAGAACAACGTTGCAAATAAGAACAGTGTCTCAAATTCGCAACAGTGATACAATATTCTCTCTGTAACAGCTGAACAGCCACATTTATCTTCAGTTAGCCACACTTTCTGTAACAGTGAACTCTCTAACGCCATTACGTCGTTGCATATTCACTGAATCATATCATCTCTTCAATAAAAACAACTTTTGAGCCATGATTTATTCTTTTGAGCCTGTTTTTGATATGAGGAGCTAAACCCCAACACTGGGATGATGGAGGAAGCCCTATTTCACGCATGTGGTAATTCTAATAATTCTTTTATGACTATTTGCATTGATTTTTAATCGATTTATGATTTTTATTGAATGGGTGTGATTTCGGTTGATGGTGTATGCTTGGTCTATGTATTTTTGATACATCATGCTTTTGATTTACAATCATTGCTTTTCAAAAATCTATTTTTGGCAAAGAACAAGAGTCCATATTTTTATTATTTGAACTATAATTGATTGGAATTATTATTTGAATCACATGAATGGAATTTGGTGGAATCCTGAGTCTCAGTACCTCTCGATACTATTATAAACTTTTATGAATATATTTTCTTTATTTTTAGTGTTTTTTATTTTTGAGTCTAAAATCGAGTCTACACAAGTCCGAGTGAACGACAACCTTACTTACCACTTTAAAACTTCATCAATTTTTGGCGCCGCTGCCGGGAATTTTTGTATTAGGTTTTAGGTTTTAGATTTATTTTATTTCTTTTAGAATTTTTGTTCTCTTTTACGCCTTTGGTATTTTTTGATTCTTTTCAGATTTCGAGCGAAGCTACAAGGAAAGAAAAATTGCTATAAAAGGAAAGCATCGCCAAAGAAGGAAAGAAAAGAGGAATCCGAAAGGAGTGAAGAAGAAGATTTTGTATATAGTTATTTTGTTTTATTTTTAGAAACTGTAAATAGGGTATTATTTTTGTAATTTTTCTTTTCCTTTTTGGGACATTTTTATTTTTGGACTTTTTGGATATTCTTGGACATTATTTTTAAACCCTAAGGAAGGGTCAAAATTAAATATCAATTGTTTGCAGGGAAGGACGACGATTACAATATCGTCTCGGCCCCACGGGTTCGTACATGACATAGGAGTCGTGGCCCGAGTCGACTTCAACGGTTCTTCGCCCGTCTGGTACGGGTGGTAAGTCCATCGAAACACTCGCGAATCTCCTGTAAGCGAGTTATTGTATTCCTTAAGGTGATTCATTGATTGAGGACGAATTTGGACTGTTTTTAAATTCCTAGTAAAGGGAAAGGCCTGGCAAATACAAGATAAGGGTTCGGATTTTATCACCGCTCCCTTCTTGCCCGCCTTAGGAACACGAAACCAAACGCGAACCTAAGCCTAAAATTTTGACTAGAACGAGACCTATAGGGTAACGAGCTTAATTGGAAAGTCGTTCGAAGAATATTGGTTACTCTTTTGAGCATACTTCGAAGTTCTTGACGGTTTCTGTGAGTTGAATGCGTGACTGCGCCTCCTTGTAACCGGTGAGGCCTTGGGTATCAAAGCTCCATTGAGCTTCCCTCGCCTTGATTCAACTTACTTTGACTCGGATTGATTTTAGAGGGGTTTGCTCAAATTGTAACGAATTCCACTTCGAGAGATAGAAACTAGTCTAGAAACAATCTAAGTGGAGCCATCATGCTTTTTGTTTGCTAAAAATCTTTAGGTTTGCTTTGGTGAAGTCGAGTCGGCCTTGTTTGTGATTGTGTAGAATTCCCTTGCAATTAAGAATGTCAAACTGGTATTACAATAGCCAATACAACGAATATCCGACTGAGTTTCAAAATGGACGTTACTACTTTGACCATAATGTGAATAGTGGTTGGGAACATCAGCCTTTTCAAGGTTATGGCTCATACCTTGATGAGGCCAATTACTATCCACACACGCACCGGTCATACGAGCAAAATTCTTATATTTCTCCTTTAGAAGAGTCTCTTAGGAAATTAGAGGAGTCGACACGTAAGTTCGCTGAGATGAATAACTTGGTTTATGACGAAAGAGAACTTTCTATAGAGGAATCCTTAAAGCTGATAGCTGAGACGAACGAAAGAATTGCTCGAAATAATCTTAATCTCCAATACAGTGTTTCCAATAATACCCTTGAAACTGAGGATAGTAATTTTCATAATCAAGATGCCGAGGATAAAATTGGTAACACTACTTGTTTAGATGAGGTTCAACCATTTTCATGTTATTATAATGATGATTATGATGAGGATAGTGTTGATGAAGAATTTGAAATAAGTAGGAATAGTGATCAGGAATTTGTTACCCCAATTGAGCCATATAATGAGTATATTATTTCTGGTTCAGATCCTAATAATTTTAACAATTATTCACCTAATCAAAAGGACGAGGATTTGACTAGAGATACCCCCGTTCTAGACGATGTAGTATGTCATGTTTACGAATCCGATAAAGGTTTAGAGGAACCGGTTTATCTTGAGACTATTGTTTTCGAGTCGAACGATTTAGAAACTGTAATCGATGATGGTTTCGAGGAACAGTTTTATTCTGAGAATACTGTTTTAGAGTCGTACGATTTAGAAACAATAGTCTTAGATGAACTCGTAGAGATGAGTGAGGATGAACCATATTTAGAAGAATCAATTGACCATTTTCAGGAATCTAATGACCTTGAAATTAGGGAAGTTGTGACTAGTCTTTCTAGAGACACTGAAAACTCTAAGTTTGGGGGTGATTATCATTCTCCATGTGCTTTAACTATTAGAAAGGTCCCTCACTTGGGACTTGACATATGTGCCTCAACCATTTTAAAAGATTATCTTCATACACGTTTTCCTGAACCTAGTGATGTCCATAAGGAAGTTCAGTTGTTAGAAACCCATCCTCTGGTTGATGAGGTTAGACCAGGCTATGATATTAAGATCGACTTTGTTTTCCCACCAAATACTTTTCTTCCAAATGTGGGAATGAATGATTTTCAAATGTGTCAATTATTTAGTTTTGAGACTAAACCTAATTACTTTAAGAGATTAGGGTCGATACATTTGCTTAAGATAAACCACCACTCTCATTGTGGTCAGCTGTGTGAGTCAAAACTGATTGACTTTAAGGATCCACAATTATTCAGGTTATTATTATGTGCTTCTAAGTTTTTACTTGAGTTTCTTCAGACTCTAATACCTGAACCGGATCTTAGCTTTGAGGAATTCCAACCCATGAAAATATTTTATTTGGACCCAGTTATAGAACCTGAACCTGAACCACAGCTAGATGTAGTTGTCTTAAACAGGAAACTAGACAAGGGTGTGCTTTATTTGTTTATTTTCTTGACAGGTTGCAAATTCCTTTTATTTGTGATAGCTCTATTTGGTTTTGATGACCCAATGAAATTTCGGCTATTACTGTATGATTCTATGAGTTGACTAATCCTTTTCTAAGTCTGGCTGAAGACATTAAACTTAGCACTTCTTGGGAGGTAACCCAACATTCATGCGACACGGTAATATCTTTCCTTATCTCTTTTGCTTCAAATGGTAACTGTTTCTCCTTGTTCATGCTTTTAATTTTATCTTTAGAACATTGAGGACAATGTTAGATTTAAGTTTGGGGGTATGGGAGAAACTTTTTAGTTGCAGTATGAATAAATAAAATCCAGAGCTTAGAAATTTATGCCTATTTAGGATTGCACTAACTAATGTAAGTGGATGGAAGCATTTTGGTTGTAGGAGTTGAGGAACCAATCTGATTAGATGGAAACATCTAGAAGAGTCTATTCATAAAAGCACAGAGCTCAGGTATTAGAAATAACATGATAGTTTCACCATATCTCGTTGAGTCCTTTTCACTTCTATTTTTATTTTGTTTTTAAACTATGTTTCTCTAAGTGATAGGTGGGGCCCACGATTCAAGTTGTTACCAATGCTATGGTGAATTAGAGTGATTGAGATACCATGAAAAAAAAAAGTTGAAAAAGAAAAAGAGAAAAAAAAAGAGATGAAAAAAAAAATGGTAGTTACCAAAAAGTTGAAAAAAAAATTATTATTGAGACCAGACCATTTGACCAAAAGGAATAAATTCAATAAAGTCGACCACTGGTACCCTTGTATATGCCAGTTGTGTTGAGTAGATTTAGGTTATCGACCACTGGTTCCCTTGTATATGCCAGTGTGTTGATATTAGTCAGACTAATATCTCAATCCATTATGATAGGTTCATTTTGGCGGAGGCCTTCAGACAGATATGGGAAACGCCGTTCACTTAGTAAACATCAAAACTATCTATGTTTTTTTATATCCATCTTCTTGATCTATCCATGTGATTAGTTTTGACTCCGAATATGATGTCCATAGTGCAACTATCTGAGTAGGGCTCTGTCACTTATATATGAATTTTAGTATGTTTGAGTGCAAACTCGTGTACAACAATTGGAATTTCGCATCAGGGTACTTCGTCCTGTAGTCAATAAGTATGCCAACCAAGGAGATTCTTTAGTGCCTTCCAAGGTTCTGCGTAGATAGCTAAGGTCTGGAGTAAAGGTTTTGTGGGTATATCTCTTGTAAGCCCTCCCGAGACTATAACTCGGCCACTAGGGACACCTAGGGGTTTAAAGGCTTATTGCATACGCTAAATGCAATCGACGATGCATGCGACAGTGAGTTAGGATTTTATTTTCTATTTGATTTGCTCGAGGACTAGAAAATAATAAGTTTGGGGGTATTTGATAGGCACATTTTTGTGTCTTATATAATCTCAATTGTATATATTATTAGTGCTCGATTTTATATTTATTATGGCTTTTTATGTCCCTGTAGGTATTTTTGGAGAAATAAGCTTTTGCGGAGAAATTGACTAAAAAAGTGGTTTTTGTGCTCGTGGGAGAAAATTACTATACGGACTCTCACTTTGGATAAGGGGTAACCTAATTACTAAGGGGTGACCCATTTCCAGGCAGCTGTTAAAGGGAGAACATCACAGGATTGGGGGAATTTCTTCTTCACGTTTCAAATTAGAAAATTGGCGGGAAAAGCCATGCATACGTCTGCATGATTTTGGACATGAATTTTGGACCAGTTTTAAAGAGATTCAACACCGGAAATTGATTGGGATGGACTTCTCATGGCTAGACAAGTTTACTAGAAGCAATTGGATCGATTGAATTGGGCTGGAATGGCCGGAAAAGGGAAACAGAGGTGAATAAGGAAACACGGTCCTGTTGGGTTTGTTTTTGGATATTCAGAGAGATTAAAGGCAAGAAATTCGTTCCAAAGGTACATATTCTATCTAAGGAAGATTTTGAGATAAGTTTGGAATCCCAGAAACGCGTAAAACAATTTCTGGAAGGAATTATTGTCGTGACTTCCAAGGAAGGAAAGAAGAGATTTCGAAGCGATTTGGGAGAGATTTAATCGCCCTGTGGTGTATAAATAGGTTTCCTAGGGTCTCAAGAAGGGGTGTCGAGAGTTTGGGATCGAAAGGAGAGCTCAGGAGGCGAGAATCAGATATTACAGAAAGCCTGTCGCTGCTGCTGCTGGTGGTGCTGAAGAACAACGTTGCAAATAAGAACAGCGTCTCAAATTCGCAACAGTGATACAATATTCTCTCTGTAACAGCTGAACAGCCACATTTATCTTCAGTTAGCCACACTTTCTGTAACAGTGAACTCTCTAACGCCATTACGTCGTTGCATATTCACTGAATCATATCATCTCTTCAATAAAAACAACTTTTGAGCCATGATTTATTCTTTTGAGCCTGTTTTTGATATGAGGAGCTAAACCCCAACACTGGGATGACGGAGGAATCCCTATTTCACGCATGTGGTAATTCTAATAATTCTTTTATGACTATTTGCATTGATTTTTAATCGATTTATGATTTTTATTGAATGGGTGTGATTTCGGTTGATGGTGTATGCTTGGTCTATGTATTTTTGATACATCATGCTTTTGATTTACAATCATTGCTTTTCAAAAATCTATTTTTGGCAAAGAACAAGAGTCCATATTTTTATTATTTGAACTATAATTGATTGGAATTATTATTTGAATCACATGAATGGAATTTGGTGGAATCCTGAGTCTCAGTACCTCTCGATACTGTGATAAACTTTTGTGAATATATTTTCTTTATTTTTAGTGTTTTCTATTTTTGAGTCTAAAATCGAGTCTACACAAGTCCGAGTGAACGACAACCTTACTTACCACTTTAAAACTTCATCAACTGGGGAGACCGTGGATTCATGACAATAGGATTTTCCCCTCGACGTATCATCAGTGCCTGAAGACTATGATGAATAAAGAAGTCGTTCGTATTCCTGCGTCGTTGTCTCCATACACACCGATATGTAGAGTGGAATTGTTTGAACCAAGAGAAGCTCCGCGGGAAGAATCAGACAAAGTTCATTGCATCCCACTCCACACGTGGGCGTCAATCCAAGAGGAGGACCGACTTGCATCATTGAGGTCTAAGCCCCACGATGCATCTTTGCTGACAAGGAAATCTTCTTCATCCGGTGAAGCCACAACCCACGCTCACACTAAGAGGGAACGAGCTTTTGTGGAAAGCCGTGACCAGAAGGGGAAAATTGTATAACGACGCCGTTGTTAGCAATTAACAGGGGAGACTGGTTCCCAGTCTCTCCTCCCAGTTGAATGCTACAAAAACGACGGGCCACAATAAGAGGTGCTGGATGCTCCACGAAAGCTGCAAGACAGCATCAACTCCACAACTGATGAACTCGAAATCGATAACATCGGGAACGAGGAATCTCGCAGGCCTATCTCCATCAGCTCGGCTTTTTCCACGGATGAACGCACGAAGCTTGTCCAACTTCTCGAAGAGTATCAGGACATATTCGCTTGGACGTATGAGGAAATGCCCGGTTTAGGTGAAAAATTGGTCACCCATCATCTACATGTCATACCCGAATCCAAGCCGATCAAACAGTCTCCGAGGAAATTCATGCACGAGATAGAGGAGCAAATCAAGACTGAGATTCAGAAGCTGCTAGTTGCCGGCTTCATTAAACCCATTCATCATCCGACCTGGTTGGCTAATGTGGTTCTGGTGAAAAAGAAAAAAAGGACAGATTCGATGATGCGTGGATTTCAGAGACCTGAACAAGTGCTTCCCCAAGGACGATTTTCCTCTACCGAACATTGACATGTTAGTAGATGCTACCAGCGGACACGACATGTTCTCCTCCATGGATGGATGTAGCGGCTACAACCAGATAAGGATGTATGAGCATGATGCAAGTAAGACATCTTTTCAAACCCCTCTTGGAAATTTTTATTATACCGTAATGCCATTCGGTTTGAAGAATGTCGATGCGACGTAACGACGCGCTATGACGGCAATCTTCCACGACATGATGCATAAAAAAGTTGAAGACTACGTGGATGATATATTAGTCAAATCAAAAGCTCAGGCGGCCCACACAAGAGTCTTACGACAAGTGTTTGAAAGGTGACTGCTGAGGGAATCAAAGTAGACCCATCCAAGACCCAAGCTATCCTCACGATGCTGCCTCCGTGAACTGTGAAGGAACTCCAAAGATTCATGGTCAAGATAAACTACAGTTTTATACATGGTTTATCCGAGCTTGTTGCTTCATTCACCACATTGCTGAAGAAAGGAGCAAGTTTCGTCTGGACCGCACTACAATAGGAAGTGTTTCGGAAAATTCAACGAATATTGTCATCTCCAAATCATCATAAAGGGTTCGCCTATTATGTCAGCCCGTACGAGAGCGAGCCCGGGGAGTCTTCAGATCTACTGGATCCGACACCTCAAAAGAGCAGCCTCAAGAAGATAGCGATGTCCGCATCATCATGTCGAGAAAGAATCTACTGAAGCTGCTAAACGCCCAGGTTGCAACAGCACCTGCCCTGCTAGAAATAACAAGCCTGCCCATAATAAGAGCCTCATGATGTTCGTGGAAACATACATCTCACCAACAGGCAATGCAAGCTTCATCCTTCTCTGTAAGCAGTTTCGCTGAAGTAGCAAGAGGACAACCACCGAGATACAACATCATGCACGTCCAAAATCACCAACTCCAAACTCTAGTACCATATGCACGACTGCCATAACGGTGAAACAACGTCCAAGATATTCCATATCTGGATCGACGGTAACTACGTCAATGAGAGATGCTTTCAGAATTTGTCTCCCGTAGAAGAAGTAGTTGTGTTACCAAAGGAGTATGACTGGATACTGCTTAGCACTTCCCATCTCAAAGATGGTGAATTTATAGAGATGCAAGCCCGCTATCATTATGATTCCAAGAGGTCCAAAGACGAGGATACTCAAGAGAGCATACGTAAAGACGGCCTCATGAACCTAGCGTGACAACATCTATCAAGTCGAAATCTTTGGATACTCGTCGGCAGGGGACTGTCTCCCTCTTCTCTATTCCATGAAGAAACATCAAGAAAGCCACCGGTTCCAGCTTATCCTTCTAATAACTAGACGAGATCTACCATTGTATGAAGAGTGTCAAGTTCGTACAAGTTTCCACCACGCCTCTCCCTGCCAGTCTCTTCTGATCACATTTTCTTCCAAGAATCGTTGTTGCTCGTTGATTTATACCATCCAGATCTTCACCATATCAACGACCACTACGTACCCATCAGACATACAAGATAGAGCCACGTAGACCACGCTTGGGGACTTAGGATCAACACGAGATTACTTCGCCATCAGTCAAGGACTTCTTCAACACAAGAGATGGTCAATCAAGAAGCATGTAAAAGTAAAACCAAATTGAAGAAGGAGCCTCCTCCACGTTCTCTTCAGAAGTTGCTTCAACGCTCTCTCCAAGAGCCTCCTCCATGTTCGCTTCAGAAGCTTCTTCAACGCTCTCTCCAGGAGCCGCCACCGCGTTCGCTTCAAAAGCTTCTTCAACGCTCTCTCCAGGAGCCGCCACCACGTTAGCTTCAGAATATGCTTCAACGCTCTCTGCAAGAGCCGCCTCGACGTTCGCTTCAGAAGCTGCTTCAACGCTCACCTAGACGCCTCTTGAACGTGACATGCTAAAGGACATGACGACCCATCTCTCCTGGTAACATTTAACTTTGTCTCATAAGTTTTATCTTTATTTGTTACCATCTTAAGCCTACCCCACAATAATCCAACCATTATGATCTAGGCAGGGACTTAATGTTGATGGTGGATTTTAGTTCATGGCTAAAATTGTAAAATCAAATTTGATGTGCTGACATCCTGCAAAGGATAAAGCCGTGTGCTGACATCCTGCAAAGGATAAAGCCATTTGATAAGCGATGAGCGCAGAAAACCTCTCGCTTTATTTATTTGAAGCAATTCAATAAATATAAAAAATTCACCCAGCATAGTGCTTGTAGCAACCATCCTAAATATTCTGTGAATTTATAGCGTTATTGATTAATGCATGATTAGCCTAGTATTTCTTGTGTTGTTCTCATCAGAACTTTCATTATTGGTGCGGCATGATGACTGAGTGTTACTCTCAGCAGAGTAACATGAATATCCAAGTGTCAATAGTGAGGTATGCACGAAATACCCGTACATGCTACATCTCTAGATGTGTTATATTAGCCCGATTGAGCATATTGAATTTCCTAAGGGAAATCTAGACTGTCCATATCAGTCTCAGAAACAATCACGGCCACGAAGGTTGACCGCATGATTTAACCAGCCTAGACGAACCCTAGCAGGAGCAGGCTATCACCGTGATGACCACCAGCGGACCTGTTTGTGCCCTAGCTGGTCGAACATCACACTCCTCTTCTCAGCGTGCCAAAACGTCAACCCCAAAATAGGGTGACCACACTGCTTTGGAAGAAGCTCGAATGAGCAAGACTGCTTAAGACAGTCTCAAAATGATCGTGATCGTCCAACTTCACTAGCCTGATTGGACGACTTAGATCGAACCATGAAAGATGGAGGAGGCGCTAACACGCACATTAGAGGACCCACTCTATCCCTACCTGATCGGTTTGCTCACGGCGTGGTCATGCAGCCACGATCGCATGCCCGAAACATGGCTGATGTGATGCTTTGCAAGCGTCACGAAAATTCCACTAATGTCTTAAATTGATCATAACCATCCAACTTCACCATCATATTTGGATGACTTAGAGCGTACCTAAGACCGTTAGAGAAGTGCACGCATGTTCACTGTCAGCCCAATGTGGGCCCCACACGATCGGTTCCTCCAAAATAGGAGCATAACTTGCCAAACCGTTTGGCCAAAATCGTGTGTACGTGCTGTTTTCAAAACCCTAATTAGGGTTTGCGGCGTTGTATAACTGTCGCAGTTCGATCACGACCATCCATCTTCGCAAGCTTGGATGGAGAGTGTAGATATAGACTTAAAAGATCCCAAACATGTCAACATGATCACTGTGGGCCCACCTTTGCGTGGAGCTGGTCGGCCTAGGAAGACTAGGAATCTACGACCCCGAAACGCGCACCCGAAACATGCATGCGGAGCAGCTTCCAAATCCTTTGCGCCAATGGATTTCTACCGCAAATCGATCATGACCACTCACCTTTGCCGGTCATATTAAGTGTCCCAGATCGCACCTTCATGAGACAAAGAGGTATGTGCAGATACACCGGCAGGACGTCTACACGCATGCCTGGTCGGCCCCACCAAAACTTGCACCCAAACTCGGATTCGGTCAAGCATAGGAGTGATGCTCGCATACCTCCTAAAACCCTAAAAATCCATCAACGGTCGCAGATGAGGGTCTTAAACCATCTCGTCCGTACAACTTCGCTAGCTTGGAAGGACATCCTAGGTTGAAAGTTAGACGACCAGTGAGGCATCCCGATGATCACCATCCGACACTCTTCCACAGGGAGTGATCGGCTAGGAGATAGCTCGCCCATGCAGCCTCCAAACGATCACTCGAAAATGGTTGGACGTGATGCTATTTTAAGACGCTTGGTCCACAACTTATTCGGTCAGGCTTTAAAACATCGATGCTTCATACATGCTGATTGTCTGCGATGCATTACATGCATTGAGCATACAAGATATTTCATAAATATCAAATCCTTAGTTATTTTAGCATCACATGCTACTTCCTACAATGGGTCCCACGATTCACTCATTCGAGACATCAAACATGTCACAAACTGGGGGATACTTACTGAGGTATTGGTCTGGTTGTTTACAGCGTGCAGCGTGCAACGCGCCATTATAAGAACGTGTCAGGAAAAGGTGGATGGTTAGCAGTGATGAGGGAAGTGGGCAAAGACGTGATCGTGTAACAAGTCAGAAAATACCAGAACTGATAACTTACATTTTGCAAGCCAGTTCAGTTTTCTGATACATGTCATAAACATCCAACACCTTCACAATCCCAACACCTTCTTCGCTTCTCTCCCTAAGATCAACCCCATCTCCTTCACTTTGTGACCGAAGCAACTATGGAACGGCCATTTCTTGGGTTAAGCCAGAATTGTATAGATTGATCTCTCGAATCAGAAAACACTGCCATGCAGTGCATTTGTTTAGGGTTTAGATTCGTTTCTCATCCACACACACCCAAATTTACCAAAACCAGCAGAAACAGTTTTCACCCGTAAACAGCGTCAAACCTGAGTCATCAGTGCGTCTAAACCGGACGCACGCAGGTTTTGCAAATTGGTGCATCGGATACGCGTCGTGTCAGCGTCCCACGCACGTCCCGTATCCGATGCGAGTTGAATACAGACACAGCTCAAATAATGGAGCGTCCGTGCAACCCAGGATCGGATTTTTTTATAGGAAAACTTAGGCGAGAACACCAAAGAGAGGTACAAAGGAGAGCTAGTAGCCACATCCATGCATATCATCATGTTTAAGCAAAGTTGATTTTGTTATTAATTTTTGTTTGCTTATAAAGTAGTTAATTAATTTTTTTTTATATTTGATCCCTAATTATATCAAAAAAAAAATTCGTCAAAAAAGAAAAGTTAATTAATTAATATTTATTATTTTGTACACATAACGGAGGACAGTATGTTGCGTCTAAATCGGATGCACGCATGTTGCACAAATTGGTGCATCCGGCACGCGTCGTGTCAGCGTCCCATGCACGTTCCGTATTCGACGTGAGTTGGACACGGCTCAAACAATGGAGCGCCCGTGCAACCCACGATTGGGTCTATTTTTTTTATAGAAAAACTTAAGTGAGAACACCAAAGAGAGGTACAAAGGAGAGCTAGTGGCCACAACCCTGCATATCATCAGGTTTAAGCAAAGTTGATTTTGTTATCAATTTTTGTTTGCTTATAAATCAGTTAATTAATTATTTTTTTATATTTGATCCCAATTTTATCAAAAAAAAATCGTCAAAAAAAGAAAAAGTTAATTAATTAATATTTATTATTTTGTACACATAACGGAGGACAGTATATGATGCCCGCCAGTAATACTGACTTCTCTTTGACCATTCATTTTTTCAATCTAGTCCTTATCAATCTTGATGATCTATTCAAGGTTATTGCATGATAATTGTCAAAAATCTACGACTACTCCTACTTTTCTATCCGTTTATATATTTGGAGCAGTCAATGATAAAAAACACAACCATGTACCACATTTTCAAAAATATGCGGATGCACCATTGGTTGATCTTGTCCCATCAATTGGAAATTCATATGAAATCTTTTCTCCCGAGAGTTCGGGTCAATTCAACTGTTCATTTGCTCCTTTTTCTTGAAATTTTTTTGCAACTTCCTCGCCGTCGTAATTCAACTGTTCATTTACATTGTCATACAATCCATTGGTTAGGTTGTCTACACCACTTCCTATCACCACGCATCCATCTAGCTCAAAATCTAGTGACCCATGTGGGAATCTTCTGATAAGCAAAAACATTTTCAGGGAGGTAGTCAAATGATATTTCTATAAACTTTCATAACAAAGACTCTCTAAAAATTTAGAGATTTCTAGTGATTCTCAGAGAGTATTTTAGAGAGTCTTCATGACTTGCACAGACAAAAAAACGAAATTTGTAAAGAGTTTCTGTAATTTATAGAGACAAAAAATGTATAATCTAACTCCTTTAAAATCCTAAGCTCCTTAGGCTCCACGTTTAACGGTGACTGTCACCCACTCACAGAATTGCTCCGTTTCACTTTTCCTCAAAGGAGAGAAAAACAATGAGTTTTTTTGCTAAAAAGAAGTAATTTTTATATTTATCATCCCAAAAAAAAAAACGCTGGGAACAAACCTAGGTTTTCTTCTCTGGGTTTTCTTCTCTACAAACCTAGGTTTTCATCTAAAGAAAACATTCTATGTGCAGATGAGATCGTTCAGGCTTCAAACAAACCTTTCTAATGGTTTTCTTCTAAAACCCTGTTTTTTTTTTCATTCTTGCTTCTGCGTTCTCTCAATTGATTCTTTTAATCTTATTACAGGATCTGCTTAGTTTAGGGTTTACTTTTCTCCTATTTTCAGTTTCTTTATATCTACCTCCCTGTTAAATTCTGCAGGTACAAGGTAATCAAAATGCTTGCTGCTTTTTGGTTATCGGTTTGTATTTTTCTATTCTCTCTGCAGCCTTCTTCCTCTCCTCTCCATGTTCTACTTCTCATGGAGATAAATAACTAAATCCCTTAATTAAGGGTTTCAATCCCTTAATTAATTAACTCACTGGCTTATTCAAGTTCGGGATTTGCTATGAACTCCAGAAATAGTCAGATATGGGTCGACAGTATTTCGAGCTTCAATTAGTTGTAAGATTTTGATTTGTTTTTTGAGGTTTGCTTAGCGAAGGAGACTGCTCTAGGGATATAAGTTGTTTAATTACTTTAATTTTGATCGATTTAGTTTTGTTGTTATTTTTGGCAGGGCTTTTGAACCCAATAACACCTTGGTACAATGATTTTGTTTTTGTCCTTTTTCGTTATGTTTTTTGTTGTTGTGTTCAGATATAGTGAAAAAAGAGCTTTTATCTCAGGTAAATTTTTTAAATCAACATTGGTACCCGTCTTGGATTGTTGTGATTGTTGTAAACTGTTGATAATGTTGTAAACTGTTGATAATGGATTGTTGTGCAACACTTTGTTGATGATGATTTTACCATGTTGTTGTTGTGCTTATTATATATCCAAGTTGTTTTTTTGTTGGGTTCCCAGATTCGCAACAGCTGTTCCAAATAGATCGCAACCAACCTTCAAACATATAAAGGAGGTTAAAGAAGGAAAACCCTGGATTGGCCCGTAGAGTCTCTCAAAAATGGAACAAATTAGATTTCGCAGTGAGGAATGATGTGAGAAGCTTGAACCTTCTCATGCTCGATGAAAATGTCAATAAAAAAATTGCAGTAGAATTTATGTTTCTGATAAAGATATTTCGAAACTATAGGTTCCCAAACTTCTAACTGAAATTAATTGATAGTGTATTGACTAGATACTATATTGGAAGTATGTGCATGTTATTATTAATTAGACAGTTATTTTTTCACTGCTTCATTTTCTTGGTCTTAGTTTTTTTTCCTTGGTTATCAAACTGTAGTTTGACTTAATCAACCATTGGCGCTAACATATTCCAATGAACCAATGAAAAAATTAAGTGAACCAACTATTCAGTATTGTTTTTGCTTCAACATGCAACCTTGTAGAACTGTTTTGAACAACTACCTTTGTACTTTTTTTGTTCTAAGAAAACAAAATTTATTTGACACTAACCATTGGACATGTTCACAAATTTTGGTTCGTTAGAATAAATTGGGGTCTGTTGATTTGGTTAACATACATAGGTATGTTATTATTATCCGGTCTACGATTCTGTGCTCTGACATGAGCAAATAATATCCATGTCTTTATCAGGGTGATGAACAACATTCGGTGGTACCAAACAACCTAATACGGAAATTCGATCCTTCGCCCCGCGTTGTCAGAAAATATCAAGGTAAATCATCCCACCTACTATTTTTAGTTGTAATAAAATTTAATCACCCTAGCTTAGCAACTTATGTTATTTTGTCCTGTAGGTTTGATCGGGCAAGTACTCTTTGTCCTCCATGAATGCCACCACGGTCATCTTCAACCTTGCCATTCATGAGGTTCTTGAAATAAAAGAAAGGTACCATTACCATGTATACTCTTTGTCCTGTATGTATCCAATGATTGAAATATGTCCCTCTTGACATTTCGATGCCCGATAAAAGGAAGACAATATCTGGACTGTTGGAATGGCAATGGGACTCCAGTCAGCAAGTTTATTTTTAACTATCCATAGTTGTGCCTATCCATCAGAGGTTTATATTCTCACATCTAAATGAATTACACACATCACAGATGCCTGTCCATGTATGCAGGTACTCGACTCAATATTCAGTACCACTGGGTGGTATTATGTAGGATGTAGCAAGTTCCCAACTAAAGTTGTTGGTGAAGTCAGCTACCATGGATGCACCAAATGTGATAAAATATTGAGGATCATATTCCCAGGTTCGCTCTTATTTTTATACTCCCTCCGTTCTACTTTACTTGATGTTTTAGGGTTTATTTATGTTTCCTTTTTTGTTTTACATAAATCTTTCCTTCTCCTCAACTTTCATGTTATTAACGAATAATGAAAATGAACCCCAAAAAATTGATGCAAGTACCTTCTTCGCTTTGAATTAACTGACTGCAACGGATTCACCATTTTTGCTCCCCTAGACAGTGAAATCCAATGTATCGTCTGCACCACTGCCTCTGACATGGTCATGCTGGGAGAGGTACACTATCGGTTGTTTCTCATTATTTGAAAGGGGCCCTTCAGCAAAATCAATCAAATCCTGGTGTCCAACGCCATCCCCCTTAATTACAGTCCTTGGTATTTTTGATTGGCATGGAGGTGTAAATGCTGCATAATTTGCAACAGATAACATGGATAAGACATAATGTAAAGTTGGAAAGTGCTGAAATCCAAATTGACACGTTTGTGTCGGCCTCTTCCTTTTCCCTATTTGCCGAGATGTCTTTTAATAAAAGTTATTTTTAGAACTTCCCAAGAGATAAGAAAAATGCAAATCAGTTCCGATTAGTCACTCTGATTTTCTTTTTGTTAGATTAATACTAATTTATGCCTTCTGATTTTGCAGAGAAGAAATGATTGCTGGAGCTGGTGTTCCTTCTTCTTACGATCTTAAATAGATTGTTTGTGGTTTCTGTTGTGTTCACCTGATCCAATTCCTTTCAAACTGCAAAGTAAGTGTTATTCAAACTATAATTTATGTTAATTTGAATAATTAGTTCGTGGTTAACTGCAGATAGATTTCCTTATTGTTAGAAGTTCAGTTGTAAGAATTTAGATTTTAGGATAGTCTCAACAACTTTTAGTATCTCAACTTGCATACACCGAAAAAAAAGCTCTTGCACTCTGTGAGACCTACACAAAGTAGTAAAAGTATTTGAAAATAGTGTATGAATATCCTCCACCTATTGATGTTAGATATGTTTTTGTTGCTCATAATGTACAGTTGCTCATAACTTAGCAATAATAGTGGGCCATGTGCTTAAAGGAACTTCAGTTCATTGTCTCTTAAGTTACTTACTAATCCTATGCTCTGGACAATGTAACTTGCAATTTTCTTCGCAAAGCAACTCGGTTTTATTTTTTTCAACTGAAATTCTTTTGTGGTTGAAACATGTACGTGAAATTGATAAAATAATATGATTTTTGTTGTCAAATTGAATGGAGAGATACCACTATCGACTTTGATGGAGTTGTAGATAATAAAAAAGACATAGACCTCAATGAAATAATTTTGCCTCGGGAAGGTGAATTTGGACGAGCTTCTGAACCCCCTTCACCTGTTCTCTCTAACAAGTTGAAGGAACTGTGGTATATATCGGGAAAAATTCAACTTAGATGGTGGAACCCTAATAGCCATTTAACCCTATCGGGAATTCAAATTATCAGGAAACCAAAAATACATCTAACCCTTTGTTATTTTTTTTATTTTCCAGGTACTATTTTTGTCCAAAATAAGTTACCGAGGAACCCTAATATCCATTTAAGAAAAGATCTCACAATTCAGGTGATTTTTGTATTCAACTTAGATGTATTATCGAGTACTTCAAGATTTCTTTGTTGTCTATCATCTTATAGACCAGTTAACCTCATGTGCAAGGAGAGGACTTGTTATAGGGAGATTCATATTTTTCTAATAAGTTGGTTTTGCTTCTGGTGATTAAGACACCATTTGTGGAGTTGCAGGTATTAAAATTGATCTTATTGTTTCTTTTTAAATCTGATTTATGTTAATCTTTTGAATTAGTATTGATTTCTCTTTTAATTCATGGTATGTTTTCAAGGAGTATCACCCTTTATATGGTTCCATGGCAGAAGCATGAGATTCATGAAGTCAGTTGTGGTGGTGAGGACTTGCTATAGGGAGATTCATATTTTTCTAATAAGTTGGTTTTGCTTATGGTGATTAAGACACCATTTGTGGAGTTGCAGGTATTAAAATTGATCTTATTGTTTCTTTTTAAATCTGATTTATGTTAGTCTTTTGAATTAGTATTCATTTCTCTTTTAATTAATGGTATGTTTTCAAGGAGTATCACCCTTTATATTGTTCCATGGCAGAAGCATGAGATTCATGAAGTCAGTTGTGGTGGTGAAGGAATTGGCTCAATAGTACTAAAACTTTTAACATGTCTGTGGGGTTTGTATGCTGCAACAAAGGGTTTGTTCAATTTATTTATTTTTATTCTTATATTCTTCGATTTGGAGAAGATTGATTTATCTACGGCATTTTGTTTGTTTGATTTTTCCCTGATGCCATGTCTGATATTTATGTTGTTGCACTTGCTGCTGACATTGATTCTAAAGAAAGGCAGATGATAGGTTAATCATTTACAGATGTTGTCCGTAGATTTGACAAAGTTTCTACGGATTGTGATTATGGTATCTAGGCAATATCTCTTTTGGTTCAAGATCTTTTCTTGGTGTGTTTTAGTTTTTCATTTCTTTTGCTTATAAGATTGAGGCTTATAGTTAATAAAGATTCAGTAGATTAGTATATTGGTAACCAAGATTCTACAGGTTTGATATGAGTATCACTTAGGTTTGGTATGTACCCTGAAGTTCACGTAGAGTAGTGCAATGATGTTGAACCTATAATGTCCTAGAAAAGAGATAACCTGAAACCAAACTAAAGAAACGGTTGTGACGTTGGTACCTAAAAAGAAATTATTTTACCGAAAAAGAGGTTTGCATTGTTCGTAATGCAAAGTATTGCACCAATTGTGTTCTTAAAGAAATAGCCTTGATGTTTGCCTTCTTAAAAGGCTGCTTAAGGAGTTGGAATTTGACAAGTAATGGAGGCGAAGAAGATATGTGAGGCCAATCACTTATGGACTTAGCAAAAAAACAACAATCACTTACAAACTGAGCATGTTTATGAGAACTAACAACAACTTTATCAAGATTTGTTTGTTTGTTTGTTTGTTTGCAGAGCGACCAAGAACTGCCGACCAAGTTAAACCTGTAATCGTGGTTTTATCTTAAATTTCAGCCTGAGATTTCTAAGGTAACAAACTTAACTCCAACTGTAGTTTAAATTTCTTCTTTGTTCAATTTATTATTTTGTATATGTATAATTAGGCTACTTAGCCAAAAAAAAATTTGGTTATGAATGGTAGTGATGATAACATCATTGTTGGGTTAGGTAATATCTTCAGCTTTAATATGTGATTGTTCCTATCTACTTTCTGATGCAGTTATCCATTGATCATGAAATTAATGTGTCAATAAATTTTATACTAATGGTAGTTGATATCGATTTTTTTCAAGACCAAAAGCCAATTGTTTCGAGATATATATATATATATAAGTGTGTGTGTGTGTGTTTTACTGTCATTTTTGTTTTTCTTATGGATCTCCTTTTTTCGTTTTTCTTTTTTCATATATATATATTGATTGGATTGGCATAAAGTTTGATTTGCAATATGGATAGACTATGAAAAGTCTAAGGACTTGGTTTGCCTTCCTCCCTGCTGCATTTGAATTTCTTGCATCTTTCTAACAGTCGGACCTTAGTGAAGCTTTGTGCAGGTTGCTTCAGCTAAGTCATTTAACTATGGAGAATGCATGAATGTAACTATGTTTTGGGTAGCATGGGAGGATTTCCCTTATTACAGTCTTTAAAAGCACTTTATGTTTTGGTTTATCTACATTGTAAAGATGTGTCACATTAATGTTATGTTAAAGAGCCAAATCAACAACATCATCTTATCCATAGTCTAATTGGTATGAAATCCGATGGAAAATACTCTCACGATTGGTTGGGCATGATGTAACTGCGATGTAACCTGAAGTAAAGGTAAAAATTGCAATGTCACATGATGTGAATGGTTTACATTTTTGCATAATCAATGGGTTACCGTTGAGCAGTTTCAGTTTACTTAATTTTCTTTCTTGGTTTGAGGTCATATCATTTCATTTTGCTTCTTATTTATGATACTATTGTTTTATGTTCTTTTTGGATCAGCAACACAGTAGGATTCTTATTTATTCTTATTGTAATAAATTATCAAATTAACAACATTGGGGGCAGAGTTATTGAAGTATTCTACAATGCTACATCTATTACAGGTGGTCCAAAACCAAACTTAGAAAATATTTCTATGGTGGAGCACAGTCGCAAAGGTAATTAGTATTCAATAATGTAAAGATAACCTCAAGGCATAGACTACTATCTGCGGTTGAATGCATAAAGCCATATATTACTGTCGACAATTTTGGTTCAAGTTGAGTGCATAAATACCGCTTGGGTTTAATGATGTTCTCAAGTGTTAGGATCAAAACGAAATAGAAGAAATATTTTTTTATCATGTTCATTCAGTTCCAAAGATTTTGTTAAATGTAAACTTACTACAATGATTGATCCAAAACTAAAAAAAAGGATAATTCTTAAAAGGATAATTCTTATCGAAGCAAATCCACTGGGTGTTTGGTCTGAGCATTTGCATTTTTGAAATAATTATTTGCAATTTCACTAAAATTGGACCAAAAGTAGAAGAAATTATTTACTCCATAGAGAAGGTATACAAAAACAAAATGCTTAACTAAGAATTAATCAATCCATTCAGAATTATGTAAAACATGTTTCTGGTTTTGATAGTCTCTAAAAGAGAAAGAAAATACATTTTTTTGTAAAAGATAAATAAACTACTATTTATTGGCGAGGTGAAACCATCCATAATCAGTGGACCAGACCAAAGACCCACCATCCATAAATTTACTAAGTTGTACCACCATTAACTGTTTTTTCTATTTTTTTTCTTCCATATTTGAAAACCTTGCACCCTACGTCTTGTTCTTCTTTGGGGAATTGGATTTGACCCATTGAAAAACTTACACCTTCACAAAATATTACGAAATAATGAAGCCGAGCCACACCAAATAAAAGAATTCCAAACAAAAAACCTCAAACGACGGGACGAGGCGAAGCCGAGACACATCAAATAACCGAGCCACACCAAATCAAAATGGTATAGCAACGGGGAGGGGTGAAGCTGAGCCACACCTAATCAAAATTGTATCGCGACGGGGAGGGGCGAAGCCGTGCAACATCAAATCAAAAACGCGGCGGGGCGAGGCGGGGCGAGGCCACACCTAATCAAAAATGTATCGCTACAGGTAGGGGCGAAGCCCCACAAGACCTAATTAAAAATACGCGACGGGGCGGGCGAGGCGAGGCGAGGCGAAGCCGAAGCCGAGCCACACCTAATCAAAAAGGCATCGCGACGGGCGGGGCGAAGCCGTGCAACACCAAATCAAAAATGCATCACGACGGGTAGAGACGAGGCGAAGCCGAAACCGAGCCATACCTAATCAAAAATGAATTGTGATGGGGCGGGCCAAAACCCCGACGACACCTAATAAAAATGCACGACGGGCGAGGCGAAGCCACATCACACCGGACACAAAATCTAGTATTTAACTAAAAATATAAAACATCTACCAAAATTTTTATTATGCATGTTACAATGTTAATAAAAGTACCATGAGTACCTAGTAAAATATTTGTTCCTTGTCGGAACAAATCTCATTGTTGTCATATGCCTAAGTTTTCTGTCATCCCATTTTTTTCTATTCTCTCTCATCACTTGTTAGCATCTTACCGTTGTTTCATCTGAGGAGATGTCCTTTGAAGTGCCAAAGAGAAAGCTCGGTTGGTATATGCGAGGGAAAAGAAGAAGAGAGAGGAGATGTCCAATATATTAAGATGAGGTCGGTTATATTACTGTGCAAATGGCTCGTCCCTTGGTCATCGGCTCAAAAAAAATAAAAATAACTAAATATTGGTCCTACTCTCAAAAACAAATATTCCCTAAATTTCCAAGTCTCCCAAAATCTCACCTCTTGAGGAGAGATTTCTACCATGCCTATTTTCATAAAAAAGTCTCCCCAAATCTCTAAAAATTACAAATCAATGACTTTTAATTCTCTTTCGAATAACATGGGTGTTAGAGTGACTCTTACGAAATCCTAATCCAATAACATGGAGTTTCAGAGAATTCAAATGACTTGAAAAAAGTCTTTAACAAATAACAAAAGACATTAGGAGACTCTCCAAAATTCTCTATGGACTAACAGTAGATTTGGAAACTCTCCGAAAGTCATTTAAAATCTTAATTACTCTTTGTGGATCCTTGTAAATATTCTGAAAGCCGTCAACACCTATTACCAAGATCGGGCAGTGCATAGTGTTTTCGTTATCCCATGCTGCTACCAGGATCGGGCTTTCCTTAGGCGATGCGCCTATGCTGCTATAATGACCGTGCTATAACCATCGTTGTCAAGTGCTCGGTGGATTACTCCAATCCTTTTAGCAAGGGTCCTTGTGCTCTGCTTGTACATAGTAGGGGGTTACTCTCAATCGATATGAGTCAATGATAACAATAAACACCAAAATTTTCTTTTTCATTTTTTCGTTTCGATGGAAATTTATTTCAATTTCTTGGTCCCTCCATATTTGTAAGACTAGCTAGCCAGTTGCTGCTTCTTGCCTATCAAAAACAAATTCTTTAGAATGGGTGTTTTTGGTTTTGACGAAAATAAACAAATGAACCTCTTAATTTCAACTCAGTCTCATTTTAAAATAGTTAGATAGTACGTACTTGTCAATATATCCAATGGGGTACATATGCACAAAAGGACATATACTGTACTGATAAACCAACACCTTATATCATTATCAACCGAAGACGTATGAAAAATATAATGACTAGTTGTATTTAAGAGGTGATCACCAATTAATATCCACCAGGAACGACTTCTTCTGTACAGAGACAGCATCACGTTATATGCATGGTATTGACACCAAGTGGTACAAGGATTTTGGTGTGGACAAAGCATTTTCTCGTTATCTATAGCTGTGCAATTAATGAACCTCTGATCTCCTGGCTGGACATCATGTCTCACTAAGTAACTGATCCTCTGCTCGTTCAAAATGTGCAGACGAGCGGAGCTAGCTCGTCCACGCCCTTGTACCCTCAAGTTTTTCCACCGAAGAGTTGCCTCGGCCAAAGGTGTATGTAGCTAGCTAGGGAATCCACTGGTGTCCTAGCTCACCTCGCGTGCACTGCCTATGCATGCATGTTGAGCTAGCAGCCAATCAGGATTTTTTAAATAGAATATATTCCCATTTAGCACCATATGTAGGTTTCAAAGCACTTCTCCCCCTCTGGCCCCCTCTATCCCCTCTTGGTTACAAAGACAGGTCTTCTTCTCCTATTCACTATTTCCCCCTCTGTATAGTCTATAGGATTTAGTCCATATTTCTTCGTTTGACATGGACACGTTCAATTCAATTGCGTGGGGAGAAGCCTACCATATCATATAGTTAGGCTATCTTTGTATTTCAAAGATGTGATTCCCACTCCTAACTCCATAAACCACCGTTTATGAATGAGCCGTGCCCGTCAATAATAGTGTTGACCAAATTACGACGCCCACGTGTGGGGTTTCTAGTAGATGCCCATGCCAGATTGTACAGGTCAAGAAGTAATGGATCGAGAAGAAGAATTAGGTCAAGGCTCAAAGCAACTGCCAAGTAATGGATGAACAAAGCCAAGATATGCTGCAGCCTTTGCCTTGATTTGCAAAACGAAACAAGGAATAAAGAAAATTTCACCAGCACACGCATATAGATAGGTAGTTAGTTAAGCTTTCTTCATCAGCTGATTGATGCCGCATTTCTCAAGTCATGACTGGCACTGCAAAATATAAGAGCCACGTTTGGTAATCATCACACTTACATAATCCTGACGCAACATTTTTTTTTCTTTTCTTCCTAGCTCCTATATTAACGGCAGGTCTTCATCGCCCTCTTGGTATTCCTCTCTATGAATAATTAAGTATAGTCTTTGTGAAGATTGCGTGTATGAGAAAGACTTTTCTTATATTGTCTGTCTTTCTTTCTAATTTCTACCAATAATAATGACTTCCCCTAAAAGATAAGAAAACTATAACAAATATAAAAACACAAAATTAAGAAGACAAGTTGAAGAAGAAAGACTAGCTCATCATCATCTTGAAAATCCCATGGGAACTCATGAACGTGATGATCTCAAGGAAATTACTACTACAACGCCAGAAATGTCAAACCCGGGAGGCGGAGAATTCAGGACACCACCTACTAATGGTGGCGACGACCATAATCATTCCAGTAATAAGCACACGGCTAATAAGAATCCATCATTATCAGTTGCTGATACCAGCAGCAACAAGATGAAAAACTTCTTTTCTTCGGATGAGCATCAGAAACATCGAGAGGTTGGAGGTCGAGAACGTGTCTCAGTTGACCTTTACAATCCTAAGCAGCACCAGGATCATATGAAGATCGAGTTAGCCAAAACCGAACCCACCACCACCAATATCAGTAGTGTAAGTATTTATCTATGTTTACCATTTCATTTTTGATTTCGTTTACAGATGACAGACACATCATAAGTGTGTTTTTATTTGATATAGACTGGATTAGTAAACACTAGTGGTGGAATGTTAATCGGATCGAAATTTGAAGAAGATAAACTAGTGGTGCAAGAAGAGAAACCCAAGATTCAAGTAAGTTCTCGTCACAAGCTATTAATGAGTTTAAAATATAGGGAGTATTTAGTTCTTAGTTCAGCAAGTGTTCCAATCCATTGATAATTCAACTAACTGGATGTAGTTGATGAGTGCAATGCGAGTAGAGCTGGAGAGATTGAAGAATGAAAATCAGATGCTGAAGAGCATGTTGGATCATGTCACCCACGATTATACTACCCTTCACTCTCAACTACTTCGCACGATGCAGTCCCAGAATAACAATCAACTGGATCATCATCATGACCTTCTACAGGTGTGTAACATTTCCAATTCGTAGAAAACCGACCAAATTGTATCAGACAAGTTAACTAGTTATCAACTGGAGCAAAATTGAATTGTGTGCAAAAAAAAAAAAGACATTCTGTAGATTGGTTCGAACTGGATTGCGCTGCTGTTATTGTCACATGCTATTGTTACTCCTAGTGATTTTCAATGTATTTTGAACTTCAAAAATTTTGGGCCGAAGAAAACTAATAACGTGCAAGCATATATTTGTCTAGCAGATCAATTGTGATCAGAGATACAACACCACGTCAAATTCAGCTTCAAGGAAGACATTGTCTGTCCGGCAGTTCATGGATCCTAATCCATCCAAGGGTGCGATACTGAATTTAGATATGAACGAGCCATCTCACTCTGAAGCTGCTGCTACAGATGATGATCATGAGATGACAACACAACAACCATCCACTTCCGTTACTAATTATATTGAAGCTGAGGAATCTGTATCCAAAGAATACCATCTTTTTTCTGAAGATGTTGCTGCCAACAGCAGAAAGCGACCTACCATGAAAGAAGAAACTGAGGACATCAATGACCAAGTCTACAGAAGTAACTTGAAGAACCAAAAATCAGCGCAATCGAAGAGCAGCGGCAGCAGTGTGGAAGAAGAAGTCCCTCCTGCTGCAGTTGCTGCTTGTAGGAAAGCGCGAGTCTCTGTCCGAGCACAATCTGAAGCACCTTTGGTAATAACTTTTACCTCACCCTACATCCTGTATGTAGTTCTCATCGGTACATTTTACAATCAATTTATTGTCAGTCAAATCACAGTTAACAAACACAACAACCCTGCCAGGAGGTGTAGCCACCACTCTCTTTTATTTAAATTAGCATGTCATGAACCTGCAGAGGATCATATAAATCATATGGAGCATAATAGTTAGTGAAAAAGCAAGTCCCAATGTTTGCCATGGTCTGAGCCAAAAACAAGTATCTCTGTCATCTAACTGCATCAACAAATGCACCAGTAAGATGGTGCTACTGGTCTACACACTAATGTCAAATTCTGTCTGAGCAGATAAGCGACGGATGTCAATGGCGAAAATATGGACAAAAGATGGCCAAGGGTAATCCTTGTCCACGTGCTTACTACCGGTGCACAATGGCTGTAGGATGCCCAGTGCGGAAGCAGGTGCAGAGATGTTCCGAGGACAAGACGGTTCTGATTACAACTTATGAAGGAAACCACAACCACCCTTTACCACCGCAAGCCACAGCAATGGCTCACACAACCACTGCAGCTGCTAACATGCTCCTCTCAGGTTCAACCATGAGCAACAACAGAGAACCAACTCTCTCAGCAAGTCTCTTCTCTTCACCATCAGCAGCTCCTATATTCCCTTACAACGCTAACATTGCAACTCTGTCAGCCTCTGCACCATTTCCCACCATCACCCTTGATTTGACCACCACCCCAAACGTCCACCACCAACACCACCACCAAACACCTCCTCCAGCCGATCCTAGACAATTCCAACGACAACCCTTGTTTCCACTACCTTTACAAGCTTACCCTCCACATTCTCAGTCGCTACTGCGGCCTCCCTATTTAGTTAATCCTCCTAATCCTCTAAGGGTTGCAAGTGCTATCCCATCAGCGCAATTAGCAACTCAGCAGCAGCAGGGAATGGTTGAAATGGTCACAGCAGCAATTACCTCGGATCCAAATTTCACGACAGCCTTAGCCGCGGCCATATCATCAATTATGGGTGCACCCATGCGCAATACTCATGAGCTAAACAACAGCAACAACAACAATAGTAATAACAAAAATAATTCATCAGCTTCAGAGGTAACCACTGTACAGCCTGCCTTACCAAATCATATGCATCCGCATACCAGCTGCCCCAATACTTTCAATCCTATGTAGACTATAAACTTGTATCGTATTAGTTATATGTAAATCAGTAAATGTGGTACCAGTATATTTCTAGATTCAAATTTATTGCTACATCATTTTTTTACAAGTATAAAAACATATCGTAGTTCAAAGAGCTTTCATTTGAAGGCTGAATGAGGTACAGATTATTTTAATACCTATGTATCATGTAATTAACTAAATTAAGGTATACATTTGTGTTTGGTTATCTTCAAATGCTTAAACTATATATGTTCTGTCCATTGCACAAGGAAGAGATGGAGCACTTACAAACTATACATTTAATTTTCCAAACACAATTACAAGGATTCAATCTTGGATCCAATAAACGCTGATAACGAAGTTACTCAACAACCAATTGTTCTGTTCCATCAGCAAAATTAAACTAGCTACACGGGAATTAACAACCATTGAATAGGTAAAACTAAGTAGGGGATATCAAAGATTTTATTGAAAGAGAATTAACAGAATCAAAATTTTATAGAATAACAATCAACGAAAACAAAGATATCAGTTTTTCCATCTACACGGGATTGAAAGAATTTGGATCAACCAATTAGAACCAACACTGAATTATATGAATTCATTCTTTTCTCAACTACTTAGAAGTTAAAGGTGCAATTGTATTATCAACCAATAATTGCAGACTAACCCACTTCCACCAAATTTACAAATAAAACAGAAAAACTTACTAGTAAAAGAAGAAGAAGAAGATCCCGCATTTGATCAAACATCCACTTTCTCTATCCCCGTCGATTTCAAATCCTCCAATGCAGACTTAATCTGTTCTTGAACCAATTCCACCCTCTTCGAATAAACCTCCAATTCCAAAATCTGTTGTTTCCTCCACTTCTCATCAATCACCTCATCCTTACCAGCAGCCCCCAAAGGATTCAAACCCATACCATTAAACCCCAAGAATCCCGCATTAGACTGCCCATTCATCACACAGTTTATCAATTCCTTAAACAAAGGAGTAAGACAACTCTTAACTGTTTCCTCAATCACACTCCCAGAATTTGACTCCATGTCCTTACTCCCACATGTTTTCATCAATTCTTCGTCCGCAGGTCTTTTCACACCCCTCTTGCGCAGCAGAGTACTACTCACTCCCCCCATCACCCCCCTCGGAATCTTGTCATCATTTCCATTAACACAAACATTGGGTTTAATCTCCGCATTACCAGTAGTTTCGTTGTTGTTGTTGTTATTATTGTTATTATCATCTTCCATTATAACTAGTGTCTCGTCAACAATGTTAGAACAATTATGACTACCACTCCAAATCTTCCTCGAAATCTCAAAAGTAGTTTGATCATGTGGTGTCTTAAAATTAAAATCCTTACCTGAATTAACTCTGGCAACAACATTTCGGTACTTCTTTTTCAATCTTCTCAGTTTCTCAACTAATTGACTCTTATTAAAATCAAGATTCAATCGATTCTTAATGTGATCATAAAACGGACCTGTCTCGTGATGATAGGATGAATTCAGGGTTCCACGCTGAGTATTGAAATCTAAAAAACCTTGTAGTAATCCAATCTCATCTTCATCTGTCCACAGCCTCTGAAATAGCTTCCTCGATTCATCACCTGAAGAAGTCGATATTATTGATTTTGCCGTCCCAGTTCCCATCGCCGCCGTGATAGGTGTTTGTTGTGGTTGTGGTGGTGGTGGTGGTGGAGTCTGGTAAGATGTGCCGTTTAGTGGTGGTGCAGAAGCAATGGGAGTAGCGATTGTTGCCTCGAGATTCGAAATCGTGAGATCCTCTGATTCTCCATCTTCTTCAGGTTCCTCATCTTCGTCATCTCCGTCTTCTCCGATTTGTTCGGGTTCCTGTTCTTCTGGTTGTCGTTGTGGTTCTTCATCCTTAATGATTAGATCTTCTTCCTTAATGGAAGACATTCTTTTTGAGGTTTTTGATCTGAAAAAAGCGAAAGATTTTGTAATAAAATATAAGTTAGTTTTTTGTTTTTGGATTTGGGTTCGAGCGGAAGTTTTTTGAGTTTTTAGGGTTCGGACTCACATAGGAAGGAGGCTCAATCTATGGTTCTGGTCTTTGTTTATATACATGGCTAAGGCTGAAGTTTGGGAGATGATTTAGATTTTTGAGGGACAATCTCGACCGTTGATTTCAATGCCAAAGACTAAGTTGTGGTTTTTAATACATGGGTAAGACTAAGTTGTGTACCACACGACTTAAATAACCTAAAAAATATGCTTACTCTTTGGACCTGGTGTATCGGATCTTCAACCAAGGTCAATCAAACATGTCCTTATTAGGGTGGGTGCAGACTACAGACCAGGCATACCAATCAGATTATACCGGAGCCACTTCCCAGCTATCGTATCACTTTTTCCTCCCTGTTTTTATACTCCTGCATGTTAACATTTTATTGGAGCCCGATTTTATGCACAATATTCGATGAATGTCTAGGTGACCTTTCAATGTCATCATTCACTTAATTAGTCGTGATCATCGTTCGTTTTTATTTTATTTTTGAAAGAATGAGGAGCATGAAAGCTTCGGACTTCATTATTAAGAAAATATAATTATATAATATTTAATTACATCCATGAATGGAAATATATGATTAGTACAATAATTTGGAGACGGAAAAAATAAAAAATAAAAATATGCACCAAATATATGTAAATCATCGGGGGAATTGAAATGTTGTAATGGTTCATCACCATTTTGCTGGATACACTCCAAGAAAATATGATGCTTCCATAAAAGAAGTAATATACCCAAATTTAACATCAGATTTTATAATCACGTCTGTAGATGGTCGTTAGAAAGATTTGAACGAAATCGAAACCCTTCAAGGAGGTATGAGAAAGCGTAATGGCACAAACTTGCCATACGTATCAGAAATAAAAACATACTACAATATAGCTACAATGCAATTTGTTTTATTTAAGTACATATATTACATAGATAATTCTACCCGGATCTTAAACTAAATTAAAATCCGGGCAGGAATAAAAAGATGGTTGAGAAATTCAATGGAGAAGATGAAGATAACTAATAATGGATGAAGATAACTATTATGGGAATGAGATAACTGTTAAGATAAAGATATTAGTATTAGTTACGTATTGAGGGACGAAATTCTTAACATGCAATATAGTCAGTCGTCCACTAGTCAAATTGACGCTCTTTTAAGGGGTGTGCACAAAATTGATTTGGTCTCATTTTGTGCAAATTTTTAGTACGCAATCACGTGATATCTCTTTTATCATTAATTCAATATTAGTAAGTAACTAATGAGATAAGAGATTCTTATAACACGTAAGAGTCAATCGTTATCTACTTAATCAATAAACTTAAAATAAAATGTCATATTAGTATTTCTTTTCTTTTTTAAACAATCGTGTAAAAAGTTAAATTATTCATCAACCTAATATGAACCTGAATCTAAATTTGTGCATCCCAGTAAATTGTTATCTCAAGTAATTAAGGTTAAGAAGCCTTGTGATACAACCGCCTTTCCTATCAAAGGTGAGACGTTCTTCTGTTCTTCGCTATAATGTCATTTGGTTCCTTTCAGTTGGCAATAAGGGCTTGCAATCCGTGTTAAAGAAAGGATCTTTTCTTAATCTAAGGACTCGCCCTGTTAATTCTCATCGTGCGTGCCCCGGGGTGCACGTTCCGACCAAATTTATTGGTCTAAAATAGGTTGGCTAGTTTTCACATTTTTGGTTTTCTCTTTTGTTTCCAAGAAAATCTCTTTTTAGTTTTTTATTTTAATAATTTTTTTATTTTCCCGAATACTTCCATCATGACAAGTTTTTTGCAAGCATAATATTAAACTGCAGATTTAAGAAAGAAGAAAAAAATTATGCTGCCACACGTGGATTTTTGTGTTTTTAAGTGCTCTTTATGAGACCTATAAAGTTTATATTATCAACTAATTTTCCGGATTTTGGTTTTTGATGTGATTTTCAATTGAGTTGTAGTAAAAAGTTCGTTGAGACTTGTGAAAGCAAAAGATTCTAGACTTAATAAAATTTTAAAAATAAGGAAAACTTAACTTAAAATTTAATTTCAAGATATTAAAGATAACCAAGACACTGATTTCACTATTACACATGAATAAATGATGGTAAATAATCCAAAACTCTAATTATCTTTTAAGTCCCTTAATTCTTAATTCACAAATAATCAGGCATATTCCCAAATATCAATTGTATTTCGTAAGCATAGATTATCAATTGACTAAACAAAGCATAACCTATCAAATTGAATCACAACTAATTAAGAAAATTATGCAAACAATTAAAAACTCTGCAAAAACAGTGATTGAGTGAATTATAAATTATAAATTAGAGACAATAAATAATTACCAACTATTCATGCGTAAATAGCTTCCTCATTGCCTTGGTTGTGAGAGAATTAGCCTCTCATCATGTTGGAAACACGCTCAAAAGTTGATTTCATTGCTCAAAGTGTTTACAAATGATGAAAATGGGAGAAAATAATTAAAAACCGGGTTTGTAACAATTATATGTGTTACAAACCGAACTGTTACAGGGAACGATAAAATCTAACTGTCGTCGTCACTATAGAAAAACAACTGTCCTTGTGCGTCTTATGTTCTTGGTGTTCTTCACAGCAGCAGAAATGGCAGCTCTGCAACTCGATTGTGTTCGACTCTGTAGTGTTCTAAAATCTCCCAAACTCTCCGTAATCCTTCCATGTAATCCCAGCAGCCTATATATACCCCACAGAGACAAGAATATTCGCTCATTACTCCGAAAAATCTTTCCATAGCTCGGCAGTAAATAAAAATAATCTCGGACAATTTTCTTTCCTTTCTCGCCTCTTCATGCGTCTGCAGCTGTATGATTCGTGAAAAAATACTCCAAATACATCCAGTCATCATCCCGAAGTGTCAAACACGCATCAGTAATACGAAAATCACTTGATCACACACTCAGAACTCAGAATGGACTAACCAAACCCGAGATCCCCTGATTTCTTCAACGCGAGAATCAAGCCAATTCTATCCGACAAAATAAGCCATATCAGGCCTGTTAGGAAAAGTCACGTCATCCCAGCAATTTCCATCCATTGAGTCTCCTTCTAGCACGCCCAAAAGTCCAACCCTAATTCTGCCACCGTGAACACCAGTTTCCCGCCAAAACCAAAATTCAAATAAAGAAGATGGGTGTTAAAGATGAATTTGGGCTACACATAGCCGTGGGTGCCCCTTAGCCAACTCGATTATGGTTACGTCATTCTCAACATAAGAAATGATTCAGCCTGGACCGAAACTAAATTCTTCATAATTAAGGAGGATCTGGGATATGACATGGTTCTGAGGCGAGCATGGATTCATGATGGAAAAGTTTTTGTGTTATCCTCATCATCTTCGGTTGCACAATTCTCCGTCGAAGAAAGCTCTGACTCGGAAGACGATCAACCTTCGAGCATTTGGGAAAAATCAAAGCCTTGATGGAGCTCGCATAAAAACCTGTGGAGGACGCCAACGAGTTTGTCGGAAGGTTTCACAATCAGGAAAGTCTTATTCCTCATGATGCATATGTGTTACCAACTTTCAAATATGCTACTTTGATCCGGGGACTCGCTCAAAACCTAGCCATCACCAAACGCTATGAGTGGTTAGTCTCACCTCAGCAATACTTCACCAAATGGTTAGACGCAGAGCCCCTCCAAATTCATCATCTCACTAACACGGTCATTGCTAGGATAATGACTGAATTTCACAATCAATATCCTAAGTATTCTCCTTTGCATGAGTGTCCACATGTGCTGCAAAACTGGAAAGCTCCACCAAATCCACGAGGAATTCCAAACCTGCATAAGATATTCAAATCACGTACAAGCAAGCCTAACAAATTTCATGAAGGAGATTTGGTTCTTAAGGCAACCAGACGTAATTTTCACTCCACAAAAAGTTCTAACTGGGAAGGACCTTTTATGATTGCTAAGTCAGTTGCTGAAGGATGCTACAAATTGGCTGACATCAAAGGCAAGACAAGTGTACCAGTAATTCACTAGAATTGGCTCAAGATTTTCGATGCATGAAGCATTCAACATTGGATGTTTTATATCCAAGTCAAACGCTCAAAGTATCTGGCGTTCACACCTTAGGATTTTCTTTTACTTGTATTTTTCAATTCCTCCAAAACGTGTGCATACTTGCACTCAGTATTTGAAATTCCGCAATCTATCAAAGTCTTTTATTTAAAAAAATCTCTATCAAATCCAAAATCCAAAAGAAAATCCTCAACCACTCATAAATTCAGAACCTATCAATAAAAACTCACGTCTCTCAGAAGATTGTCAAAGGAAAACTAAAGGAAGTCGGCAAAGAAAGATTTCTGCTCCTCCAAGACTTTCAAGGCTTCCTTTTCCGCCTCCAGCTTCTTGGTTAGTTCAGCAACTTCGTTCATCTTCTTCAACACGGCATCACTAGTAGGGAAAGGAGCATCACCCTCTACCGCTTTCCTGATAGCCTCAAACTTTTGACGAAGCCACTTCAGATTGAAGCCAAGTTCTTCAGCATTCTTCAAGTTGTACTCCCAATCAAAGAGTATATCTCGGGTAACAACATTTCTGGCTATGATCCGGATACCATTTATAACACGCAAGATGGCTTCTACTTGCCTCGTCAAGAAATAACTGTGTCCTGGATCCTGAGTAACAACGATGTGTCCATACATTTCCCACAATTTCTCGTACATGGCAGCATATCCGATGGGAACGTTAAATCCGCCAACAAACTGGTGATATGGGAGCAACTCACCAAATTGAGGAGAAAAAGAAATCCCTGCAGTGGGATACTCGTGTACTATCATACGGTTTTCAGTTACTGGAGCAGTGTCAACAATCATGGGGACAACTTCAGTTGGAGTAGCTTCTACCATTCTCGATTCGGATTCCACAGTCTCAGGCACAATTGGGGTTTCCGCCACCTCCACGGCATCAACAACCAGCATTTCATGACCCTGAGGTGAAGGGATGGAAGTCTCATCACTTACAGCTCCAAGATTTCCCAAACCATCACCATTGGATCCGTTATTCCCAACTTCGGCATTTGGTACCTAATGTGAAGATTACATGGGATTAGAATGGTTCGAGCGTGGAAACCCAATACGACCATGAAATTAAGAAATTAAGTGAACTAACATCATCTACGTTCCTTATTATGCATCTAAGACATGCACAAGTAGTGCGAAAGTTATGAAACACGTTTTCAAAACAAGCTCAGCTGGAAAAAGTTTACACTTCCCTGTGTTCAATGACGAACTGGGAGAAATTGGTAAGGAATATAGAGTTTAATTATACATCAATCTCTTCGTATGGAAGTCCTCTAAAACATGTCAAAATTTCATAATAATCGGAGGAACGAGCGAAGAGATGTGGCCAAAACCCTGGGCAACATGCAATCTGGGAAAATCCTGAAAGTCTCCTGGAACTTTACTGTTTCGCCTTTTTCAGGCCCTAAACATGATCAAAAATCAAAAATATTCTTCTATAAAGCTTGGAAATTTCCTGGGCTTGAATATGCATATGCAGATATCGAAAATCCGACTCCAAACGAGGATTCTACAGCATTTTTACTAAAAGACTGAAGTCTGAAATTTTCTGGTGACGTATTTCGGCAAAATTACTTGTATATTCACATGGATTTTCACTCATTCATTCATAAATCAGAAATATCATATATCTATGAAGAGGTCACAGGAGGTATACTTACTAGGAGAGTATCTAAACCATTTGAAGGCTCCGCAACGTTAAAATCTCCGTTGGCAACTCCGTTATCTTCATTCGGTTTGGGATTTCGGGAACCCTTCATATCTCCATGACTCAAAGAAGAGTGTGCTTCATCAATATGCTGCTTGTCCGCAATGATTTCCTCCTGAATACATCAACAACAATCATCACTAGTTCGTCCAAAGGCATGTTACAATGATTAGCGCGAAAAGAGAATACTTACGTCGACTTCTTCAGTGTTGGATCCCTGAATTATTCGACCAGGAGCAAAACGAAGACCATCAATAACTGATGGAGCAAAATTCTGGAACGAATTGACAATATTCTTTCAAGATCCTAATTATATGGACGAGAAAGTCAAAATGGCAAAGAAGGCGCTAACAACTCATCAAAGAAGCGGCAGGGGACTGTATGTTGTTCGGTATCATCCTATGAGATGCCCTGCTCCTGCCTTCTCCTCCTTGAGGACTTTCTTGAAGGTTTGGAGAGTTTACATCGATTCGAGGTCTCACAGCGCGACCATCCTATCACAAGGTCAAAAATACAATTGAAAGTGTGATTGACATACTTTGGCTGAAATCGCAAAAAAGGGACTTACCTGTATCGCACTTGGAGACGTTTTCCTCTTGTCTCCACTGGAAAGGTATCTCAGCCTGGGTCGATCAGAAATCATGTCAGAGGAAGGGAATTCTCGAACTGGGGACTGAACATCCATTGCAAACCGGTACACACGCTCAAGTTGCTGACGCCAAAAGTATATGTAACCAGGGGTTACGAAAGTATCTCGGTCAGAACATGGAAACAAATAATCGCTTCCTTCCACATGTGTGCAGTCTAAGTGAGCCTTCAGGTACTCAATCTCTGGCTTATTTGTCCGATGACCCGGAATACACTGATCAAGACCCATCTGTCTAGCTGCTCTATCAATGTTGTATTCTTCTACCTGGAATTCCCCATTCATTACCGATATCAAGAAACCAGGAGTACAACTGAAGACAAAAGATCTCTCTCCTTCGCTCAGACCAGCACCAGTACTCAACGTGATATTCTCTTCAGCAGTATTAAAAGTGGTCAGCTTTGAGAAGAGAGAAGGAATCGACACCCAGGGGCGAAAGTTGAATTCAGATTCAATGCCCAAAATGTCAGTAATGCATATCTTATATTGTGGTTGCTTTCTAGACCAGCGCATAATCCTGGCATTATTCTTCTCGAGGGAGGAGGGACGACTGTCAACCTTGGGTCCTTGCAAAATGCTACGGGGAATTGGGGCGTAACTCTCGAGATGCTCCCACATCAAGACTTGGAGAAACATAGTATTGGCATATGTCTCGACTTTCATGAAGCCATCAGAAATACTGGAGTCTATAACTAAAGAGTCTAAATTGGCGAACAATGAACCCAAGAATAGACTGCCAATGGGAATTTTCTCACCTTTTGCCATCTTTATGGCAAAGAGAATCACAAACAGCTTCAACAAGTGTCCACAATCTTCAAGGATATCCCTGGAGAGCCACAAGCATAAGAAAGCAGCAATTGTTAAAGTGCCATCAACCGGTTCTTCAGGAATTCTGTCTCTTGGCCACCAATACGATAACCACTGAGCATAGCAGGATTTGGGCGACTCATTGAATTCGTGCATCTTGGCCTCTAATATGTTGGGTATCTCATTTTCCTCTGACGAAAGCTCTTCAGGGAAATTACCAGTAATTGGAAGATGCAACAAAGCAACTACATCTTCTAGAATAATGGTGAATTCTCCCCATCTGCATATAAATGTGTGAGTAGGAACACACCAACGGGCGAACAAGGCTACTATACCTGGTATATCATGGTTGATGATTAAATCTCCAGCAGCTTGGATGGCTCGTGTCACCTGTGCACTATCCAATATGATCCTCACACGGCTATGGCCTAGCATGTGTCTTGCCCATCCAGAGAAATGCATCAGAGGTTTTCGTGAAAGCTTGAACTCCACGTGAGAAGCCGAAAAATGTTTCCCTTGCAAACAAAACCGAATTACTTCTTGAGGAGACACCAACTTATTCTGAGTAGTGCTCCTGAGATTTATTAGCAATCGAAATGAGGATCCTAAGGGACGCTTTTCAGGTTTATACAGATACACGAAGAATTTGTCCTCAGCAGTTGGAATGTTCTTAGTCTTGGGATTTCCCTCTTTCTCCTTAGAAATCCCAGAATCATCATTTCGGGAAAAACTGCCATCTCTGGAAGAGCCGTCTGTAGAAACATCTTATCTCGAAGAAACATCATCTTCAGAAGCGCTATGGGACTCAGTCATTTTGCAAAGTTGCTGCAACATCCATACATGAATTTCATCAACACAATGGAATTAAATCAACGAGACAATCAACGTCTGCAAAAATGGTAACCCTCAACTCTTACCTATTTACGATTTCACGAACTTAGTGATAACAACGTAAAAAAACCCCAAAACTTACTCGTTCTTTCAAACCTGCGAAATTGAGCATAAAACATATTATTCAAGAGTCAACACTGACTTTTCGAGAAATTATGAGTAATTCACATAACCCTCTATGTGAACACTCGCTAATTTTTACGTGTACATATGCACTATGAATTCACCAATTCATAAATTGTGTATTTTCAAAAACTCAATTTTTATTCTATAGTGCGTGAATAAGTCACGCACGCACACAAAAAAAAAATCCGTGAGTTAGCAAACTCACGTGAATAAATAAAAAAACTTTTTTCCCAATCGAGCATTCACCTATGAAACGAGGGTCTTTCCTATTTTGTGAAGTCCAAATAAAATTTTCGACAGTTCTTAAACAAACTATTATCATGAACTCCAGGTCTTTTCAAAATTCCTTTAACTCTAAGGATTATTATTTACTACTTTTACGAACAAACCTACGTTTCTAAAAAGTGTTTGCAAAGTTCATGCTTTCAAAAAACAAAACTTGGGTTTTCATGAAACCTAATAAACAAAACCTTTTGCTACTGCAACTAGGTCATATCTATTCAAAATTTTATGTTTCTCTTCCATATTAGGGATTTTTTGCTCGTTCTTTCAACTAACGAACAAACGGGCATATACATACGTTTTCTAAAAATTCTTCATAAATCCTACATATGCATACGACCATGGGATTTTGGGTTTTGTGGAAAACCCATCAATCATAAAACCTACAGCAAAAAGAAAAATCACACGAACTTAACTGTCGGCGCCGGACGGAATTTGGCCGGACGGTGGTCGGTCGGGCGGTGGCGGCGCTGGCACTCCAGCGAGATTTTCTTCCTGCTGCTACTGAACTCGTGAGGTGGTGAAGCTTGGTCGACCCAAAAATAAAAAAGAATTTTAGGGTTATTCCCTTTTATATCAAATTTATTTCCAAAACCTAATAAAACATGGGTTTCCTTTTTTGGGCTCGGGCCCGCAAATCCTAAATCGACCATAACTAAGCTAATAAAACATGGGTTTCCTTTTTAGTACCTCATCTCTCCACGCTCATGAGATGACACTCTACCATACTATCAGAGTCCTCGTCCGCAAATTTACTCGTACATGACATCATTGGGGTAAATCAAGGATTCTGAAACTACCTTTGTAGATTGAGTTCAAACACTGATCTCGTCGACTGAAAATCACCATCTAATGCATACTGCAGAACATGACTGTTCCTCACTAAGTAGGGGACTTAATGTAGATGGTGGATTTTCAACAAAAGGCAAAACCGTAAAATCATGAAGCATGTTTTTGACACGGCTTTCAGGCATGCAGCGATTCATGATTACGAAGCCATGATGAATATGTTTTCGAAAAGCCTCCACTAGCTGAGCGTTCGATCCCCGGCGGTTCTCCGTATATTGAGAGCATCAACGCCTTTAGGACGTCGGTGATACTCACTGTTCCCTGACTGCAGGAGAGAGACCCACCTCCACATAGAAGAATAGTTGAGCGGCGGACGCCTTCAGGACGTCGGTGACACTTCACCGTTCCCTAATTATGTGGAGAGATTGTGCATAGATTCAGGCGGTTCTCCGTAGATTGAGAGCATCAACGCCTTCAGATCGTAAACAACACCGTGACTCCCTGACTATGCACCATTCAGAATAGATGTGACGCTTTAACTGGCTAATATCTTCTCTAAAATAGATTACTTCTGTCGTGATATTCACTACTGAATTCCAAGAATAGTCTATTATTGCTCCTATTCCATGGTCGAATCCACGGCCTGATCCCATGGAATGGAAACAACAATTGCTCTTATTTCATGGTCGAATCCACGTCCTGATCCCATGAAATGACAATAACAATTGCTCTGATTCTATGATCGAATCCACGGCTTGATCTCATAGAGTATCAATGAAACAACTTTATTATCTCATTACTCTGATTTCATGATCGAATCCACAACTGGTCTCATAAATGGTAATAGATAAATCTTAATTACTCTGATTCTATGGTCGAATCCACGATCCCATAGGATGGTAATGCTCGTTTTATTATTCTGAATTCATAGTCGAATCCACATTTGATCCTATGAATTAATAATGAACATCTATTTATTTTTTATTACTCAGTTTCATGAGGTATTCTCCACTGAATTTCATAAATTAGTAATAAATACTCAACAACTGGGCATCTGGACCATCACTGAGTAAGCCCCACAAAAAAGGTGCAAGTGTACTCTACAATGATGCACGACTGAGCACCCGGATGCACGAACGAGCATCCAAAAACATGAAACAATGGGGAATCCTACACAAAACAGGAGAGAGAAAATAATAATAATAAAATAATGGAGAAGCGCCCCATGGGCCGGGCCCACCGGCCTGCCGGCCGTGCCCTAGCCATGGCCGGTCCCACGCTTCCTCCATTATTTTTCCTTATTTTCGTTATTTTCATGAATTCATGAAGACTTCTCCATCTTGGCAAAAATTCCTGATTTGTGCAAAATTACTCGTGAGTTCTCCATAACTTGGTGGATTCACCAAATAATATTATAAAATAAGGAGAGATGTGTGGGACCGGGCCACCCAGCCGGCGGGCCATGCCCAAGCCGGTCCTACCTCACAATCCTTAGCTTTTTATAATTATTATTCCCAAAACTCCTTGTTTCAACAAAAACTCATGGATTCTCCATATCTTCAAGGATTCTCCATATCTTCAAGGACTCTCCATAACTTCAAGGATTCATGAAAAATAATAATAAAATAGGGAAAGATGTGCGGGACCGGGAAACATGGCCGATCGGCCATGCCCTAGCCATGGTCGGTCCCACACCTTGCAATCCCTAATTTATCATAATTATTTTTTTCCTCAATTCATGAAACTCCTGGGTTTGAGCAAAATTCGTGATTTCTCCATATTTTCTCAAATATTGCTCGAATCACAAAAAACCAAAAGCCAACATGGTCACACGGTCGGCTAGCCTCTCACGAAAATTTTAAATATTAAAGATTTTTATTTTAAAATTTTTAAAATATTGATGAATTGAGCATAATGCTCATTCCACTAAAAAATCGAGAATTCTTAGCCAAAATGAAACTCTTCTGAAAATTCACGATGTTACTCAAATGTGCATCAGAAAATACTGAAACTCTCAGTATGGAGACACGGACATCATGGAAACACGTGCATGCCTCCACATCCAACCAGGTCGTTCCTAGGGCTTGCACGAAGCCGGTCCCACACGTTTTCGCAATTTTGACCTAATTTACTCAATTGCTCATACTGGGCCCGAAATCGCTCCAACCAACTGGAGAATCCTCCAAACGACCAACAACTGGTCATGTGACCACCTAGAGCCGGTCTCATGCCCTCTTGGTCGGTCCTCATATCTCATACCTAGGTTTTACATCTAACGCTGAACCCAGCAATATTTTCAGTAAATGGTGAATCCACCATTTTTTTATGATGTCTCACCAACTCTCTGAGAATCCTAGTGCGTGCTCACTCGAGCACTGGGAACCACATGGACACTCCTCATCCCATGTGGTTGGTCCCTCTTGATTCATGATCAATTTTCAACAATTCTCCAATTGATGGAGGATTGACCAAAAAATTAGGGTTTTCGAATAAACGCTCTGTGAAACCATCATTCTGAGCACTCTTCGAACACTAATAAAATTTATGTTGTTTCATTAATCAACATCAATATTTTAATTGATATTTTACTGGGTCACGTCACCAGTAAATAATTGGCTGAATCGAGCAACACTTGCTCGATTGCCCGAATATAATCAATATTCGACAATTCATCGATAATTTGTCGAATTGAGCAATACTTTCTCAGTTGCACGTCATATTATCAAAATCATTAATTTGGTGAATTGAGCAATACTTGCTCAGTTGCCCATCAAATTCTTAATATTCAGTATTTTGCAGAATTGAGCAATACTTGTTCAGTTGCTCATTAAATTCTCGTAATTCGCAGAATTGAGCAATACTTGCTCAAATCGTTCAACTAGTCAGTAATTCATCAATGAATCAACAATACTGACGTCCCTTCAAAGAACTACATGTTCGATCCATGAATCGTTGAGCATTCATCATTCATGCTCGATTCACCAAAACTTAGACTCATTGTCTAATCAGTCAACAATTGACTAATCAAAATACGTATACCATGTAGACTCCACGACTTGTGAGACATCAATCACGTCACAAATGGGTGGATATCACTTAGGGTTTTGGTCTGGCGGTCTATGGCACGTAGATTCATCCACAACGAGAAATGTGTGTAAGTCGTGTAAACGGTTAAATGAGTTAGTAAAGTAGTGGGTGCACGATCAGAAGTCTCCACACGCCATGGAATTGACTTTACCACGATCTCCCACTTTCCCACTCTTTCACTCAAGAAACCGTCACACTTACAGGGATCAAGGTGTTCACCACTCTAACAGTATAAATAAGTCTCTGAATTCACGATTGAGGACAACGAATTACAACATCAGTAATCATCCACATAGAATTTCTTGAGTAACTACTCTCAAGAATTCATCAATCACTCAGAACTTATTAGAACTCAACAGTTCACCAATACTGCAGAAACCTTCAACACACCCACAATCCTCGATCATCACTGATCCCACACAATTCTCAGCTTCCCTCCTACATATCAACCCATCTACCTCTTTGCGACCGAATTGACTCTGGAACGACCATTGTCTTGATTTAGGCTGGAGTCATACAGATTGATTTCCCGAATCTAATCACCCCCTTTGCAGCGGTGCATCTGTGTGAGGATTAACATTTTGCCTGGCTGAGGAGTCTCGACAGCACGCTCGTCTCTCCACTTCCCAAAAAACCGGCGAACCGTTTTCCCCCATCCACAATATCTAAACCTCATCTATCAGTTAGTTCCATCTCTGAACTTAATTATGTTCATCAGTCAAACCCTGATGCACCTTCTCAAGATGATGATACTGCCTTCTCTTATGAGAAAGTCAGGGTGTCTCTTTTTATCAAAAGAGTTTCCCTGTGCAGTACTGAACATTATCTGTAGAGACTGTGTTATAAGTTGGAAACGAAGAAATCAGGAACACAAATTATCTTGTGCTCTTTTTAAATTCTTTGAAAAACTTGTAAAAATATTTCCTTGGGTTTCTCTCAATACTGGAAGTTGTAAGAGTTTTTGGAAAGAAACTCTCTCTTGGTGTCGTGGCGTGCAAGACATCTTTTGTATTGCTCAAGAAAAATAATTGTTGAGTTGCTGCTCCATTTTTTTTGTATGTTTACTTGTTTAAACCAAACAGCCTTACTTGCACACGTATGGTTCACATACCTTGAACCCGGAATCTTGAAATGGACGAATCTCGTTCCAAAACGTGTTCAACTGGTTCTTATTTCACCGATTGACACATAAAAAGAGGGAGAATCACTTCGTTCTCTTCACCCTCTCTTTCTATTCTCTCCAGTTCGTGTACTGTTGATACATAAAAATATTACCCCTTAGCCGGGCTAGTGTGCCCTTAAAAGGGAGGCAAGCCCAACATGAGACATGGGGACTAAAGCCCAAGTCCACTAAGAAAGTATCCATTAGATGTAAAGGACAAGGGAGGAATTAATAAGAAAGAAGGAGGTTTTATTAGAGAAGGAATGACATTAGTAGTAATTAAAGAAGTTTAGGACACATGGCATGATGTCATAAAAGGAAGGGTATTTTGGACAGTCTATATAAAGAAGGACAAGGTACAATGGAAATACAACTCTCTCTCTTACTATTGTTGGTATAGTGAGGTCATTTGGTGTAGCTAGGACGGGTAGAACCTAAATCTGAAATCACCCCTCAACATTTGGTGACCACAACCGGAGGCTCGTGCCTAGATCACCATGATACACCCAGAAGGCGCTAGCTCAGGAGCGACAGAGAGTCCGAACATCCCTCCACTCAACCCAGAAGGCGAGAGAGTAGGGATGGTATTAGATCCAATCACACAGGCGACAAGACCAGATGCCACGCGCGAAAAGGACAAACAGCAGGAAATCGAGGAAGCGTCGCTCATCCAACCTTCCCTCAAAGAGATGCGGAAGAAGATAGGGGACCACATACGAAGAGAGCAAGAGTTTAGAAAGCTCATGAAAGCAGCCAGCGCCGAGAAGAATGCTAATGAAGCAACGGAGAACGCGGAGGAAAGGGAAAAAGAACCTGTAGCTATGACGCATGAGGCGATAGAAAATTACTTAGAGATGAACTATAGGGTCGTGAAGCAAGATAACTACAATTTCATGGCTAGCCCTTACTCTTCCGAAATCACAGAATATCAATACCCAGAAGATTACACTTCACCGAAATTCAAGGTCTACAATGGCCAAGGAAATGCAAGGGAACACCTTAGTCGATTTCTGTCCACTATGAATGATCATGAAACTGATGGAAAATTATGTCTGAGAGAGTTCCCAAAGTCGCTAACCGATACAACATTTACTTGGTATGACAACCTAAAGTCAGGAAGCATTAGCTCATGATCGACCATGTCCACGCTCTTCCTCAGAAAATTCTATTCAGCAAAGAGGAAAGTCACAAATATAGATTTGAGCAAGTGTAACCAACCCCCAGGCGAGGAGATAGGAAAATACATCGCCAGGTTCCGTCTTCTCTCCCTGGATTTCCATGAAGATTTCAAGGAGGAAGCGCTAGTGGAAATTTGCGTGCGAGGAATGACTCCATGCTTTAAGAAAATCCTAGTCAACTTATGTTTCCCCACAATCGTGGAGCTAGAAGAAGAATCTGCAAGAATTGCTGACTGCATCGAGGAACCGAACTCAGATTACATCTGGCGTAACTCAGTCAATACCGTATCAACTGTGCCTAGAAATACTCGCCCAAATAATGGTCGAGAGGGTTGGGGTACACAAGTGCTTCTATCGCCCTTACCCTGCAGCAAAGAACAAATCGTGGGTTTGTTGGAACAATGGATAGCTAACAAGGAAACTCAACTACCCCAAACAAATTGGACCCTAGCACCATCGACAAAAACGACGTTAGGAATTGGCACTTCCATCGAAGGATACAATACCCCACAATCGACTGACTCAACCTTCGGAGAATGTTTCAGAAAAAATTGGAAATAGGCGAGATCGAGATGAATAATCCCGAAGACGGCAAAACGATCCAGCACCAAGTCATGATGCTCTCCCATGACCCGAGCGGAGATGTCTGGAAACCGTGGGATGGCGATGAGGAATAGGCATGCGAAGTCGGAATGGAGAACTCTGTATTTGCAAACACAGATGGCGTGGCTAGCCAATTCGCCAAAACGCTGTTGGCACAACAGTTCTTCGACTCGCTTGGTTTCAGCGAAAATCAAATCAAAGAAGCGACCAAGGATATAGCAGCGGGAAGGCCCTATGGTCTCCTCCCCAAGGAAGCGATTGTATTCACCGATGAAGATATCTGTTACCTGGGGGAGCACCTTAGACATTTATACCTAATAGCATACATCAACAAGCAACCGCTAAAGAGAGCTTTCATCGATGGAGGCGCGTCTTTGAACCTAATCTCCTTGCATACACTAGACATTCTGGGCGTGCAGCGGTCCGCGATTAGAATGCGAGTCACAACGGTAAAAAGGTTCGGAGGTCATGCTCAGACAGCTATTGGAATTGTTAACCTGGTCATGAAGGTTGGTCTTATCCGAGCGCCCACGCCGTTTTATGTGCTAGAGGATGACACCACGTTCCACGTATTACTGGGGCGAGGATGGCTACTTAATCACAAGGTGGTCGTGTCAACGTACCACAATGTGTGAAGACCAACATATGAGGTAAGCAGTACCGGATTCCAGCCACAAGAAATCCTTTCGACCCATAGGAAGCATACATGGCGGACGCAATCTTCTATAACGAGCCGAAAGAAATAGATGAAGTGTCTGAGGTACAACTCATCCCGTTACCTAAGTGGGAGAGGAAGAAAAGACGGAGCTGGTCAAGTCTGTATTTAGACCATACAGGATGGTATTTCCGACAGGAAGAAAAAGGAAGCAAGAGGAGCATCCTAGTTTTCAGCGTTTCTCTAAGCCGGATGGAGGGCACGTATACCGCTTGTAGCAATTAATCGAGGGAGCATCCGTGAACGTGCAAGATTATGCTGATGTATCAATAAGCGAAGCGAAACTCCCTCTTAGAGCATAGAACAAATTCTGTCCGAGCTTCCTTATAACACAATTGATGATGAAGAGCTGCAAAACCAGCTGACAGAAATTACCGCCAAGGTCGCCGAAGAGCGAACGCCAGGAGATCTCACTATGGACGGAATGGAAAAGGTCAATATAGGAACGCAAGAAGACGAGCGCCTCATCATGATAAGTGAGAGTTTAGATAAAGAAGAGAGGGAAGCATTGATCACGATACTTAAAGATTACAAGGATGTCTTCGCCTACGATTACGACGAGATGCCGGGTCTGGACAGCAATCTTCTGGTTCACAATCTTGATGTATTGCCTGAATTCAAGCCCGTGAAACAAAGAAGCATGGAATTACCTAGAGCCACCGCTCTCGCAATAAAAGAAGAGGTGGAACGGCTGCTTAATGCCAAATTCATCAAACCGATCCAGCACCCTACTTGGCTATCTAACATTGTGCCCCTGGTAAAGAAGAATGGGAAAGTCAGACGTTGTGTGGACTATAGAGACCTGAACCGGGCATGCCCAAAGGACGACTTCCCTCTACCAAACATCAATATGACGCTAGACGCGACAAGAAGGAAGGGGCGATACTCCTTCATGGATGGCTTCAGTGGATACAACCAAATAAAGATGGACCCATCGGACGCAAAGAAGACTTCCTTCCAAACTCCATACGGCAACTTCTATTATGTGGTGATGACGTTCGGTCTGAAGAATGCTGGCGCCACATATCAACGCACCATGACCTCCATATTTCATGACTTTCTGCACCAAACGGTAGAAGTGTATGTTGATGACATTGTGGTTAAAACACAAGAAGCTGAGGATCACACCTCCCACCTGAAGACAGCTTTTGAGAGATGCAGGAAGTTCAAGCTCATAATAAATCCTCTCAAGTGTGCCTTTGGAGTAACATCAGGAAATTTCATGGGCTTCGTAGTGACTAATGAAGGAATCTGAGTGGATCCAAGCAAAGTTGAGGAGATCACGACAATAGCGCCACCAGCAAGCACAAAAGAGATACATGCTTTCATAGGACGGATATAGTACATACGACGCTTCGTGCCCGGTTTAGCACAACTAATGACTGTATTACTTCCCCTACTGAAGAAAGACGTACCCTTTGTGTGGGGGGGAATACAGCGCACTGCGTTCGAGAAACTAAAGCATTGCCTTGTCATCCCCAGAGTCCTCAGGCCCCCGATACGAGAAGTCCCCTTCTACCTCTACACGGCGTTTACCAGCTCGGCGATAGGCGCAGTCCTCCCACAAGACATGGGGGGAACGAGTTGTCACCTATCTATTATGTTAGCCGAGTTCTGCGAGATGCAGAGTTGAGATATCCGCGCGTAGAGTAGGCATGTCTAGTATTCATATACGCGACACAGAAGTTGCGTCCTTACCTCTTGACGCACGAAACCATTGTAGTGGCAGCGTCAAACCCCATAGCCTACTTGTCTTCGAAGCCTGTCCTAACAGGAAGAACTGCTCGGTGGTTGTTGCAATTTTCGGAATTCGAGCTCAAATATCAGCGCCCAAGTGCAGTAACAGGACATGCAATATCCGACCTGATAGCCATGTTTCCAGGAGAAGGAGATGATGAGGTACATGAATATATACCCGGAGAAGTAGCGGTTGCAGATGTTGACAAGCCCTGGACCGTGTTCTTTGATGGGTCATCATATGGTACTGTTGGAGGATCTGGAGTAGTATTCGAAAACCCACGAGCGAGTTGCTCTCATACTCGTTTAAACTGGACTTCTCGTGTAATAACAACGTTGTTGGGACTCCGAATGGCAAAGGAACTCAATTTGGGCAGCGTAGAAGTCAAAGGCGACTTGAGGCTCGTAACGAACCAAGTAAACGTCGACTTTCATGTCAAAGAACCACACTTAGCACCCTATCGGGCGGAGGCTCAAAGGTTGATGAACCAAACGGGGTCAACATTGGACCATACTGGCAGAGGTGGAAATAAGCACGCGGATGCCTTGGCAACCCTAGCAAGTAAGGTACAATTAAACGGTGAAGAAGAGGGCACAGTCACAATACGAAGAAAGAAGCTGCCCAACACTTGGAAAGAAGACCTGGCTTTCGAGGAATAAGACGACTGGAGGCGGGTATATATCGAAGATCTGAATCGGATGGATGAAGGTCAGATGATTTCCTCCCAAGCCTTAAAGCAATTTGTAATGATCCAAGGGGACTTATACTATAGGGCAGCTGGAGTATCCCTCGCGAGGTGTGTGAATAAAAGAGAAGCGGAGAGATTACTTCAAAAACTGCACACGAGACATGTGGGAAAACCGGCGTCGTTCATCTCTAAAGGAAACTTCAAAGGTTGGGTGTATATTGGCCGAGCATGTCATCTCAAGGGGCAGCACTCCAAGACAGATGTGCGGACTGTCAAGCTCCACCGCAACCCGCAGAAGTCTGCACTGCTGAGGAAGTGGACTGGAGACAACCCTACATAGATTTCATCCAACATGGGAAGTTACCTGGTGATAGGAAGGCAGCCCTGAAAGTCCAAAAGAAGGTGACACGTTTCTTCATGCACGAAGGCGTTCTTTATCGCATAAGTTATAACAATGTCGTATTGTGATGTTTGTCGGATCAATAAGCAGAAGAGGTAATGACCCGGTCCCACTACGTTGAGCATCGGGAAATGCGGAAGCTGTTCCTGCAGCTTTATGAAGGAGGGTTTCACTGGACAACCATGGAAAGTGATACCACGAAACATGTCCGAAAATGCTTAAGCTGCCAGACACATGGAAATCTGATCCAAGCACTTCACACTCTACTACATAGCATAGTGACACCGTGGTCATTTCATAGCTGGGGGTTCGACCTCATAAAATCGACCAACTTGACGTCCTCGAAGCGCCATAAATACATAATAACAGCCATGAAGTACGCGTCAAAATGGGTTGAACCAATACCCCTCAAAGACTATGCTGGAGCTACTGTAGCCGCGTTCATTAAGGAACACATCATTTTTAGGTTCGGTGCGCCTATGATAATCAGAGCAGATAATGCCAAGTCGTTTGTAAATAAGGATGTGATCAATCTACTTCGCCAATACAACACAAAACTTCATACATCAACTCCCTACTACCACAAAGGGAATGGGCCAGCGGAAGCAATGAACAAAACGCCCATCTGAATCTTAGCAGAACAGTGCACAATCATCATAGAGAATGGCACAAACAGTTGCCGCTGGCGCTCTGGGCATACAAGATCTAGAAGCGTAGTTCCACGGGAGCATCACCCTATTCACTAGTCTATGAAGAAGACACGATACTGCCTGCGGAGATAGCGATCCCATCTGCAAGAGTGGCAATGGCTAGCCATACCACACCAGACGAAATAAGTCGTTTCGCGCACTTAGACACAATAGAGGAAAGGAGAGCCCGGGCGAAAAGATTCGCGAAATCCTACAGAAAACCTAAGGCTAATTACTATAACCAAAGTGTGAAGGAGGGGACACGTAAGGTGGACGACTTGGTCTTAAAAATTTCCTCTCACGTACAAAGGAATGACAGCGCTGGGAAGTTTGCCGCAAATTGGGAGGGCCCGTTCAAGATAAGGAAAGTGGCATATGGTGGATACTATAAGCTTAGGCGTATGAACGGAACCAAGGTCAAAACGCCTATCAACAGAAAGTGGTTGAATAAATTTCACGCATGAGTCATACCATGTATCAACATCTAACCTAAGCAATAAAAGTAAGTTAACGAAGATGGTGTGTATCTACAAAAGGTCTCAGGAAAGCCAAAGGCGCCTGATTGACTGACAATCTACAAAAGGTCTCAGGAAAGCCAAAGGTGTCTGATTGACTGACAAATCTACAAAAGGTCTCAGGAAAGCCAAAGGCGCCTGATTGACTGACAAATCTACAAAAGGTCTCAGGAAAGCCAAAAACGCCTGATTGACTGATAAATCTACAAAAAGTCTCAGGAAAGACAAAGGCGCCTGATGACTGACAAATCTACAAAAGGTCTCAGGAAAGCCAAAGGCGCCTGATTGACTGACAAATCTACCAAAGGTCTCAGGAAAGCTTAAGGCGCCTGATTGAGTGACAAATCTACCAAAGGTCTCAGGAAATCCAAAGGCACCTGATCGACTGACAAAATAGAGGGGGGAGTAGACGTGTTTCACTAACGCCCGCCCCACCCAACACCCTTCAAAAAAAAGGGGGGAGTAGGCGCATTCCATCACCGCCCACTCCACCCAAAACCATTTCAATAAAAAAATGGGGGGGAGTAGGTGTGTTCCATCACCGCCCACACCGCCCAAAACCCTTTCAATAAAAAGAAGAGGGGGGAGTAGGCGCGTTCTACCATCTCCCACCCCACCCAACACCCTTTCAATAAAAAGAGAGGGGGGTAGGCGCGTTTCACTAACGCCCGCCCCACCCAACACGCTTCAAAAAAAAAAATAGTAGGCGCATTCCATCACCGCCCACCCCACCCAACACCCTTTCAGTAAAAAGAGTGGGGGAGTAGGTGTGTTTAGTCACCACCCACACCACCCAAAACCCTTTCAATAAAAAGAAGAGATGGAGTAGGCGCGTTTCACTAACGCCGCCCCACCCAACACCCTTCAAAAAAAGGGGGGAGGGAGTAGGCGCACCCAAAAAAATAAAAAAGAGAAAGAAGGAAAGTAAAGGGAAGAGAACAATACTCCAATTTAAGCAAAAACTTTATTCACACCGACGCAGAACAAATACACAAAAGAGCAACAAAAAAAACAGACATCAAAACAAAGACAACCTCCATAGAGGGACTCACAACCTAACCAGCCATTAATGCCCGACAACGAGCAATATCCGCATCCAAAGCTTCCACCATCAAACGCCCATCATTACATTGGGCAGTAGCCAAACGAAGATCCTGATCATCTTCATGAACTAAATGATGGATGTCTTGAATAACCTCACCCTCAGCTTCAGCTTCACGAGCAAGCGAGAGAGCATCCTCATGGTCATCGTACTTTTTACGCGCTTTATCTCGATGAATTAGCCTAAGCGTCCATAACAAACTAACTTCTTCCTTAAGAACCAACAAACGCGCCAACTCATCCTCAAGGTAAGGGTGAGGAACGAGCGTAGACGCAGCCACCAAGGTCAGAACATGCCCAAGAAGAGGCGAAGCTGTCTGATTGGAAATCTAAAGATGGCAATCATAAACGGCGCGATCTATGGTAGCCATCATCATCAAAGAATATGCGAACAACTGATTAGCCGCATCACGAGAAATAACAACCTCGTCCAGCGCGCGCTGGATCTCTAATGACACCCAACCTGATGATTCAGTTTGCTGAGTAGTTTGGTATGCCTCGTACCGTGAACTAAAGCTCGCACGCTTGGCATCCCTATCCACTTTCCTCTGCTTTCGAAGTTCCTCAATTTCATCCTTCACGAGCAGAAGTCGCTTTAGTTCACAGTGTTTGAACATCGTCGATACCAACATAGGAACAGGCGCCAGAGATAACACATATCCGTGAAGAGAATTAGCCATGAAGGCGATATGTCGACCAAGAGAAAGGGAAAAGGAAGTTAAAGACAGAAACCAGTGATCAGACTAAGAAGGATAATTGTATATATAGGGAAAGGGAGTAATTCACGATGCAACCACCATCTACATCTCATTTACACGGTGTGACACGCGTCAACTCACATTAAAAATGAAGCACGGGAGACGGTGCTTCCCAGGAAACTTTTGGGTACCTCCTAGAGGGAAGGAAAACTTGAAATGACTCCTGGGGACTCAGAGACCAAAGACCAGCAAGGCAATATCCATGAGACAAAAAGGGGTAGGAAAAGTAGCAACATGGAAGAGAAGCATAGCAACAAGCAATAAATAATACTAACATCAAAAGAAAATCCACAAAGGACAGAGTCCCAAAACAAGTACACAAGATAAAAAACCAGCAAGATAAGCCACCCCAAAACGACACGCAACATTAGCTGACTATCAGCTCGCGCCAAAGAGTAATGTCCATATCCACGGCTTCCGCCATCAGACGCCCCTCATCACATTGAATGGCGGCTTGAGACAATTTCCAATTAACCTCGCTTATCAACCTACGAATATCTCGCATGACTTTACCCTTACCCCTTGCATTACGAGCGAGCGCAAGAGTGCCTTCATGTTCGTCACACTCCCTACGTGCTTTGTCTAAGCGAGTCCTCCTAAGAGCCCACAACACCTCTTCCTCTTCTCTTAACGCTAGTAAACGCGCAAGTTCATCTCTGGGATAGAGCAAGTTTACGAGCGCTGAGACAACCACTAGGAACAGAGTGTACCCAGGAAGCCGCAGAGTCATTGGATTAGAGGCACACGAATGACAATCCGCGACGGCATGGTATATAGTTGTTGTCATTTGTGAGGACTCCATGAGAAGCGAATTATCAACGTACCGAGATGTGAAAACGTCATCTAAAGCGTGCTGAATGGCATATGTCATGTGTCCGGTGTTGATGGTGGTTTTTCGAATAGGACTAAAATTGCAAAACCTTGTATTTAATGCATTGACGCCCTGCAAGGGTATAAAGCCATTTAAGAAGATATGAGTGCAAAAAACCTCTTCACTCATTGAGCAATTCAATATGTATGGAATTCATTCAGAATGGTGCAACAATCCTGAATATTCTATGAATTTTCTTAGTAGCATTATCCATTTAATGCATTATGTGCCTTGTATTTTCCGACGCTATGTTCCGCAAGATAACCCTAAATGTTGGCATGATATGACGATTAATGTTCACTCTCAGAAGAGTATCATGAATCTCCCGAAGTGTCAGTATTGAAGTCTGCATGAAAGTACTCACACAGGCTGCATCGTTCTCTGACAAAGAGATCTCGTATTGACGCCCTTTTAATCAAAGATAGCGCGATCGAACACATGTTTATTCCCTAAATAGAATATGAACTGTTAATATCAGTCTCAAAAATAATCGCGGCCACACGATTTGGCCGCGCGATTTTACAAGCTTGGATTACTCCTAGCAGAACTAGGTAATCACCTTAATAACCACCGACGGGCCCACTAATGCCCTAGTCGATCGAGCCCTATGTAGCTCGTTCACAAGTGCTTCGAACACTGACCCAAACATGGGAATTCACGCTGCATAACATAACTTAAAAGAATTGAGAACGGCAAAAACTGTCTCAAAACGCATCACGTCCGTCCAAGTTAGCCGGCCTAGTTGGACGGCTTGGATCGCATCTATAGCAATTAAAGAGATGCCGATGTGTTCACCATCGGAACAAGATCTCCCTTGGTCGATCGACCTGTCCCAAACAGGACCAAAGCACATTAATATAACGTCCCCAAGGAGGGTGATCGCGCAGCCTTTAAAACCTTAAATTGAATAAGCAGCGTTACACAACTGCCGCTAATCAATCGTATCCGTCCAACTTCGCCAGCTTAATTGGACGGCTTAGATCGTGTTTCAAATGATCAAGGAGATAACAACGCGTTCAACGTCGAACCAACTCCACACGTGGTCGATCGACTTGCTCATAGCAAGACTAAAGCGCATCAAAACGCCATCCCAAAGAAGCGTGAACACGCTATTTCAACAAACCTAAAATTATTTTGCAGCAATACATTACTACCGCAAATCGATCTCGACCACTCATCTTCGCCAGCTGATTTGAGTGGCTTAGATTTAACCTTAAACGGCCTCGAAGACATCAACGTAATCACTGTCGGCCCACCTTCACGTATGACCGACCGACCTACTCGAATTGACGATCGAAGACTCGAAATCGCTCGCCCAAGGAGGGTTGGATGCGCGACCCCCTAAACCCTAAAGTCGCGTCAATGGAAGTTTGGAACTGCCGCAAACGATCACGACCATCCAACGTCGCCATCCTAGTTGGATGGTATAGATTTATTTTTTGAAAACAAGCAAAGCAACATTGTGAAGTCCGACCATCCTTCTTCCACATGAGGGATCGACCAAGTGATGACTTGACCATAAGGTCCTCAAACGATCACCCAAAGGTGGTCGATCATGCCTCCTTTAAGACGCCAATCCGCGACTTTTTCAATCAGGCTCTAAACAATAATGCTTCATACACATCGATTAGTTTGAGCAGCTTAATTGCGATGCTTCACATGTATCGAATACATACAATATTTTGTATTGGCCTCATAAATAACTTAGTTGTTTCACCTAATAGCACCATGTTATTCTCTACGGTGGGTCCCACGACCCACTTATTCGAGACATCAAACATGTCACAAACTGGGGGATGCTTACAGGGGTATTGGTCTGGCGGTTTGCAACGTGCGGCGTGCAATGCGTCCATTACGAGAACGTGTCAGGGAAGGTGAATGGTTATCAGTGATGAGAGTTGTGGGAGAACGTGTGGTCAGTTATCCCTCATAACGAGACACGACGCTCACTACCTTCCGTACAAAACCCACTTCTCCATTACTTCACTTCCTCCACTTCCTAAGAGATCAGGGTGCGCTTAATGACTTGTATAAATAGTTTTCAACCTATTCAACACGGAGAACACAAGTGTTATCAACACAAGTAGCCAGAAACCATTTTCTGATACAAAAGTCATAAACAGTCACACCTTCATTCAACACTCTGATCTCAAACACCTTCTTCGCTTCCCTCTCTAAGATCAACCCTTCTCCTTCACCTTGTGACCGAATTGAATCTGGAATGACCATTTCTTGGTTTAGGACAGAGTCTTACAGATTGATTTCTCGAACCTAAAAGCATTCCCGTGTAGTGCATTTGTTTAGGGTTTAGATTCGTTTCTCATTCAACACACCCCAAATTACCAAAAACAGCAAAATCAGTTTTTACCCATAAACAATTGGCGATCACTGTGGGAGGTTGATCTCTCGGTTGCAAAAAATTGATTTCAATCTTCATTTCAATCTTCCTAAATTGAGAACGGGTAGATCTTAGTTCTAAAACTTAGTCATTGACCTGATTTCATTCCAATCACCAATCTCAATTTCCGCTCCGTGATGTAACCCTACCAGTTGAATTCTCCGAAAATCACATGTGATCAGAATCCAATCACTATGAAAGACATAGCCAGGATGTTAGAAGATGTTCTCGCGAATCAAGCTAACATCGCCAAGCAGCAAGACGATGTGCTTCATATTCTAAGGAATGTAAACCAATTGTAGGAGGAATCGGCAAGCGTCCACCCAGGGAATGCCATCAACGATGCAGACATCAGACATGAGCAGAAAGGAAACAATCCACAAGATTCAACCAACAACAAGGAGCTGAAATAGTTTCACGGGGAAACGACTCTCCAAGAGAGTCATGGTACCGGCGAGATAAAAGATAAGAACCCAGCTTACGAAGCTTTGTTAAAAAAATATGTATCAAGAGACCCTCGCAGAAGTCCGGAGGGTTATTCAACAATTCGCAGCTTCGACTGCTCATACTCTTCCAGAAGCACCTGAAGAAGGAGAAATCAACCAAGGCCTTCAAGAAAACAAAGATTTCACTAATGAACGGTGCTTAGTTCCACCACCTCATAGTGCTACTGTTACCGATGCAGAGTCAAAGTTATGCGTCTACAAGATCGTCGAGCTGAACGGTCTGCGTTTGCGTCAACATACGCTCGCGTCTCTACTTCGCCCTTGAAACGAGCTTCGTACCAAAGTCCCCGAAAGTTCTCACGACGGCAGCCGTTAACGCAAGAGAAACCAGATCTGGAATACACGCACTTCCCATTTCCAACAAGGAAGATTCTGGAATTACTAGAAGTTTGGGTGCGAGACGGGGAAGTTCAATTACCTCAGGTTTGGCGTCCTCCAAATGATCAAGAGATGACGGACCCGAGGTACTGCCACTGCCACAGATTCATTCATCGCTCTACCAGTGAACGCAACGGCCTGAAGCATATTTTCCAAAGGAATATTAACTCAGGAGAGTTACCCCCTTTCTCCGAAGATTAACGTGCGCAGTTTCATCGAAGTGATCGAACCAACTAGGGGTTTCTCGAGGCGCGCCATAACAAGTTGGATTCGAAGCGATCACCCTTGGAGACTTAATGTTGATGGTGGTTTTTCGAATAGGGCTAAAATTGTAAAACCCTATATTTAATGCGCTGACGCCCTGAAAAGGTATAAAGCCATTTAAGAAGAGATGAGTGCAAACAACCTCTTCACTCATTAAGATCAACCCTTCTCCTTCACCTTGTGACCGAATTGAATCTGGAACGGCCATTTCTTGGTTTAGGCCAGAGTCTTACAGATTGATTTCTCGAACTTAAAAGCATTCCTATGCAGTGCATTTTTTTAGGGTTTAGATTCGTTTCTCATTCAACACACCCCAAATTACCAAAATCAGCAGAATCAGTTTTTACCCATAAACATCCGCACCTCTGGGCCGCCTGATGCACTTCATGACGTTCCGCGAACTGTGCACGCATGGAGTCCCTGTTCACGAAACGTCTCAACTTCGGCCTTTACTAACAACATGCGCTCCAATTCCGCCTCCTTGAACATTGAGACCAGTGCAGGGACAGACGCTAAGGTCAAAATGTACCCATGAAGGGAATGAGCCATATAAGAAGAGGCAAAAATGGAACACAATGTGCTTGAAACGGATGATCAGATAGAAAGAACGATACCTTTATATAGAGAAAGTGTCATCATAAATGGCAGTAACCGTCTCGCTGCTTGTGACGCGTGGTGATCGAGAATGCAGGATGATTTGACTATCGGGTCATTTAACAATTGACCCAATAATCAGGGACTAATGTTGATACATGAAAAATATTACCCCTTAGTCGGGCTAGTATTCCCCTAAAAGGGAGGCAAGCCCAACGTGAGACATGGGACTTAGGGACTAAATTCCAAGTCCACTAAGAAAGTATCCATTAGATGGAAAGGACAAGGGAGGAATTAATAGGAAAGAAGGAGGTTTTATTAGAGAAGGAATGACATTAGTAGTAATTAAAGAAGTTTAGGACACATGGCATGATGTCATAAAAGGAAGGGGCTTTTGGAAAGTCTATATAAGAAGGACAAGGTACAATGGAAAGACAACCCTCTATGTTACTATTCTTGGTATAGTGAGGTCATTTGGTGTAGACAGGACGGGTAGAACCTAAATATGAAATCACCCCTCAACATGTACGAAAGAGAAACCCAACAGTTCATGTACCAATTCCTCTTCTCTCTCTCGTTTCTTAACCAATTCTTATTTGGATCACATCATTGAATTCAGGAGAAGTGTGCATATTGGGTCAAGAACTTTTTTCGTGCTGATCATCATTTTGGAATTCCACCATTAATGTCAGTTCGTGTACCAAGTAAGTTTCTCAACTCTTCTTTGTGTATTAGTTCTCCACTATGAGTTCCTAGAAGAGGCTTAGTCGTAGTGAAAGTTCGGGTACTCAAAATCATGAAGATACGTTTCATGACCCAAGCCTGAGAATCAGGTTCGTTGACACTAAGGCTCGTGATTACTATGTGGAATATAGTACAAAGAAACCTATTATTGAAAGGATTTATAAAACCTATGAAATTAGAGTAGATGGTCTTCCTAGGTTCTTTGAGAATCATGAATGGGGAATTATTCACCGTCCCATGGGAACAGCATATATTGAGTTGACAACCCAATTTTATGCAAACCTGTATGAGCCTGATATTGTCAATTGCACCTTCAAAACCATTGTTGAAGGAAGAATTCTTCTTGTAAGTCGACAAGTCATTGATGAACTTGTCTCGTGATGGTGATTTTCTATTACCAACCCCTGAGCATTTGACAGCTTCTCCAAATGTGCTCTCAAACTTCTTTCTTGCAAAGGATGTCTCTTGGTGTGAAGGTAAGATTGATGTTCATGATACTGCATTGTTCCTCAAAGTTGCTGGAAATCTAATGGTGGCCAACTTGATGCCCAACATAATTGACAGACAATGATGGACCAGACCTCTCGTAGAAATGGTTTATTACGTTGTTGAAGGGAGGAAGATTGACTTATGTGGCCTTATTATTCGTCAGGTTATAAGTGTCAGACAGATTTTGAAGAAGACTCTTGGATTTCCTTGTCTCATCTCAAGGATTTGTAGTCAATTTTGTATTGTTGTTGTTGGAACCAATCTTGACCATGAAAAGCATTAGAAAAATGTCCAAAACTCCTGCAGCATCCAACTCTGAACTCATCCGTCTCCATCAAAAAGTTGAGGTTTTGAAAGAGCAGGTGGATTATGCCGAGACAGCTCATCCTGAACTGAGTGAGAATTTTTATGAAATTGCTAGGGATTATTATGAGATGAATGATTAATCTATGTACTTGCAATACTTATTCTTGATTTGTCTGTTGAACTTCTTATGTTGATCTTATTAAAACTTTTATGGTTGTAATAACTTTAATGGTATTTTAGCTTTTAATGATTTTATCCTTCCATTAAATTGCTAAATGTGATAAATCCATAAGAAGTACAGATGAAGATGTCAAAAGTTAAGTCTATCATGTGTCCTTATGCAAATATTGATAAAAGATAAAATGAACTTTTGACAACAAAAGTTAAGCCTATTATGTCAGTATGCAAATATTGATGGAAGATAGGATGAACTTTTGTCTACAAATATTAAGTCTATTACATGTCTTTATGAAAATATTGATGCAAAATAGAATGAATTTTTGAATATTCCGCAGTATTGGTCTTTCCCTGATCCACATCTTTGTGTAAATAATGTGCGGCTCTGTAAGTTCTCTTATGTGAGCATTTTCGATTAAATTAATCATGGATTCTCTTGTGGTTAATTTAATTGAGTATTTTGGATACAAATTCATGTTTCATGTGATTTGTTAATGTCCAAAGAAATCCTTCTTTTCTTGTGAAAGTAAGGTCGCTCTTGTTGTTCTTTCGGGAATGACATTTTATAGGGGAGAGTTTGTTAGAGCACTACTCGGTCGAACTCGCAAGCGTTGCTATCTCAAAATCGTTTTTCAAGTTTAGTTGCCAAAACTATAAGTCTTGATTTCTAGTCAACTTATAGCTAAGTCTCGGACTAGGATAGTAAGTGTAGTTGAGCTCTAGACTCCTCGGCGTTCATCATATGAAGCCGAAGAACTACTCAAGGAACTTGTGGAACTCCATCGACAAAAAGGTATGTAGAGACTTGAACTTATCTATCACTCAAAAGTCTATCTACTTTATCTCCTATTTTGAGACAAAAGTCGTATTGCTATATAGACTTCGATTGTACACATTTGTTATTTCCAGTCGAGTTTATCTCGGTTATCGATTTCTCGAAATATGTGTTGGTAAGCTTTCGCTTTGGCCAAGTTCATCTTTACTTGTGACGAAAGTCATGTTGATTATTTCAATAACTTGAAAATCGCTTTGATGAAAAATAGTTTGTGAATAACAACTATATAACATCCTCTAAGAAAGTTTCAATGATTGAGATGAGAGTTTAGAACGTGTAACCGTCTTTGGATATAAACATAGTGTGTTTTCACATTTGTGTAAAAGTCCATAACCGGGAACCCAATGTATGCATACCCGTACGCCTACTGGCGGTTGTTGGAGATCCGGGTGAGTATGCGTGCTGGCGGAAAGTTCACGTCCGTGAATTTCTGTTGGAGTTTGAAAGTGAAAAACAAACTCAATCCGGTTACTTAAGTAGGCGTACCCGTTCGTATACTTAGGTAGGTTACTTTCTAAAATAGGTTTGTTCATGAACTAAAACATTTATATATTGAGGAATGCAATCTTTGCAAACCCTGGCTATCATGTTCATGAATTGGTTCGATTGAATCAAAACCGATTTTTCTTTGATTTTTCCTTGTATACTTCTATAAGATCTAAGCAATTGAATAACTCTCTAACTAGTTCATTTGAGTCATTTGAACTAGTTATGGTGAAGATGAATAAGGTTGATATGAAAGTGCTCATATGGCTAACCATTGGTTAATTATTGTTGAACCAACTAAGTGTACACGTTTAGTTAGGTTATTCAAACCTAAATGAAGTTAAATTTCATTTGCGTATAACAAGCTAAGTTCGATCTAACGGTTGAAAGATATTAGCTTGAATCTAATCACGTTTTCATCTAACAGTGAATATTGAATGCTTTGTTACCAATGTAACTTAGATTGCAAACCCTGATTTGAAATCTATATAAAGGAGAACTCTAGCAACTGTGAAACCTAAAACCCACACCTCCTTTGTGATACTAGTTGTATAAGCTAGATTCGATTCTCCTTTAACCTTAGGTTTTTCAAGAAACCATGTAGGTTAACGACTTGAAGACTTCATTGGGATTGTGAAGCCAAACCCAACTATTTTCTCTGTAGTTGCGTGATCTGATCTTGTTGTTTCTATCGTGATTGAGTGCAATCGTAAGATTGGCTTGAGATTTATATCTCTGATAGACAAGATAGAAAAGTACTCACAAACATCTTCGTCTCATCGTTTGTGATTCCACAATATCTTATTTCGCTACCATACGATTAAGATTATTGTGAGGTGATTGATATTTCTATGTTGTTCTTCGGGAATATAAGTATGGTATATCAATTGGTTCATGTTCACCTTGATTTATTAAAAGACGGAACAAAACACGTAGGTATTTCTGTGGGAGACAGATTTATCTATTCCTATAGACTTTTTAGTGTGAGACGAATTTGTTTATCAAGTCTTCGACTTTGGGTCGTAGCAACTCTTAGTTGTGGGTGAGATCATCTAAGGGAATCAAGTGCGTAGTATCCTGATGGGATCAGATACGCAAGGAACGGAACTGTACCTTGAATCAATGTGAGATTGATTAGGGTTCAACTACAGTCCATACCGAAGTTAGTTTGTAGTAGGCTAGTGTTTGTAGCGGCTTAATACAGTGTGGTGTTCAATCTGGACTAGGTCCCAAGGTTTTTCTGCATTTGCGGTTTCCTCGTTAACAAAACTTCTGGTTTCGTGTTATTTCTTTTCCGCATTATGTTTTGTTATATAATTGAAATATCACAGGTTGTGCGTTGAATCGATCAATTGGTAAATTCAAACTTTGGTTGTTGATTGAAATTGATTGATCCTTGAACATTGGTATCTGGTACCGTTCAAGTTATCTCTCTTATATTCAATCGCGTTCGCAAATTATTATTTGTTTGATTGCGGATTGAATTGAGAGATTGAGATATAACTCTTTGATATACTTTTTATAAGATTGAGTCTAATTGTCTACTTGAATCTCTTGTAAGTATACTGGAGTTAGTCCATACAGATTGCTAAGCGAAATATTGGGTGAGGTTGTTAGACTCCCGCTTTTTCAATTGGTATCAGAGCAGGCAAACACGTTTAAGACCTCATAAGTCTGTGTTTGTAGCGATCTGACTCTATGGACAGAAATTCTATCTCCATAAACGTACCACCAGTCTTCGATGGCTCAAACTACTTCTGGTGGAAAATCGTTATGCGTGCTTTCTTCAAGCTCGTGATTTTCAAACATGGGTACGTGTTGTTAATGGCTATGATCCTCCGGTTAATACAGAAGGGATGTATTTATACCTAAGGATATTGGTAGATATAGTCCAGAGGAAATCCTTGCTGCAAAGCAAAATTATGACGGCTTAAATGCTATCGTACATGCCATTACCCCATATCTTCAGCATCATGTGACTTCTTGCACAAAGTATAAAGAAGCCTGGTTATCTTAGAAACCGTATTTGAAGGGAATACCTGTGAAAAAGAAGTTAGGCTTCAAAACCTAAATTCTGACTGGGAAAACCTTCGTGTGGCAGATGAAGATTCATTTGATGAGTTTAATCACGAAGTGTCTGAATTGTTAATGCATCTTTTTCATTGGGTAAGATTATTCCTGAAAGGGACATTGTGATGAAGATTCTCGGATCTCTGCCATCTAGATAGGATTCTAAGAAGCATGCCATCGTTGAAGGAAATAATCTCGCAACTCTTTCCAGAAATACTCTGGTTGGGAAATTAAAGATCTTTAATCATGAGCATACATCCAAATCCCAAAAAGATGTTGCTTTCAAAGCACAAAAGAACACTAAATTACTTGACAAAAGTAAAAGTGTTTGCATCTCTGAAGCTGATCTTTCTGAGACTGATTCATCAGATGTAGATCTTGACAAGTCAATCTCGTTGATTACAAGACAGTTTAGATAAACCCCATAATCGTGTTCCTCCTAAAAAGAAGTAAATGGTTCTCCAGAGATAAACTCAGGTCATCAGATAAACCCCATAATTGTGTTCCTCCTAAAAACATGGATAATGATGAAACTGATGACGAGGATATGCCTCAGTGCTTTAAGTGTAAAGGGTTTAGCCATTTTGCAAATGAGTGTCAAATCGTAAAAAATACACTGGGTACAAAGATCTAGCTGCAACTCTTGGTGAAATGTCTAACAACTATGATTCTAATGAAGACGAAAAGTCAAATGTTGCACTTCTTTATGAAAATACTGATATTGATAATTGTAGCAATACATACATCTGATCGCTGTCGTATGCGTCAAAAATAATATTACTTTCTCACAACTTAAAATATATAATATAGCAAGGGTAAGAAAGGATCGTTCCCACAGAGAGGACTAGGTTGTCAATATGTTTTGGTATCTTAAGCAAACAATGGGGGGATGTTTTGTTTTTATGAAACTAAAAATAAATAAAAGCAAATAATAAAGGTAGACGAATCAAATCGAGGATGAGAAAATATTGGTTACGGATTTCATCTTCATTCACAAACATGTTTTCTACACAATAACTAGAATTTATATTTTAATCTAAACTTTTATCAAAGGCCCTAAGATACCTTGATTGCAAGAGTATCCCGCTAATTTCCTCTTATCATCAACAAACACATTAAAAGATGCGAATATGAATTCTACCTAAGAGAACAACCTAACGTGTAAAAGCACTAATCAAGTTTAATTCCCTAGATGCATTAAGTTTTATGAAATCAGGCCAATCAAAGCAATCGAACGTGTAAAAGCACTAATCCGATTTAACAAAGGTTATGACTCACATGTGACTACTAGGATGTATCACTACAAGCAATAATCGCAATTATGCTACGTGTATTCAAGGTGTATCACGTTTACGTATAATAAACCCTAAACTAGCAATAGACATGATTACGAGTTCTACCAATTTGCAACTTGACGAAACTAACAATCAATCATACATGCGATATTTCTAATGAATCATAATCGATAATTGTGAGACAAAACTAATTTATTGAATGAAAACCAATATTTGAAAATCCAACTTATTTCTTAACCAATAATAAAATCTAGATACTCATGGCATAAGCGTTCATCGCAAGAAGAAAAATAATAGTTTCCATCTTTCTAAACCCTAGGCTAAAAGTCATCAAAAAAAAATAGAACCGGAGAGCTTATATATCCTCCCCTGTTGTGTGAGTAAGTTTCCAAAATCTCGACCAAGGCCTGATCACATTCTAGCCCATTAGCAGCCAAAGCCCGTTCAATACAGGTCCAAGCCAATCTCTGCCAGCTCGGGATGACTCACTGAGTCAACTCAGCCATAACTCTGACGAGTTCTCCCTGTATCAGCCCGATTCCAGGCCAAATTCAGGCCTTTTCCGCAGTCATTCAGTCATGCAGACCCCCTAAATCATCTATTCAGCACTTAAACACTCCTGCAGTTCAATCAACCCATTCAGCTTCACATTTGGCACTTCCATTTCGACTGCGGATTCTCAAATTTAAGCTTCTGCCAAACCAACTGTAGCAGCATCAAAACTCCAAGCTTCAGTTCAATTCTCCAGTAGCCATTGCATTTACCACCTGCAGCTCCAATCTGCAACCTCATTTCTGTAGCTGCACCAACACCAGTACGAACACTTCCAAGCCCATCACTTGCAAAGCACCTGCAATATCAGTACCTGTAATTACTAGCAGCATCACCTGCGTTATTCATTCTCCCACCAAAACTTCACAACTTCTTCTCTCAGCTGAAACAACAACAACAGCAAGCCATCTCCTTACTCCCTGTAACTTCGAGCTCTCTCCAACCTCAATGCCCAACTCCATTGCAGACTCAAATCATTCACTGCACAGCTCACAGTTCATCCGCAAATTCATTACAGCAATTCAATATCATTGTTCCCATAAAGTCACCTGCAATCTCAGCTTCAGTCCCAGGACAACCACCAACACCTCCTTGTACAGTTCCAAAAGCATCTTTCCAGGCCAACCAACACTATCCCCTCGCTGCCAAACTCAAATCCCTGCACTTCCTAGCATACATCTAAGCATTCACTCATTCAATCAATAGCTGCAACTTCCAATTCATCTCCTTTCTAACACCAATACTAGCAGCAACTTCTTCTCTGAGTCCTCATTATCCTCAATCTCTTGCACCCTGCAATTCCACACAAACCATTCTGCATATTCCCTGCAACTCAGCTCAAGCTCTCTTGGCAGCAACCACTAGCACCATCTCTGTTCCATACAGTGTCAGCAACCATTCTCATCCAATCTTAGTATCAACAGCTTCACCTGAATTACTTCAAATCCCAGAGAAAACCCAATTCTGTCACTGCAATCACCATCTGCAATTCTGCTTCACTGTCACAGCCAACAATTCTCAATTCTCAAGAACAGCTGTTGAATCTCACACTCAGCCTAATCAAACCCTTGATTTCTTCTTTATCTCAATAAACTCCATCGGCTACAGTTCACTCCTCTCTTCTCCGTGACTTCTAATTCTCATCATGACCCTAATTTCACCATTATCTTTCCACCACAGAAATCTCGTTCAATTCACGACCACTACAGATTCGAATCAAACCCATCTTCATCTCAGGTTCCAATCTTCAACACATATCTTCTCAATTTCCTTCCCATAACAGACCCATGCTCAAACGATTTCAACCACCAGAAAGAGCTTCTCGATCTGCAATACTCGAACCCAACCTGAAATCAACCTAAACTCCATCTTCAGGCAGCAAAATCGAACCTAAAACCCCATGAATCTTTTCTGATTTCTCTGAATTTCACGGATTCGATCTCATCTTGAATCGAATAGCTATAAACCTTGTCTGAACCAATTTGCACAAACCCATCTCTCGAATCCACTGATTTCTTCTCACGGTTAACCCCTCTCGACCTCTCTCTTACAGCTCTCGTCTGAATCTCCTCACACTCGCCGCTCGGACCCATGGCTCAACGACGACATGGCTTGAAGTTTCCAGGGCCGCTGCTTGAAAAGATAAAGAAATGAAGGTCAGGTGCCTTCTCATCCGGACCTAGTCTTAGGGTTATAGAATTGGGTATCTACTTAGGCACCCTAGAACTTGGGTATGGGCTGCCTGAATAATCTCCATTCAGCTGTGCCTGTCAGTCTTAGAAAACTGACAATTTGGCTCTGCATGATTCTTCTCTTTAATGCCTTGGAGAATTGTGTGCCTGCTAACTTCGAGTCCATGAACATTCAATGTTGCAAAACAATGAAGTAAGTTCTTATTTTTCTTCTTTTTCCTCATATGACTCCAAAACGCCTATAAAACTCAAAAGCAATCATAAGATACATAATTTACAAGAAAACTCGCAAAGAAAGCATAAACAATAGATATAAATCTAGGTGTTTTAGACACCTATCAAATTCCCCCACACTTAGACTTTGCTAGTCCTCGAACAAATCAAACAAAATAAATTGTAAAAACATACATACAACTCCGTCTCGCTGAGGATACGGTTACTCTTAGCATGAATAGCAGGCCTTTGAACCCCTAGGTGTCCCTAGTGGACGAGTTATAGTCTCGTGAAGGTTTACAAGAGGTATACCTACAAAACCTATATTTCTAACTCCAGACACCTGTGAAAATTTAAGAATAACACTAAATATTTTTATTAATTGGCATACTATTAATGATTACAAGAGGAAGTACTTTCAAATCCAATTCATTCATAAATTAGTAATAAAGCTTCATTCGGAAAGTTGAACACAACCACAATACTCAGAATCTAATCAACCACAATCACATGAAAAGATTAAGAAGATGGATATAGAAAGTAGATGGTGGCGAACTGTTGACTAAGGTGAACGGTGTTTCCCATATCTGTCTGAAGGTCACTGTCAAAACAAACCTAAAAATCCTATTGGATTGAGCTACTGGTCTTATTCTAATATCAACACAGCTGGCATATACAAGGGAACCAGCGGTCGAAAAACTTAATTCTAGATCAATTCACTGGCATATACAAGGAAACCAGTAATCGATTTTATTCAACACAATAATAATATCTTTTTTCTTCTTTTTCTTTTCTTTTCTTTTTCATTTTTTTTTCATTGACATCATGATTGGATCTTGTGGATCCAAGCGCATGTTTCTTGTCAGCAGATTACATGATAGTTCCCTTGGATCCTGCACTCCACGCTTGCTTAGGCGACGGAGACAGGGAGAACACACACATATTGCTTTATCCAAGTGTCATATTTATTCCTTTTGGTCAATTGGTCGATCTTTTTTTTTGTAGTAACTCAATCACCCTATTTCATCCTAGCAGTGATAACAATTCGATGTTCGTGCCCCACCAATTCACTTAGAGAAAATAGATAAATATGGAAAAATAAAAATAGAACGTGATATGGTGACGACTCCGAGATATGGTGACAACTAACATGTTATTTATTTTTGTTCGTTTTCATATGAATTGACTCTACTAATGGGTTCCTCAACTCCTACAAACACGATGTTTCCATTAGTGTAAGGCACAAGTTTCTAGACTTTCTCTTCTTATTTCTTTTTAGTTTTTCTTAACAAGGCTAAAAACTCTATATGCAAAAGACTCCCCCACACTTAAACTTCACATTGTCCTCAATGTGAAAAACCGAAAATTCTGAATTCTGACGTACCAGCAAATAAAACACGAAAACTGTACAAATTGATAAGGAATTTGGCAAAACACTATTTCACAAAAGTTGTTCGCCTACATCTTTTCTACACAGTGTCAAAAGGGCACAGTGTTTCGATAAACGTTCTGACAGTTATGGTCTCTGGACTGAACTATGTGCAGTCTGAAATTTTCTGACGAAAAGGTATTCGTCATAATTTTCTTCTAAAATAGATTATGGACTCGAGGAAGTTAAACATGGGGATGAAAATATGATACGAAAAACGAAAGATAGAAATACAAACTCAGTGGGTTTCCTCCCATTTAGCGCTTAGTTTAACGTCTTTAGCCCGACTTGCAAGACGAATTCCCCATACACCAATAATCTGAAAAGTTGGGGATCCACCCATAACACCTGTTTTCAAAACACTAGCTTCGCGCACATATTAGCACAACAAAATAGAAATGAAGCTATTAACCGATAAAATTTTCCCCCACACTTATTCTTGTCCACACTTGGAAGTGTATAAAGAATGTAGAAGTCGGGTACTTCCATGGTTTCTTGTTCCAAAAACTGCATAGTATGAGAATCAAGTATCTCTAATGGCGGAAATCGAGAAACAAAGTCATTCAACATTATTCTCGAAGCACATACATTCAAACCAATAAGAGGTAAAGGAGAAGAAACAATAGGCAAAGGGTTAGACAAACCTTGCATAATCTCTTGTATCACGGAATCCTCTTCATCCTTGAAAAATTCAAGTGAATTATTCACCTCTTGTATACCGTGGTCCTCTATCAAACTTTGCAACCAGTTTTCATCCGTTTCTGCCTTAACCAAAGTCTCGACATAAACATCATCATTACAATTCTTTGCAAACTCAATTGGGTCTTCCACAATATTGGTCATATCGGTTTCATTCTCAACACATTCCTCTTTGTTGTAAGGCACATACTCTTTTGCGGATGCAATTCTGTCCATAAGGAATTTCTTTAGAACACTCATTGCATCATCCTCAAGCTCGACCTATTGAATAGGTTCTTGATCATTATAAAGATCAAGGCTTGAGTAAGCTACACTGTTTTCATCAAATATCTCCAAAGGTTGGTCCTTTTCAACACACTCATCTTTCTTTTCAGACTCACCATAATAAGAATCTTCGTCGGTTTCCCATCCTTTATCACGATGACGTTGAAGCTCCATATGAATGGTCCTACTAATTTCATCGACAAGCTCTTCCGAGTTTCCATCATCTTCCAACTTGTATAATTTTTGTGCAAGTTTTATAACGTTCACACGCTTACCACCATTGGCTACAATAGGTTCTCTTTCCCATGACTCTTCCCTTTGAATGGGTGAATGATCATAACTACGATCTAAAGTCGGGTAAGAAAAAGTGTTGTAGAAATTGGTTTGTGCAACGTTCCCTTTATCACTGTCAAGTTGGTCTAGTCCATTTATAACACTCATACATCTCGGATAAACAAAATAAGAAGTAGAATTGTCACACCTAGGTGCTTGACTTACATACCTACTACAAGGATGTTGCTGGTATGTATGAAAACCACTATACGCTCTTGGATGTTGATCATAGCCAATAAATTGGTTCCGATCGTATTCCATAGATGGTGAGCATTCGTCATAGTGTTGAGGAGGTTGAAAACCGTATCCATTGTTCCAATATGCTCCTTCCATAATAGGTACCTGAAACAAGAATTCTCAAACCAAGGTTAAAAACCAGAAAAATAAGAAAAACAAAAATAATAAACAAACTAAAAACAAAAATAAGAAACCAAAAACAAGTGACAACCGCTGCCTCCCCGGCAGCGGCGCCAAAATTTGATCGCTGTCGTATGCGTCAAAAATAATATTACTTTCTCACAACTTAAAATATATAATATAGCAAGGGTAAGAAAGGATCGTTCCCACAGAGAGGACTAGGTTGTCAATGTGTTTTGGTATCTTAAGCAAACAATGGGGGGATGTTTTGTTTTTATGAAACTAAAAATAAATAAAAGCAAACAATAAAGGTAGACGAATCAAATCGAGGATGAGAAAATATTGGTTACGGATTTCATCTTCATTCACAAACATGTTTTCTACACAATAACTAGAATTGATATTTTAATCTCAACTTTTATCAAAGGACCTAGGATACCTTGATCGCAAGAGTATCCCGCTAATTTCCTCTTATCATCAACAAACACATTAAAAGATGCGAATATGAATTCTACCTAAGAGAACAACCTAACGTGTAAAAGCACTGATCAAGTTTAATTCCCTAGATGCATTAAGTTTTATGAAATCAGGCCAATCAAAGCAATCGAACGTGTAAAAGCACTAATCCGATTTAACAAAGGTTATGACTCACATGTGACTACTAGGATGTATCACTACAAGCAATAATCACAATTATGCTACGTGTATTCAAGGTGTATCATGTTTACGTATAATAAACCCTAAACTAACAATAGATATGATTACGAGTTCTACCAATTTGCAACTTGACGAAACTAACAATCAATCATACATGCGATATTTCTAATGAATCGTAATCGATAATTGTGAGACAAAACTAATTTATTGAATGAAAACCATATTTGGAAATCCAACTTATTCCTTAACCAATAATAAAATCTAGATACTCATGGCATAAGAGTTCATCACAAAAAGAAAAATAATAGTTTCCATCTTTCTAAACCCTAGGCTAAAAGTCATCAAAAAAAGATAGAACCGGAGAGCTTATATATCCTCCCTTGTTGTGTGAGTAAGTTTCCAAAATCTCGACCAAGGCCTGATCACATTCTAGCCCATTAGCAGCCAAAGCCCGTTCAATACAGGTCCAAGCCAATCTCTGCCAGCTCGGGATGACTCACTGAGTCAACTCAGCCATAACTCTGACGAGTTCTCCCTGTATCAGCCCGATTCCAGGCCAAGTTCAGGCCTTTTCCGCAGTCATTCAGTCATGCAGACCCCCTAAATCATCTATTCAGCACTTAAACACTCCTGCAGTTCAATCAACCCATTCAGCTTCACATTTGGCACTTCCATTTCGACTGCGGATTCTCAAATTTAAGCTTCTGCCAAACCAACTGTAGCAGCATCAAAACTCCAAGCTTCAGTTCAATTCTCCAGTAGCCATTGCATTTACCACCTGCAGCTCCAATCTGCAACCTCATTTCTGTAGCTGCACCAACACCAGTACGAACACTTCCAAGCCCATCACTTGCAAAGCACCTGCAATATCAGTACCTGTAATTACTAGCAGCATCACCTGCGTTATTCATTCTCCCACCAAAACTTCACAACTTCTTCTCTCAGCTGAAACAACAACAACAGCAAGCCATCTCCTTACTCCCTGTAACTTCGAGCTCTCTCCAACCTCAATGCCCAACTCCATTGCAGACTCAAATCATTCACTGCACAGCTCACAGTTCATCCGCAAATTCATTACAGCAATTCAATATCATTGTTCCCATAAAGTCACCTGCAATCTCAGCTTCAGTCCCAGGACAACCACCAACACCTCCTTGTACAGTTCCAAAAGCATCTTTCCAGGCCAACCAACACTATCCCCTCGCTGCCAAACTCAAATCCCTGCACTTCCTAGCATACATCTAAGCATTCACTCATTCAATCAATAGCTGCAACTTCCAATTCATCTCCTTTCTAACACCAATACTAGCAGCAACTTCTTCTCTGAGTCCTCATTATCCTCAATCTCTTGCACCCTGCAATTCCACACAAACCATTCTGCATATTCCCTGCAACTCAGCTCAAGCTCTCTTGGCAGCAACCACTAGCACCATCTCTGTTCCATACAGTGTCAGCAACCATTCTCATCCAATCTTAGTATCAACAGCTTCACCTGAATTACTTCAAATCCCAGAGAAAACCCAATTCTGTCACTGCAATCACCATCTGCAATTCTGCTTCACTGTCACAGCCAACAATTCTCAATTCTCAAGAACAGCTGTTGAATCTCACACTCAGCCTAATCAAACCCTTGATTTCTTCTTTATCTCAATAAACTCCATCGGCTACAGTTCACTCCTCTCTTCTCCGTGACTTCTAATTCTCATCATGACCCTAATTTCACCATTATCTTTCCACCACAGAAATCTCGTTCAATTCACGACCACTACAGATTCGAATCAAACCCATCTTCATCTCAGGTTCCAATCTTCAACACATATCTTCTCAATTTCCTTCCCATAACAGACCCATGCTCAAACGATTTCAACCACCAGAAAGAGCTTCTCGATCTGCAATACTCGAACCCAACCTGAAATCAACCTAAACTCCATCTTCAGGCAGCAAAATCGAACCTAAAACCCCATGAATCTTTTCTGATTTCTCTGAATTTCACGGATTCGATCTCATCTTGAATCGAATAGCTATAAACCTTTTCTGAACCAATTTGCACAAACCCATCTCTCTTAATCCACTGATTTCTTCTCACGGTTAACCCCTCTCGACCTCCACTTCTCTTACAGCTCTCGTCTGAATCTCCTCACACTCGCCGCTCGGACCCATGGCTCAACGACGACATGGCTTGAAGTTTCCTAGGCCGCTGCTTGAAAAGATAAAGAAATGAAGGTCAGGTGCCTTCTCATTCGGACCTAGTCTTAGGGTTATAGAATTGGGTATCTACTTAGGCATCCTAGAGCTTGGGTATGGGCTGCCTGAATAATCTCCATTCAGCTGTGCCTGTCAGTCTTAGAAAACTGACAATTTGGTCCTGCATGATTCTTCTCTTTAATGCCTTAGAGAATTGTGTGCCTGCTAACTTCGAGTCCACGAACATCCAACGTTGCAAAACAATGAAGTAAGTTCTTCTTTTTCTTCTTTTTCCTCATATGACTCCAAAACGCCTCTAAAACTCAAAAGCAATCATAAGATACATAATTTACAAGAAAACTCGCAAAGAAAGCATAAACAATAGATATAAATCTAGGTGTTTTAGACACCTATGATTCTAATGAAGACGAAAAGTCAAGTGTTGCACTTCTTTATGAAAATATTGATATTGATAATTGTAGCAATACATACATCAATCTTGATATTCTTGATGAAATGTCTAACAACTATGATTCTAATGAAGACGAAAAGTCAAGTGTTGCACTTCTTTATGAAAATATTGATATTGATAATTGTAGCAATACATACATCAATCTTGATATTCTTTTAGAAGAAATCTCAACTGATCTGGAAGAAAAAAATTAATCTACTTGTTTCTACTGGAAACTCTTTTTCTGATTTTTCAGGTTCCACTATGTGTCTAGCCGCGTACACATCTCGGACGTATGAATTATCTACCAGGTTGACATGTCCTTATTGTTGTCTCAGAGGTCATGAGTTATCAAAATGTTTCAAGTACAAACATAAGATAAGATATGCCAACAAACTTCAAAGAAGAGCGAATCAATTAGCAAACAAGCTAAAACTTGTTCAAAAAACATCAGAGGTATGTAATCGCATCTCTTCTTCAAAGAAGTTAGTTTCCAAAGAAAAGACTAGATCATTAGAAAGAAATTTATGGTATAAACACTATGAGAAACAAGTCTCAATGAATTCCGTTCGAAAAGGATATGGAGGACAGATTATTGTTCACCCCAGCACAACTTAAATTATGTTAGTTAGTGCATCTTGTCTCATGTGCCTGATCAAAAGAGACAAGATTTTGCACACCTCAGGCTTTAAAAAAATAAAAGTCGTCTAGATTGTTTTGATTTTATTTTTTTTGCATTGTGAGCATTGTGAAGTATGGAATTCATGTCTCCTTTCATATCTAATGATATTGGAAAGGACTTCCCTGTTTAATCAATAAAAGAGGGTTAAAATAGACAATTCTCCCTTTTATAGGGTAAGAGTTGTGTCTACGTGAATCCTTTAAGTGTATAAAGGTTCTGTAACCCTACATTCCTTTTTCCTTCCCTAAGAAACTCTTTTTATCACAAGTGTGCTTATAGAGCTTGTTCTCAGAAATCCCTCTCACAAACCCACATTGTTATGGAGACTCCAAGCATCATAACTTCTGATGGAATAGATGTTAATATGATTGTTAATCCATCAATCATTAAGGAAAAAGACATTCCTCCTGTTCAGTCGAACTTGAAAAGAAAAAGGAGGAATGTGAGAAAACCAAGAGTTGTCCCTTCAAATCTTCAGAAATTTTCTGGTGTTCTTAAAGAATTGAAGTAATTAAGAAAGGAAGTGCAGCAAATAAAGGCTTTTGTGCTTAAGACTCTTGAGATTCAGATGGCCCTGGTTCGACATCAGTTAAAAAGGTTTGTTGATATCAACTTCTTTCTTCATGAACCTTATGTCCCAATGGTTGTTGACGACAAGGAGTTCGGGGACGATAAAGAATTTTTTAAAGGTATTATTGTCTAGGAAAATATGAGAATTTATTCTTGTGTTTAAGAAGAATAATTAGAAATTGGAATAGCCATTACTGTGAGTACATATAGCTATTTCCAACGTTTTTCATTTTGCGATGTTTTTAGATTTATTTATTTAAATTCTTAAGGTTATTTGGAAGATGATTTTGCAGTATTAATCTTTATGGTTTTATATATTGCAACTTGTTATGGGATATGTATGTTTGCCTCCGTGAACTATGATTGTCTCATACGTGGTAAAAAGTTAAGTCTTTCATATGTCGATATGCAAGTATTGATAAAAGATTGAATGAACTTTTGACAAACAAAAGATAGCATGTTATGTCATTATGCAAATATTGATAGAAGATAGGATGAGCTTTTGTTTACAAAGATTAAGTCTATTACATGTCATTGTGCAAACAGTGAGGAAGAATAGAATGAATCTTTGTTTATTCCGCAGTATTGATCTTCCCTGATCCATATTTTTATGAAAATAATATGCGGCTCCGTAAGTTTTCTTATGTGAGCATTTCCGATTAAATTAATCATGGGTTCTCTTGTGGTTAATTTAATTGACTTTTTTGGATACAAATTCATATTCTTATGTGATTTGTTAATGTCCAAAGAAATCCTTCTTTTCTTGTGAAAATAAGGTCGCTCTTATTGTTCTTTCGGGAATGACATTTTATGGGGGAGAGATCTTAATTGAACTTGTGTTTAATTTCCAAATCTTTGTGGGGAGTGCGGTTGTGGAATATTATAGGGGTTATCTTGTATCCTTATAAACTCCTCGATGAATGCATTTAGTTTAGGCTATATGATTGCATTTAAAAAAGTTGATATGTGCTTTTATTTTGGTCATGAAGTATCTCTATGGAAATTTCATTAGGATCCCACTAATTTTCGTACATTTGCCAATTTTATTGACAAAAAGGGGGAGAATTAATGTGTAGTTCACACTACAAATACATATGGTTTTCGGATCATTATGTAAAGGGGAGTGGTTTTCATGTGAGATGAAGTATTGACTAAGGGGGAGTGATACATATTACCATAGTTTTGTTGTCGAAGTTGTGATACAATTGAACTTTGATGTTGTGTAATAATACTATGACACTGTATAACAATGATTGAGAGCTATTGATTTCTCATTGTTATGGCTACGGATCTTCAACAACGATGATGCTGAACTGAACATCTTTAGAATCATTGGAGTACTTGGAAGTGACGAAGATTTCGAGTAATGTTGAAGAACCAAGGAGATCAAGCATTTGGATGAGAAGCTACAAAGTTTATTTATTTTGTATTCCATATATATTGATAGTTTTGTCACTAAAATTGACAAAGGGGGAGATTGTTAGAGCACTGCTCGGTCGAACTCGCAAGCGTTGCTATCTCAAGCTTGTTTGTCAAGTTTAGTTTCCAAAACTATAAGTATTGATTTCTAGTCTACTTATAACTAAGTCTCGGACTAGGATAGTAAGTATAGTTAAGATCTAGACTCCACGGCGTTCATCATATGAAGACGAAGAACTACTCAAGGAACTTGTGGAACTTCATCGACAAAAAGGTATGTGGAGACTTGAACTTATCCATCACTCAAAAGTCTATCTACTCTATCTCCTATTTTGAGACGAAAGTCGTATTGCTATATAGACTTCAATTATACACATTTTCTATTTCGACTCTTGTTTATCTCGCTTATCTATTTCTCGAAATATGTGTTGGTAAGCTTTCGCTTTGGCCAAGTTCATCTTTACTCGTGACAAAAGTCATGTTGATTATTTCAATAACTTGAAAATGGCTTTGATGAAAAATAGTTTGTGAATAATAACTATATAACATCCTCTAAGAAAGTTTTAATGATTGAAAGGAGAGTTTAAAACATGTAACCATCTTTGGATATAAACATAGTGTGTTCTCACATTTGTATAAAAGTCCAAAACCGGGAACCCAAAGTATGCGTACCCGTACGCGTACTGTAGGTTGTCGGAAATCAGGTGAGTATGCGTACCCATATGCATACTGGCGGAAAGTTCACGTCCGTGAACTTCTGTTGGAGTTTGAAAGTGAAAAACAAACTCAATCCGGTTACTTAAGTACGCGTACCCGTTCGCATACTTAGGTAGGTTACTTTCTAAAATCGGTTTGTTCATGAACTAAAACATTTATATATTAAGGAATGAAATCTTTGCAAACTGTGGCTATCTTGTTCATGAATCGATTCGAGTGAATCAAAACCGATTTTGCTTCGATTGTGTCTTGTATACTTCTATAAGATCTAAGCAATTGAACAACTCTCTAACTAGTTCATTTGAGTCATTTGAACTAGTTATGGTGAAGATGAATAAGGTTGATATGAAAGTGCTCATATAGCTAACCATTGGTTAATTAATGTTGAACCAACTAAGTGTACACGTTTAGGTACGGTTACTCAAACCTAAATGAAGTTAAATTTCATTTGTGTATAACAAGCTAAGTTCGATCTAACGGATGAAAGATATTAGCTTGAATCTAATCATGTTTTCATCTAACGGTGAATATTGAATGCTTTATTACCAAGGTAACTTAGATTGCAAACCCTGATTTGAAATCTATATAAAGGATAACTCTAGCAACTGGGAAACCTAAACCCCACATCTCTTGTGTGATACTAATTGTATAAGCTAGGGTCGATTCTCCTTTAACCTTAGGTTTTTCACGAAACCATGTAGGTTAACGACTTGAAGACTTCATTGGGATTGTGAATCCAGACCCAACTATTTTCTCTGTAGTTGCGTGATCTGATCTTGTTTTTTTTTATCGTGATTAGTGATTGATATATCTAGGTTGTTATTCGGGAATATAAGTCCGGTATATCAATTCGTTTCTGTTCACCTTGATTTATCAAAATACGGAACAAAAACTCTTGGGTATTTCTATGGAAGACAGATTTATTCAATCTATAGACTTTTCTCTGTGAGACAGATTTGTTTATCAAATCTTCGACTTTGGGTCGTAGCAACTCTTGGTTGTGGGAGAGATCAACTAAGGGAATCAAGTGCGTAGTATCCTGCTGGGATCAGAGACGTAAGGAATGCAACTGTACCTTGAATCAGTGTGAGATTGATTAGGGTTCAACTACAGTCCATACCGAAGTTAGTTTATAGTAGACTAGTGTCTGTAGCGTCTTAATACAGTGTGGTGTTTAATCTGGACTAGGTCCGAGGTTTTTTCTGCATTTGCGGTTTCCTCGTTAACAAAACTTTCGGTATCTGTGTTATTTCTTTTCGCATTATATTTTGTTATATAATTGAAATATCACAAGTTGTGCCTTGAATTAATCAATTGGTAAATCCAACCTTTGGTTGTTGATTGAAATTGATTGATCCTTGAACATTAACCTTTGGTATCGTTCAAGTTATCTCTCTTATATTCAATCCGGCTCGCAAATTATTATTTGTTTGAGTAAGGATTGAATTGAGAGATTGAGATATAACTCTTTGATATACTTTTTATAAGACTGAGTCTAATTGTCTAGTTGATTCTATTGTAAGTATATTGGAGTTAGTCCATACAGATTGCTAAGCGAAATATTGGGTGAGGTTGTTAAACCCCCGCTTTTTCAGAGTTCTTAATTGAACTTGTGCTTAATTGCTAAATCTTTGTGAGGAGTGTGGCTGTGGAATATTGTAGGAGTTTTCTTTTATCTTTATAAACTCCTTGATGAATACACTAGTTTCGGCTATGTGAAATCATCGAAACAAAGTTGATATGTTCTCTTTTGGTCATGAAGTATCTCTATGGAAATTTCATTAGGATCCCACTAGTTTTCGTACCTTTGCCAATTTATATTGACAAAAAGGGGGAGAATTAATGTGTAGTTCACGCTACAAATACATATGGTTTACGGATCATTATGTAAGGGGGAGTGGTTTTCATGTGAGATGAAGTATTGACTAAGGGGGAGTGATACATATCACCGTAGTATTGTTGTCAAAGGTGTGATACAATTGGACTTTGATGATGTGTAATAATACTATGAAATTGTATACCAATCATTAAGAGCTACTGTTTTTTTCATTGTTATAGCTATGGATCTTCAACAACTATGATGTTGAGTTGAACACGTTCAGAATCACTGGAGTACTTGGAAGTGACGAAGATTTCAAGTAATGTTGAAGAACCAAGGAAATCAAGCATTCGATGAGAATCTACAAAGTTTATTTATTTTGTAGTCCATATGTATTGACAGTTTTGTCACTAAAATTGGCAAAGGGGGAGATTGTTAAAGCACTGCTTGGTCGAACTCGCAATCGTTGCTATCTCAAGCTTGTTTGTCAAGTTTAGTTTCAAAAACTATAAGTCTTGATTTCTAGTCTACTTATAGCTAAGTATGGGATTAGGATAGAAAGTATAGTTGAGCATTAGACTTCACGACGTTCATCGATTGAAGACGAAGAACTACTAAGAGGATCTTGTGGAACTTCATCAACAAAAGGTATGTGGAGACTTGAACTCATCTATCACTCAAAAGTTTATCTACTCTATCTCCTATTTGAGACAAAAGTCGTATAGCTATAAATACTTCAATTATGCACATTTGATATTTCGAGCTGAGTTTAAATCACTTACATATTTCTCTAAATATGTATTGGTAAAATTTCACTCTAACCAAGTTCATCTTATATTCTTGACGAAAGTCAAAAGATGAGCATGTGAAAATCACCTGGTAACATCTTACATGATTTGTGTGATCATTTGATGTAGACTCGAAATGTTTCGTATTGATCATTCGATCACTTGAAAATTGCTTTGAAGCTAATAGTTTGTGTGAGACAGTTATTGTCGTCTTCCAAGAATGTTTCAATGATTTAAATAAGAGTTTAAAACACTTAACCATGATTGGATTATAAGCACAGTATGCGTACTTGCATATGTGTAATCCAAGTCCGGGAGCCATAGTATGTATACCCGTATGCGTACTAGTTGGTTAAGGAAAGTCTGGAAACTATAGTACGCATACCGGTATGCGTACTGGCGTAAGTTTAAGTTCCGGAATTTTCTGCTGAGTTTGGTTTATATTTAGTGGTATGCGTACCCGTTCGCATACTGGCGAATCCAAACTTAGTCTGACTACTTAGGTATGGGTACCCGTATGCATACTTGAGTAAGTTAAGTTATAAAATCGGTTTTTTCATGAATTAATACATTTATATAATAAGGAATGCAATCTTTTGCAAACCGTGGCTATAATGTTTATGACTTGATTCGAGTGGATCAAAATCGATTTTGCTTCAATTGTGTCTTGTATACTTCTATGAGAATATAAAAAATTGAACAACTCTAGAACTAGTTTCATTTGAGTCATTTTAACTAGTTATGGTTAAGATGAATGAGGTTGATATTAAAGTGTTCATATGGCTAACTTCGGTTAACTATTGTTGAGCCAACAAAGGTATACAAGTTTAGGTATGGTTATTCATATCTAAATGAAATCACTTTTGAATTGTGTGTAACAAGCTAAGTTCGATCTAACGGTTGAAAGATATTAGCCTGAGTCTAATCAGGTTTTCATCTAACGATGAATATTGAATGCATTGTTACCAAGGTAACATTGATTGCAAACCCTGATTTGAAGATTATATAAAGGATAACTCTAGCAAGAGGGAAACCTAATCCACACACCTCCTGTGTGATACTAGTTGCGACTAGAGTGGATTCTCCTTTAACCTTAGGTTTTTCTAAAACCCAGTAGGTTAACGACTTGAAGACTTCATTGGGATTGTGAAGCCAGACCCAACTATTTTCTCTGTAGTTGCATGTTCTGATCTTGCTGTTTTCTATCGTGATTGAGTACTATATCCTCTAAGATTTGATCGAGATTTAATCTTCGATAGGCAAGATAAAAAGTAGTCACAAACATCTTCCTTTCATCGTTTGTGATTCCACAATATCTTGTTTCACTACCATATGATTAAGATTATTGTGAGCTGATTGATATTACTAGGATGTTCTTAGGGAATATAAGTCTGGTATATCAATTGGTTCCTGTTCACCTTGATTTATCAAAACACGGAACAAAAATCATAGGTATATCTGTGGGAGACATATTTATCTATTCAATATACCTTTCTGTGTGAGACTGATTGGTTTATCAAGTCTCCGACTTTGAGTCGTAGAAACTCTTAGTTAGGGGTGAGATCAACTAAGGGAATCAAGTGCGCGGAATCCGGCGTGGTTCTAGAGGCGTAAGGAACGCGAATGTACCTTGATCAGTGTGAGATTCGTTAGGGCTCAACTACATTCCAGTCTGAAGTTAACTTGGAGTAGGCTAGTGTCTGTAGCGGCTTAATACAGTGTGGTGTTTAAATCTGGACTAGGTCCCGGGGTTTTTCTGCATTTGCGGTTTCCTCATTAACAAAATTTCCGGTGTCTGTGTTATTTCTTTTCCGCATTATATTTTCCATATAATTGAAATATGACATTGATAGACGCATTTATGTGTCTAATTTGTCCCAATTGTATATATTGTTAGTGCTCGATTTTGTACTTATTTGGTTATTTTATGTCTTTGTAGGTGTTTTTGGAGAAATAAGCTTTTGCGGCGAAATTGGCTCAAAATGTGGCATTTGAACCTCCGTAGATAACGTACCAGAAGCACCCCAGAAGTATGCCAGAGACACCCCAGAAATACCCCGGAGGAACCCCGAAAAAGTGTTGAAAATATCCCAGAAAAATTACTAAAGGCACCCAAGGGACAAGTGTTATGCGGACCCTAGCACCCTGGATAAGGGGTAACCTAATTACTAGGGGGAGGTCACCTTCACCTTTTGAATTTTGAAATTGGCGGGAAAAGAGAAACATCTCTGAAAGATTTGTTGTGCGTGATTTGGAGGAGTTTGAGGTCGACTAAACCTCTGATTTTCATAGGATAGACTCCTTATGGGTCTAGGAATCTAATATGGATGTTGGAAACGATTAACTTGGGCTCAATCGACGGGTTTTTACCTCAACAACAAAATATGGAAAGTCACGTGTGTGACTTGTTTTAGGAAATTCTAGAGAGACTAAAGAGATATAAACCTTCCCAAAGATTCATATATATCTAAGGAAGAGTTTAGAATCAAAAGGAAAGCTCAAAAACGCGTAGAAACTCTAAAACACGAAATTGTCGCAACTTTGCCGTGAAGAGAAAGGAAGAGATTTTGGAAGATTCTGGAGAGATTTAATCGGTCTTTTTGATATAAATAGAATGGTTGGGTCATATAGAAGGGGGTCGAGAGTTTGGGAACCTGAGGAGGGCCAGAGAAGAAGAAATCAGAGTTCGATCAAACTCTGTTTCTGCTGCTGCTGCTGCTGAAGAACACGAAGAACGGACGTCTGAAGACAGTCGTTCTTCAACAGTGTTTACGGCAAAGTTATGGGGGTCGCAGCTGCAGTCTCAACAACACTTCATATATATCGTTCTTCTTGTAACAGTGAACAACGCCTTTGCAACAGTTATTTCTGTTGCGATTTTTCTGTTCAATTGTTTTACTCCCTTTTAATCAACTTTTGAGCTTTATACATGTATTTTGAGATCATGATTAATATGAGGAGCTAAACCCCAACACTGGGATGACGGAGGAAACCCTATTTCACGCATGTGGTAATTTTAATAATTCTTTATGACTTTTTGCACTTATTTTAATTGATTCATGATTTTCACTAATTAGTTGTGATTTCGTTTGATGGTGTATGCTTAGACTTAAGAGCTTTTGATACACCATGCTTGTGATTTACATCTAAAGTTTTAAAAATTTATTTTTGGCAAAGAATAAGAGTCCATATTTTTAATATTTGAGCTATAATTGATTGGAGTTATTAATTGAGTCACATGAATGAAATTTGGTGGAATCCTGAATCTCAGTACCTCTCGATACTGTGACATCTTTCCTTGTACATATTATATTAAGTCTAAAATCGAATCTCAACAAGTCCGAGAAACGAACACTTTACTTACCACTACAAAACTACATCAGACATGTTGTGCGTAAGTTCAATCAATTGTAAATCCAACATTTGGTAAAAAAATTGGTCGTAGGTTTTTCAACCATGTACGTGATTAGTTACGGGATAGGTAATTAAATTGCGATAACTCCAATATTTGGTGATTACAGTTTCATTGCAGGAATAAAAACTGTAAACCATCTTTCGATGGATTTTTTCTTTCTTTCTCTTTATAAAAAAATAGAGAAGAAAGGGAATCAATTATTATCTTTTTTAAATATTGATCACCAACACCCGTAGATATGGACCATGTCTGTTTTAAATTAATTCAGTTGCACCCAAGAATTTAAACTTGGTGCAGCGAAGATATGAAATCATCGCAGGAAAAAAAATATTCTAATGAGAACATATTTAGAACTCATAGACATGGGTTTTGTTATCGTCAATAAGACTGAACATAATATGCCAAATAAGGCTAACTAAACTGATTCAATGATCAATTATGTAGTTATCATCTAAGAAAATGTTGAAAATAATTACATAAATACCTTAAAAAAACTGGCATAAAAATGGGTTAGCGATGAAACCAACAATATCATTGATCGTCTATGTTTTCTTATGCATCAATGTTAGTCCAGCCAAGTAGAGTACATAGAAAAAATCAAACCAAAAGTTAGCATAAGATTTTAAATTATACCGTGCAAGCATATTTAGAAATTTATAAAACAATTACTGAAAAGACGAGGGTATCCAAATATAACTCAATCTAAAACTTTTCCACATATAAATCCTTTCTCCGAAAGTGATTGTCTATGGACTGAGTCGAGACAATACAACTAACGAAGTATGTTTACTTGATAATAGGTTCGGACTTAACCAAACACAATAGGATTGCTATGAAGTAAATAGGAATTAACGTTTGTGTAATTTACTTTAAATTATAATAACAACAATTATAATTGCGGAAAATAAAAGGAAATGACACGGCAAGATTTTGTTAACGAGGAAACCGCAAATGCAGAAAACCCCTGGGACCTAGTCCAGAATTGTATACTCTCATAATTAAGCTGCTATACAAAATCTAAACCAACTTCGTATAGTTGAGACCAAGCAACTAAACCTATAGTTCACCTAGTTCCCTCAGTATCCTTGCGCCTCCAACTTGCAATAAGTCACGCACTTGGAACAATTCTTTTAGCTCGTATTCCAAACAGTAAAAGAACAACAAATCTGTTCGGTAACAACTCTTTTCAAACAACGTGATATGAGTTTGACAAAAGGCTCTTCTGTTTATCCCAATAAACTCCTTTGTCGGGTCCTTAGATCTATCTTTTCAACAACTACCAAATTAATTGTTAAGAATATGCAATCAATATTTTGAATCACAAAGAATTCTATTGATGCTGATCTACTCAATTAATCAATCCAATCTATCACAAAGATAAACTGATTATAGTTGGATCCCTTTCCAGACGAAACAAGTTTTGTGCATACCAAAGATTATAAACCCAAATATCTTCTTTGTCTTCAAATCTTCTTTGATCTTCAATAAAGACCTGCACACAATCAACTTGAATCTCTTGTGACCAATCACACACAGAACGGAGTCTGTTAACGATGGATTATCACAAAACGTCATTAGATCTACAAACAGTTCTAAAGATCCCCGTCGACACTTCGACCTAGTTTGAGTGAATCTTATATCAGAAGAGAAGATTCTCAAGCATAAACAAACTAGGTGCAATCAAAGTTCAACAACCGTTAGTCAATCAAATAAATCGAAAACTAATAATAAACTGCAATTATCTAGTTTCCCGCCAACGATACTCGTAGAGCTTCCCAATCCCAAAGAAGTCTTTAAAACGAGCGGTCGTAAGATATTTCGCCTAATTAGGGTACTTTCTTCTCCGAATAGACGGTTTCACCAGTAATAACCCAACTAGGTATTTTTGTTGGCTCTGAGGATTAGTTTGCTTGAAATGCAAACTTCAGCATTCATAGACAAGGAAGTTTGGACACCAAGGAATTTCCAAAACCGAATATTCTAAAAGATATGCAATAAGGGAAAAACGGTTTTCATAATTCCCGGAAATGCTTTGTCCAAATATTGACCGAAATCTCAGTAGAAAATATCCAACTAGTAAATACACATTACTAATTTTTATTTTCTAAAGATATGCATATAAAATTAAAAACCTTAATTAAAAGATTCTCAATTTATTTATATCCGAGATTCTCCTTTAGATATTAAGGAATATCTTTGAATAATAAAATATAAGAGTTACTGCACATGTTCAAAGTATGTCGACATCTTTACTTTGTAAATCCTTTTTCATATTTACAATCTTGGAACCGATTTTCCACACTTCCAAACAAGTTTAGAATTGGTTCATCTGACTTCCAAGAACTATGTGATTGATTATCCTATCAAATCACCATTAATGGGTTTCACGGTTCTACCTATAAAGTTTCTATTCTACCTCCAAGTGGGTACTAGGATCGGTTACACTAGTTACCATAAAATGGCTAACTAAGTACTAGGATCGGTTACCACTTTTTATGGTAAAACTTGTGATCGGTTGACCAAGTTATAGGATCGGTTACACCAACTTACTAAAACTTGTTAAACCTCTTACAAGGATCGATTACACTCTCTCTTGTGATCGGTCACACCTCTTACTAGGATCGGTTACCCAATGGCTAGTATTTAGTCACACCAATTTTAAGATATCGATCGTACCATCTCAGGTGATTACTTAAGAACGGTTTCAGTAATAAAAGTCATACCAACACAAAAGTCATTCCTTGTGAATAGTTTTACCAAGATACATATACAGGTTATGAGCGGTTATACTAAACACACATATTGGTAATTCAAAAGATTTGCAATGAATACAATACCAATAAGCCTAGCGATTTCCCTTTCGATTCACAAAACAAGTTTATGAATTTACTTCCTTTAAACAAATGTAAAACATTGTTTCCTAGGACGAAATCTTCACCCATACCCATACATAATCACAATATCATTCATACGATTATGTCGATGTCTTATATACGAAGTTCAAAAGATAGACGTTATACTTCGTATTGTAATTCTTTAATACCATGTCTAACTAGACTATAATATTCACAGCTTCGCAATTATGTTTTCAATATGCACGACTTGAAAGATACGTTAGGAATGAAACAGTTCAAGTCAAATATTACTAACCTCAAGAGGAAGGATGATGTCGTCGATGTGGCTCTTTACTTCTTTACATTCTTCAAGTCTTCACGTAATACTTGTAAGTCTCATATCCTAGTAACTTTCTAGCTAACCTATACGAAGTTGACTCTAGCATATAACCAAGCGACTCTTTAAATGAGTTTGGTTGACTAAAATATGACAATCAAACTTGACATACCAACGCTTGGTAGGTTCAACCGATCTATGCTCTAACAATCTCCCCCTTTTTCAATTTTAGTGACAAAACTCTTACATCATATGGATAAACAAATTACAAGAATTCATTACACATACGCTTGATTCCAAGTTTCAACAACACAATAACCTGTATACATTCAATCCTTTAAATGTCGTTGCTGACATTATAATAACAAAGCTAATAATCCCCCTAAAGGTAAGATAGGTAGATTTTCAATCCGCACGTCTTTGTTATTCCCTTTATAGTTAAGATAACCACAAGTATCAATATGATATGCTACTGCCCCTTAGTCTATGACTTACTCTTTCGTTAGATATGACGTTTAAGCACCATTGTCCTTTCCCTTAGTGATACCAAATCAATATCAAATCACTTGTTTACTCCATATATTTCTCCCCCTTTCTGTCACAAAATGACAAAGGTACGAGCAAATAAAGGACAAACCAAAAGGATCTTACAAATCTTACAAAGAGACTTGCAACCTGTAAGAGTTAAGCACGAGGGTTCCACACACCATTTTAGATAACCAGTATCAATACCGAAACTACAAATAATTTTGTTTTGATATGTTATCTAGGAAACAATTGCCCGAAGCAATTTCCCCTAATAGTTTAGCAACTCAAAAAATTGACTAAGAACCTTAGTTCTTTTGCTAAACCGATTGTACAAATACAATCGCTTGTTCGATAAGACCAAAATAAAGATCAAAATTAACTCTATTTTTCTTATCAGGCTCTAGTTATTCTCATCAATAACTTAGACCTTTCACTTATAAACAAGACAACTACTAGGTTAGGTAACTAGCATTTCTTGTTAAGGCATTCGATTAGACTTGAATAACCGAAACCTTCACTTTGATAAGTCTAACTAAGATCAGAATTAACTTAGTTTCTCTTATCTGGAATCCAATTGGACTAGCCAATTGATCCCGACAACTCTTTTGTTAAGCCATAAACAATCCATACAAACCAAATAAATTAACTTGTATAATTATTTATCTCAACCGGAAGCAATTGAAACAACATAGACATTAAAGCACCGTAATTGCACCGAAATTTTGTAAGCCTAAACAATTGATACCAAACAATAATGAAAGATAACAATAGTTTCTCTTAACCGGAAACAATTGAATCACACACACATCCATACAGAAATAATGGAATAAACATCAATTGTACCGAAATTTTGTTAAGCAAAAGCAAAATATATGCAATAAAATCAGGCTTTTCTTAAACAGGAAAACGATTAACTAACAAATTCGTTACCTCAAGTTCCGCATCCTCTTCACCGTATTCTTCGCATCTTCCTGGGGCGGAATATCACTGTGTTGTCATCCTCTTGCAAGACAAAATAACAACAACAAACACCAACCTTTACAAGAGAAAGGTTGAAAATCGGTTTTAACTAATGCATATCAAAAGTTGAAACCCCAAAACACATATGCTTTTATGATAAACCAAAAGATTCAACATATTGTGACTTTTTCACATGTTATTTCAATCAGAACCCCTCATGATCCTTTGATAAAGCTTACCAACATGGGCTAGAACTCAATCCCGCTAAATCAAAAAGTCACCCAAACCATAAGGGTTCACACAATATGAGATCGAATATTAAGGTCATGAAAACCAAAAACATCCCATAAACATACATAGCAATAAGATAAAGCATTCAAGCACATGCTATGTAAACGAAAAACTATCACAAGAAAAATTATAAACTAATAATTTTATTCATAAATAAGATAGTTTTATTCATAATAGACCTTATACAATTATTGAAAGAAATAAAAAACTGATGTTTATTTTCTTTGCAACTCAATCCTTCATATCAGTGCTAAAGGAAGGCATATTATTACTTTCAGTCTTCAGCTTGTGAATTTCTTCAAGTAGATAACCTTGTAGCTTGACCAAAATTTGTTGCAGCTGAGAAATTTTCGTGAAGGATTCTGCAAGAGCATGTAATTTTGTCTTTGATTGAACACAGAAGTGTGTCAATGCTTCAATACACTGATCTTTCTTCAGCATATTCTCTCTTTCCTTCTTTCTAATCCAATCTCTCTTTTTGATTTTACTATTAATATCAAGAGAAGATGCAGACTTATTCTTAAGTTGATCTTTCTGATCTAGCATCTTATCAAGAGAAGATGTTGGATCTTGACTCATGGTTCGGAAAAGGAATGACCAAAGAAGGAGGAGGATCTTTTTATAATTTTCATACTTCCGAAAATATAATATTCCAATACGAATATCTCAAATATTTTCATTTACTAGATTTTATTCCCATAATCTACACATAAGTGCCTTGATTTTTCTTCTTCCTCACTCAAAGATTTGGCACACGTGGTGAGGAAAGAATTCTAATACTGATCAGTTGGTATTAGTATGAGATTTTCTCTCATTATGGAATTTTGAACAACCAGAGTGTTCTTGATTTAATATAGTATGAAAGGATCTCCTTTTGTTACCTCGAACTGACGAAGTATCTTGAGATTGACAGGAGTTGCATATGCAACTTTTAGCAATTCTGTTTTTGAGATAGTTTTTGCATCTTGTCTTATTTTTCCATTAACCATTAGATGATTTAATAACATCGGAAGACATGTCCATTTTTAAAATGGGTAAATCACTAATGGAGGAGGAAGAAATAAGATTGACAACTGATGCAATATTAGTTGTTTAATCTTCTTCAGAATCATATGCATCAGAGCTCGCATCTAGAGTTACAGCAAGATCCTTGCTTCCAGTGTATTTATTAAGATTGGGACAGTCTTTAACAATATGACCAAACCCTTTACACTTGAAGCATTGAGGCTGATATTCATCATCTTCTTCATGATCCTTTTTGACAGGGACTCGATCATGTGGACGAGAAGAACGATGAGTATCCTTTATGAATCTCTTATTTCTTTTCTTTAAGAGATCTCAAAATTGTCTAGTAATCAATGATAATGATTGTTCAATTTCATTATCAGAATTTTCAGCAATCAGTTCATCTGAATCATCCATCTGTCTATTCCTCTCAATTGGAGCTTTCAGAACTTTTGCAGCGTGAAAAGCGATTCCTTTTGTTTGAATAGACTGTGATTCATGATCAAAGATATTTAACTTTCCAACGAGTGTGCTTCTTGAGAGTTTTGAAAGATCATTTTCTTCTATGATTGCATGCTTCTTAGAATCATATCTAGATGGCAACGATCTGAGAATTTTGCACATTATATCCTTTTCAGAAATAGTTTTTCCAAGAGAGAAAGAAGCATTAATTATCTCAGAGAGTTTAATATAAAACTCTTCAAAGGTGTCGTTGTCATCCATTCGAAGGTTTTCCCAATCGGATGTAAGATTTTGAAGTCTAGCTTCTTTCTCTGATGTGTTTCCTTCAAATATGATCTTAAGATTATCCCAAGGTTCTTTCGAAGTTTGACATGTTGATACATGATGTTGTAGATCACGGCTTACAGCATGTATTATAGCATTCAAACCATCTGAATTCTGCTTTGCAAGAGCCTTTTCATCGTTTGAAAAATCTACTAATCGTTTAAACTCAATTTTCGAATTTTCTATCTTTGGAAGAATATAACCATCGACGACTAATAACCATGTATTAAAGTCTCGTGACTGAAGAAAAGATCTCATATCAGATTTCCACCATAGATAGTTTGTTCCGTCAAATCTTTGCGGTACGTTAATTGAAGTCGGTTCATGAGAACTCGAGTTCATTCTTATAGGTTGGATCGCACCAAACACAGATTGTTAGATCTTTTCGTGTTTGCCTTCTCTGATACCAATTGAAAATACGAGGGTACCCAAATATACCTCAACCTAAAACTTTTTTACCTATAAGTCCTTTCTCCGAAAGTGATTGTCTATGGACTGAGTCGAGACAATACAACTAATCGGTTCACACTTCGTGTGATCGTATATGGATACAAGATCGAGACAATACGATAACAAGATAACTTGTGTAATTGAATATGGATACAAGATCGAGACAATACAACAACGAAGTATATTTTTACTTTATAATGGGTTCAGACTTAACCAAACACAATAGGATTGATATCATGGTTTTTAAACTCGTACGATTCACGAGTTGAATCGTTCGAGTCGAGTCAGAAATTCATAATTCGATTCGAAGCGTATGTGTGAATGGTTTTTTGCAAAAATAGCGTCTGTAGGATTCGAACCTGCGAGCTTGGGTCATAGGGACAACACTCCAACCACTGAGTTGTGCTTCATTTGGTGATTGGTAATGCATTTAAATCTTATTTATACAAAACTTGGAAAATATATGTAATTTTTGTTAGGCTTTTCACCTAGTTCATTATTTTTTATAGGCAAATATACAATTCAAAAATTGACCATGAATCTATGATTCACGATTTAATATACGATTCGATTCTCAATTTGTCAAAAGCGATTCACGATTCAATTTACGATTTAAAAACCTTGACTGCTATCAAGTAAATAGGAATTTACGTTTGTGTAATTTACTTTAAATTAGAATAACAACAATTATAGTTGCGGAAAATAAAAGTAAATGACACAACAAGATTCTGTTCGGTAACAACTCTTTTCAAACAACGTGATATGAGTTTGACAAAAGGATCTTCCGTTCATCCCAATAAACTCCTTTGTCGGGTCCTTAGATCTATCTTTTCAACAACTACCAAAGTAATTGTTAAGACTATGCAATCAATACTTTGTCATAAAGACTCGTATTGATGCCGATCTACTCAACTAATCAATCCAATCTATCACAAAGATAAACCGATTATAGTTGGATCCCTTTCCAGCCGAAACAAGTTTTGTGCACACCAAAGATTATGAACCCAAATATCTTCTTTGTCTTCAAATCTTCTTTGATCTTCAATAAATGCCTGCACACAATCAACTTGAATCTCTTGTGATCAATTACACACAGAATGGAGTTTGTTAACGATGGATTATTACAAGACGTCTTTAGATCTACAAACAATTCTAAAGACCCCCATCGACGCTTCGATCTAGCTTGAGTGAATCTTATATCAGAAGAGAAGTTCTCAAGGATAAACAAACTAGGTGAAATCAAAGTTCAACAAGTGTTAGTCAATCAAATCAATCGAAAACTAATAATAAACTGCAATTATCTAGTTTCCCACCAACGGTACTCGTAGAGCTTCCCAATCCCAAAGAAGTCTTTAAAACGAGCGGTCGTAAGAGATTTCGCCTAATTAGGGTACTTTCCTCTCCGAATAGACGGCTCCACCAGTAACAACACAATTAGGTAGTTTTGCTGGCTCTGAGAATTAGTTTGCTTGAAATGCAAACTTCAGTATTTATAGACAAAGAAGTTTGGACACCAAGGAATTTCCAAAACCGAATATTCTCAAAGATATGCAATAAGCGCAAAAATGGTTTTCATAATTACTGGAAATGCTTTGTCCAAATATTGACCGAAATCTCAGTAGAAAATCTCCAACTAGTAAATGCACATTACTAATTTTTATTTTCTAAAGATATGCATATAAAACTAAAAACCTTAATTAAAAGATTCTCAATTTATTTCGATATCGATATGGGATTCTCCTTTAGCTATTAAGGAATATCTTTGAACAATAAAAGATAAGAGTTACTGCACATGTTCAAAGTATGTCGACATCTTTACTTTGTAAATCATTTTTCATATTTACAATCTTGGAACCGATTTTCCACAGTTCCAAACAAGTTTAGAATTGGTTCATCTGACTTCCAAGAACTATGTGATTGATTATCCTATAAAATCACCATTAATGGGTTTCACGGTTCTACCTCAACATAAAGTTTCGGTTCTACCTCCTAGTGGGTACTAGGATCGGTTACACTAGTTACCATAAAATGGCTAACTAAGTACTAGGATCGGTTAACACTTCTTATGGTAAAACTTGTGATCGGTTGACCAAGTTATAGGATCGGTTACACCAACTTACTTAAACTTGTTAAACCTCTTACAAGGATCGATTACACTCTATCTTGTGATCAGTTACACGTCTTACTAGGATCGGTTACCCAATGGCTAGTATTTAGCCACACCAATTTCAAGATATCGATCGTACCATCTCAGGTGATTACTTAAGATCAGTTTCACTAATAAAAGTCATACCAATACAAAAGTCAGGCCTTGTGAATAGTTTTACGAAGATACATAAACAAGTTATGAGCGGTTATACTAAACACACATATTGGTAGTTCAAAATATTTGCAATGAATACAACACCAATAATCCTAGCGATTTCCCTTTCGATACACAAAATAAATTTATGAATTTACTTCCTTTAAATGAATGTAAAACTAGACTATAATATTCACAGCTTCGCAGTTATATTTTCAATATGCACGACTTGAAAGATACATTAGGAATGAAACAGTTCAAGTCAAATATTACTAACCTCAAGAGGAAGGATTATGTAGTCGATGTATCTCTTTACTTCTTTACATTCTTCAAGTCTTCACGTAATACTTGTAAGTCTCATATCCTAGTAACTTTCTAGATAACCCATACGAAGTTGACTCTAGAATATAATCAGGCGACTCTTTAAATGAGTTTTGGTTCACTAAAATATGACAACCAAACTTGACATACCAACGCTTGGTGGGTTCAACCGAGCCATGCTCTAACAATTACTAATATAAATTGTTAGAAAGAAAATTTTCTTATAACACCAATTTTCATTTGCTGATTTTCTTCTTAGAAATTTCGAATATCGATGTAGAGCGTGCTGATAACGTGTTATAAACTAAAATGAGACATCCAAAGTAGAGAGAAAAGAAGAAGAGATTCTCATTAGATGTGTACATTACAAAGGAAGTGAGTCTGAATTTATAGGCAAACATAAGAGAATGTAGTAAAGATACCATTAACACTAGAGGAGTAATGGAGTACATGCCATTACTAAAGGTATTAAACCTAAGCTATCACACTAGTTGTGGGAGTTACAAAGTAGTGGAGAATGTAACAGGACAAAGAATGAGACATGAGAGGGAGGAGTAAGTGTGGTGTAAATCAACCACATATTTATTTACAACAAAAATATCTTTAAATAAGTATTCAAATCCATCATAGTTTTACATTTCATTAAGTGACAACATTTAATTAAAAAAACACAATTGCATTACATAACACAGTTGCTTATCTATTATATTTACTGGAGAATGACACAATCCACTCAACTCCGGTTAATACTTGGAGGGTCCGCACCTATCAAACGCAATATTGCAGAGCATATGAAATGTAAAATAAATAAGACGCGTATAGTTATATATCAGAAGGTTGAATATATATTTATATGACATTTGCTTGACAACACATGTAATCAGAAGAATAGAGTATTTCTTCCAATCGAAGTAGAGTTTCGACACACACTTCGGTACTGGAACTTCAACTGAAGTGGTGTTCGAAAATGAATACTTATGTCATGCATCTTTTTTCCCTGAACTGACATATATGGCATGTTGGTCTTTTTTTTTTCTCATATTTTTGTTCTTTTGTCCTAAAAATGTTTAAAAATAAGAATCTATATGACGATTAGTTTGTCGTACATGGTTTTTATTAATCCTCAATTTATATAGTGCTCAAACCTCTTTTCATGTTTTTATTACTTCAATTTAAATAAAACAGTGTATTCCATACTTCTTGTTCGAGGCATTTTGGACTTGTTTGTTTTGCATAATCTTTAGCGGCTTGGTGAAGAAAAATAATATCTAGGCATGCCTTTTATAAATCGGTATTAATTTCCATGTTTAATTTAACATATATTGAAACAAAAAAGATATGGTTAAATTAGAAAATCAAGTGTAACTACCTTATAATTATAATATTTTTAAACTTATGACCGCAAAACATATTATCTTTAAATGTACGTTGCTGTCTTTATAAAAATAATAAAAACATAGATAAAGTTGGTGATGATTATGTCATGTACCCATGTTGCAAAGAGTCTTGAGCGTGTCTATTGTCCATTTGGAATACTTATGATTGGTGAAGATTACCTGGTAAGTACTGTACCTTTTCTCTATTTTGAATCGGAAAACTGATATAAATAAATATACTTGAGACTCGCATCTTTTTTCGGGGAAAAGCACATACTAGAAATACAAATAAGAGACCTGGGGTTTTTTATCCCCATATCATTCACCACTAGTAATAAATCGTAATTTCTTTTCCGTTTCGGTTGTCTCTCTAGGGTTTCATCTGGTTTTTATACTTTTAGGTCTTGTTTTATATCAAAAAGGATGAATTTTCGATATAAGTATAAGGGATATGATGGTGATCGTGATTCTGATTCCAATTCGGAATCTTCTGGATCATAATCGGAAATTGAGTGCAACTACTACTCTACATTGAGTCCTAAACCAAAACATTGGCTCACTGACTATTATTATGGGGGAGAGGAGAATTCTCATCTTACTAGGGAGATTGATATGTTGTATCTGTGTATCCCTTATTTGAAGGATAATCTCCCTTACAAGGTATGTAGCTTTTATATATGATTTTATTATTTTCTTACTCAATATCCTGTTAAGTAAGTAGCCTTGTTAAAACCTTATTATGGGGGAGAGGAGAAAGATGAACCCGTTAAAGTTAATTACATCTTTAAAGTTGGAGATAAGCATCAGAAAGGTGTTCGAGTTTTCACTTCTATGTATGAGAAGAATATAGTTGTTGCATATTTCTTTTGTCGAGAGAGGGAATACTAGGTGGGATGAATCATGGCAGGATGTTGATGCTGAAGGTATTACAGATCAAATTAAAAAAGTTAATGAATATGGTCTTGAGTATTTTATACATGTTAGTGGTTTTGTTGGAACAAGTAAGCGGGGAGGGTTTGCAGTTATTGTCAGTGATTATGTCGGCATACCTATACTTTTATTTCATTGTAGCGCTTTTGAGGATGATGCGCCTAAAGCCTCTTCTCTAGAGATTGAAGGTGTCTACAAGGCTTTTGAGATATCAAAGAAGTATAATCTCAACAACACCAGAATTTATTGCACTAGGGAGAGGGTTGCCGAGAAAATTGATGAGAGTCTTGCAAAAGGGAGTGAACCAACCGACACTTTAACAAATTCCAACTCGCTAGCCATATTTTTATTTATATAATATAATAATAAAAAGTTTTTTGGCTCAAGAAATTCTTGACATGCAGATTTCCACTCTTTGGAAGCTCTATCGTACATATATATTAGTAGATGGAGCATATAGGTCATCATTGAGTGAGAAAGGTGTGCGATTTGGAGTTGGAGGAGTTATGTTTGAGAACTCCAAAATGTGTATGGTTTTTTTACTGGTTGCATGTTGAAGAATCACAACAATGAATATGCATAATTGGAAGAGTACTTCATGGCATTCGATTGGGGATTGATATGGAAAAGTTTCAATCGGCGATATGTATGGTGCAATCGAGGATGCGCTTTGGAGCACGTCGGTAACAACACACCAACATCCCATTTGAACAAAGGTGTTGTTGCTAAAATGCAAAATAAAATAAAATAAAATAAAATCCCATGCATGTGAAATAGCTAACTGAAAAAATAGTGAAGATAAGAGACAAGAATCATATGCATCAACATATATTAGCTTAATCATAAAAATGAGTCTTATATGTTAACAACACAATAATATTAAAATGTGGTACTTCATTGCAAGAATTTCAAAGACATTATAAAACCAAATTTGGGTACTAAGATACCTTGTTTCTCTAACTTGGTTCCTCGGTATTTGGGAAACAAATGTTGTTGACCTATAAATTTAAACTTAACATTTTGTAATTTTACACAAATATGATGAATAAGAACACTCATTTTTTCTCCTGAATTTTTATTCTTCTTTTTGCTTTATCAGTTTCATAACATATTAGTAGCATGTTATGATCATTAAAAAATTTGTTGCGGTTTATGCGCCTTTTTTTTTCTAATTTAAACTTACTCAATTGTGTTCCCTTGTAAGTAGTTTTGGATAAATTAAACCTTATTCATTTCTAAAAAAGAGTTTAACTTTATTCTTTACATCTGAGTTCATATAAGATAAAACAGTAAGATAACTTATTTATCTTGTTTGTTTGAATTGTTATTAATGTTACCACTGGCACATCTATTGAATTTATTTTCCAAATTTAATCGGTTGATTTATCACCGTCGTTGTGGAAATCAAACTTTATTCCTTTATTGGTCTAATTTCCTAATATCCTGCAGGGGTTTGTACTGTAACATATATACTCTTATCAAAATATTGCTAGATCGAGGTTATAAATCATCATAATATCATTAATTATAATTGCTTTGACAATGTGTTTTTTTTTCACGTGTAAGAAAATAATTGACTTTTTGATATAGTTACATGATCATAGTATTGGGTTGCTAGATGGTCAAATTACTGACTACAAATGCGTTTATGTTTTGTTATACGAAAAAAATTAAGTGGTACTACAATAGATAATTTTTTTCGGATCAATTTTTCTTTTAGTATCTTATGATATTATTTAAGCAATCCGGTTCTAACTTATTAAGTTAATTTTTTCTTTATGTCATATATATACATGTATATCTATTGATTTTAGTATCTCTGCATGTTTCACAAACCATAATATATATTTTCAGAGTTTCGTTCCTCTATTTCCACATAAGAGAATTTAATTTTTATCAATCTTTATATTACATGACGATAGTATACATTTTTGTTTCTCTAATAAAAAAACTTGAGTTTAGTGATTCTTATCCATTTTTGAAAAGATGGGACATTTGGAGGTATTAATTTATATTTTCTTAATATAAAAAACCATCAGTCAACCTGACAATGGATTTTAATGCAATAATAAAAAAATTAAATTTGATTGTCGAGACGATTTATCCGCAATTAGTATTGATTCTCTCCGTTGTTTACTACATATGAGATGAGAAGTGGAGATTGACATCTAAATAAATTAAAATTAAGTTAATATAATTTGATCTTTTTTCGTTAATCCAAAAGGAATGATGCACGTACACATGTTATAAGAAACCTTTATCGTCGATTTTTATTTTGTATGAGATACTATCCATCAACAACAGCGTGTATTTTTCTCTAAAAAGAATAACAATGATGAATTTTTTTGTTGTATTAAAAAAATATATAAGCCAATTGTAATTAGTTTTTCTATTGATCTTACAGTGATGATACTCCATCACTATTTTATTTCCAAATATCAATGAAACAAGGAATTGCCTCATTCTTGAAGTTTGATTTACTCGTGGTAATAATCTCTAAAATTTGGAACCGCTCTACTTGAAATTGGAATACAGCAGGATGCAAAGGATCAATAGGTACGCATCCAACTTCTTAGCATATATCGTTAGTCTTTAAAGTGACTAAATTGATCTTAATATAAATTTCCTTTGATGAAAAAAATTGTATTTCATAAATGTAGTTTCAAATTAAGTTTAATGCTGAGCCTATTAATGCATTCTGAATTTCTCAAATTAACATTGAAAATATCACTTGCATCATTTTTCAAACTATTTTCTAGAACATCGAATATGTCCCAAGTTTTAGTATAAATAAGAGTCAACTTAGAATCTAAGGGACATAGTTTAGTGTGGTTTTGGAAATTGTAGAAGAATGAATTTTATCTTATTTAAATCTTAATTGTGTTCTCTAGGTAGAAATGGAATCATCTAGTTCTAGAGATTCAACTAAATGCCTCTTATAGTCTCGTAATTTCCATGTTGAAGGGTAGAAAAAAATTAAATTGCTTGATTAATTATCTATTTTGATTTGTTCCAACTTTTTTGTTTATTCGACAATCGATATATATATCAATTCTTTCAATTCAAAATAATGATTATATGTTAGCTTTCAAGAATAACAAAAACATCAAAATACAAAAAAAAAATCAAAGCCCTAATACAACTTAATATATAAATTAAAAATAAACCGCGAACAGAAAGAGCGATAAACCGCAAAAATACCCAATTTTTATATATGTACAAGGGATGAATGATCATTGGTGTATACGGGAATTAACTCCTGTAATTTAATTGGATTGTGTTCTTTGATAACAGATGCTCCTAAACAAAATGAGTATTTTGCCTATACTCTTGAAAAACCAATCGAACTCGATGCCCAAAATAGCTTGGGTATAGATCAAAGCGTTGTCGTGTTGAATTATCGATGTTTTTGAATCGAGATTAAAAAGCCAAGAACCAACAACTATCATAGTTTGAAGAGATCGCCCCATAACAACGAAAAAAAATTTCCCAAAACGACAAAGAAATATATTGAAAACAAAATAAAACATCTTATTCAATTAACTATTAACTAAATTCAGAAAATAAAAGAAATTCTTGCTAAAATTCAGTGGAAAATGACCAAATCTAGGCAAGAAAGATATAATGACTTCTATTAACAGTAATACTACTTCAAAAAAAAAAAGTTTTCAATTAAGCTTCTGCATCTCATCACCGTTCCAATGCTTTCAATTCTAAACTCCGATGTTTTCTAAACTCCAAACGTCTTAAAAATTTGTAAAAAAACTTTATGACCGATTATTCAAACCTACTTATGTATCTATTTCATCATAAGCTCAGTTATTTAGATGGGGATTTTTTTTATTTCATTGTAACTGATCAATGTAACTTGATTACTGTAATAGTTCATGTGACACGCCAATTATAGCGAGGGACTAATTCCAGAAACTCAAAAAAAAAATCCAAGTGATGTGTGATTAACCTCAACATACCATTTTACAAGTAATATTTTTTTGTGGTCTAACAAAGACTATGAAATGGATAATACTATAAAGATAAAGACTTACATGATTAAAGAATTTTAGTACACCATAATTTTTTTCGATATCAACCCATACATAAACACCTTGTATAACCTTACCGGAACAATACCGAAAAATTATTTTATCAAGGTGTAATTGGTAAATAGTCAGAGTTCGAATCTAAAACCAACTATATATGGGATTTTTACCAAGTTGATTAACACACAAGTATACTTACTTCAATTATAAATATAAATAATATAATACGAAACTAAAGTAAACCACACAGACACACCAAAAAAAATTGACGAGAATAACTGGCTGGCAGAAAAGCCACAAAACCTAGTACAATTTTGAATACTATAAGAATTAATTTTTTATACAAATTCTCTACCACAACTTCATATGTTGAGTCAAGTAAACAGTCTTTCTTTACTCAGTTCCTTTAGTACGTGGCTCCAACCAAACATGTATGTGCATGTGAATCCCAAGACAGAGTCCACTATCTTGAGTTGCTTCATCGTTGTGAAGAATTCCGCTCTCAAATCCATTGGATCATAAATTCAAACATCAATGACTAAATTTCTTTCAGTAACCAACTTACTTATTAATCTCCCAAATCAATCTTTAAATCAGAGTAAAGTAAAGGATCTTCCGTATAATTAATATAAGTTCATTTGGTCAAAGATCAAACCAAGATAATGATTATAGAAATTATCAATATAAGTGAACAAGTTCTAACCAAGTAACTTAATGCAACTAAACAACTAGTTCGATATTTTCACAAGTCTTATGCTTATCAAAATAAACAACTTTTTTGATCCCAAAGAATCAAGTGTGCAAGAAGAATCACAAGCATTAGAGCTTTGCTTGGTTGAACGCACAAAGTGTTGGTATGTCAAGTTTGGTTATCAAGTTTAGTTTCAAAACTCAGAGTCGCTCGATTTGATTACTAATGTTAAATTCATTAGGTTAGACTAGGAACATAGAAATGGTGAGACTTAATATGGTTAATGACAAAGACCTGGACACGTATGGAAGACAAAAAAGACATCATAGTTCAGTTCGATTTAGTATCTACAAACTTGACTTGTTCCATTTCTATATTTTGTTCTTTCAAATCTATATTCATCAAAACATAATATACGAAGACAAGTTTCAACAATTACTTTAGTAATAGTGATTTAGTCCTTATATTAAGACCAAAGTATCATTAAGGAATGATATACTAGTTGTTTCTACAGCTTGAGTATATGGAGTTACGAAGTATAATTTATATATGAACTTCGTGTTCTCAACATTGCACTAATTGGTAATGCATTATAATTTACTGTGTTGATTTCAGAAGTGAATTCATACCTTCGAACTATGTTTCCAAGAAATTTCATAATCATAGTTAAGGTAATAGACTTGCAAAACTTGTTTCATACTCGAAATTGACTTTAGTACCAATCCGTTGTGGCGAGGATAGATCCTAGGACCGATCCTGACAATGTTTAACTTCTTATATTTACCTTTTTGACATGTTTGTTGTCATCGGGTTTCTACAAACATTGAGATGTACACAAGTTAACTTGAGAATGTTCATAAGTATCGTCATAGTGATTTGAATATGTGCTAAACTCATATCTTAATGTTCAAGTATATTCCTTTGATATTCAAGGAAATATCATATTACCAGTAAAACCTATTTATCCCAGATCCTATACTTTCTTATAAATTCCATTTTTTGTTATGGAAAACCTCATAAATTTAAAACAACATCTAACCTAACTTATCCGAAGAAAACGGGGTTGACAACTTCTTAATCTTAAATCTATAAGCTCATTCGCAACTAATTCGCCATCTAAAACCTGTATTTTTTTCTATGAAAGAAGTTTGTTGATGTGAAGTAATATTAGGTAGTATGGCTTTGGATCTTTGAGCTAATACTTTTGATATTATCTTAAAAAGTACATGAATAAGATTAGTATCCTCTTTTATTAAAACAAATTAAAAAAAATAAAAAGTATTTATTAACCTCAAATCCAAAAAGATATATATATATTCTTTTGCGACTCTTAAAACACCATCATTAGATCATCCTTAATAATGTCCCGAGAGATCATAAAAACTAATTGAGAACTCATCTGACCCTGGTGTATTAGCTTGTCCAAATCTTATTCATAGAAACTAAGCACCTTGAAATCTCACACTCTAACCATTTGCTCGCATCTTGAGAAATTTTAAGAAAATTGTTCTTGCAGATTGTATATTGGGAAAATATTCACCTATGCGGCTATGCGTTCCTTAATCTCTTTGTCATCGACTGTTGTTTCTCTTCTCACCTGATAGCTCTAGTTTGGCTTCTTCTTCTTCTTCTTCTTCTTCTTCTTCTTCTTCTCTGTCTAGCCAATTCATGCAAATATCTTGTATTGTCATCTCGTTGTTACATATGTGTAACTTTAACTCTATCCATTTCTCTGCCTTGACAATGATCAAACTGCAGAATTCTTGCGTTGCTTGTAATCTGGCATGACACTGCTCCTCTTATTGTCCAATATTAGAATTCTCTTCTCCATCCAAAGACACACACAAAATCCTCTTAAACATTCTCCATTCTTCCATCAAGATCTCCATATTCTTACTCGCTCCAAAGTCTCTATTTTGGTTAAGTAATTGTTATTTGTTTCAATTGAAAATCTTACTCCACAACTCATTTTGTCTCTCTCCCTCTAGCTCCTTCTCGAAACCCAAAAAACCTCCCAACACCAGTAAATCTTACTGCTCAGATCTAGTCCATTTCGGGCTAGATCTGAGCATGTTTCTTTACTTTTTCTTGTTTTCTTAGATAATTAATAGTTTAGGTTAGATTTTTTGTAGTTTTTGCTTCAATCTCCATTGTTTTTAGGAAATTTATGGTGTTCTTGTGAGTTTTTTTTTGCCTTTTTTTATGTCTCCTTTGTGGAGATTCTCTATGCGCTCTCATGGCATTTCTTTGTGATTTTAATGGAGATTTTTGATGGAAGTTTCAAATGTGGTGATCAAGATATAAGACTTTGGGCATATTACTCTCATAATTTTATGAGTAGATCTCTTTTTAAAGAATAAAAAACCTTTTCAAAATGGTTGAATTATAATCCAAAAACCATTCTTTCAATCTTCAGACTGTTTGGTATTCTTATTGGTGTAGAATTCAGTAGAGAGTTTATCCTTAACAGAGAAACATTACTACTTGTTCGTCTCGAGTAAGATGTTCTAACGGTTAAACATAATATAGATAACTAAGAAGAAACTAGAAATAATTCGACAAACAAAAGATTTCACTAATTCTTTGAAAAACTCTTACAAAAGTGTTTACCTCACAAGAACTAGTCACTCAAAGTTTTCCCACAATAAGAATCCTAGCTGCTTTTTTCTTCTCTCACAAACAAACGCTTATTAGCTCTCTAAGAAGAAGATGTCTATAACTATAACCCTATAGGTCCTTTTATAGATCACACAAACTTGTCCCCCAAGAACTTCTTAGGTTATTTTTACACCTAAATTATATAAACAACTCAACTATGAAACCACATAACTCGGAAAACACCCCAAGTAACGTTTCTGACCCGTTTCAGAAAATTCCGGAACTTAATATAATAAAACCTAATAATTGGTAGTTCCTTACTTCTCTCACAGATTCCTTTTTGTTAATACCTTTTAGTTGTATTTCGATTTTTAATTTTGATGTTCTTAAAGTCCATATAATCTCTATTTTATTATGAAATATGAGTTTTGTTATCTTGTGCATCCATGCACAAGATAAGAGCCAATCATTTGCATTGGAAATGATAAAAAACAATAAAAAAACATGAGAGATAATGTTTCTTGCATTGGAGAAGGTAGATTTTGCACTTGTATAGAGAAAAAATAAAAAACCCATGAACATTTACCTTCTCCAATGCAAGAAAACATTATCTCTCATATTTTTTTGAAGGCTATTATTGGGGCGTCACACTTCATTAGAGGGGCTTCAATTGGATATCTGGTGACCAAAAATCTGGTTAAGGGATACTTTTGATTCAACAAAAATTTGTTCAAATTACCCTTCAATTAAAATTAAAACAAAAACAGAATAAAAACCTAATCTAATCTTCACACTTTCAACCTTTTGAATCTTGCTCTCTTCTGCTTCTCCTCTTTCTCTTCTTCTTCTTCACAGTAAATTTCTATTTTCACATCAATTCATTTCATCGTTTTCGATTAATCGGCGATTCGAAAACCTTAACATCGTTCGATTGAAATCTATATGAAAGATAAGGAAAAAGAAAACTGATCCCAGTGATGGTAATCAACATCTCAATCAACCTCAACTTCATCCTCAACTCATTCCACCGATTCAATCAATTGAAAAATCAAGTTTTCAAACTCCTCAACAACAACCCGTGGTGTATGTAAGGTAATAATCGAACAAACCCATCTTTTTGTACTCGTTTTTGTGCTTAAATCAAATGAAATCGAAGTAAAATTAGGGTTTTATTTACTTTCTGCTAGTGTTACGCCTAGGTACGGTACTAGATTTTTCAATCGTAATTTAGTTTTTGAAGAACTTACGCCTAGGTTTAGTTCAATTCAAGCGTAAACTTTGATTTGCATGTCGTTCACGTCTAGGTTTAGTTTATTTCCAGGAGTAATTCCAATTTCACGCCTAGGTTTAGTTCTTGAATTTTCCCATCGTGAACCTAGGCGTAATTTTAGTTTTACGTTTCGATCGAAACCTAGGCGTAATTCTTCCTGGATGTTTTCAAGAAATTCAAACTTTGGGTTTACGTCTAGTTTCTTTCACATATTTTCCAGGCGTAATTTAGGACGTCTAGGTTTGCTATATGTAGAACCTAGGCGTAATTCTTCCTGGATGTTTTGAAGAATTCTAACTTTGGGTTTACGCCTACGTTCTTGCACTACATTTCTCAGGCGTAAAGATGGACGTCCAGGTTTTCTATATGTCGAGTCTAGGCGTAATTCATCCTGAACATCTTTTTTTTTTTTTTTTTATAGATTGACTTGTGTTACTAATTCATCAATACTGATTGTATAAGTGGAATTTCTTGTAATTTGCAGGAATCGTGATAGAGCAAAGCCTAAAAAGAATAGAGGAAATAACTTAACACCAAAAGATACTCCTATACCTCGCCATGAAATTCATTGTGGGGTCGATTATAGAGGTCTCCCCATGGATGCTAACAAGAAGAAGGATATGATTCAAGGAAGTATCTTAACATGTCCTGAAATTGAAGATAATTTTTTCCAAGATCTAGAAATTGAAGGGGATCAATTTAAACTACCAGTGATATCGGTAGGTACACTCATGATTAGAGATACACCAAATCAACAACAATAAGAAGAAGTTGTTGTTCAAGGAAAAGGGAAACAAGTGGTTGTTGATTCGCCTGAAGCTACACCTAAACCTCAAGCGAAGGAAAAGAAGCCGAAGAAGAAACCTTCACCTAAAGGCAAGCATATTCCTAAAGGCAAAGACATGTTGTTGCCTAAGAAGAAGAATGAAGCACTTTGGGGTGAGGCGCCCGATAAATCTGCGGTCTTATTTGGTTATCCACATTCATGGGATGCTAAGGTTTGCGAAAGCAGGGTAATAATCTCAAACTTTCTCTTATTTTGCATGATTTTGTTCAACTTTATATATTGTTTATGTGGTATAATTTATAAATTTAACAAATTTGTTGTTTATACACTCTTTGTAGGATCATGAAATTGCAATAAAGAAACTGAAACATAAAAAGGGTGGTTATTGGCCGTTAGGTGAAGAATGTAAAGAGGTTCGTGATCTTGTATTGGATACAGGGCTAGCTAATGGAATTCTCAACCATCAGCATGAGTTTGATTCTATTATTGCATGTGCTTTTAGAGAGCGATATTGGTTAGAAACTGATACTTTTCATCTTCCATTCGGCGAGATGACAATAACGCCGGATGATGTGAAGCAAATCTTGAACTTAAAGATTGAAGGAAAATCTGTTTCTGAAGGTTTTGACAACAATATGAGTTGGGAAGACCTTTATGTCCTTGTTAAAGACACACTTGGATGGGAGCGAGCTGAGATAGAGAAACAGTTTAAGTGTGCTGGTGGAGATAAACCAAATGAAGCAAGAGATGGTCCATCTATACCTGTCAAAAAGATAATGTTGAAGAATCTGAAAGATATGTTTGGAGGAACAAAAAAGGATGTAGAAGAACGTCATGAGGTGATGGATGAAACAAGAGCTCGTCGTACATCCACCGCATACCTATTGCATTCCCTTGGTACCATATTCTTTCCTGATAACTCAGGGAATCGAGTAAATGTCCACTATCTACAATGGTTAAAAGATTTCCAAGAGACCAAAAAGTATGCTTGGGGAACTGCCACCCTCGCTTTTTTACTTGATAGTTTTTGAAAAGTTTCGAGGGTTGGAGCCACTGAACTTACTGGGAATGTTGGTCTTTTTCAGGTAATTTGTCTTTTTTTTATATATATATCTTTTCTTTTTTTGTTTTATATATATATATTCTTATTATGTTTATATATAATTTGGTAGGCATGGGTATATGACCACTTTCCGAGCATGAGACCTCCTACGACTTGGTCAGATAATGAAATTGGTCGTCCTACAGGAAAAAAGTTTGTATTCACTGGTACCCAAATAAAGCACAAAGAAGAGAAGATAGCTGCTTTAAGGTTGGAAATGGATGCTCTCACCGTTGAATATGTGGTATTTGATCCTTACATAGATTTAAGGAAAGATAAGTTTGGAGAAGAGATTGATCATCGTGTTTTTTCAAGTTTGGAATCCTACAACGGGCCTTTGTTTCATCCTCATGGTTACGTAATGGCCAATCCACGTCGAGTTCTCCGCCAATATGGTTATGTGCAAGAAAAAGTCACTGAAGAATCGTTCAAATCATTGGATAATACTTCTTCTGTAAAAGGTGCCCATGTCGTGCTCAACTACAGCCTAGAGCCAACTATTGATGTTTGGAACGACCGCAGTAATGCACGATACCAAATCCATATGAAGGAGCTCATTCCTGCTCTAGGCACAAAGGAATCCGAAAAAGGTTATTTGGAATGGTATTACCATTTTGGTCATCCTCATGTGATCAATAATGATCCGGAAGCGGCGGTATATATCCAAAAGGCTATAGAAAAGAAGATGCGTGAAGCCGAGAAGAAAAGTGTGATTGATATGGATTGGAAGGCGCTATATTTCAAAACGGTAAATAAAGTTGTTATTTTTCATGATGCCATTTCACATTTCTACTAATATGTTTAAAATAACACTATATTTGTTTGTATTAATATGTTTTATTTTGATATGTAAAATAGAAAAAGAAATGCCTTCACTTGGCACAAACATTGACTCAATGCGTCAAAAAAGGTGAGGGCCTCACAAGTGCACAAGTAAAGGTTTTCCAACAACAAGTCAAAAACTTGCCGGATCCAAACAAGGATTACGAGAACTTAGAAAGGGGCACGAAGAGGAGTAAAGATGTGGGTACTAGTCAACGTCATCCATCACCTAGTAGTTCTGAATCCAATGAAGAGGATATACATGCTCATGGTCGGGGTCGTGGTCATGGTGGTCGGACTCGTCTTTTTCAAATTTCATCATTGGTATGTAATAATCTCGCTGCGCACGTAGTTCTAATAAACATTTTTTCCTTACATAATCAACTTGTGAGAAATCCCAATCTTTCACGTCTTCAAAGGGTCCAAGTTGATCAACGAAGACGTGGTAACCACAATTCCGATCTCCATCTACCTCATCCGTGGCCTTAATATAGTCACGAACAAAGTCGGGGAAAAAAGGAAGGTAATTTTCATATATGATATATAAATTCCGGAAATATCGACCCTCCTCATCTTTAGGGGGTGGTTTGTAAGTTGCGTTTGCAAAACGAACCGTATTGTTCCTTTCACTTGAAGGAAATATTCCAACAATCGGACTTTTTCCTATATTTCTTGCTAATTGTTTAACGCCGGCTTTACCGCCAAGTTTTTTTCTTGTGCTTCCTTGGGAGGGAACTTCGCAACCTTTTCCTTTAACTTCCCCGTCTTTTGTTCCACATGCTTTGGAATCTTTTCCTTTAACTTCTCCAATTTTTATTACGCATTCTTTGGAACTCTTTCCTTTTCCTTTTTCTAGTTGTTTGGAACGAAAGACCGGACCTTTTCCTTTAAGATCAACTTTGCTTGTTGAACTTTCTTGAGAGGGAGGCTCAAGATCTTTTTCTTGTACATTAAGATGACTTGGTTCTCCCTTTTCCATTTGACATCTTCTTCATTTGTTTCTACTTTGAACATCCTCTTCCATCTCATCCTCCGCTTCATAGGCTTTTCGCAACAACTCATAACCCGAAGGATCTCTTTTCTTTGATTCTTCCAACAATTCCCTTGCCGTTTTCCTTACTACACTCATGTTCTGTTTCGTAGAAGGCCTCCCATTTCTCTTCCTATTAGGAGGTTCCTTCATATTGTTCCTAGTCTGTGGGTATACGAAGTTACTCAACCATATCTTCCTTTTCCCCCGTGTTAATGTATCATATTTCGTGGCTAGTGCTTTTCCTATGTTGGTATCGACAAATGTTCCTCCAAAATCTTGATCGACTATTGTTTCATAGAATGATAATTGTTTCCAAAAGGGATCAACATCTTGTATCGTAATAACTTTGTCATTGTAATTGGCTATGACATGCCGACATGGGAGGCCCAAACTTATCATGTTAGGACAAACACACTCTCTTCCGTCATAGTTACCCTCCTCAAATTGTATCACTTCTTTCATGATCAAATCAATTGCACGATGCGACACTTTATGATTAATTCCATGAAGCCAAGCATTGTCTTTCCATTTAGTGTGTCTACTAGATCGGTTTTTTTCAAAATACTCCCTAACTCTATCGAGATCATGGAGGAAGTAGGTGTGAATGGCTTGGAATACCGTAAAAAATCCACCATCACCACTATGAAGCTTTCTTCTTCAACCGGTTGTGAGACGATTCCACCGTACTTGTAGCTTGGTTGCCGAAGTGTCTATATTGGTTTGTGAATGCGGCTACGAACTTCTCTTTGTGCGGATCCAACCAATTGTCCACCAAGTATTTCACCATAGTTAGATAACTTCTCAAACTAGCCAATACATACGAGATAATTGTTCATAGTCTTCCACGGTGAGAGAATATGCCATGTCTTCCCAATCCTTTTGGAAACTATCCCATCTTAGTTCTGCAAACCCGTCATCCTTCTTAAATTTCTCTTTGGCTTCCTTTTGTTGATCAATCGGTAGTTTCTTTATTCTTTCCATTTTACTTTTCTTTGTTGGACGAATGATGGTCTTACATTTAGTCTCAATGTTATTCCATAGGTGGAACGTGCAAAGAAGGTGATGAGCATCCGGGAAAACCCTCTCTATTGCATTCAACAATGCTTGTTCCTTGTCGGTGACAATCACCTTTGGAGTATATCCCTCCATGTAGAATAACTTCACTTTTTGTAGTGCCAACAAATAACTCTCTTCAAGATCATTTTCTAAGAAGCAAAACGCGACACTAAACGGAGAGTTGGTGGAAGTTTTTCCAACAATGTTCAACACCGACATCTCATACTTATTGGTCTTGTACGTGCAATCCATTAAAAGTACTTGATTGGAGCACCGCGCCAATTATATAAACTCGGATGAGCCAATATGAGATTTTTTATTTGTTCATCCTCATCTTCATTATCGAAAACTGAGTAATTATACTTCTCCCCCAAATGCCTTAATTGTTGCATTTGATTTCTATTTTCCTATTGCTGATTTTTCAATTTTGTTTTGGCGTTGTAGATGGTTGGAAAAGTAGAAACATTCTTTGGGTTGACGAGCTGTATATGACCAAGTATATCAAGAGGTTTCATATGGTTTTCCGTCATGGAACTTACAATGAGTTTTTCTTCATCATTAAGCGGCGCCGCATAAGGATGGGATAGTAAAGTATCCGGCATGGGATGGTTATGACGACCGCATACAACTTTCTCCAAATACTAATACCACTCCTCACTTTTCTTGTTGTACTTGACTTGAAGCTTGAACGGGCATTTAATCTTCTTAGTGAAAGTAGTATTCTTCCTATTCGTCTTTGGTTCATATACGGTACCTTTTTCACATGACTTTTACTTTCTCCACTACACACGCAAACCATTTGAAAGTGGCGGTCATTTGTTGATCCATTACAAATTATAACACACTGTTTGAGGGTGAAAACAGTTTCTGCTGATTTTGGTGATTTCGGGTGTGTGGGTGAGAAATGAATTTAAACCCTAAACAATGTACTGCAAGGGAGTACTTTAGATTCGAGAGATCAATCTGTACAAATTCGTCCTAAACCAATAAATGGGCGTTCCGGACTTGCTTCGGTTACAAAGTGAAGGAGAGGGAAGCGAAGAAAATGTTGAGACCAGAATAGTTGATTCTGGAAGAGTAGTTGTTTTCTACGACTTGTATCAGAAAGTGGGAAGCTAACAAATGGAAAGCTAACAAATGTTTTCTGAGTGTTGTATGCTCCTAATCTGAACTTGTTGTTCGGTGAAAATAGGTAATGCCTATTTACACAAGTCGAACTCAAACGTACTCTGGTCTCATTAAGAAATGGAAAACGGGTGAGTAAATGGGAGGAGGTGGTAACCGGTAACGCCTGGAATTGATGTTCCATAAAACAAAGTGTTTCACCATTATTCCCTGTATTTACTAACCGCCCCATCCTTATGATACTTTCTTATAACGGAGTAGTATACGCCGCACGCTGTAAACCGCCAAACAAATACCCAATGAGCATCCCCCAGTTTGTGACATGCGTTGATGTCTCGAGTGTTTTCATGGAAAACATGTAGTATGTTGTTGTCGTCTGGAAAGTCGAGCTTTGGAGACTTACCGGCTCGGTGACCTTCGACGGTCGAGATTTTGCATCTTAAGAGGAAAGGTAGCCGTTGATTATTGCAACCCTTCGTTTGGTAGCCAGTGGCATGAAAGCATGCCCGGTATGGCTTTTATATGGCATGGTTTAGGCGCGGCCAAAAGTTAGGGTTTTGGCCAAAGGTTACCATGCGTTGTCTGGCGACCTTGGACGGCTAGGATTTGCATCTAAGATTGAAGGGTGGTCGTTGATCGTCGCACGCCTTCATTTTGGTAGCCAGATAGGGAAGGCTGGTATGGCGTGGCGCAGCAAGGTGGTTGGCATGCCATTGGCACATGTGGCATGGCATGCCTTGGCACGGTTTGGCGTGGCCAAAACTAGGGTTTTGGGCCAAAGGTTATCATGCGTTGTCTGGCGACCTTGGACGGATAGGATTTGCATCTAGGATTGAAGGGTGGTCGTTGATTGTCGCACACCTTCATTTTGGTAGCCGTATAGGGAAGGCCGGTATGGCGTGGCGCGGCATGGCATGCCTTGGCACGCCATTGGCACGGTTTGGCGTGGACAAAACTAAGGTTTTGGGCCAAAGATTACCATGCGTTGTCTGGCGACCTTGGACGGCTAGGATTTGCATCTAGGATTGAAGGGTGTCCGTTGATTGTCGCACGCCTTCGTTTTGTTAGCCGCATAGGGAAGGCCTACATGGTATAGTAAGGCAGAATGGTGCGGACGGCTTGGAATAGTGGGGACAAGGCATAATGGTGTGTGCGGCTTGGCATAGTGGGGCCAATGAAGAATGGTGCGTACGGCTTGGCATAGTGTGGCCAAGGCAGAATGGTGCGGATGGCTTGGCATGGTGGGGCCAAGGCAGAATGGTGCGGATGGCTTGGCATAGTGGGGACAAGGCAAAATGGTGCGGACAGCTTGGCATAGTGGGGCCAAGGCAGAATGGTGCGGTCGGATTGGCATGGTGGGGCCAAGGGTCTGGCATGCCATTGGCGCGTGCTGCGGCCATCATGGATAGGGCCAAGGGTTTGGCATGCCATTGGTGCATGGTGCGGCTGGTATGGTTGGTATGCCTTGGCGCGAAGATGTGTCTGGAATGGTTTTCCATTGGCACAGTGGTGCGGCTGGCATGGTTGGCATGCCTTGGCGCGGAGATGTGGCTGGCATGGTTTTCCATTGGCACAATGGTGCGGCTGGTATGGTTGGCATGCCTTGGCGCGAAGATGTGGATGGAATGGTTTTCCATTGGCACAGTGGTGCGTCTGGTATGGTTGGCATGCCTTGGCGCGAAGATGTGGCTGGCATGGTTTGCATTGGCACATTGGTGTGGCTGGCATGTTTGGCATGCCTTGGCGCGGAGGCGTGACTGGCATGGTTGGCATGCCTTGGCTTGGAGATGTGGCTGGCACTGTATGCCATTGGCACATATGGTGCGGCTGGCATGGTTGGGATGCCTTGGTGTGGAGATGTGGCTGGCACGGCATACCATTGGCACATGTGGTGCGGCTGGCATGGTTGGCATGCCTTGGCGCGGAGATGTGGCTGGCACGACATGCCATTGGCACATGTGGTGTGGCTGGCATGCCTTTGCGCGGAGACGTGGCTGGCATGGTTTGCCATTGACACGGTGGTGTGGCCGGCATGGTTGGCATGTCTTGGCGCGGAGATGTGGCTGGCACGACATGCCATTGGCACATGTGGTGCGGATGGCATGGTTGGAATGCCTTGGCACAGAGACGTGGCTGACATGGTTTGCCATTGGCACGGTGGTGCAGCTGGCATGGTTGGCATGCCTTGGTGCGGAGACGTGGCTGGCATGGTTTTGCCATTGGCACATGTGGTGCGGCTGGCATGGTTGGCATGCCTTGGCAAGGAGGCTGGCATGGTTTGCCATTGGCACGGTGGTGTGAGAATTAGGGTTTCGGCCTATCGAAACCCTAATTAGCAAAAAAAAAGGTACCTTAGTAATTTTCTCGCAGACATATTAAAGGGTCCAATAAATGCGCTTGGTGGAGACATTATTACTCAAGTTCTGTGACGTCCTTGTCTGACTAGGGTTTTACGATTTTAACCCTAAACTAAAAACCACCGTCAACATTAAGTCCCCTGCATAGCTCGGAACAGGGGAATTGTTGCGAGGTAAGCATAAGATGGTGACAGACAAGGACATAATACAAACGTAAATCATGAAAGATGGTCAGGAAGATCCGTCTAACCTTTTTTGGGAAGTAAGGAAAATCTGTGATCCTCATATTTGGCGGATTTGCGCAAACTCTGCCCGTGGTACTGCAGGTTGGGCTGCGGAGTGGTAGAGGCGATCGTTGGTCGAGATGCAAGCTGTTGGTTTCGGTCTGGAATGGTTGTGCGTCCTCTGTGCTAGGCTTCAAAACGCAGAACGGAGCCGCTAGCATAGATTTGGCATTAAGTCAAGCCACTAGTATTGGATTGTCTTGAAATGAGCCGTCATCATTGGTCGGCTTAGACTTGAGTCGCTTGCGTTGCGCGGCTTGGGATGGATCCTTCAGCATTGGTCGGCTTGGAATGGAGCCGCCAGCATTGGTTGGCTTGGAATGGAGACGTAGGCGTTGGTCGGCTTGGAATGGGAGCCGCAGGCGTTGGTCGGCTTGGAATGGAGAAACTGTCTTCAGTCCGCATAATAGTGTAAACTGGTTTTGGAACTTCGGATACCAAACGATGGTGATGACGCTGGAACTTCGGTTATCAAATGGTAGTGATGGCGCCTGGCAACTTTGTTAAATTAGGGTTTGGCATGCCAAAACCCTAATTAGCGCCCTTACTAAAATCGTTATAGAATTTTCGTACGAACTCAGATTTTCACAGTCCGCCCCTCCATCTGATCGGAAAAGAATTTCTTATCTCCTTACTCGGGAATATTTAGGTTTTGACCTCGTTTAGGAGGTGAAAACGGCCCGACAGTGAAACTCAGGAAGAATTCAAGAGGGATGTTGCGGGCCCGAGGTAGCATAGTCGCGCCGAGTCTTCTATTCCCGTTCATGGAGAAAGAAGGAAACTTTATTCTGTGCAAACTCTAGAAACTCTGTCCGTATGAAAAGAGGTATTGACCCTATTCTATTTTTCTGTTGCTCGTCCGGATCCGTGCTTTCTTCTGCAGTGTCTCTCCAGTGGATTCCAAAATTTTCCAAACTGCATCGCATTCTTGGGACAGATGGATGAAATATATGCTCGAAAACGATCATGTCAGGGATAATCTTGGAGATTGTGGTTGCGTTGTCGGTCCATCCTCGACTTTAGGCTGTTCAGTGTCTGGACCTTCTGATCGTGATGATGATGTGATGTGAATGCTTGCATGGTTGGTAGGTTTCTAAAAGACCTACAAACTAATACCTGCAAGTGCACAGGGTCTGTTGTAGTGAGTGTGCAAGTCAGGGTCGAACCACAGAGACTTGGGTGTGAATTGAAGTGATGAAACAGGTGACAGTGAACAAGAAAATTCAGTGGCAGTGAATAAGAAACATTGAAACAAAGATAAACAAACCAAGTCTGTTAGGCAAGGGCAGTGATAGAGAAACAAAGGCAGGTCCTCCAGCTATGTTCTTGTCCCTTGTTAGTTATCAGTCAGCTTCTAGGCTTTCTGAATAACTAGATGACAGTTGCGGTTCAAAGCCGGCTGTTCATCTAAGGGTTGGTCTAGAAAGGAGGCTAAAGGCACTAAGATGAATTCTAAACCTTGTGATAGTTGGGGCTCTCACACTGCAACTACCCGCAGAGAAGCTTGCTTAGTGTTTTAACAACCTATAAGGATATTCAATCCTAGACAATTCAAGCACAACAAGATCAAAGCATGGATATGATAAAAACAATTGAAATGCACAACATCATTTAAAATAAAAACTAACCCTTGAGGCACTGTCTATTCCAGTCCTCTTGGGTGAAGCACTGGCTAGTCCAGGCATCACTTCTAACACACACCCATCATCCCTATTTATACACAAACCAACTTTCCCCAAAACAGGTCCACATCAGTCCAATTAGGGTTTGGTGAAAATACAAATTAAATTAAAAAAAAATCCTACCTAACTCTGATAACAACCCTAATATACTAACCCATACTTCAATTAAACATGTAATCGATTCCCCCAAAAAATCCCCACTGTCAGAAAAATTAGGGTTTTAAAAATTGAAATTAAAATTTTACCTAATCTCTGAATCCAATCAAACTTCGATCCATGCTTGTAATTGGTCCTCTCTTGCTTCCCATACCGTCAATTTGACTCTAGCTCGACCTAATTTACCCACTTCACACCTAGGGTTTCGGAGAAGGATATGTGTGAAATAGGTAGAATAGATGGACTAGGGAGAGGGGAACAATGATGGGTTATCATTGTTTGACGCTGTGGTGATTATGGTGGTGATGGCGGAGCAGTTGGGATAGCATGTGGAGGAGATGGTGGCGGACATGGAGGTTGCAGAGGAGGTGAGGGGAGAAAGAGAAGATGGAGTCGATGGAAAAGAGTGAGGGGGGTGTTTGGTTGGGTAGGAATAGGGTTAGGTACTAAGGTGTTGAGCGGATGTATCAGAATTCGATGTCCAGTGAGTTAAAGCGTTGGATCGACACATCTGGATTGAATCTATCGGCTGAGATGGCAATGCTTGCAGAGGCCGTAGGATTGTGAGACACAACAAAACTGATGGCTCCAGATGGAGTTAGGTGCTGTAGTGTTAGACAGGAACTTCAGAGTTTGATGCACTGACGATGCTGCGACCGTAGGATGCTGAGATGATCCAATCTGACGGCTAGAAAGGGAAACGGGTATGGTATATGAAATGGATTTGGGTGAGGGTTTGGGCCTTGGGTATGCCAAGCCCATATCTTCTTTAAGAACAATTCTTCCTCTTCAAGCCCCTTCTAGCCTTTTGGTCTTGTGCACAACATTCTTCGCGGCTTCCTTGTGTAATTCCTCCCGGCTTTTCACCGCTTTTCTGCTCTTTTCCGCTCCGCAACTCATCTAGTCTTTATTTATCACCTAAAAATGCAAAATTATTAATAAAAATATTTATTCTTGAAAACAAAGAAAATACAGAATATGGGATAAAATGTAGAATTAATGCACAAAAGATGAGTTAAATCCAAGAAAAATATATAGAAATATGCACTTTTTAGCACTCATCAAATACCCCAAACCTGAATTTTACTTGTCCTCAAGTAAAACAAAACTAAGGAAATCCTACCTATACCACTTTCGCTGGTCTCTCGATTGCATTTAGAGAATGCAATAAGCCTTTTAAACCACTAAGTGTCCCTAGTGGACGAGTGAAGTCTCGTGAAGGTTTGCTTAGAACGTACCTACAAAGTTCTAGGACAAAATATAAGCTCAGATTCCATGAAATGTGACATGTGCAAGACAGTAGAAGCTCACAGCAAAATGGAGATGTCAATCTAGTTATCTAAGGCACAATCCTAGCACTTATAACAAATAAAGACATGTGATAAGAGTGTAAAGTGTATCTACACATGTTTCTAGAATGACCTGAAGTTATGACTACTAATCACCAAGAGATAGTTTTTAGGCTAAGAACCGAATTCTAAGCCAAGCTAGCTGTCCGGCTTTACGAGAATTGTGAATGTTCACCCAATGAGTTGGTGATATTTCAGTTTACCCGCGTTATACATCGATGGCTGCACCCTCCTTGCTTATTACAAGACTATTTACAACAAAAAGATGACTCTTTACATGACTCTTATTTACATTGATTACTCTCTTTTATTTTTGGAACAAGAGAGAATATTGTCTTTAACATGACAAAACATGGAATAAATAAATACTTGATATTTTTTTATGTTTTTTGATTTTTGATTTTTTTTTTTGATTTTTTTTTTTTGATTTTTTTTTGATTTTTCTGATTTTTTTGTTTTTTTTTTTTGAAGAAATAACTTTGATCTTTACAACATAGTGACACTTTTGATACATGAACAAAAAGAAAAACATAATTACATGACTCTTAGCAAGAGGTGGCCCTTATCGAATGCATCCGGTCAAATTCTATGGTTGCTTTTCTTAACGTATCCTCCAACTTCTATCCCATCCAACCAAAGAACAAGCTAGTCAAGTCTCATTCAGTATTCTAAAGTGATTGGCAATCTAACTTCCTATCAAACACCTTGAAGATCGAGGCTATACATGTATTGGTAGATTGTGCGTGTGCAAGTTTCTTATCACATGTGAATTGTGCTAGAATCAGGGTGCCTAAATATCTAGACTAAGAATCCTTATGTTTACATACATGCACAAGAGTCAACATTTCAAGGTAAATGAGCTCCATTTTTATGATTTTTATGATTTTTTTTTTTAACAAAAAGAAAGAGTTCAGTTTTCAATTATAGCATGTGATCGTGGTATCTATACCATACCCCCAAACCTAAACTAAACATTGTCCTCAATGTTTCAAAATATGAAAAGAATTATAACGTACGAAGAGGATTATGCTGAGTAGAGAAAAAGGAAAGAGAATACCCGATTTGACGGCGAAAGCAAAATTAGAACTCCGTTATTCAAGGCAAAAATCCAACATATTTCAGTTAAGAGTCACATTGGATTAGCAAAATATGTACAAAAGAAACAAAAGATTTAACTAAGAAACTATCTACTAGACTCTATACAAGAAAATTTGGTTTTTAATGGGATTGGACTTTTTGGGAAAAATTTGGTTTTGAAATCGGGAGCAAGCCCACATTGGTGGAAGAATGCACAACCCACTAGAAATTTGAAAACAACCCACAACTTGTGTGAAGTGAAGCCCAACGAATTAGTTTGAATTGAGCCCAGCAAAAGGTTTTGAAAAAGAAGAGGTCCAACTGTTTGGGTTCAGGAGCCCAGAAGTTCAGTTTCAGTTTGGTTTTGGGTTAACAGAATAGCCAAAATTCGAGGCCCAATTGGGCTTTGAAAACTTTTTACAAATTTTGTTTTGGGTCAAGCCCACAGTAGAAACATGCCCAGAAGTTCAGAAACAAAATAAGCCCACAGTTCAATTCTAGTTCAATAAATGGGTTTTAAGAGTTCTGAGAAGTAGTTTTACAAACCCACAATTAGTCAGCAAGTTCAGCTGGGTTAAGCCCAGAATTCAAAGACACAAACTTATTACAAGCCCAGATTTCAGCTTTTAACACAGGCCCACAGATAATTGGGTTTAGGATTACACTCTGAAGAGGGGAGCCCAGTTGGGCTCCTTAGTTGCACAGCCCAGTTGGGCTTGGTTCTCAGCAACAAGCTCAGACCAGCAACTCAACAACAACAGAAGGAAAACAGCAGCAGCACCAGAGGCTGGCTGTAGCAATGACCCAAGCACCAGCAGCAGCAACAAGAAGAAGAAGCGAAGCAGAGCAGTAGGAGGCAGCAAGACAGCAGCAGCAACACAGAAAACAGCAGTAGTAGTAGCACCAGAGGCTGACTGTAGCAGCACCTGTTGGCTCAAAAGAGAAGATCAGTCTCTTTGAAGAAAATGGGTGAGGCCAAGAAGCAATGAGGAAAAAGGGCAAGCAGCACAGCAAGAAAATAACAAGTATGCTCAGGCAGCAAGTTTCAGACAAGGCAATGCTATAGGTGCTAGGCCACGGGGCAATGCTGCAGATGAAGCAAGGCTGCAGAGCATCATGCTTACAGGGCATGGCAAAGCTACAGGCAATGAGCAAAGCTGAAGAGCAAGGATACAAACACAGATGCAAATGCAAGATGCAGATATCGAGAAGATGCAGGCACGCAATGATATGCAAGTGACAGATGCAAGTTATGATGACAATATGCAAACTAGAGATGATGCAGGTATGCAGATATGGATGCAATGGATGCAATGCTTACAGCTAAGATGAAGATGCTAAATGATGCAGATATGGATGCAGGAGATGCAGAACTACAGTTACAGCTAAATCTAAGTTACAGTAAGAGCTACACTAAGTTACAGATGCAGTTATACTAATATAGCTAAGTTATACTAAAACTATTACGCTAACATAGTTATACTAAGTTACAACAGCAAAACACTAAGTTACAACTACAACAGGCTAAGTTACACTAAGACAGATACACTATTTTTTTTCTTTTCAACTACACAGCACCAGTCCCCGGCAGCGGCGCCAAAAACTTGGTAGGTTTCTAAAAGACCTACAAACTAATACCTGCAAGTGCACAAGGTCTGTTGTAGTGAGTGTGCAAGGAAGGGTCGAACCACAGAGACTTGGGTGTGAATTGAAGTGATGAAACAGGTGACAGTGAACAAGAAAATTCAGTGGCAGTGAATAAGAAACATTGAAACAAGATAAACAAACCAAGGCTGTTAGCCAAGGGCAGTGATAAAGAAACAAAGGCAGGTCCTCCAGCTATGTTCTTGTCCTGTTAGTTATCAGTCAGCTTCTAGGCTTTCTGAACTAGATGACAGTTGCGGTTCAAATCCGGCTGTTCATCTAAGGGTTGGTCTAGAAAGGAGGCTAAAGGCACTAAGATGAATTCTAAACCTTGTGATAGTTGGGGATCTCACACTGCAACTACCCGCAGAGAAGCTTGCTTAGTGTTTTAACAACCTATAAGGATATTCAATCCTAGACAATTCAAGCACAACAAGATCAAAGCATGGATAGGATAAAAACAATTGAAATGCACAACATCATTTAAAATAAAAACTAACCCTTGAGGCACTGGCTATTCCAGTCCTCTTGGGTGAAGCACTGGCTAGTCCAGGCATCACTTCTAACACACACCCATCATCCCTATTTATACACAAACCAACTTTCCCCAAAACAGGACCACATCAGTCCAATTAGGGTTTGGTGAAAATACAAATTAAATAAAAAAAAAGTCCTACCTAACTCTGATACAGCCCTAATATACTAACCCATACTTCAATTAAACATGTAATCGATTCCCCCAAAAATCCCCACTGTCAGAAAAATTAGGGTTTTAAAAATTGAAATTAAATTTTTACCTAATCTCTGAATCCAATCAAACTTCGATCCATGCTTGTAATTGGTCCTCTCTTGCTTCCCATACCGTCAATTTGACTCTAGCTCGACCTAATTTACCCACTTCACACCTAGGGTTTCGGAGAAGGATATGTGTGAAATAGGTAGAATAGATGGACTAGGGAGAGGGGAACAATGATGGGTTATCATTGTTTGACGCTGTGGTGATTATGGTGGTGATGGCGGAGCAGTTGGGATAGCATGTGGAGGAGATGGTGGCGGACATGGAGGTTGCAGAGGAGGTGAGGGGAGAAAGAGAAGATGGAGTCGATGGAAAAGAGTGAGGGGGGTGTTGGTTGGGTAGGAATAGGGTTAGGTACTAAGGTGTTGAGCGGATGTATCAGAATTCGATGTCCAGTGAGTTAAAGCGTTGGATCGACACATCTGGATTGAATCTATCGGCTGAGATGGCAATGCTTGCAGAGGCCGTAGGATTGTGAGACACAACAAAACTGATGGCTCCAGATGGAGTTAGGTGCTGTAGTGTTAGACAGGAACTTCAGAGTTTGATGCACTGACGATGCTGCGACCGTAGGATGCTGAGATGATCCAATCTGACGGCTAGAAAGGGAAACGGGTATGGATATATGAAATGGATTTGGGTGAGGGTTTTGGGCCTTGGGTATGCCAAGCCCATATCTTCTTTAAGAACAATTCTTCCTCTTCAAGCCCACTTCTAGCCTTTTGGTCTTGTGCACAACATTCTTCGCGGCTTCCTTGTGTAATTCCTCCCGGCTTTTCACCGCTTTTCTGCTCTTTTCCGCTCCGCAACTCATCTAGTCTTTATTTATCACCTAAAAATGCAAAATTAATTAATAAAAATATTTATTCTTGAAAACAAAGAAAATACAGAATATGGGATAAAATGTAGAATTAATGCGCAAAAGATGAGTTAAATTCCAAGAAAAATATATAGAAATATGCACTTTTTAGCACTCATCAAATACCCCTAAACCTGAATTTTACTTGTCCTCAAGTAAAACAAAACTAAGGAAATCCTACCTATACCACTTTCGCTGGTCTCTCGATTGCATTTAGAGAATGCAATAAGCCTTTTAACCCACTAAGTGTCCCTAGTGGACGAGTGAAGTCTCGTGAAGGTTTGCTTAGAACGTACCTACAAAGTTCTAGGACAAAATATAAGCTCAGATTCCATGAAATGTGACATGTGCAAGACAGTAGAAGCTCACAGCAAAATGGAGATGTCAATCTAGTTATCTAAGGCACAATCCTAGCACTTATAACAAATAAAGACATGTGATAAGAGTGTAAAGTGTATCTACACATGTTTCTAGAATGACCTGAAGTTATGACTACTAATCACCAAGAGATAGTTTTTAGGCTAAGAACCGAATTCTAAGCCAAGCTAGCTGTCCGGCTTTACGAGAATGTGAATGTTCACCCAATGAGTTGGTGATATTTCAGTTTACCCCGTTATACATCGATGGCTGCACCCTCCTTGCTTATTACAAGACTATTTACAACAAAAAGATGACTCTTTACATGACTCTTATTTACATTGATTACTCTCTTTTATTTTTGGAACAAGAGAGAACTATTGTCTTTAACATGACAAAACATGGAATAAATAAATACTTGATATTTTTTATTTTTTTTATTTTATTTTTTTTTTGATTTTTTTTTTTATTTTTTTTTGATTTTTTGATTTTTTTTTTTGAAGAAATAACTTTGATCTTTACAACATAGTGACACTTTTGATACATGAACAAAAAGAAAAACATAATTACATGACTCTTAGCAAGAGGTGGCCCTTATCGAATGCATCCGGTCAAATTCTATGGTTGCTTTTCTTAACGTATCCTCCAACTTCTATCCCAGCCAACCAAAGAACAAGCTAGTCAAGTCTCATTCAGTATTCTAAAGTGATTGGCAATCTAACTTCCTATCAAACACCTTGAAGATCGAGGCTATACATGTATTGGTAGATTGTGCGCGTGCAAGTTTCTTATCACATGTGAATTGTGCTAGAATCAGGGTGCCTAAATATCTAGACTAAGAATCCTTATGTTTACATACATGCACAAGAGTCAACATTTCAAGGTAAATGAGCTCCATTTTTATGATTTTTATTATTTTTTTTTTTAACAAAAAGAAGAGTTCTTGTTTTCAATTATGCATGTGATCGTGGTATCTACTACATACCCCCAAACCTAAACTAAACATTGTCCTCAATGTTTCAAAATATGAAAGAATTATAATACAAGAGGATTATGCTGAGTAGAGAAAAAGGAAAGAGAATACCCGATTTCGGCGAAAGCAAATTAGAACTCCGTTATTCAAGGCAAAATCCAACATATCAGTTAAGATCATTGGATTAGCAAAATTACAAAAGACACAAAATTTAACTAAGAAACTATCTACTAGACTCTATACAAGAAAATTTGGTTTTTAATGGGATTGGACTTTTTGGGAAAAATTTGGTTTTGAAATCGGGAGCAAGCCCACATTGGTGGAAGAATGCACAACCCACTAGAAATTTGAAAACAACCCACAACTTGTGTGAAGTGAAGCCCAACGAATTAGTTTGAATTGAGCCCAGCAAAAGGTTTTGAAAAGAAGAGGTCCAACTGTTTGGGTTCAGGAGCCCAGAAGTTCAGTTTCAGTTTGGTTTTGGGTTAACAGAATAGCCAAAATTCGAGGCCCAATTGGGCTTTGAAAACTTTTTACAAATTTTGTTTTGGGTCAAGCCCACAGTAGAAACAGGCCCAGAAGTTCAGAAACAAAATAAGCCCACAGTTCAATTCTAGTTCAATAAATGGGTTTTAAGAGTTCTGAGAAGTAGTTTTACAAACCCACAATTAGTCAGCAAGTTCAGCTGGGTTAAGCCCAGAATTCAAAGACACAAACTTATTACAAGCCCAGATTTCAGCTTTTAACACAGGCCCACAGATAATTGGGTTTAGGATTACACTTTGAAGAGGGGAGCCCAGTTGGGCTCCTTAGTTGCACAGCCCAGTTGGGCTTGGTTCTCAGCAACAAGCTCAGACCAGCAACTCAACAACAACAGAAGGAAAACAGCAGCAGCACCAGAGGCTGGCTGTAGCAATGACCCAAGCACCAGCAGCAGCAACAAGAAGAAGAAGCAGCAGCAGTAGGAGGCAGCAAGACAGCAGCAGCAGCAACACAGAAAACAGCAGTAGCACCAGAGGCTGACTGTAGCAGCACCTGTTGGCTCAAAAGAGAAGATCAGTCTCTTTGAAGAAAATGGGTGAGGCCAAGAAGCAATGAGGAAAAAGGGCAAGCAGCACAGCAAGAAAATAACAAGTATGCTCAGGCAGCAAGTTTCAGACAAGGCAATGCTATAGGTGCTAGGCCACGGGGCAATGCTGCAGATGAAGCAAGGCTGCAGAGCATCATGCTTACAGGGCATGGCAAAGCTACAGGCAATGAGCAAAGCTGAAGAGCAAGGATACAAACACAGATGCAAATGCAAGATGCAGATATCGAGAAGATGCAGGCACGCAATGATATGCAAGTGACAGATGCAAGTTATGATGACAATATGCAAACTAGAGATGATGCAGGTATGCAGATATGGATGCAATGGATGCAATGCTTACAGCTAAGATGAAGATGCTAAATGATGCAGATATGGATGCAGGAGATGCAGAACTACAGTTACAGCTAAATCTAAGTTACAGTAAGAGCTACACTAAGTTACAGATGCAGTTATACTAATATAGCTAAGTTATACTAAAACTATTACGCTAACATAGTTATACTAAGTTACAACAACAAAACACTAAGTTACAACTACAACAGGCTAAGTTACACTAAGACAGATACACTATTTTTTTTTCTTTTCAACTACACAGCACCAGTCCCCGGCAGCGGCGCCAAAAACTTGGTAGGTTTCTAAAAGACCTACAAACTAATACCTGCAAGTGCACAAGGTCTGTTGTAGTGAGTGTGCAAGGAAGGGTCGAACCACAGAGACTTGGGTGTGAATTGAAGTGATGAAACAGGTGACAGTGAACAAGAAAATTCAGTGGCAGTGAATAAGAAACATTGAAACAAAGATAAACAAACCAAGGCTGTTAGCCAAGGGCAGTGATAAAGAAACAAAGGCAGGTCCTCCAGCTATGTTCTTGTCCCTTGTTAGTTATCAGTCAGCTTCTAGGCTTTCTGAATAACTAGATGACAGTTGCGGTTCAAATCCGGCTGTTCATCTAAGGGTTGGTCTAGAAAGGAGGCTAAAGGCACTAAGATGAATTCTAAACCTTGTGATAGTTGGGGATCTCACACTGCAACTACCCGCAGAGAAGCTTGCTTAGTGTTTTAACAACCTATAAGGATATTCAATCCTAGACAATTCAAGCACAACAAGATCAAAGCATGGATAGGATAAAAACAATTGAAATGCACAACATCATTTAAAATAAAAACTAACCCTTGAGGCACTGGCTATTCCAGTCCTCTTGGGTGAAGCACTGGCTAGTCCAGGCATCACTTCTAACACACACCCATCATCCCTATTTATACACAAACCAACTTTCCCCAAAACAGGACCACATCAGTCCAATTAGGGTTTGGTGAAAATACAAATTAAATAAAAAAAAAGTCCTACCTAACTCTGATAACAGCCCTAATATACTAACCCATACTTCAATTAAACATGTAATCGATTCCCCCAAAAAATCCCCACTGTCAGAAAAATTAGGGTTTTAAAAATTGAAATTAAATTTTTACCTAATCTCTGAATCCAATCAAACTTCGATCCATGCTTGTAATTGGTCCTCTCTTGCTTCCCATACCGTCAATTTGACTCTAGCTCGACCTAATTTACCCACTTCACACCTAGGGTTTCGGAGAAGGATATGTGTGAAATAGGTAGAATAGATGGACTAGGGAGAGGGGAACAATGATGGGTTATCATTGTTTGACGCTGTGGTGATTATGGTGGTGATGGCGGAGCAGTTGGGATAGCATGTGGAGGAGATGGTGGCGGACATGGAGGTTGCAGAGGAGGTGAGGGGAGAAAGAGAAGATGGAGTCGATGGAAAAGAGTGAGGGGGGTGTTTGGTTGGGTAGGAATAGGGTTAGGTACTAAGGTGTTGAGCGGATGTATCAGAATTCGATGTCCAGTGAGTTAAAGCGTTGGATCGACACATCTGGATTGAATCTATCGGCTGAGATGGCAATGCTTGCAGAGGCCGTAGGATTGTGAGACACAACAAAACTGATGGCTCCAGATGGAGTTAGGTGCTGTAGTGTTAGACAGGAACTTCAGAGTTTGATGCACTGACGATGCTGCGACCGTAGGATGCTGAGATGATCCAATCTGACGGCTAGAAAGGGAAACGGGTATGGATATATGAAATGGATTTGGGTGAGGGTTTTGGGCCTTGGGTATGCCAAGCCCATATTTTCTTTAAGAACAATTCTTCCTCTTCAAGCCCACTTCTAGCCTTTTGGTCTTGTGCACAACATTCTTCGCGGCTTCCTTGTGTAATTCCTCCCGGCTTTTCACCGCTTTTCTGCTCTTTTCCGCTCCACAACTCATCTAGTCTTTATTTATCACCTAAAAATGCAAAATTAATTAATAAAAATATTTATTCTTGAAAACAAAGAAAATACAGAATATGGGATAAAATGTAGAATTAATGCACAAAAGATGAGTTAAATGCCAAGAAAAATATATAGAAATATGCACTTTTTATTACTCATCAATGGTCGAAAACTTCTGGAGCCACTGGATGAAATAAATGAGTTGGGAGACGTTTCGTTACCGACGTGTTGCTATCAAGTCTTCAAGGACTTTGTTCCAAAAGACATCCTTCGAACCATCTTCTGAATCTTGGACTATCGTATGGAATGGGACACGGTGAGCAGTCCCCAGTTATATTTCTGTTAGATCCGATGGCACAGTCGAATATGTGAATATATCTTTGTGGCGTGCTTTTGGAGTCTTCGATGCACATGTACGGATTCATGTTGAGAAATTCCTGCTGCTCGTAAACTTCGGCGGTGACGATGTTGAAATCAGAAATAACCAGGTTGAGGGGAGTGAAGGCGTCCCATGATGGTAGTCCCCATTTGTAGCCTACTTTAGTTGCATCACCTTGAATCCATGTCCACGGGATTTGATACAAGCTTATTGTACTCTTATGGATGTGACGTTGAGATGCACATGGACGAAATATTCTGGATAGATGGGAAGTAGGAATGACAGAGTTATGTTGTTTATCGTGGCTTCCTCTGTTTCTTTAAAAAATATTTCAGCCGCGTCTCTGGAGTTATCTCATGAGTCTTTGATGGTCGTCAGGATAGACTGCGATGAGCAGTCCCCAGACGCATTTTTCTTTAGTTTCTGAAGTTGTTTTCCTATGAGCAGGCTTGGGATTCTCCGCGGCCTTGTAAAGTGTTGAAGGCGTCTTCTAGACAGAGAGGTGATGATAATCTTGCGCTACACCCTTGAAGAGTAGATGACCTTGTCGTGGCTATGGCCTTTTGGTTGACTGTGTCTTCTGAGCTTTGACAGTAAAGGGATTCCGTGTATATCCTCAGTCCCCAAGTATGGTTTACATGTTTTCATCTTTGTAGCGATTGCTGCTGTGGTGAAGCTCTGGATGGTATCGACAAATGAGTGGCAACAGTTCTTGGTAGCAGATGTAATCATAAGAGACTGCATTGTCTTGGTAACAAAGTAGGTTGGCTGGAATTGTATGGGCATTCATGGAAATAAAAGGATTGGATGGATGCGTAAGCGAGCAAACTGTCCATGATCACGAGTTTTGGTAGGATGGACCATGACTACGAAGATTGGCTGGATGCGATCATGATCCTTGACATGGGGAGCGTGGATGTACGACCCTTTGCAGGAAGGAGTGGCGGCCCCGTTACGATCCTTGGCAGGAGGAAGTGGCGTTGAGGCGGCTTAGGCTCTTGAAGAGGATGTTGAAACTTAAGAAGACAAACGCTGAAGCTTCGGCTTCGATTCTGGAGCAGCTTATGGAGAGAATGCTGAAGCGGAGCGGCTGTTGAAGTGAACGTTGAAGCGGAGCCGCTGCTGGAGGACGTTGAAGCGGAGAGGATGCGTCAATCAATGTGCTGTCAAACTGGACACCCTTCAAGCGAACAGTGGTTAGGAGTCCCTGGTTCCATATATCGTGCTTTCCAAGAGAGGTAGGGGTTTGGGAACGACTTCTTGGCTGGAAATAGATGTTTTTGGGAACGATTTCTTGGCTGGAAATAGATGTTTTCCTGACACAGCGCGGTTGAGGGATGCAAATATGTCTTGACGTTGCGCCTTGGTAAAATATAAAATCTCTCATAAATGTTCCACCATAGACTGCACAATTTTGTGGGCGAAGTCCCCCGAAATCATGCATCTCCTGACGGGAAGAGAGTATTTGTGAACTCAGGGGGGTTGCTGATCTCCTTGCCTCGATTTTGGAGAAGTCGTTCCTGATCTCTACGTGTGATGAAATTGGATTGTTGATTCCCTTCTACTGAGCGTTCAAGAGCAACGCTGAAAGGATGCAGCTACTGGCGCTGGGAAGATGCAAGCTGTTAGCGCTGGAAGGATGTAAGCTGTCAGCGCTGGAAGAGATGCAAGCTGCTGGCGCTGGAAAGATGAAAGCTGTTAGCGCTGGATGGATGCAAGATGTTAGCGCTAGATCGTCTTGGAATGGGCGCTGGCTTGGCGTGGACGCTAACTTGGCATGGCGCTGGCTTGGCGTGGCGCGGTAGCAATAAAATGGGAAAGCATATTCCAGATATGTACTCCAGCGTTTCTCTTTCAATTTGTTTTCTTGTTTTTCTTGTGTTGGTGCAAACCTTAGCCATAGGTATGCCTTCCATAAATCTGTAGAAATATTGTTCTTCTGAACTGGTGTAAACCCTAGCCGTAGGGATGCCTTTCATAAACTTGTAGAAATAATTCATCGTAAACAATTCCTCTTCGAACAACACCCCTAGTAGCGTCGGCTACCTCATGAATGGTGACGGGTAATCATTATTATGCAAAGTGGGTACGTACGGGTAGGTGACTGATTCCACGAAGAACCGGGCGTTGGGGTTTTCCTTTTTTTTTTTTTTGTAAGCCAAACAAAGCGCCTGGTTTATGGTTTGATTTTATGGATTTTTGGGTTGATAGACAAGTGCTACCTATGAGGTTTTGGATTATTATTCGGGATGAAATGTTTTAGGATGATGCCGTTTTTGGTTATGATTGTAACTGACACAAACATCCCAGGGAATATATGGAACCGTGAACGTTGCGTGTCAGTAGATGACATGGGATGAAACATAACATGGCTATCAGTTTTATCATTCCCGTGAAAACTTGAAATAGTAAACCATGTATTTTGTCTAGGCAAGACTTACTCGGTTTTTTGGATCTGCTAACGAAAAATGAGTCAGGTGCAAGTCCGAGTTTTGTGGTAAGCACCGCGATTGTGGAAAGTCCCCAGTCGTTCCTGAGTCACTTGATAATCGAGTCGTCGATCCCTGGGCGGATCGTTTACTTTTAACCTTTGGGAAGTCCCCAGTCTCCCCTTGTGGTGTCATGACTGGTAATCGGGTCGTCCGGTAACTGAGTTGTCGATCCCTGAGCGGATCGTATCGGGCCGTATGGTAGCTGAGTCGTCGATCCTTGAGCGGATCGTATCGGTTCGTCTGGTAGCTGAGTCCTCGATCTCTGAGCGGATCGTTTGCCTCTACCGTGCTGACGTCTGGGTCGAAGTATGAAATCGGGGATTGAAAATTGACATTGTAATCGAAAGATCAATCTCCCACTGTGGTCGCCAATTATTTGAGGGTAAAAACGGTTTTTGCTGATTTTGGTAATTTCGGGTGTGTGGGTGAGAAACGAATTTAAACCCTAAATAATGTACTGCAAGGGAGTACTTTAGATTCGAGAGATCAATCTGTACAAATACGGCCTAAACCAAGAAATGGTCGTTCCATACTTGCTTCGGTCACAAAGTGAAGGAGAAGGGTTGGTTTTGGGGAGGGAAGCGAAGAAAGTGTTGAGACCAGAATAGTTGATTCTGGAAGAGTAGTTGTTTTCTACGACTTGTATCAGAAAGTAGGAAGCTAACAAATGTAAAGCTAGCAAATGTTTTCTGAGTGTTGTATGGTCCTGACCTGAACTTGTTGTTCGGTGGAAATATGTAATGCCTATTTATACAAGTCGAAGTGAAACATACTCTGGTCTCATTAAGAAATGGAAAACGGGTGAGTAAATGGGAGGAGGTGGTAACCGGTAACGCCTAGAATTGATGTTCCATAAAAGAAAGCATTTCACCATTACTCCCTGTATTTACTAACCACATCATCCTTATGATACTTTCTTATAACGGGCGTAGTGTACGCCGCACGCTGTAAACCGCCAAACCAATACCCAATGAGCATCCCCCAGTTTGTGACATGCGTTGATGTCTCGAGTGTTTTCATGGAAAACATGTAGCATGTTGTTGTCATCTGAAAAGTCGAGCTTGGGGACTTGTCGGCTCGGTGACCTTCGACGGTCGAGATTTTGCATCTTAAAAGGAAAGGTAGTCATTGATTATTGCAACCCTTCGTTGGGTAGCCAGTGACATGAAAGCATGCTCGGTATGGCTTTTGTATGGCCTAGTTTAGGCGCGGCCAAAAGTTAGGGGTTTGGCCAAAGGTTACCATGCGTTGTCTGTCGACCTTGGACGGCTAGGATTTGCATCTAGGATTGAAGGGTGGCAGTTGATCGTCGCACGCCTTCGTTTTGGTAGACGCATAGGGAAGGTTGGTATGGCGTGGCGAGACAAGGTGGTTGGAATGCCATTGGCACATGTGGCATGGCATGCCTTGGCACGGTTTGGCGTGGCCAAAACTAGGGTTTTGGGCCAAAGGTTACCATGCGTTGTCTGGCGACCTTGGACGGCTAGGATTTGCATCTAGGATTGAAGGGTGGCTGATGATCGTCGCACTCCTTCGTTTTGGTAGCCGCATAGGGAAGGCCGGTATGGCGTGGCGCGGCAAGTTGGTTGGCATGCCATTGGCACATGTGGCATGGCATGCTTTGGCACGGTTTGGCGTGGACAAAACTAGGGTTTTGGGTCAAAGGTTACCATGCGCTGTTTGGCGACCTTGGACGGCTAGGATTTGCATCTAGGATTCAAGGGTGGTCGTTGATCGTCGCACACCTTCGTTTTGGTGGCCGCATAGGGAAGGCCGACATGGTATAGTAAGGCAGAATGGTGCGGACGGCTTGGCATAGTGGGGCCAAGGCAGAATGGTGTGGATGGCTTGGCATAGTGGGGCCAAGGCAGAATGGTGCGGATGGCTTTGCATAGTGGGGCCAAGGCAGAATGGTGCGGACGTCTTGGCATAGTGGGGCCAAGGCAGAATGGTGCGGTTGGCTTGGCATGGTGGGGCCAAGGGTCTGGCATGCCATTGGCGCATGGTGCGGCCAGCATGGCTAGGGCCAAGGGTTTGGCATGCCATTGGCGCATGGTGCGGCTGGTATGGTTGGCATGCCTTGGCGCGAAGATGTGGCTGGCATGGTTGGCATGCCTTGGCGCGGTGATGTGGCTGGCATGGTTTGCCATTGGCACAGTGGTGCGGCTGGTATGGTTGGCATGCCTTGGCGCGAAGATGTGGCTGGCATTGTTTCCCATTGGCACAGTGGTGTGGCTGGCATGTTTGGCATGCCTTGGCGCGAAGATGTGGATGGAATGGTTTTTTATTGGCACGGTGGTGCGGCTGGCATGGTTGGCATTCCTTGGCGCGGAGATGTGGCTGACACGTCATGCCATTGGCACATGTGGTGCGGCTGGCATGGTTGGCATGCCTTGGCACGAAAGCGTGGCTGGCATGGTTTTTCCATTGGCACGGTGGTGCGGCTGGCATGGTTGGCATGCCTTGGTGCGGAGATGTGGATGGCACGGTATGCCATTGGCACATGTGGTGCGGCTGGCATGGTTGGCATGCCCTGATGCGGAGATGTGGCTGGCACATCATACTGTTGGCACATGTGGTGCGGCTGGCATGGTTGGCATGCCTTGGCGCAGAGATGTGGCTGGCACGGCATGCCATTGGCACATGTAGTGCGACTGGCATGGTTGGCATGCCTTGGCGCGGAGACGTGGCTGGCATGGTTTGCCATTGGCACGGTGGTGCGGCTGGCATTGTTGGCATGTCTTGGCGCGGAGATGTGGCTGGCACTGCATGCCATTGGCACATGTGGTGCGGATGGCATGGTTGGCATGCCTTGGCGCGGAGACGTGGCTGGCATGGTGGTGCGGCTGGCATGGTTGGCATGCCTTGGTGCGGAGACGTGGCTGGCATGGTTTTGCCATTGGCACATGTGGTGCGGCTGGCATGGTTGGCATGCCCTGATGCGGAGATGTGGCTGGCACATCATACTGTTGGCACATGTGGTGCGGCTGGCATGGTTGGCATGCCTTGGCGCGGAGATGTGGCTGGCACGGCATGCCATTGGCACATGTAGTGCGGCTGGCATGGTTGGCATGCCTTGGCGCGGAGACGTGGCTGGCATGGTTTGCCATTGGCACGGTGGTGCGGCTGGCATTGTTGGCATGTCTTGGCGCGGAGATGTGGCTGGCACTGCATGCCATTGGCACATGTGGTGCGGATGGCATGGTTGGCATGCCTTGGCGCGGAGACGTGGCTGGCATGGTGGTGCGGCTGGCATGGTTGGCATGCCTTGGTGCGGAGACGTGGCTGGCATGGTTTTGCCATTGGCACATGTGGTGCGGCTGGCATGGTTGGCATGCCTTGGCGCGAAGACGTGGATGGCATGGTTTTCCATTGACACGGTGGTGCGGCTGGCATGGTTGGCATGTTGGCGCGGAGATGTGGCTGGCACGGCATGCCATTGGCACATGTGGTGCGGCTGGCATGGTTGGCATGCCTTGGCGCGAAGACGTGGCTGGCATGGTTTTCCATTGGCACGGTGGTGTGAGAATTAGGGTTTTGGCCTATCGAAACCCTAATTAGCAAAAAAAAAAAAGGTACCCTGGTAATTTTCTCGCAGACATATTAAAGGGTCCAATAAATTCGCTTGGTGGAGACATTATTACTCAAGTTTTGTGACGTCACTGTCTGACTAGGGTTTTACGATTTTAACCTTAAACTAAAAACCACCATCAACACACACATAATTAACTTGCCACGTTCTCTAGCCCATTTCTTTGCATCTTCTTTATCTTTCCATCTCTACATGTTCCAAAAACCCAAAGTTAGTAAAAAAACAAAACATAGTGAATGAGCAACATATCTTTCCATTAGTTTCAAAAAAGAAAAAAAACACTTACCAAGTCATTCAAATAGTGATGGGATGAATCTTCTGTTAGAATTTCGTTTGCATTAGGTTGAGAAGGCATTTGGCTAGGTGGAAGCACAATCTATCAACCAAAATATCACAATATTAGTCAAAAAAAAAGAAAGAAAACTAGAATTACGTCCAGGTTATAAGGTACACGGACCCATATGTTTTAGGCATATGAAAGGTTACGGTTGAAAAATTCAACCTCTAACCTAGACGTTTTCAATTACGGTTGGGAACGATGAAAATATAACTTAGACATTTTCACTTATGTTTGGAAATCCAAAATCTTAACCAAGACGTAAAACAAGTAATAAATACCATGCAAAAAATATTTACGTTTGGGTTTTGGATGAATTTAACCTAGGCGTAATTCTCAAGTTTTGTCCTATTGGAAACCAGTTACGTTTGGAATTCTTCAAAATCTAGGCGTAAACAAAACTTACGGTTGGCAACGAAGCAAAACCCTCTTCCAAACACAGACGTAAAAGTTAATTACGGTTGGAACGAAGCCCAACCCAACCGTAATTTGCCATGAAAGTCTAAAAATATCAAATTTATTATCGTTCTTAAGCTAGTTTTCCACGAAATTGAACCCATGGGAGATAGTTTAGAGGTGTACCTGTTGATTTTCAACCATTGGTTCTTCACTTTGTTGATTTATTTCTTCAATTGGTGGAGATTCATCATCACTTTGTGTTAAACCTTCTCTACCATCTAACAAATCATCAATCTCTTGGTATCCAACATGAGGAATGCAAAACTTGTTTTCTCTATCATACAAAGATTCACCCACCTCGAATTTGTAACTTGTTTCATCCATTTTTGTTGAGTGAATCAAACAATTTAGGTATTGAAAAAAATCTCCAATATTTGAGATAAGGGGTTTTTGAAATTACTTACGGGTGATACGTTTTTGTCCTATTAGGTGACGCCCTTCTAATGGAATGTGACACCCCAATAATAATTTTCATTTCCAATAATTTTTATTGTTTTTTATCATTTACAATACCAATGATTGACTTTTATCTTGTGCATGGACGCACAAGATAACAAAATCCATGAAATATGGCCGCCATTTTTGAATTGAGCGTAATCAGTGTAGTCCAAAGTTGACCTACATTGGAAAGATGCGGGCCTACAAGACCATGATCATCACTAACTTTCAATTTCAACTTAGATTGTAGACTATACTTTCCTGCACAGCTGCGCGCGGCACTAGATCCAACCCTTCCGCCCCTCTCTCTCTTTCAATTTCAAATTTCGAAATTGGAATCCTAAGAAATGAGACCGTTGAAATTCCTCTTCTCCTTCCTGAGCAGCAAAAATAGTGTGTCTTATCTTATTCTTGCTGAAACACCATTCTTACTGAAACACCAAATGAACCCAAAAACCCTACCGGCATCCACTTTCATATTAATTTAATTTGATGGATCTACATTAATAGAGAAGAAATCAACTAAAAAGCAGCTTAAAAAGGAAGAAAATAAAACGGAAGAAATGTATGATCAAAGCTGTAGTTTTGCTGCAAAAATTAGAAACATGAGACGACATGGATGGCAACGTCCTCTTCATCCATTACAGGTAAAACCCATTAACCCCAGATCCTATAATTTCTTTATAGTTCCAGTTTTTTTAATAACACCATTTGATGAGATCTGTCTGGTCTCTGTATGTGGAAATAAATGTGATTTATTAGCTGAAATACACTGAATTTGTAAAACCATTTTGTTGAATCAATGTTTTGTATTTGAAATAGAAAAACTTTATTAACTTAATTAGTTTCGATTGAGATTGAGACCCCCATTAGTTATACCTAAACCTAATTGAATGCATAAAGGGAGGTGCAGGAGTTTTATAAAGGGGCAATCGGCCCCAATTGCTTTGAAATCACAGTACTGCATGTCTAAGGTTTAACCTCACTATTATGTGTGTGTGTGTGGGGTTGAAACCTAACTGTATGTGGAAATTGAGATGGAAGTGGTGGTTGTCGTGGTGGTGGTAGTGGTATTGGTTGTGTTTGCGCTGGAGGTGGTTGTTGTAGTGGTGTCGCTGTAGGTGTTGGAGGTGGTTGTGGTTGTGGATGTGGAGTTGCAGGCCTCTGAGGCATTGCATCACATTTTAGAAGTGAAAACAAACTCAATACTGTAACCTTATATCATGTGACAGTATTCAAATTCTTAAACCCATTTGTCTTTCTGCCTAAAGTTGGAACTAATCACAATTTTTATTTTATTGTTGGAAATATTGTAGATAGTGGGGATTGCAATTTTCAGTTTTTTGGTTGTCGCATTTTACGCGTTCTTGGGGCTTTTTCTTGGAAATAAGACTCTTGAGATCACGATAACTAGTGTTTTCTCCGTTGTGGTATGTATCCTAATTGCAGACCCTTTATATTGTTCTCCCACATTTTGTTTTCTCCATTTAGCTAACTTGATTTACCATCAAATTGTGTTGTATTTTCAGGTGGTTTCGGTTATTTATTTCTTTGTAAGGTGTACTGCAATAGACCCGACTGATAAAACTAGTTTTAAGAAGAAAAGAAAAGTGAATACGAGAGGGTTTGCAAAGCTTAATTATGGTTTCTTATTTAGTCAGCTTTTATTGAGGTTTTTTAGGAGACTGGAGAGAAAGATACTGAAGCATTGTATAAGAAGGAAGTATCTGGATCCATTGAGCACCAATGTTCAGATTGAACCCTTACTGCCGTTCCTACTTGTTATTAAAGATGATGCATTGGCACCTGATTTGAAAGACGATGATATCACGTTTTGCTCTTACTGTGATTTTGAGGTTAGTTATGCAAGCTATTTTGTAGTGTATTTGCCAATTTGAATAGCAGGATTGTAGTTGGTATTGGGAAGAAATGAGAAATAGTGAAAATTCATGGGTTGTCGTGAAACTTAATGGGCGAGGTTGAACTATTTTTATTCACAGGTTAAAAAGACCAGCAAGCACTGCAGGACTTGCAACCGCTGTGTTGAAGGATTTGATCACCATTGCAGAGTGAGAATCTTAGGCTTTTCCTCTTTTATAACATATATTGTGTTCATCTAATTGCTGATGAGGTTATATACGATCACATCAATTTCGTTTATGATTATCTTTGTTAATTGCAGTGGTTGAACAATTGTGTCGGGAAGAAGAACTACACCACATTCTTTCTTCTAATGGTTTTCGTCTTGTTAATGGTTAGTGGCTATATCATTCTCTCACATCGTGCAGTTCAAGGGAGATTTTCGGTTCCTAATGTTGTTCTTTTCTACTAAACGCAGCTTATTATAGAAGGAGGAACTGCCATTGCAATTTTTGTGAGGTGTTTTACAGATAAAAAAGGCATAGAGGCGGAGCTAGAGAAGAGACTGTACCTAGAGTTCCCAAGAGGAGTTCTTGCAGCAATATCGGTAATGGTTTCTGATTATTCCTTTGTTATACAACCAAAGTTCCTCGACATCACTTAGGATGTGAAAGTATTCTGAATAAGAAATTTCAGTTATTAGTCTTACTGCTAATTAGTGAATGACACTGTATCCACACAGGTGTTTTTGGTTCTGTTGACTGCATATGGATCTGCTGCTTTGGGACAGCTTTTCTTCTTTCACGTGGTTCTCATTCGAAAGGTAGATACACTTCCCTGGCTTGCTGGTTTCATATCAATGTCCATGAGTATTCGTGTTGCATATGTAGCATGAGGGCACCTCTATTTGTTACTTGTTAGTACCTTTTGAATTTTTATTTCTCTATCACTCTTTTTCATGAGGTACTCCTAAAGTTGTCTTAAGATTTAGCTCCAATTATGCACTGCAGGGAATGAGAACGTATGATTACATATTGGCAATGAAGGAAGCGAACGAATCTTTAGAAATAGACCCATCCAGTGATTCGGGATTTTCTTCTGATGATAGTTCCGACTTTGATTCTCCAGAAAAACCCACATTTATATCCCGATTTGTATGCGATGGACACAAAACTACCTTTCAAACCCCTGCAAGATTATCCATCAGAATTGACGGGGAACCCAATCCATCAGCACTAAACAAGAAGCCTGGCTTCCGGGCAAACATTGACCCATGGAAACTGATAAAGATGAGCAGTGAAAAGGCTCTATTAGCAGCAGAGAAGACCAGAGAAAGGATCATGAAACAGACGTCTACAAAAGAGCTCGAGTCATTAAAGCCACTACCACTGGAAATGAAAAGTGGACCCTTACTGATGAACCCAGAGAAGAAGAACATAGACAGTACAGATTCAGGAATAACACCTATTATTACTAAAGGTTGGTTCCCAGGATCTCCAGGGTTGTTTTCAAGTCCAAGAAGGCGACATTCAGGTTCCCCAACAATATTTTCTGGTGTAGTTCCTTCACCAAAACAAAAGTATCGAAGCAACTTTGATCTGAAACTAACGGGGGTGTCACAGGAACTCGATACATACATCTCAAGGCAGGTTCTTAATTCTATTTTGAAGAAAGACGGAGACGAGGCATCTCCTGGATAGAATGCAGTAGCAATAAACTCGAATTGATAAGAGTGCTTGTTTTTTGTTTCTCAGCCTCTGAGAAAGAATTGTTATCTGGGGTTCTTGTATGTATAACTTATTTATATTTAATCTTTACCTTCAGGTCTTTGTTTTGTCTTTGTAGAAAGCAAAATTTGGAAGTACATTTGTGATTCCTTCATTTCTATGATTCTAGATGTCTGATTACTGCAGTTTTCTTTTCCTTGAATGGTTCATGAATTTTTATCAGTCAGGGTCATCCTTAGCATCCCCAGCAAAATGAAATTTGGTGCATTATCATAATAAAGCATGCATTCATGTATGGTGCATTATCATAATAAAGCATGCATTCATGTAATTTGCATTAACAAGGCGTTCATTCATTACCAGGCCAGACTAATTCATATACTGGCGAGAGCACTTGCTTGCCAGTGTCAGTCAACAAGCAGTTTAGTACCGGCAAGGCCCAGCTGAATAGTACAGCCAAGCAGCGGAGGCAGCATAAGCAGTCGACCAAGTGCCCCAACTGTGACTGCCATCCGGCCCGTCCCATAAACTCTAGCCTGGTTATGTTGTCTCCACGCTGAAATAACTAAAATTTAGTCCCTCGGCCTTTGTTTCCCTCTTGCCCCTCAATTTGAGCTCTGAGATTTTCGAGCTACTTCGACGGTATGAGGAAAAGAAATAAGAAACCGAAAAATAATGATGTAACCCCCGTGGCTATCTCCTCTCAACAGCAACAGCAGCAACAACAACAACAGTAAGTTCGTTGAACCAAAATAAAGCTTGGGTTTTGTTTCAAGTTTCTGTAATGTTTAATTTTGTCTTTCAAGTTCTAATATTTTGATGTGTGGGTTTTGCTTGGGTTTAAGGCTGAATTGCTATGAAGGAGAACGTCTCATTCTTATGCTCAAATCTCTCAGTAGGTAACCAAAACCTCCCTTGTAGAATTGTCATTTTAATTTCTGCGTATTACATGTTTGATGCGGGGACTCAAAGAAACTGTTATATGTAACAGGGAGATAGAGGCAGCAAAGCTTTCTGCAGGAGTGTTGCCAGAAAAAATATGGATTAAGCAACAATTTTCAATTGGAGTCAACGATGTAACCCGGACACTGGAGCGAATGAAGCCAATCTCTGAGTCCGGAAGTTCTTCTCCACAGCCTACTCTGGACAGTTGTGAAAAGAAAGGCTCCTCGGTTCGGCTTCAGGTAAACACAATTGCATTACTCACTTGCAAGACTTACTTGAGACGCGCGCATATTTTGAGTAAGAAAATACATTACTATGTAGGCTGTAATTCTAGCTGCTGATTGCAATCCTCGGTGGTTAGCAAAACATATTCCAAGCTTGGCATATTCAAGGAAGGTTCCTCTTATCTTCGTCAGAGATAAGAAAGGTGGTTCTTTAAGATTGGGTGAAATTGTGAAAGTGAAGACAGCCATTGCGATCGGAGTGAAGGTATACCTTCAACTTTGTATTGTTTTTCTTGTGTATCATTTTATCTAACTATGGCTTGCATTAAATTTTGTCTCCATGTAGGTTAATGACAGTGGGATCAATAAACTTGTAGAGCAAATTCTGATGGATAATGGGAATGTCGATACGGTGGGGATGTCTGAAGCTGAATGACCTTTCCTACAAGATGCACCTCAACTGAATTCTACAGTCCATATGTTAAGCTTTTTTCATGTATTATTTATGATTAAGTTATACTAAAAACAGGTCTATTAGCTGGAAGAGAAATTTAGAGTACAGGTTCTAAAATTTTCAAATCACACAGTACCAAGATAAAGATTCAGAACAATGTAGAGGTTAAATATCAAGTCACGTGACATATTTTGGATGATAAACGTTGAACCACACTGTAGATTTTAAAATTTTTGCGTCTCATAACATGCCTATAACGTAGATTTTGGGTCGTGAGTCAGAGTAGGAACCGTTAGTCAGATTTTAAGTCACATGACAATTAAAAAAAAAGTAATAATCTGGATTCAACCTCGCATGTTGAATTTTATAACACTAGACAAGTTTAGGGTCACATCTCACAAGGCAGAATGGTCCAGGCCAACTCTAGGACAAAACCTAGAAAATGTAGCAGCAGTCCTTTGAAGAGGTTTCTCGAAATCCCACCTTAATCAAATCATCATATTCGGTTATGCTACAGGGGACCAACAGGCAGCAAAACCATCATCTTTGCTATTGGGATTCTGTAGAAGGCACATAATATCAACTGCAGTGCCCCAAGACCACATCCAAAACCATTTGGAACCTTGAGGTACATAAACACAACAACCAACATTATTTCATCTTCCCAAAAATTATAAATGGCTCATATGAGCATGAGTGCTGGTCAGATTTGGACCACAAGAAATTCAGTTTATGAGATTTAGCAGACTTGTCAAGGAATCCAGAAAACTGATCGCCTGGACATGAAAGTACTGGTGGCAGCAAGACCGCAGAATAGACCACACATTATGTGGGGAAACAAATGAAAAGAGCAGCCAAAGAACAGTTAATAGAACAAATTCTTCCCACTTTTCTTATCTATAATCACATATCTGAAATACCCAATTCACCAAAATTTCAGTACAAGTATAAAAACAAAGGAATTTCCAAACGTAAAGGCAGACTATTCACCAACATAAAGCAGTGTATATATAGGAAAATCCCACTAGAACCTAGAAATTCTGTAATAAAAGCATCTTTTGGAGATCATGATGCACATTTAACAACGGACAGTCTGACATTCCGTTTTTTTTTTTAAATTATTTTTTTCCCTTCCCTATAGAAACTGATTTCTGGGTATTTTCATCAACCTAGTCATTGTTCTGGTTGAGCCTAGCAGCAACAGAGGCAGCAACACCACCAGGATGTGTTACAAGATTAGGGTTGTTTCTCATTTCTGCACCCACCACCCCTTCTGCATCTCTAGGCGTAGCTTCCTTATCTGCTGGCAACTTCAAAGCCGCATCCTAGCACAAAAAACAAAACCAGCATCAGATCTGTTAACAAAGCCATTATTAAACCCCTATGGTTTATCAGAGAGAGATCAATCTGAATAGCACATGCTGATTTGAAATTAAAGATTAAAAACACCATAAAGATCAAAACTTTCTTTAGTGATAACCACACAGAATCATGAAATTAAGATGAAATACAACAAACCCATGCAGTCGAATTACTTGAATTGGAGAACGAACAAAGCATTAGTCAATATATATCCATACCTACAGAAGTTGCTAACTGAGTTGACGGATAGCAAACTAAGAACACACATATATAAAGCTCATTAGTTGGAAATTCGCTTCGCTCATTAGTTGAGCACCAAACAGGAATAGTATGCTGATCAAAACCTAATTACACCTTTGGTTTTTCTGATTGAAACCAAGGGTTTAAATCTTCAGGTTTTCTCTCTCGCAAAAAATGTTGCATCTAGAAATTTTAAGATGCATTGTGAATGCATTTCAAGCAAGTAACATAATGAATTTTAGCACTGAAAAGGTCTTTGCATTGACCCAAACAAAGATTAGAGTGATTAATCAAGGGTGTTGGCATGACTAGATAAATTTAAAGATCAGCGAAACATAGCCATAGACTCTTACCAGGTCATTAAACTGATAATTTCATGACACATGTTCTATTTTGTCTCAACTTAAATGTAATAGTATTGGTTTTAGAATCATTACAACTGCAAGAAAAAAAAAAGGAAATAAACTACATACCAAAATATTAAGAAGGAGACTCGACCCAGTTGAGCTCTCGAGGAGTGAACTTCGACCAATTAGGTTCAATCCATGTGCAGTTTGCACGCCAGCTCTCTGTCTCATATAAATTCTTAGAAGTATGCCAACCCCCAAAAGAGTCATACCTACCAGTTTCAAGAGAATAGAACAGAATCCCATCTCCATTCAAACAAAGTCTAGGGAGATATATTTTGTTCTCCATTTGACTGTTGGGAGCAATGGCTGAGAAACAAGAGGTGTGGCTGATGAACAGCATATGCTTCCCCAAACTTTCAACTTCAACCCAGTCATTGACGCGGAGATCAAAATTTAGGACTGTAACCAGCTTTTCTTGACATCCTAATTTCACCAATAACAGATCTTCACCACTCTTCACCAGGAAACTTGGATACGTATATGTATCACTGTATCTTTCACGCGGAATCCCATGAACTTTCCAGGTTTTATCCTTCCAGTTAAATGCTCCTAAAAGTCCGTTATAGTCCACGCAATAGAAAGCCCCTTGATGCAAAATTGGAGGATTACACAATGGCCTATATTGAATAGCATTATCGAAGTTGAAAATATCCCAGACCTGTTTCCCTCTGGTAATGGAATAGACAGTGATTGTTCCTTGATCACTTTGATCAATGGCAAAAACTGTACAGTCTGCGGAAGTCGGCAATGAACAAAAACAGATGCTAGAAGAGAAATGATGCCCCACGTGTGGAAGATTAATGGTTTCCCTTGTGAATGGATTGTAGAAGAATAGGATTTCCTCTCTTGACATTAATAGCCAACCATCCTTCTGGAAACAGATAGTAGCATCAAGCAGCAACTCGGAAAACTCCAAGAGATAGTACTCATTATGCACAGGGATTACAAAACAGTAGATGATGTCATTGTTATCTTCACAAAACACCAGCCATGGAAATAAATTTGAGGTCTTCGTGATGCTAGTTGTTGCAAACGTCCGCTTTGATACAGGCATCATCGCTCGAATTGTTTTACTGAACGAAAATGCACGTAATCCAACGGATGAAGATAACTTGCAACCAACTCTCTGGAATCGGCATCAAGAATATCCCAAGGACTTGTTTCTTCAAATCCGTTCTCGTTCTCATTCTTTTCATAGGCAATTGTGCTTAATCCATTTTCCACTGCCTCTCTCATGCAATCTTCTTCTTCTTCCTCACATTGCCGTCCACCAAGAATCTTAATCCAATCTGATGGGAAACACGACAAACATTGCAAAATAACAGCATTGAGAATATCCCAAGGACTTGTTTCTTCAAATCCGGCGTACTGCCTTTCCCATGCAATCTTCTTCTTCCTCTTGTTGCCGTCCATCAAGAATCATGATCCAATCAGATGGGAACCATGGCCTTGGTAGCTTTAAACACGGCAAAATAACAGAGTTGCCGCTACTTTGTACTTGAAATTTATATAAACCTTGATCTTCTGGAAGTGTGTAATACAGACAACCACTTGTGAGTCCCAATTTGGACGCCGAGCAACAAGCTCTAGTGTTTTTTCCGATAAACAGAACATGATCTCCCAAACAAGTCACCTCCTCCAACTCCTTTGAAGCGAAATCCAAAATCCAGACAACAACTGAGTTGAACACCTTCATGTCTTGTCTCCAATTGAAATCTATTTCAACCTTGAAGAGTTCAACAGAAGATTCCATGTAAAAGTCTAGGCCATTAATATGGTCACTCCCTCTCCAAGGGTATCCAGTGTTGTTGGTTATCTCAAATGGCCTTAAAGTGAGGGAATCATCATCAATATCCCAAAGCTTTCCCTTATCAATCTCTAGGTGTTGATCAGATACACACATAAGATATAACTTATCTTTAAAACAACAAAGAGAAGTAATGAGGAATTCGTTTGTCCTAGTATCTTGAGACAAGACCCATTTTGTTTTCCATTGTTTGTCTCCAGGGTGAGAAAATACCAAAAGCATATCACTGTCCCAATTATCTCTTTCACGAAGAAGAAAAAGCAATAAAACCATTGGCTCATCAGCAGCATTATCAGGATAAGCAATTGTACTAGTACTAGTTCTAGGAGGGGATGACAAAACACAGTCTATCAGAAGATATTCATCCGGTTTATGATAGAAAGGTAATAAACTAGGTAACTGAATGGTCTCTAATGATGCAGGATTCCACAGAAAACAATCACCAAAATCCCAGTTCGGGGCATGGTTGTATGCTGGATCATCACAAATAACAATTAGCCAGCCTTGATGAGAATGCTTTTGCCAATAAGATTTTCCACTCAACTCAGGTATGTGTTTTCTGTAGCTTCTGTTATTGGGTTCACAAATATTATAGAGAGCTTGAATTTGTTCGTTACCTTTTACATTAAACGGAAAGACAAGCCAGGGAGATGGCTTCGGTCCTGGCGGACGATTGCATTCACATCTTGATGATGATACTACTTTGGCACCTTCTTCACCCATAACCCACGATTGATTGATTGACTGATCTATTGATAAATAAAGTGTTGCAGACTTTAAATTTCAATCAAAGTTTAAACCTGTATCATGAATGGTTGAAGATATCCTTAAAACAAAACAAAAAAAAAAAAACTGCCTTTTTTAAGAGTTCGTGAAGAAGATTTGGAAAAAAGTGTGGTGGAGAAGGCTGGAAATCTGAAATTGAAAGGAGAGAACAATCTACAAAACCATGGATTGCAACCAAGGTTTTTGTATTTATAAGTAATTGTTGATCCGAAAAAGGAAAAAAAAAAGAGCTGCCTTTTTTGGAGTTTGAGAAGGGAGGAGACTGTGAATCAATGGAATAAATTATTAGAGAAATTATTTCATATAGGGTATTCTTCTTCTAATTTTCTTCTAATTGGAAAAGGAAATTGCAAGAGAATCGGGAGAGGAAGCCAAGGAGTTTAATGGCACAGAGGATAGGGATGGCCATTTGCCCCACCCAAATCCATCTCCCTGGGTACCCGTCCCTATTGATTAGGATTTTATCCGTATAAATGGGATTGGGGTTGGGATTGGGTATGGGTAATACCCGAAATTAGTTAAGCGGGGATGGGGCGGGGATGAGATTATAGGTCCCCGCCCCATACCCGTCCCGTACGTTCTCATTTTAGGATTTTATATTTTTATTAATTATTTATATTATATTTAAACTAAGATATTATATTATATTATAAAAGAAAAGGTAAAAGTATAAGATATCATTAATTATTTATATTATATTTAAACTAAGAAATTATGTTATATTATATTATAAAAGAAAACGTAAAAGTATAAGATATCATTAATTATTTATATTATATTTAAACTAAGAAATTATATTATATTATTTAATTATTGTATTGATTATATTATACCAGTTTCAACGGTAGCTTCCGAATCAGCTTTTAGTATCGGAGGTAGATTTGTGAGTGTCCAACGTAATAGACTTCATCCAAAAACGTTGGAAGTTTTGATGTGCGCTCAAGACTGGCTATGGGATATGCTGAATGGTAATGAAATTCTCTTTTTATTGAAATGTTTTTTTTTTTACATTTAATACATCATTATGGTTATATGATACACTTTCTTATTTTGGCTAGGTGGATCAAAATTCGATGGTGAAACATTTTGGGAAGAAACTGAAGCAGACGATGAGGTGATCAACATGGAGGAAGATACTTGATAAGAAATAATTAAGAACTAAAATGAGTGATGCTCGTTTATAAACCAATTTGTTTTTCTTTGCTTGTTTTACGATGAATTTATGAGTTTGAAATTTTAAATTATTATTATTATTATTGGTTGAACTTAGGTATTGATTATTAAATTAACTCATCATATTTGAGCTTAATGTTATGGGTAACCCGTAAAAAACCCGCCCCATACAGGTATTTCCCATACCCGCCCCGTCCCAGATCAAGCGGGTAATGGGGAGGGTGTGGTTTTTTTTTTTGAACGGGGCAGTGACGGGGATACAAGATCCCCGCCTCATACCCGCCCCATGACCATCCCTACAGAGGATGAATCAATTATATAAACAGAAAGAAATGAAAAAATACCTATCGCCGATCTAGATTTTTTCTTTGTGCTCAAATGGACGGTGTAAATTTAGATCCGACTCCATACAACTTTTTTTTCGTGAAGAGAAGACGGGGCTAAAGAAGCCTGAAATTTATTAACGTACCTCGTTAAAACGGAGGTCGTAAGAAATACAATTCCCGTGGGGAAGAAGCATTCCATCCGATGTTTTGAAACCGGACCGGACATCGAACCGGAAAAATGATTGGACCAGGGTCAACTGGTTCAACCAGTGGTCTAATCAAGGTCAACTGGGCCGATAAACAAGAAGCAATTTAGCTTAATGCAAGGTTCCCGTGGCTGTAGGTGACGAGTACAACAGATGGGCATGACTAATTAGATTTGTACGTAGGGAACTGATGCCATCTGTGATATATATATACTAGATTATTGCTGCAGCAGTGAAGGCCGAGATGAAAGGGAACTGCTTTTTAATAAAATGATACTGAAATTGATCGATTTCAATCGATCTGATGGCTATTTTAAAGAAAATTGAACTGTGAATCTGTTTGTTAATGGTGTTTGACTGAAATCTGTAATCAATTTGATTGATGATTTCAAGTTTGAGTTTAATTTCAGGAAATTGTGATTTCCAAAAAGCCAATTTCAGTTTCTCTGCACAAACATTGTGACGGACAAACTCACCATTTTTTCATCACCAAGGGACTCCTCCCTTCGGCCATCGTCCAATTATTAATTTACACATTCCATATTTGACATACTAATGTTAAATATTTACATTTGTACCATTGAGTGAAACCCTAGCCATAAAACATTTCGTCTTCTCCTATATCGTCCTCTTTCCTTACCTAGCTGATAACTCTCTATGCCTCCACCGTCCACAGCCACCTCCATCTTCCGTAGGCCACCTCCATTTTCCGTATAAGAAGAAATCGAAAATCTATGGTTATAATATAACAAAGATCTATAAGAAATACAGACAAATAGTTTGGTTAGAAGATTAATTTATCCTTTTCTCTTTCTTAACTTAGATATTCCATGAATTTGTGTTTTTTAGCTTATTTTGTGGATTTATGTTTAATTTCTCTATTCTCTCTTTAAGAAGCCTACTTGGATTGAACAAGATTATAATGGAACGAATAAAATCAGCTGATTTCAGACTGTATTTTTGGTGCGAACGCATGCTGTTGAGTTTCTGCTGGAAAGTGATTCAGGTTTGAAATTTTGTTGGACAGGTAAGCGGGAAACCGGTTAAAAACCCAGCTGGGTAAGCTGGTTCAGTGGTTGGATCGTCTGGTTCATCCGGTTCACCTGGATTTTTAGACATGTTAGTGGGTTAATGTTGAGTCAGTCCAGTTTTTCCACCGGTTCACCGGTTTACTGGTCGGACCGGCCAGTTCGGTCCGGGTTTCAAAACACGGATTTCATCTAAATGTTATACTCCCTCCGTCTCTAAAGATACGTTTGTTCCCTTATTTGGGTATGTCAAAAAATAGTCTTGTTTCCATATGTGGAAAATCAAATGTTATGATTTTAGTAGTTTACTTTTTTTTTCCTTTTGATAAACAAGAAACATTTTCATTAATGGGAATTTCAAGGTAACAATGAGTTTAAGATCGAAAATAAGAGAATACAAAGTAACAAGAACATACCGTAAGAGTACAATACCGAAAAACCCGACAAGAGAAAGAGAAGGATTACGGGAGTAAGACAAATACAAGTATGAATAAGATCCGATTAAATCGGAAGAAGGATGGTTTTTCTCGGAATTAAAATCCAACCATTTAGTTTGTTTTTCTTTTTTAGAAAGAAATGCTCCCAAAGTAGGAGTGATTTGCTCAAATCTCTTATAACTAGTGATGAAGCTTTCGTCGTCAAAATGACCACCTATGGAGATTCCGTCACCGGATAAGTTGATGATGAAGATTCCGATGAAAATTCCGTCGCCGGAGACAACCAAGATGAATATTTCGTCGTTGGAGAGCATTATTATTGATCTTAAAACCCAACCCAGTAACCAACAATCGCCATTAATGCGAAGATAAACCTCAAAAGAGTAAATAATACCACCAAAATGGTGTAGATAAGTAGAAAACATAATAAAAACCAAACTAATCTACTAACTAACCTAGAAAGCACGGAAAAATGAAGAAATCTGCTCACATCTAGTCCAAAAATGGACTAAATCTGAGCAGAAAATGGTTGTTTTTGATGGTTTTGTTGGAGAAGAAGAAGGAGTGAGAGAGAAGAGAGATAAATGGAAAAAGTTTCAAAAGCAATACCAACACCAATTAAGGAGGACCACTTCTCTCTCCCATCTCTCTTATAACAAATGAGTGGGGACCAAGGATAGGTTAGAAAAAAACATGAAAAAGTGGCTACAATGATTGGTTTTCTTATTTTTTGTGAAAACCAAACAAACCTATTTTTTAGAGACGGGGGGAGTATTATCATGCATGTCATATTGACAATTATGAGCCATGTGATTAACAAATTTTGGACATGAAGAAACTTAATATTCGCAAAGGAGCTAGCCTCATTACGAATATCTAGAATTACCGATTTAATGCTTCATGTAGCAGAGTGTAGTGATCTACACTAAAAATGAGTGACCAGGCTCAATCTACATGATCTACACTATGAGATTGAAGGGTAAAACCCCAAAATAGAAAGAAGAACACATCAACACAAATTTTATTCGGTAGTCTCACAAGGAAAACAATCCCAATACAGATTAGGGTAATAGAATGACACATTTGCCGGACGCATGCTAACAATACTAACTACACCCAGGGTGCCCTATTAGACATGGGACATGACAAATCCTACCCCTTCAAATCATCTTTGTCCTCAAGGATGGAAGATATGAAAATGGAATGGGTGGGGCTTAAGAGATACGTAGTTGTTGAAGCTTGTTCGTTGACGCTGCAAGAGATATGACCCATACAATCTTCAATACTAAGGCCCATATAAGTTGAACTCACGTCTTGTAAAAGGGTCATTCACAACCTTGAGAAACAACTTAGGAATAACATTGAATTTGACTGTATGTGTACCTTTGAGAATCAGATAACTTCCTTTACTTCCAGTTGAGTCATGAACATGGAACTTCAGGTTGTCTTCTAACACAAAAAACTTCTCTTTCCCTTTTGTTATTGAGAAGATGACTTCTTTATTGTCGTGAATCAGCTCAAGCTTCTTATCTTTCTCAACAGATGAAGTATTCAGCTCAATTTTGTCCATAATGAATCTGTTGGTGTGCCCTTGAACTGAATTAGGAGATGTAATCGCAGTGCGTGTTGAGGAATCCTGAATTGTATTTGTTGGCAGCACAGATTCGACCGCTATTTCCTTCCCTTCTATTGCGGTCCCATTATACTTAGAGAGCTTAAGTTGCTTCAAATTTTGTTGGTTATTCACGATAAGATACTCAACTGCCAGCACAATGTACTTGACCGGACTCTCTCTTCTAACAGTTACGAATAACTGCTGCCAGCACCCTCGACTATGGGAGAACACAGTGCTACTATCAGTAGATAAGTTATGTAGTACACTGACTTGGATTATCTTTACCTCCTCCGATTTGATCATAGTGAGCTTGGGGGTGCGATATTGAACTGAATGAGGAGGTGAATTTGTTTTACGTACCGAGTATTTCGTTAAGATAAAGAACACCACCTGCCGAAACTGATTAGTAATACCTGGGTCTGAAGATGGCAAGATAACCTCTAACTGAATATCTAAATATTTGAGCCTTAGCTCGAAACCCAGAGAGCAATAATATCTCATTGATATGTGATTTTCCATCCTCACACTCAAACAACTCTTAATCTGTAAACTCCTATTACAGTATTCATCATAAATAGCTCCCAAATCTTTAATAAGACTGCATGTTCGAGTTAACTTCAAAGTTGCAACGTTTAGTTGCATGCAAGAAAAAACAGCCTTAAACATTTCCAACAAATATTGTTTATGCTCTCACCATCCTTAAACACTACAAGCATCTCAATGTTCTCCACTACTCTTAGCATGACTTCCTTCCAGCCTGAGTATCCTGCGCCACTATGAAACCCCAAGCATCGGCAACAACATGCTGGACAACACAAAAGAGAACAGGCATATCGAATTACCTCAATACGCTCTTTTCTAGCTTGAACTGTAATGGTTTTTTTAGAGCATAGCTCGGTTAAGCGTTGGTATGTCAAGTTTGGTTGTCATATTTTAGTGAATCAAAACTCATTTAAAGAGTTGCTTGATTATGTACTAGAGTCAACTTCGTATAGGACCTATAGGTTAACTTGAAAGTCTATTAGGATATGAGACATTACAAGTATTGCGAAGACTTAAATAAGTGAAGAAGTAAGGAGATACAATGATAACATCATCCTCCCACTTGAAGTTAGTGATATTTGACTTGAACTGTTTCATTCCCTAATGTATCTTTCAAGTCGTGCGTATTGAAAACAAATCTGCGAAACATGATTGTTAGAGCATTGCTCGGTCGAACTTGCATGCGTTGCTATCTCAAGCATGTTTGTCAATGTTAGTGATCAAAATTATAAGTCTTCATTACTAGTCTACTATAGCTAAAGTCTCTGACTAGGATAAAAAGTGTAGTTGAGCTCAAGAACTCCATGGCAATCATCATACAAGACGAAGAACTACTCAAGGAACTGGTGGAGCTTCATCGACTAAAACGTATGTGGAGACTTGAACCTATCTATCACTCAAAAGTCTATCTACTTGTTAATGGTGGATTTTCGTTTAAGGCTAAAATTGTAAAAGCCGAAATTATGCCACTGATAAAATAGAGAATACTTCTCCATTGAAAACTTATAGCATTATCAATTAATGCATGACCAGCCTTGTATTTCCTGTACTGCTTCACTCTTATCATTATTGGTGCGACATGACGACTGAGTGTTGCTCTCAGCAGAGCAACACGAATCTCCAAGCACTAAATAAGGAGGCATGTACGAAATACCCGTACAGGCTATAACTCTCGGAGTGTTATACTAGCCCGATCGAGCATCTGGACTGTCCGTATCAGTCTCAGAAACGATCACGACCATCCAACTTCACCAGCATGATTGGATGGCTTAGATCGGATCCATAACCCCCATGCAGGTGTTGGAGTATTCACCACCGACCCAATGCGGGCCCCGCATGGTCGGCCTCCCCAAAAGGGTAGCATAGCTTGCTAATACGTCCAACCAAAGCAACGTAGACGTGAAACCATAAATTAGGGTTTGCGGCACATTACATGTGTCGCAAATCGGTCTCAACCATCCATCTTCCCAGGCATAGATGGATGGTGTAGATATAGATTCAAAGGGCCTAGAGAATGTCAACACAAACACCGTGGGCCCGCCTACATACATGACCAGTCGGTCAGGACCAACTATGGTTGGTCGTCCCAATTCGTGCGCCCAAACAAGGCATGACGAACGGCCGACAAAACCCTAATTAGGGCTTGTGTTGCGATCACGGGAGTCCATCTTCTCCTGCTCGGATGAAGGGTTTAGGAGTAGACTAGGCAGGTCCGGTGAGCATCAACATGATCAATGTGGACCCATCTATATCCACACCCGATCGGCCAAAGCTTATCATGCCTGGTTGCCTCGATTCGCACGCCCAAACTAGGCGTGGTCACACCTCCCAATTGCAAACTAATCTCGACCACTCAACTTTTCCGGACAAATTGAGTGGCTTAGATCACCGTTTCTATGGGATACTAAAGTATAGACTGTACACCAGCCCGCCGTCTGCACGCCGGACTGACCGGCCAAGACCGACCAAGCTTGGTCGTCTCGAAACGCGCGCCCGAAGTAGGCTTGTCGCGCGGCTTTTGCGGCACAAAATTTATGTCACAAATCGATCCTAGCCGCTCCTCTTTACCGGACAGATTGAGTGGTCCAGATCACGCATTCATGGGGCAACAAGGTATATGCGCCTATACCGGCATGCCGTTTACACGAATGCACAATCGTCCTGGCCAAAATTGCGTTCCGAGCTTGGTTTCGACCAAGCTGAAGAGTGATGCTTGCACACCTCTTCACAAACCCTAATTCCACTAACGGTCGCAGATGAGTGTCTCAAAGATCATCTCGTCCGTTCAACTTCACCTGCTTGGTTATACAACCCTGGTTAGGAGTTAACTGGTCAATGAGGTGTCGTGGTGATTATCATCCGCCACTCTACCACACCATGTGGTCGGCCAAGTCAGGACTTGCTTGGGCAGCCTCCAAACCATCACATGAACTAGGCTGGACATGAATCTATTTTAAGATGCTCAAACAACGATGCTTCAACATCCTGAGTTTATTCGATGCATTACTTGCATAGAATACACACGATACTTCACAAGTATCAACTTCCTAAATAACTTAGTTATTTAATCTAGCATCACATGCTGCTTTATGTGGGTCCCACGATCCACACACTCGAGGCATCAATCATGTCACAAACTGGGGGATACATATTGGGGTATTGGTCTGGCGGTTTACAGCGTGCAACGCACAACGCGCCATCACAAGAACGTGTCAGGAAGTCATGGATGGATAGTGATGACGGGAGAAGTGGGCAAGACTGATCGTGTAACACTAACACACGCAACTCCACTACTCCATCACTCCACTTCCCATGAGATACGTGGGTTGGGTTCAATGACTTGTATAAATAGGTTCTCCTCCCTATTTTCAAACAAGACAAGACAACGGAAACCAAGTGTTGATACAACCGTATCCAAACACCAGAACTGATAGCTTTCATCCTGCAATCCATTTCAGATTTCTGATACAAGTCATAAACAGCCAATACCTTCACAATCTCAACACCTTCTTCGCTTCCCTCCCTAAAATCAACCCCATCTCCTTCACTTTGTGACCGAACAAAGTCTGGAACGACCATTTCTTGGTTTAGGCCAGAATTGTACAGATTGATTTCTCGAATCACAAAGCACTCCCGTGCAGTGCATTTGTTTAGGGTTTAGATTCATTCCTCATCCACACACCCCAAATTACCAAATTCGGCAGGAATAGTTTTCACCCATAAACAATTGGCGACCACAGTGGGAGGTTAATCTCTCGGTTGTAAGGTCAATTTTTTCAAAATCCGATTCAAATTCATCAATTTCGAAGGGGTATATCTTAGATTCAATTTAATCATCAACCTGTTTCAAGATGGTAGAACTTAGGTCGGGATCAACAATCAATCCTGATAGAGCTAGTGCGGATAACACCCTTGGTATCGATGTACCTGTCAGTGGAGCTACTGTGGTCAATACATCTCGTGGAACTGTCTCTTCTACCACCAACGCCACCGGAGGAGGAGATATTCTAGTAAGTGTAACGCCTCCTATCACCAGAGCCAGAGCAGCCGCGAACCCTGGCATCTCTTCAAGTGTAACACCTCCGGCGATCACCAGAACAACAACTTCAATTCCTTCATCAGGACGGGGAGCCGGAGGAGCAATAGGAGGACCATCTCCAATTACCATCGCAGACTTGATGGAGAGGCAGGAAGCTCTTGCTAAGACTCAAACGGATATGGCTGCAACTCAGAAAGAGGTATTCACTTTCCTCAAAACCTTAACTGAACGATTTCCACAAGACTCACGGCAACCCCTGAAGCCAACAAGGGATGCCTTCACGCCCAGAACAGGCGTTTCCACTCAGACACACATGAATGAAGAAACTCATGTTGTTCCTGAACGCCCAAGGGAGATGGACCGGTCTCCCAACTTCATCACACGTGAAGACCTTGAATGACTTCTCCAAAACCGAGGCAAAGGAAGCATGATGGAGGTGCACCAACATCAGCTACCATACCCTCAAGATGTACAATGAATTCCTCTCCCAAGAGGATACACCTCTCTTCAGTTATCTCTCTATGATGGTACTGGTAACGCTCATGAACACATCTCTCGATTTTTGGAATCATTAGGAGAATATGAATACAATCGTGTTCTCCGCCTGAAAGAATTCTCGAAGTCACTTACGGGAAGGGCGTACACCTGGTACAACAACATCGCTCCTAACAGCATATCCAATTGGGACAGGATGGTCAGTGCTTTATATAAAAAGTACTTTTTCGTGTCCGAGCAGATCACCTTTTCAGACCTGGGGAGAATCTCTCATCGGAACAACAAACATCCGAACGATTTCGTTAAAAGGTTCAGAACTCAAGCACTAGATTGTCATGATCCGAATATCACTGAACGACAGTTGGTGGAGCTGTGCATCAACGGGATGATACCTATATATCGCGCCCTACTGGAGAATCTAGACTTTCAGACGTTCTCCGAACTTCATGAAGCTGCCAAGCGTTCAGCCACAACTGCCCCCGCGTTACTAGAGAGAACCAGGCTTGTTCAAAACGAAGACCTATGTGAGAGTCGAGGAAGCAGGCGCCGCACCAACAAACAATACAACACTGGTCCTTCTGTGAGCGTGGTAGGCGAAGGAGGAAAAAGGAAATCTTCAGCAGCGGAACGACAACCCAAGCGTGCGGCTCCGGCACAGACGACCTCTTCTCAAAAGGGAGTAGGCAAGACTCCTGCACAAGACACCAAAGATGCAGGCTTCCCATTCCCCATGAGTGAAGTGATAGAACACTTGGAGGCATGGATTCAAGATGACGCTATCAAGCTTCCTCCTATCAGACGCCCGCCAATCGAGAAAGATATGGCGGATCCCAAGTACTGCCACTACCATAGCTTTGTCCATCATCCGACTAAAGAATGCAACATACTGAAGCAAATCTTCAAAGAAAAGATAGAGGCAGGAGAACTCCAGCTTGGAAATGAAGGTGTTCATAGAGATCCTCTCCCTGTCAGGAACTACATGATTTCCGGGGATTCTGTTTGCAAGGCTGTACAATCTATGATGGAACATTTGTGTGAGATCTTGTACTTCTCCAAAGCATAGCGTCAGGACATATTTGCAGCCCTCAACCGCGTTGTCTCAGGCAGGCGCTTGTATCTGGAAAAGGAAGCGGTCTCGAAACCTCAGTCCTTACTGGAAGATGCAAGCCAGGGAAACTGAGGACTCTTTACCGTTGCTCGTTTGAGGGATTTCGAGTTCGATAGCACATTGATCGATACGGCCTATGAATTCAACATCATCACTCTCCAGACCTTGAAAGCATCAAAGATTTCAAAGCAGGAAGATATTCACAACCCAATTGTGATTAAGACTCCATAAGGAGAACTTGGAAACGCATATGGATACATCGATCTTGAAGTTAAATTGGGTGACACCCTAATGCAAGCAAAGTTCTACATAGTCAAGGAGCATCCTAATTACGACATGATCCTAGGACACTCTTGGATACACGACAACAAGGAAACACTGGAAGTTTTTCCTCTACCGGCTTCGGTACCCGAAAGGATATCCAACAAGCCGTCTGGACCTGGGGACTGTCTGTTGCCGCACCACCTACAGCTTGCCAACGTGATACAACTTCCTGGAGAGAGCCCGTGAGCGTACATTAAAAGGTTCCGAGCCCAAGTAAGTATCATCACACAATCCTTTTTGCAACCAATCACTCCTCACTCTGACAAGCACTGGGGACTGGTTCCGACTAACAAGCCAACCCCGGCTAAGAGATGTGAATGGGAGGTCGGCCCCTTCAAGCGTTTTATCAAGAGCTTAGAGGTTGTCTTGGTCAAAGATGATAAAGCCAAGGTCCATGCATCTGCACGACCAAACCCATTTGAAATTGGAGATCTGGTGACGAAGACGACTACATTCAAGGTTGGGAGCATGACGGTGAAAGTAACCAATCCACCTGGCTCACCCACTAAAAGAGAGGATGAACCATACCTGGTAGCAGATATTATCCTAGGAGGCTACTGCAAGCTCATCAATGCTGACAAACTGGAAGGCGTAACGATTCACTCGTGATGGCTTAAACCCTACCGTACTTAAGACGTTGTGCTACCACTTTCCAGCGTCCTCCACACTTTAAAACGCTGTGTTGTTTTCTCCAGCGTGTCTTTTTACAATTACCTTCTCATGTCATATTTGTAATTCCTCCAGAAAATGATTGCAATACTTGCATTCATAATTAGGGTTTCAATTTTCAACTTCAAATTAATTGAAGTATTATTTCCATCCAAAAACTTCTTTACCCCTAAAGGAAGAGACAAAGTCCTGAGTCAGCCTAAACCCATTAGAGCAAAACAGAGAAAGAAACCCTAAGAAAAAATTTCGTAAGAAGTCAAGGAAATAGAATATGTGCGGAAAAGGAAGATGTTTTGACCATTCACCCAGCAAGACCAGGGAGATCTCACGTCAGGAGCACATGCAGGTCCGTGGTATTCCATTATGACATTATTTCTTTTATCATAAAGAATCACATACATATGAAGGCACACCATTGCGCCTGAAAAGGTTCAGATGTAATCTTAACAAAGGATTATAACATAAAAACCTTTATGCAAGCAAGCAAACAAAAGATCCTGGACTCAGCCGCCACTGAGTACAAGGAAGATGTTTATCAATTACGGGAACGTATTTAAAGAGAAAGAAAAACAAAAGCCTAGACGTCAACAAGGTCGACCGCGTCAGCACCACTACTAGGTCCTGCTTCAACGCCATCACCATCGTGAGCCGTTACTGCTTCTTCCTTCGGATCTGCCTCAGCTTCCACTTCAGATGTTTCTACAACAACACTCTCCACCCCAACATCGTTAGCAGGAACAACTTCCATGTCTTCCTCAAAGGACACAACAACGTTAGGGATTGTATTGACTGCTTTCAGATGCTCAGGTTCATCTGTGTCAGAATCAAGGATTATCACACCGTCGTGGATTGGATAATCACATTTATCTTCACCAAGAGATCGTTTGTGTTCAACCCTCCTCCTTTTTAACCGTGCTGCAAACCTCTCTGCCCTTGCGCTCACTGAGGCTTGCAACGCTTCATCACGCCTCCATTGCTCCTCCATGTCGATTGCAGCTGAAAGGGCACAGATACGTCCCCTGACAATACGCAGGTGCATAATGGACATCCCCTGTATATCACGACCAACTTCGCGAAGTGGGAGATCGATTTTAGCCATTACTTCTTCGTGCGCATCAGCTACGGGCTTGTCGACTTCGAAACTTTTTTTCTGGAGAAGTTACAGAATGGTCATCGCACACCACTTCCATGAGAAGCTGCAAAGAAGAAGAAGTTATGAGCACATAAAAAATGTGTATATCATCATCAATCAATCATAAGATCAGATAAGTGCGGAGAAATACCTGGATATACGACTATGGATGAGAAGAATCCTTAGAATTTATATCTTGCAAGTCAACAGAATCCCAGGAGAAAAGAAGTCTTTACTGGCTACCTATGAAGGCTACTGATTCGGGATAATGATCAACGAGGCATATCAGATATATCTGGGAAAAGCTGTCGTGCAACGGAGGAGAGTACACCCAGTTCAAGAAGTGGTCCAAGCTCTGTCCATATGTACATGGAGTAAACCAAAAGCGACTCGCCTGACTAAGTCCTGCCTCCTTCATGACCCTAATCAAGACTTCCAGGACATCACTTGACGATCTATGCGGTAAATACGTATTTACTTTACTTTAGCTTAATTGTTTCAACATACAAAATCATCACCATCTCATGCCTACCCCACAATAGTGTAACCATTACGTGCTAGGCAGGGGACTTAATGTTGATGATGGATTTTCGTTTAAGGATAAAATTGTAAAAGCCAAAATTATGCGCTAAAATCCTGCAAAGGATAAAGCCAATGATAAAATAGAGAATACTTCTCCATTGAAAACTTATAGCATTATCAATTAATGCATGACCAGCCTTATATTTCATGTACTGCTTCACTCTTATCATTATTGGTGCGGCATGACGACTGAGTGTTGCTCTCAGCAGAGCAAAACGAATCTCCAAGCATTAAATAAGGAGGCATGTACGAAATACCCGTACAGGATATAACTCTCGGAGTGTTATACTAGCCCGATCGAGCATCTGGACTGTCCGTATCAGTCTCAGAAACGATCGCGACCATCCAACTTCACCAGCATGATTGGATGGCTTAGATCGGATCCATAACCCCCAGGCATGTGTTGGAGTATTCACCACCGACCCAATGCGGGCCCCGCATGGTCGGCCTCCCCAAAAGGGTAGCATAGCTTGCTAATACGTCCAACCAAAGCAGCGCAGACGTGAAACCCTAAATTAGGGTTTGCGGCACATTACATGTGTCGCAAATCGGTCTCAACCATCCATCTTCCCAGGAATAGATGGAGGGTGTAGATATAGATTCAAAGGTCCCAGAGCATGTCAACACAAACACCGTGGGACCGCCTACATACATGACCAGTCGGTCAGGACCAACTATGGTTGGTCGTCCCAATTCGTGCGCCCAAACAAGGCATGACGAACGGCCGGCAAAACCCTAATTAGGGCTTGTGTTGCGATCACGAGCGTCCATCTTCTCCTGCTCGGATAAAGGGTTTAGGAGTAGACTAGGAAGGTCCGGTGAGCATCAACATGATCACTATGGACCCATCTATATCCACACCTGATCGGCCAAAGCTTATCATGCCTGGTTGCCTCGATTCTCACGCACAAACAAGGCGTGGTCACACCTCCCAATTGCAAACTAATCTCGACCACTCAACTTTGCCGGAAAACTTGAGTGGCTTAGATCACGTTTTTATGGGATAGTAAAGTATTGGCATGTACACCAGCCCGCCGTCTGCACGCCGGACTGATCGGCCAAGACCGACCAAGCTTGGTCGTCACGAAACACGCTCCCTAAGTAGGCTTGTCTCCCGGCCTTTGCGGCACAAAATTTATGTCACAAATCGATCCTAGCCGCTCCTCTTTACCGTACAATTGAGCGGTCCAGATCACGCATTCATGGGGCAGCAAGGTATAGGCGCCTATACAGACATGTCGTTTACACGCATGAACAATCGTCCTGGCCAAAATTGCGTCCCGAGCTTGGTTTCGACCAAACTGAAGAGTGATGCTTGCGCACCTCTTCACAAACCCTAATTCCACTAACTGTCGCAGATGAGTGTTTCAAAGATCATCTCGTTCGTTCAACTTCACCTGCTTGGTTATATAACCCTTGTCAGGAGTTAACTGGTCAATGAGGTGTCATGGTGATTATCATCCGCCACTCTACCACACCATGTGGTCGGCCAAGTCAGGACTTGCTTGCGCAGCCTCCAAACCATCACATGAAGTAGGCTGGACATGAAGCTATTTTAAGACGCTCAAACAACGATGCTTCATACATGCGGAGTATATTCGATTGCATTACTTGCATAGAATACACACGATACTTCACAAGTATCGACTTCCTAAATAACTTAGTTATTTAATCTAGCATCATATGATGCTTTCTGTGGGTCCCACGATCCACACACTCGAGACATCAATCATGTCACAAACTGGGAGATACATACTGGGGTATTGGTCTGGCGGTTTACAGCGTGCGGCGCACAACGCGCCATCACAAGAACGTGTCAGGAAGTCATAGACGGATAGTGATGATGTGAGAAGTGGGAAAGACTGATCGTGTAACACTAGCACACGCAACTCCACTACTCCATCGCTCCACTTTCTCCACTTCCCATGAGAGATGTGGGTTAGGCTCAATGACTTGTATAAATAGGTTCTCCTCCCTATTTTCAAACAAGACAAGACAACGGAAACCAAGTGTTTATACAACCGTATCCAAACACCAGAACTGATAGCTTTCATCTTGCAAGCTAGTTCAATTTTCTGATACAAGTCATAAACAGCCAACATCTTCACAATCTCAACACCTTCTTCGCTTCCCTGCCTAAGATCAACCCCATTTCCTTCACTTTGTGACCGAAGCAAGTCTGGAACGGCCATTTCTTGGTTTAGGCCAGAATTGTACAGATTGATTTCTCGAATAACAAATCACTCCCGTGCAGTACATTTGTTTAGGGTTTAGATTCATTCCTCATCCACACACCCCAAATTACCAAATTCGGCAGGAATAGTTTTCACCCATAAACACTACTCTGTCTCATATTTGGAGACAAAAGTCGTTTTTCTATATAGACTTTGATTATACACATTTTCTATTTCGAGCCAAGTTTATCTCGCCTATCTATTTATCTAAATATGTGTTGGTAAGCTTTCGCTTTAGCCAAGTTCATCTTTACCTAGTGACGAAAGTCATGATACGTTTCAATCACTTTGAAAATTGCTTACTTTGACGAAAAATAGTTTGTGAATAACAACTATATAATTATGTCCTCTAAGAATGTTTTAATGGTTAAAATGAGAGTTTAAACTATATACCAATGATGGATATAAGCATTGTGTGGCAACACATATATGTATAAGTCCTTTTCCTTGAATCGAAGTTTCCGAACTTTGTTGATCAAGAGAACCGGAACAAGAGTTGTTAACTCAATCCGCGAACTCAGTCCGCGAACCCAGTCCGCAAACTGGCGGCATTTCTCGACCTGAGAAAATCTTCTGGAGTTTGAGAACTCCTTCCGGGAATTTAAGTCCGCGAACTAAGTTTGTGAACTTGAGTTGGTTATATCTAAAAACGATTGTTTGTGAACTTACATTTATATAAACTAAGGAATGCAAAATGAAAATCGTGGCTATAAAGTTCATGAACTTCGAGTGAATCAAATCGTTTTTGCTTCAATTGTGTCTTGTGTAGTTACATAAGATTTCATTGCAATTGAACAACTCTCTAACTAGTCATTTGAGTCATTTGAACTAGTTATGGTGAATAAGAATATGGTTGATATGAAAGTGCTCATATGCTAACCATTTGGTTAACTATTGTTGAATCAACAAACGTACATGTTTGGGTACGGTTACACAAACCTAAAATCGTGCATTTCATTTATGTGTAACAAGCTAAGTTTTCGATCCAATGGTTGAAAGATATTAGCTTGAATCGAATCAGGTTTTTATCTAACGGTGAATATTGAATGCTTTGTTACTAAGATAACATTAATTACAAACCCTGATTTGAAATACTATATAAGGGAGAACTCTAGCAAATGGGAAACCTAATCCCCACACCTCCTGTGTGATACTAGTTGTATTAGCTAGAGTCGATTCTCCTTTAACGTTAGGTTTCTTCTTAAAAACCAGGTTAACGACTTAAAGACTTCATTGTGATTGTAAAGCCAGACCGATACTACTTTCTCGTAGTTATGTGATCTGATCTTGCTGATTCTATCATGTTGAGTACAATCGTAACGATTGGCTTGAGATTAATATCTTCGATAGGCAAGTTATAAAAGTAGTCAATGAAAAAGCGGGGGGTCTAACAACACCACCCAATATTTCGCTTAGCAATCTGTATGGACTAACTCGAATATACTTTTAAGAGAATCAACAAAACTCAATCAACTAAAAGTATATCAACGAGTTTATATCTCAATCTCTCGATTTGATCTTTACTCAAGCAAACAGAAATCTGCGAGTCTTTATCAAAGAGAGATAAACTTGGACGCTACCAAAGACCAACATCCAAGGATCAATCAATATCAATAGAAACCGTTAGGTCGGACTATCCAATTGATTGATCTAACGCACAACCTGTATTATTTCTATTATATAACAAATATAATGCGGAAAAGAAATAACAAATACACCAGAAGTTTTGTTAATGAGGAAACCGCAAATGCAGAAAAACCCCGGGACCTAGTCCAGATTGAATACACACTGCATTAAGCCGCTACAGACACTAGACTACTCCAAGATAACTTCGGATTGGACTGTAGTTGAACCCCAATCAGTCTCCCACTAATCCAAGGTACAGTTGCACCCCTACGCCTCTGATCCCAACAGAATATACACACTTGATTCCCTTGGCTGATCTCACCCACAACTAAGAGTTGCTACAACCCAAAATCGCATGCTTTAGCAATAAACAAATATGTCTCACACAGACAAGTCTATCAAAGGATCAATCTGTCTCCCACAGAAAAACCCTAAAGTTTTTGTTTCGTCTTTTGATATAAAATCAAGGTGAACAGAAACCAATTGATGATCCGGTCTTATATTCCCGAAGAACAACCTAGATTAATCAATCACCTCATAACAATCTTAATCATATGGTAGCGAAACAAGACGTCGTGGAATCACAAACGATGAGACGAAGATGTTTGTGATTACTTTTGTATCTTGCCTATCGGAGAACTCTCACGATCTCAAGACAATCAATATGATTGTACTCGTACAATAGAAGATGCAAGATTAGATCACACAACTACGATAAAAGTAGTATCGGGCTTGCTTCACAATCCCAATGAAGTCTTTAAGTCGTTAACCTGGTTTTAGAAGAAGAAAACCAAAGGTTAAAGGAGAATCGACTCTAGCTTACAAACTAATATCACAGGGACGTGTGGGGATTAGTTTGTAGAGTTGCTAGATGTCCCCTTATATAGTCTTTCAAATCAGGGTTTCGCCTTGCTCACAAAGCAAACGCTATCTACCGTTAGATGAAAACCTGATTTAGATTCAAGCTAATATATCTCAACCGTTAGATCGAAATCTTAGCTTGTTATACACAAATGAAATGCACGATTCTAGGTTTGATAACCGTACCCAAACGTGTGCATAGTTGGTTCAATAATAGTCAACCAAAAGGTTAGCCATTTGAGCATTTCATGCCAACAACTTTCTTCTTCACCATAACTAGTTCAAATGACTCATATGAACTAGTTAGAGAGTTGTTCAATTGCAAGGAAATCTCATGTACTACACAAGACACAATTGAAGCACAGATGATTTGATTCACATGAATCGGTTCATGAACTTTATAGCCACTGTTTTCAAAAGCATTCCTTAGTCTTTATAAGTTAAGTTCAGAAATCATATTTAGATATATAACCTATACAAGTTCGCAGACTAGGTTCGCGGACTTGAAGTACTGGAAAGAGTTTTCAAACTCCAGCAGAAATTCTCGGGTTCGAGAGCTTCGCTGGTTCGTGAACTGGATTCGCGGACTTGGCTCACGCAAGACAGTTTGATAACTCAGCAGAAATTCTCGGGTTTGAGAACTTGGGAAGTTCGCGGACTTGACTACTAGCCCATTTCCAGTATGGGACTTATGAACATATGTGTTTCCACAACATACTTATGTCCACTATGGTTATGTAATCTAAACTCTCATTCCAATCATTGAAACACTCTTAGAGGACGTTATATAGTTGTTACACTATTTCTCGTCAAAGCAATTTTCAAGATGATTGAAACATACATGACTTGCGTCACTAGGTAAAGAAAACATGGTCGAAGTGAAACGCTTACCAATAAATATTTCGAGATATAGATAGGCGAGGTATACTCGGCTCGAAATACCAAATGTGTATAATCTAAGTCTATATACATAGCATACGACTTTTGTCTCAAGAAGTAGGAGATACAATAGATATACTTTTGAGTGAAAGATAAGTTCAAATCTTCACATACCTTTTTTTTGAGAAGTTCCACCGGTTCCTTGAGTAGTTCTTCCACTTGTATGATGAATCGCCATGAAGTCCTTGAGCTCAACTATACTTACTATCTTAGTCCGAGAGTTAGCTATAATAGACTAGAAATCAAGACTTATAGTTTTGATCACTAACATTGACAAACATGCTTGATATGGCAACACATGCGAGTTTGACCGAGCAGTGCTCTAACAATCTCCCCCTTTGTCAATTTTAGTGAAAAACTATCAATACATATGGAATACAAAAAAGATAATGAAACTTTACTAGATATTCCATAAGTCTAATCTTTAACATTCCTTGAAATCTTCGTCCTTCCAAGTACTCCAATGATCCCAAAGGTTGTAAGTTTAGCATCACCGTTGTTGAAGATCCGTAGCTATAACAATGAGAAAGCATTGGTCTCGATCATTGTTATACAGTGTCATAGTATTATTACACAGTGTCAAAGTCCAATTGTATCACAACTTCAATAATAACACTATGGTGATATGTATCACTCCCCCTTAGTCAATACTCCATCTCGATCATGGAAACCGCTCCCCCTTACACAATGATCTGAAAACCATATGTATTTGTAGTGTGAACTACATATTAATTCTCCCCCTTTTTGTCAATAAAATTGGCAAAGGTACAAGAACGGGATCATAATGAAATTTCTACAAGAGACATTTCATGACTAAAAGAAAGGACTCACATCATCTTAATTTAGATGCAATCATATAACCGAAGTTAATAACATTCATCAAGGAGTCTAAAGATACAAGATAACCCCTTTAAAATTCCACAGCCGCACACCCCTCAAGATATGACCATTATGCACAAGTTCAAAAGAACTCTCCCCCATTAGATGTCATTCCCAAGGGAACAACAAGAGCGACCTTAATTTCGAGAGAAAATAATGATTTTATTGGACACCAAAAACCATGATAAATGATTTTCTATATCCAAAAAACTCCATCAAATTAATCACAAGTAAACCCATGATTAATTTAATCGGAATACACAATCAAATTAAACACAAAAGTGCTCAACTTAATTGATTATGCTCAACATAAGTAAACTTACGGAACATATGACTAGCGTAACCATTAGAAAATGATTAAGATATCCGTTCATATACTCGACACAAGAAGAATCTCACGGAATATATGAATACTCAACTAGACTAATTACAAGAGAACCCATAATTAATCTAATTGGGATACAAACAATCAAACCAATCACGAGAGTAATCAATTTATTTGTCATTTGTTTTGCTCAACATAAGATAACTTGCGGAGCAAATAACTAAATAACCAAACAAGATGATTAATTTAGTTCACAAATGCTCAACATAACATACCTTACGGAACAACCAACCAAGCTAATAAAAAATAATCAACTTAGTTGTATCGTGCTCAACATAAGACATATTACGGAGCCTCACAGTATTTCATAAGATATGAATCAATGAAAATCAATACTATGGAATACACAAGGATCTATTCTATTTTCAATCATTATTTGCATAACAATAATAGACTTTGTCCTTGTTCACAAAAGATTTTAACCTATCTTCCATCAAGGAATTGACAATGTAGGTTTAACTTTTGTATTTGTCAAAAGTATATTCATTCTTAAATTAATACATACATACCGATCATGAACGACTTTACTTTTGACAATGTATGGGACAACATAGTTCACGGACGTAAACACCAAAATCCCATAACACATTGCAATATAACAAACCATAAGATTAAATATTGCAAACCATCATCCTCCAAATATTTTTAGAATTTAAAAACCAATAAACCTAAAAAATAATAATACAAGAAGATAAAAAAATAATAGCTATGTGTAGTCACAATCATCGCTATTCAAAGCACTAGTTTTCCAACTAAGCCAAAAAGAAGACATCCTAGACAATATACTCAGTTTTCCTTGATGATTTCATACCTCTGAAATGGTCCATCAAAGTAGGAGTCACTGATATCCTTGATTTTGTTGACCGTAGAGACACCATGTTCATGAGTTAGAACATTAGTTTTTCGATCAATGATGCGAGCATAATGACGAGCTTTGGCACAATCAAGAATAACTTTCTTCTGATTCCTGATCAAGATGTTATGAGTACCAAGAATTTTTGCCTGTCCATCAATTAGCTGGTTTATCTGCAGTTGAAGGTTAGCAAGTTCGTTCTTTACTTCATTCTGAACGAGAATTAAATCCTTGATAGATTCTTCAACCCATGAGTTATATTCTTTCCTTTCAATCATCTTTTTCATAATAAACTCTTGAGCTGAATCACATCCTGTGAGATCTTCCTCCATAGTAGGGTTTACTTCTTCTTTGGGAATAGATTCCATAGAGCTCCTTTTTGAAGTAAATGAATGCGTATATGAATTATCTATATTCACGGGAAAACCCTAAATATAAACCCTGGGGTTCCTTGAGGAAAGACTGGACGTTCATGGACTAATCTAATATGATAGAAAAAGGACGGACCCAGCAAGGAAAGCGTAACTGTCTTACATTCAAGAAGAATCCGAACAAAAATATCACAGTGAAATTATCACATCAAACAGATGACAATCAGCAACATACTTGAGCATCTCTCAACAACATCCTTGTATCTCTCAAGTTAGATACAAGAATAGATTTTTCCTGCTAATGGACAGCAGAGGGAGACATAGTCTCGCCATAGGTATTGAGAGAATGGTTGTGATTTTCACTTGGGTATCTGATCTCAGGATTCCTCGTCTTCCCCTGATATATTCTGCTTTTAGGAAAATTTATCACAGCTCTATCTGAAAGCTCTAGCGAAGGAGTTTTCTGATAACTGAGTCTAGGACCTCGAGAAATAGGTTCACGAGGATTTTCCAGAATGGATCTCCATAATCTAGACTTAGATTTATCAGAGTTGTCCTTATAAGAACAGTAGATGCTTTCATTAGCAACACAGGGATTTATTCCACTAGATAGCACACGAGTCCTGTAATGATTTCTAGAGAAGAGATCATTTTTATAAGTTGTTTGGTTTACTGTGAGCATAGGTTTCACTGGTGTAGTCTGCTGACTGTTTGCTCCATTAACAGTGGAAAGAAGCAAATTGCGAAGTTTCGAGATTTGTTTCTTCCTAGCAAAACAACTGATAGCATAGTGATTTACCTTTCCACAAAAGGTACAGGTTCGTGGAGAAGATGCAGTAATTGGCATTTGTTTCAACTCAATAGCCCTGTGGGAATATTGTAAGAATTTTAAATCCTTTTTGACACAATCTTCCTTAGGAGAGAAATTCTTCATATACTGTGTGTTACGAGGTACAAAAGAATTTTTCTTTAAGACAGAGTTTTCCTTTTCCAAGGTCATACACTGTTCATGGGCTAGTGTAAGTGATGCATCTAGCTTTTCTTTATCAACACGAAGTCTGTCAAGATCATGTGTCTTGATCAAACATTTTTCTCTAATTGAGCCTTCTTTGATCAGTTGTTCAAGATCACAAATCTTTCCACGCTGTAGATTATTTTCCTGAAGAAGTTTATCAATATCCTTAGAGAATGACTCTATGATGTTATGGAGTGCAAGTTCACGATCAATAGACTTTTCAAATTCATCGATGAGCTGTTCATGATTCTGAAGATCAACAAACTCAGTAGAATTTTTTTGCAATTCTGGTAAGCTCCATTTCAGATTTTGCCATTGTATTCAATGTCTCATTGGAGGAAGAATGGTCAACACAAGATGTAACCGTCTTCCAACCTCGGGATTCAGAAAAATCATCTAATGAGTAATCCTTTGAGGTATTTACGATAAACTTGACAAGGTTAACAACTTTAGGAGGCATTTTGGTATGCGTAAGAGATTTCGTCCTCAGACTCAGATTGCTACAAACACACACTTGTAAGATCTTAAACGTGTTTGCCTGCTCTGATACCAATTGAAAAAGCGGGGGTCTAAACACCACCACCCAATATTTCTCTTAACAATCTGTATGGACTAACTCGAATATAATTTTACGAGAATCAACAAGACTCAATCAATTAAAAGTATATCAACGAGTTTATATCTCAATCTCTCGATTTGATCTTTACTCAAGCAAATAGAAATCTGCGAGTCTTTATCAAAGAGAGATAAACTTGGACGGTACCAAAAACCAATATCCAAGGATCAATAAATATCAATCAACAACCGTTAGGTCGGACTATCCAATTGATTGATCTAACGCACAACCTATTGTTGATGGTGGATTTTAGTTCAGGGCTAAAATTGTAAAACCAAATTTATGCGCTGACATCCTGCAAAGGATAAATCCACTGATAAGTGATTAATATTTCTTCACTTTACTAATTCACCTATAATGGAGCATGTGGAAACAATCCAAGTATTCTGTGAATTAAATACACAAAATTCATCCATGTTGTAGCATGTAGCAACAATCCCATATACCCTATGAATTTATAGAATTATTAATTAATGCGGGATTAGCCTTGTATTTCCTGTGTTGTTCCCGCAGAACTCTCATTATTGGTGCGGCATGACGATTGAGTGTTGCTCTCAACAGAGTAACATGAATCTCCAAGTGTCAATAGTGAGGCATGCATGAAATGCCCGTACAGGCTACTTCTCTCGGTGTGTTATACTAGTCTGATTGAGCCTACATCTCTCAGTGTGATATACTAGCCTGATTAAGCATACATCTCTTGGTGTGTTATACTAGCCCGATTGAGCATATTTGAATATGGACTGTCCATATCAGTCTCAGAAACAATCACGACCATGCAAGTTGTCCGCATGATTTAACCAGCCTAGACAAACCCTAGCAGGAGCAGGCAATCACATCAATGACCAACATCGGGCCTCTTAATGCCAAGGACGGTCAGGTACAAGTCACGCCCTCCAAACGACCACCAAATACCAGCCTGAAGTTGGATGTCCAGGCTGGTATGGAGCGGCTTGGAGGAGCTCGTATGAGCAAAGGCTGCCTACGGCAGTCTCAAATCCATCACGTCCGTTCATCTTCGCCGGCGCGATTGGACGGAGCGGATCGCCCCATTCCCGGTCGGACAAGCACCGTTGTGTACATCGGCGGTCCCCCTTTCTACCTGCATAGCCGACCATCTCACAACTTAGCCAGGGAGGAGCAAACGATCGCCCAAAGTTCGGCCGCGTGATGCTTCAAGGGTCGTAGGAAATTCCACTAAGGGTCTTAAATCGATCACGACCATCCAACTTCACCTGCATGTTTGGATGGCTTAGATCAGACCCATAGTCATCAGACAGGTATTGGCATGTTCATCGCCGGCCCAATGTGGGTCCCACGCGGTTGGCCACCAAAGATGAGGAGCATAGCTTGCAAATTCATCCAGCCAAAGTAGCGCGCACATGAAACCCTAATTAGGGTTTGCGGCATATTACATCTGTCGCTAATTGATCACGAGCGTCCATCTTCACAAGCATGGATAGAGGGTGTAGATATAGACTTAAAAGGTCCCGAGCATGTCAGCATGATCACCGTGAGCCCATCTATACACATGACCGATCGGTCAATGCCGACCATGGCTAGACGCCTCGATTCGTGCGCCCAAACTAGGCATGGTCGTGCGGTTTCCAACTCCTTTGTGGCATGGATTTTCTATTGAAAACCGATCTCGACCACTCAACTTTGCCGGACAAATTGAGTGGCTTAGATCACATCTTCATGGGGCAATGAGGTATGGACATGCACACCGGCAAACCGCCTACACGCCTGCCCGGTCTGTCCTGCCAAAAACAGCTCCCATGCTTGGTTTCGACCAAGATGAAGAGTGATGCTTGCACACCTCTTCAAAACCCTAAATTCGACCAACGGTCGCAGATGAGCGTCATAATATCATCTCGTCTGTCCAACTTTACCAGCTTGATTAGGCAGACCTGATTAGAAGTTAAGCGACCAATGAAGCATCCACGTGATCACCGTCCGCCACTCTTCCACATAGAGTAATCGGCCAAAGCAGGGCTTGCCTGTATAGCCTCCAAACGATCACTCGAATATGGCTGGACGTGAGGCTATTTTAAGACGCTTAATTGGTGACTTACTCCGTTAAGCCTTAAAACAACGATGCTTCATACATGTTGAATATACTCGATGCATTATATGCATAGAATACACACGATATTTCCTAAATATCAACTTCCCAAATAACTTAGTTATTTAACCTAGCATCACATGCTACTTCCTGTGGGTCCCACGATCTACACATTCGAGACATCAAGCATGTCACAAACTAGGGGATACTTACTGGGGTATTGGTCTGGTGGTTTACAGCGTGCAACGCACAACGCGCAATCACAAGAACGTGTCAGGAGGACATGGACGGTTAGTGATGATGGGAGAAGTGGCCAAGACTGATCGTATGACACTAACACACAACTCCACTACTCCATCACTCCACTTCCTCCACTTCCCACGAGAGACGTGGGTTAGGATCAATGACTAGTATAAATAGGTCTCCTCCCTATTTCCAACACAGGACAAGACAAAAACCAAGTGTTGATACAACGTATCCAAACACCAGAACTGATAGCTTACATTTTGCAAGCCAGTTCAACTTTCTGATACAAGTCAAAGACAACCAACACCTTCACAATCTCAACACCTTCTTATCTTACCTCTCTAAGATCAACCCCATCTCCTTCACTTTGTGACCGAGGCAAGTCTGGAACGACCATTTCTTGGTTTATGACAGAATTGTACAGATTGATTTCTCGAATCAAAAGCACTCCCGTGCAGTGCATTTGTTTAGGGTTTAGATTAATTTCTCATCCACACGCCCCAAATTACCAAAACCAGCAGAAATAGTTTTCACCCATAAACAATTGACGACCACAGTGGGAGATCAATCTCTCAGTTGAGAAGTCAATTTTTTCAATACCAATTCAATTTTATTGATATCGAAAATGGTGGACCTTAGGTCTGGATCAGCAACCAATCCTGACGGGACTAGCGCTGGCAACACTCTCGGTGTTGATATCCCAGGTGTCACTGTGCAACCAGTCAATACCATCAATGTATATCGTGGAATTACTTCCTCTACTACCAGCACCAGCGGAGCAAGAGGAGATATTCCATTGGGAGTGACACATCCTATCACCAGAGCCAGAGCAGCCGCAAACCCTAGCATCTCTTCAAGTGTAACGCCTCCATCCGTCACCAGAGCAACTGCCACTCCTCCATCGGGACGAGGAGATGGAGGAGCCAGAGGAGGACAACCTCCTATTACCATGGTGGATTTGATGGAGAGACAAGAAGTTCTCGCAAGGGAACAAACGTACATGGTTACAACTCAGAAAGAGGTACTCACTTTTCTTAAGACATTAACTGATCGATTTCCAGAAGAGCCGCGATAGCCCCTGGAGCCAACAAGGAACGCATTCAACGCACCCGGAGAAGGTACTTCAGCGGCGCGGGCCTAAATGGACCTGATCAAAGAAGCGACATCAGATATGAGCAGTCCTGTCATGGAGACTCCTACATTGGGGACTGATCCTCATAACGATCTTCCTCAAGTCAATAGTTTCACTATGAACCAGAGGCCGGTGTATCAGGAAGCGGTTTCTCTAGTGGAAAGTTTATGCGAACTTTTACACCTCTCGAAGAATCAGCGGGCGGAGACGTTTTGTTGCAATCAACCAGGGGAAGGTCACAACCGTGCCCTACATGTCACCGCACCCATCAAGGATTCAGAGTTCAAGAGGGACTTACCGATACAGGAGCGTCTTCGAATGTGATTACTCTCAAGACTCTCAGGACATCCAAGGTTCGCCTTGGAAAGGTCGTACGGAAGCCTACTACAATGACGGACTTCGAGGGAAACCAAACCAACACGTTTTGAAAACCCCGCGGAAAGAATCAGACAAAGTTTGTTGCATCCCACTCCCCACGTGGGCGTCAATTCAGGAGTAAGACCAGCTTGCATCATTGAGGGATAAAACCCACGATACATCTTTGCTGACGACGCATTCTTCTCCATCCTGTGAAGCCTCGACCCACGTTCACACGAAGAGGGAGCGGAATTTTGTGGCGAGCCGTGATCAGAAAGGAAAAATGGTGTACCTACGCCGTTGTTAGCAATTAGCAGGGGAGACTGTCCCCCAGTCTCTCCGCCCAATGGAATGCTACAACAACGACGAGCCACGAGAGGAAGTACCAGATGCTCCACGACAGCTGCAGGAGGGTACCAATTCCACAACTGATGATCTCGAAGTGGTCAACATCGAGGATGAGGAATATCCCAGGCCTATCTCCATCAGTTCGACCTTGTCTGCGGAGGAACACACGATACTTGTGCAACTTCTCAAGGAATACCAGGACATATTTTCCCGGACGTATGAATAAATACCTGGCCTAGATGAATAACTGGTCACCCACCATCTACATGTCATACCCGGATCCAAGCCGATCAAGCAATCCCCGAGGCAATTCAAGCATGAGGTAGAAGAACAAATCAAGACTGATATTCAGAAGTTGCCGGCCACTGGCTTCATCAAACCCATCCATCATCCGACCTGGCTGGCTAATGTGGTTCCGGTAAAGAAGAATGGATAGATCAGGTGTTGCGTGGATTTCAGAGACTTGAATAGAAGTTTCCCCAAAGATGATTTTCCTTTATCTTTCATCGACATGTTAGTGGATGCCACCAGCGGACACAACATGTTCTCTTTTATGGATGGATACAACGTCTACAATTAGATAAGGATGTACGAGCATGATGCAAGTAAGACTGCCTTTCGAACTCCTCTCGGAAATTTTATTATGTTATAATGCCATTTGGTTTAAAGAATGCCGGTGTAACATATCAACGAGCTATGGCGACAATCTTCTACTGGAGATGACACCTTAAGGGAGCAGCCTCAAGAAGATAACGATGTCCGCGCACGAGAAAGAATCCGGGCGAATCACTCTTGTCTATCGTTCCATGTTGGAGGACTTCGTGAAGCTGTTGAACGCTCATCTACAACAACATCTGCCCTGATAGAAAGAACCAGGCCTGCCGGTAATGAAGAGCCTCATAATGTTCGTGGGAGCATATATCTCACCAACAGGCGATACAACCTTCAAACTTCTATAAGCAGTTTCCCTGAAGCAGCAAGAGGAAAACCACCGAGATACAACATCCTGCGAGTCTGCCAACTCCAACTCCAGTACCACATGCACGACTCCCACAATGATGAAACAACGTCCAAGATACTCCATATATGGCTCGACAGCAACCACATCGATGAGAGACGCGTTCAGAATTTCGTCTCCTAAGGAGTGTGACTGGGGACTGCTTAGCACTACCCATCTCAAAGATGCTGAGAGATGCAAGCACGCTATATTCCAAGATGTCCAAAGACGAGGACATACTCAAGATACCAGACGTATTTTCATAGACCATCGATATTCCTGGATATATGAAACGCAACGCAGACGAAAAGATAGCCTCATGAACCCAGCGTGACAACGTCTATCAAGTCGAAGGCTAAGTCGATGCTCGTGGGCAGGGGACTGTCTCCCTATTTTTCATTCCGTGAGGCAAAATCAAGGAAGCTATAACGCCTCTTCCTGCCAGTCTCCTCTGATCACAGCTGCTGCTAAGAACCGTTGTTCGTCTGTCAATACCAGTGCCCGAGCTTCATCATAGCAACAACCACTACGGACAGAGTAAGGGACTTCTTCAATACAGGAGAGATGGTCAATCAAGAAGCATGCAATTCACGAGGGAGAATCAAACTAAAGAAGAAGCCTCTTCAATGCTCTCTTCAGAAAAAGACGCTCCAACGCCTGTCCAGGAGAAGCCGCTTCAACACTCTCTCCAAGATACGGTTCGATGTTCGCTCCAGAAGAATCCGCTTCAGCGCTCTCAACGCTCTCTCCAGGATCCACCTCAACGTTCGCACCAGAAGCCACTTTAACATCCTCTCGAGTCGTTTCAACATGCAAGCTACATCAAGAATCTGCGCTTTGGTCAAGTTGTCTTTGATGTACTCATTTCTCAACATGCGTCTCATCCATCCTTCATAGGGGCCCAGTGGAGCATGACAAATCTTGAAGTCGATAGGAGAAGGTAGATATTCATTCTTCCGAAGACAGAATCTCATCACAAGTGCTGAAGAAGATGATGTAGCAGGTTATTCGTTTTCTGGACTCGAAAGCAGGGTTATCTTGTGGGACAGATGTTTTCAGATAGTTGAAAGGGCGTGGTGAACAACTCATCATTTATGTTTGGCATGTCTTTGAAGCTGTCAACATCTCCTGACTTGGCATCGACATTATTCTCAGTGAAGCATGCTCCCTTGGTCTTAGGAGTACATGAACACAGCGGGACCCACACCACGTTCGAACATACAAGGTTCACGTTTGGGAAAAGCAAGCACGCCTGGGTCCCACGTTCGAGCAAAAGGAAGACTGATGTTGGTTAGCAAGACCGGTGTTAGTCAGCAAGACCGGTGTTGGTCACAGCAGCAGGGCCGGTGTTGGTCACAGCAGCAAGGCCGGTGTTGGTAGAAGTAACAAAGATTGTGTATGGGACAAGGCCGGTGTTCGAACGAAACAAGACAGAAAGGCCGGTGTCGGTCGAGGCAGCGATGTCCGTCAGCAAGGTCAGGGTTCGTCAAATCAGCAAGGCCGGTGTTCGTCAAGGCAAGGCCGGTGTTGGTCAAGGGACAAGTATGGTGTTGGGTGAGGCAACAAGTTTGGTGTCTGGTCGAAGCAGGCACAGCCGGCCCCATAAAAGAAGTCACGCGGAGGGTCCCACTTGATCAGGCACAGCCGGCCCCTGGAAAAACAGGCACAGTGGGCCCCAAGCAAAGCAGGCACGTGGAGGGTCCCACTTGATGAGGCACATCCCCCAGATTGGTTGAAGCAGGCACAGCCGGCCCCAGTAAAAGCAGGCATGCGGGGGGTCCCACGTTGATCAAGCACAGCTAGCCCCAGATTGGTCGAAGCAGGCACAACCGACCCCAATCAAAGCAGGCACGCGGCGGGTCCCATGTTCGAGCAAGCCAGGCACAACAAATGCCACATTTGTTCGGAGCATGCACAGGTGGGCCCACATTCGCTCATGCATGCGACGTGATACAGTTTTTCTACGGAAGAACAATAGCAACGACAGCAAGCTCCGGCGGCATCCGCAGCAGTGGCAGCGAGCCAAAGTCACGAACGGGAGAAGCTGTTCGAACAAAAGAAAAAAGAGAGAAAAAGGGTCGGTCCTCTTTTATACACAAGTAATTGGAGAACTCCGGTAGAAGAAGGATTCCCTTATTGGCTCAAATACCCAAAGGAGGAAGCTGGTCCCACCAAGGTCCGTGGTCACGCCTGGCGTACTCACGCGTATGATTGCCAACATGGCCGGCCAGCGTCCCTCCAGGTAAACTTCCTTTATCTTGTCTTTTTACGATTATCTTCGTCACCATCTCATGCCTACCCCACAATGATGCAACCATTATATGCTAGGCATGGGACTTAATGTTGATGGTGGATTTTAGTTCAGGGCTAAAATTGTAAAACCAAATTTATGCGATGACATCCTGCAAAGGATAAATCCACTGATAGGTGATGAATACTTCTTCACTTTACTAATTCACCTAAAATGGAGCATGTGGCAACAATCCCAGTATTCTGTGAATTAAATACACAAAATTCATCCAGATTGGAGCATGTAGAAACAATCCCATATACCCTGTGAATTTATAGCATTATTAATTAATGCGCGATTAGCCTTGTATTTCCTGTGATGTTCCCGCATAACTCTCATTATTGGTACGGCATGACGACTGAGTGTTGCTATCAGCAGAGTGACACGAATCTCCAAGTGTCAATAATGAGGCATGTACGAAATTCCCGTACATGCTACATCTCTCGGTGTGTTATACTAGACCGATTGAGCCTACATCTCTCGGTGTGTTATACTAGCCCGATTGAGCATACATCTCTCGGTGTGTTATACTAGCCCGATTGAGCATATTTGAATATGGAATGTCCATATCAGTCTCAGAAACAATCACAACCACGCAAGTTGGCCGCATGATTTAACCATCCTAGACGAACCCTAGAAGGAGCAGGCAATCACATCAATGACCACCAGTGGGGCCCTTAATGCCAAGGACGGTCAGGTACAAGTCACGCCCTCCAAACGACCACCAAACACAAGTCTGAAGTTGGATATCCAGGCTGGTATGGAGCGGCCTGGAGGAGCTCGTACGAGCAAAGGCTACCTACGACAGTCTCAAATCCATCACGTCCGTTAATCTTCGCCGGTGCGGATCACCCCATTCCCAATCGGACAAGCACCGTTGTGTACACCGGCGGGCCCCCTTTCTACATGCATAGCCCACCATATCACGACTTAGCCAGGGAGGAGCAAACGCTCGCCCAAAGTTCAATCGGCGTGATGCTTCAAGGGTCGCATGAAATTCCACTTAGGGTCTTAAATCGATCACGACCATCCCACTTCACTGGCATGTTAGGATGGCTTAGATCAGACCCATAGTCATCAGACAGGTATTGGCATGTTCACCGCCGGCCCAATGTGGGTCCCACTCGGTCGGCCACCCCAGATGAGGAGCATAAATTGCAAATTCTTCCAGCCAAAGTAGCGTGCACATGAAACCCTAATTAGGTTTTGCGGCATATTACATCTGACGCTAATTGATCACGAGCGTCCATCTTCGCAAGCATGGATGGAGGGTGTATATATAGACTTAAAAGGTCCCGATCATGTCAGCATGATCATTGTGGGGCCATTTATACACATGACCGATCGGTCAAGGTCGACCATGGCTAGACACCTCGAATCGTGCGCCCAAACTAGGCATGGTCGCGCGGTTTCCAACTCCTTTGTGACATGGATTTTCTATTGCAAACCGATCTCGACCACTCAACTTTTCCTGACAAATTGAGTGGCTTAGATCACATCTTCATGGCGCAGTGAGGAATGGACATGTACACCGGCAAGCCGTCTACACGCATGCCCGGCCGGTCCTGCCAAAAACACCTCCCATGCTTGGTTTCGACCAAGCTAAAGAGTGATGCTTGCACACCTCTTCAAAACCCTAAATTCCACCAACGATCGCAGATGAGCGTCATCAGATCATCTGGTCCATCCAACTTTACCAGCTTGGATATGCATCCCTGGTCAGGAGTTAAGCGACCAACGAAGCATCCCCGTGATCACCGTCCGCCACTCTTCCACATAGAGTGATCAGCCAAAGCAGGCCTTGCCTGTATAGCCTCCAAACGATCACTCGAAGATGGCTGGACGTGAGGCTATTTTAAGACGCTTAATTCGTGACTTACTCCGTTAATCCTTAAAACAGCGATGCTTCATACATGCTGAATATATTCGACGCATTACATGCATAGAATACACATGATATTTCCTAAATATCGACTTCCCAAATAACTTAGTTATTTAACCTAGCATCACATGCTACTTCCTGTGGGTCCCACGATCTACACATTCGAGACATCAAGCATGTCACAAACTGGGGGATACTTCCTGAGGTATTGGTCTGGCGGTTTACAGCGTGCAGCGCACAACGCGCCATCACAAGAACGTGTCAGGAGGACATGGACGGTTAGTGATGATGGGAGAAGTGGGCAAGACTGATCATGTGACACTAACACAGAACTCCACTACTCCATCACTCCACTTCCTCCACTTCCCACGAGAGACGTGGGTTAGGCTCAATGACTTGTATAAATAGGTTCTCCTCCCTATTTCCAATACAGGAAAAGACAGAACCAAGTGTTGATACAACGTATCCAAACACCAGAACTGATAGCTTACATTCTACAAGCCAGTTCAGCTTTCTGATACAAGTCATAAATAACCAACACCTTCACAATCTCAACACCTTCTTCGCTTACCTCCCTAAGATCAACCCCATCTCCTTCACTTTGTGACCGAGGCAAGTCTGGAACGGTCATTTCTTGGTTTAGGCCAGAATTGTACAAATTGATTTCTCGAATCAAAAGCACTCCCGTGCAGTGCATTTGTTTAGGGTTTAGGTTCATTTCTCATCCGCACACCCCAAATTTCCAAAACCAGCAGAAATAGTTTTCACCCATAAACACCTGTATTATTTCTATTATATAAAAAATATAATACGAAAAAGAAATAACACAAACACCATAAGTTTTGTTTACGAGGAAACCGCAAATGCAGAAAAACCCCGGGACCTAGTCCAGATTGAATACACATTGTATTAAGCCGCTACAGACACTAGCCTACTCCAAGCTAACTTCGGACTGGACTGTAGTTGAACCCCAATCAGTCTCCCACTGATCCAAGGTAAAGTTGCACCCCTATGCCTCTGATCCCAGCAGGATACTACGCACTTGATTCCCTTAGATGATCTCACCCACAACTAAGAGTTTCTACGACCCAAAATCGCATGCTTTAACAATATACAAATCTGTCTCACACAGACAAGTCTATCAAAGGATCAATCTGTCTCCCACAGAAAAACCCTAAAGTTTTTGTTTCGTCTTTTGATATAAAATCAAGGTGAACATAAACCAATTGATAATCAGGTCTTATACGAAGAAACAGATCTGTCTCACACAGACAGCCTAGATTAATCAATCACCTCACAACAATCTTAATCATATGGCAGCAAAATAATATGTCGTGGAATCACAAAAGATTATATGAAGATGTTTGTGATTACTTTTATATCTTTCCTATCAGAGAACTCTCACGATCTCAATCCAATCAATATGATTGTACTCGTACGATAGAAGATGCAAGATCAGATCACACAACTACGATAAAAGTAGTATCGGTCTGGCTTCACAATCCCAATGAAGTCTTTAAGTCGTTAACCTGGTTTTAGAAGAAGAAAACTAAAGGATAAAGGAGAATCGACTCTAGCTTACAAACTAGTATCACACGGACGTGGAGGGGATTATTTTGTAGAGTTGCTAGATGTCCCCTTATATAGTCTTTCAAATCAGGGTTTCGCCTTGCTCATAAAGCAAACGCTATCTATCGTTAGATGAAAACCTGATTTAGATTCAAGCTAATATATCTCAACTGTTAGATCGAAATCTTAGCTTGTTATACACAAATGAAATGCACGCTTCTAGGTTTGATAACCGTACCCAAACATGTGCATAGTTGGTTCAATAATAGTCAACCAAAAGGTTAGCCATTTGAGCATTTCATACCAACCACTTTCTTCTTCACCATAACTAGTCCAAATGATTCATATGAACTAGTTAGAGAATTGTTCAATTGCAAGGAAATATCATGTACTACACAAGACACAATTGAAGCACAGATGATTTGATTCACATGAATGGGTTGATGAACTTTATAGACACTGTTTTCAAAAGCATTCATTAGTCTTTATAAGTTAAGTTCAGAAATCATCTTTAGATATATAACCTATACAAATTCGCAGACTAGGTTCGCGGACTTGAAGTACTGGAAAGAGTTTTCAAACTCCAGCAGAAATTCTCGGATTCGAGAGCTTCGCTGGTTCACGGACTGGGTTCGCGGAATTGGCTCACGCAAGAAAGTTTGATAACTCATCAGAAATTCTCGGATTTGAGAACTTCGGAAGTTCGCGGACTTGGCTACTAGCCGATTTCCAGTATGGGACTTATGAACATATGTGTTTCCACAACATACTTATGTCCACTATGGTTATGTAATCTAAACTCTCATTCCAATCATTCAAACATTCTTAGAGGACGTTATGTAGTTGTTACACTATTTCTCGTCAAAGCAATTTTCAAGATGATTGAAACATACATGACTTGCATCACTAGGTAAATAAAACATGGTCGAAGTGAAACGCTTACCAACAAATATTTCGAGATATAGATAGGAGAGGTATACTCGGATCGAAATACCAAATGTGTATAATCTAAGTCTATATATATAGCATACGACTTTTGTCTCAAGAAGTAGGAGATAGAATAGATATACTTTTGAGTGACAGATAAGTTCAAGTCTTCAATACCTTTTTGTCGAGAAGTTCCACCGGTTCCTTGAGTAGTTCTTCCACTTGTATGATGAATCTCCATGAAGTCCTTGAGTTCAACTACATTTACTATCTTAGTCCGAGACTTAGCTATAATAGACTAGAAATCAATACTTATAGTTTTGATCACTAACATTGACAAACATGCTTGATATGGCAACACATGCGAGTTTGACCGAGAAGTGCTCTAACAATCTCCCCCTTTGTCAATTTTAGTGACAAAACTATCAATACATATGGAATACAAAAAAGATAATGAAACTTTACTATATATTCCATAAGTCTAATCTTCAACATTCCTTGAAATCGTCATCCTTCCAAGTACTTCAATGATCCCAAAGGTTGTAAGTTTAGCATCACCGTTGTTGAAGATCCGTAGCTATAACAATGAGAAAGCATTGGTCTCGATCATTGTTATACAATATCATAGTATTATTACACAGTGTCAAAGTCCAATTGTATCACAACTTCAACAATAATACTATGGTGATATGTATCACTCCCCCTTAGTCAATACTCCATCTTGATCATGGAAACCACTCCCCCTTACACAACGATCCGAAAACCATATGTATTTGTAGTGTGAACTACATATTAATTCTTCTCCTTTTTGTCAATAAAATTGGCAAAGGTACAAGAATGGGATCATAATGAAATTTCCACAAGAGACATTTCATGACTAAAATAAAGGACTCACATCATCTTAATTTAGATGCAATCATATAGCCGAAGTTAATAGCATTCATCAAGGAGTTTAAAGATACAAGATAACCCCTTTAAAATTCCACAGTCGCACACCCCTCAAGATATGACCATTAAGCACAAGTTCAAAAGAACTCTCCCCCATTAGATGTCATTCCCAAGGGAACAACAAGAGCGACCTTAATTTCGAGAGAAAAGAAGGATTTTATTGGACAACAAAAACCATGATAAATGATTTTCTATATCCAAAAAACTTAATCAAATTAATCACAAGTAAACCATGATTAATTTAATCGGAATACACAATCAAATTAAACACAAAAGTGCTCAACTTAACTGATTATGCTCAACATAAGTAAACTTACGGAACATATGACTAGCATAACCATTAGAAAATGATTAAGATAGCCGTTCATATACTCGACACAAGAAGAATCTCACGGAGTATATGAATAATCAACTAGACTAATTACAAGAGAACCCATAATTAATCTAATTGGGATACAAACAATCAAACCAATCACGAGGTAATCAATTTAATTGTCATTTGTTTTGCTCAACATAAGAGAACTTACAGAGCAAATAACTAAATAAATAAACAAGATGATTAATTAAGTTTACAAATGCTCAAATAACATACCTTACGGGACAACCAACCAAGCTAATAAAAAATAATCAACTTAGTTGTATCGTGCTCAACATAAGACATATTACGGAGCCTTACAATATTTCATAAGATATGAATCAATGAAAATCAATACTGTGGAATACACAAGGATCTATTCTATTTTCAATCATTATTTACATAACAATAATAGACTTTATCCATGTTCACAAAAGATTTTAACCTATCTTCCATCAAGGAATTGACAATATAGGTTTAACTTTTGTATTTGTCAAAAGTCTATTCATTCTTAAATCAATACATACATACCGATCATGAACGACTTTACTTTTGACAAAGTATGGGACAACATAGTTCACGGACGTAAACACCAAAATCCCATAACACATTGCAATATAACAAACCATAAGATTAAATATTGCAAACCATCATCCTCCAAATATTTTTAGAATTTAAAAACCAATAAACCTAAAAATAATAATACAAGAAGATAAAAAAATAATAGCTATGTGTAGTCACAATCATCGCTATTCAAAGCACTAGTTATTCTTCCAACTAAGCCAAAAAGAAGACATCCTAGACAATATACTCAGTTTTCCTTGATGATTTCATACCTCTAAATGGTCAATCAAAGTAAGAGTCACTGATACCCTTGATTTTGTTGACCGTAGAGACACCATGTTCATGAGTTAGAACATTAGTTTTTCGATCAATGATGCGAGCATAGTGACGAGCTTTGGCACAATCAAGAATAACTTTCTTCTGATTCCTAATCAAGATGTTATGAGTACCAAGAGTTTTTGCTTGTTCATCAATTAGCTGGTTTATCTGCAGTTGAAGGTTAGCAAGTTCGTTCTTTACTTCATTCTGAACGAGAATTAAATCCTTGATAGATTCTCCAACCCATGAGTTATATTCTTTCCTTTCAAGCATCTTTTTCATAATAAACTCTTGAGCTGAATCACATCCTGTGAGATCTTCCTCCATAGTAGGGTTTACTTCTTCTTTGGGAACAGATTCCATAGAGCTCCTTTCTGAAAATCAATGAATGCGTATATGAATTATATATATTCACGGGAAAACCCTAAATAGAAACCATAGGGTTCCTTGAGGAAAGACCGGACGTTCATGGACTAATCCAATATGACAGAAAAAGGACGGACCCAGCAAGGAAAACTTAATTTTCTTACATTCAAGAAGAATCCGAACAGAAATATCATAGTTGTAGATGGTGGATTTTCGACAAAGTCTAAAATCGTAAACCCATAATTATACGAACTTCTGATCCAGTAATCAGACGTGAGTATTGAGACACGTGTCCCTCATCAAATCTCTGACTGAGAATACTATCTCTCATAGTATATGCAGATATGTAGTCTCTCAGCTGAGGCAACGACATATCTCATGAATACTGAGCAATTTCAGTAATTAACAAACAACTGTTTTCCCTGAATATATAAAGGATATGATGCTTCAACAAGCTCATGTCGCTCAAAATAGTTAATGTTCTTAGACAATCGTACTAGTATAGAGCCATCAATTAAATATTCTTAAACTCTTAGATTCATCCACTGAATCTCTGGAAAATATTCAAATATTTTCGTAATATTTCGTTACTTCAATTCATGGTTCTTCTCAACTGAATTCCATGGGTTAGTCATAAATATTCAACACACGGGCGTCTAAGTTACCTTTGAATAAGCCCCGACCCAAATGGTGCAAGTGTATTCAATGCACCAACGAGCACCTGAACACACGAATGAGTATTTCAAAATACGACGAGACGATGAATCTATGCAAAATAGGAAAGAAAATAACAAATAATAAAATATTGACAAGGCGTTGGGGGAGTGGGCCCACTGGCCGACAGGCTGTGCCGTGGCCAGTCCCACGCCAGTTTTATATTTTATCATATTTTTGTTATTTTCCTCGATCTTATGAAAATCCTTTCATTTGAACAAATATCCTTCGTTTTAAGGAAACTCCTCAGTTTCATGGTGTTTCCTTCATACCAAGAAAATAATATAAAATTGGGAAAATTATCATGGGGCCGTTTTTATTTGCTAACCGGCCATGCCTTGGTCCCAGCCGACCCTACACCTCATGGTTCCTCATCATTTTATTAATATTTTCCTAATCTCACGAAAACTCCTTAATCTCATGGTATTTCCTTAAAACCGTGAAAAAATAATATAAAATAAGGGAAACCCGTGGGATCGGGCCCCAGCCGGCCGGCCGTGGCCTAGCCGGTCCCACACGTCCCTTTATTTTATTATTATTATTTTAAGTTTCCTTGATCCCATGAAATTCCTTGATTTCATTGTATTTCTCTCAAATTATGAAAATTCCTTCAAATCATGGAAATAATACATAAAATTAGGGAAAACGCACGGGACCGGGCCCCAACCGGCCGACCATGCTCAAAGCCGGCCCCACACGCCCTTATTTTATTATTATTATTAATATTTTATGTTTCCTTGATCTCATGAAAACTCCTTCACTTCAAGGAAACTCCTTAATTTCAACAAACTCCTTGATTTCATGATATTTTCATAATTTCATGAAAAATAATATAAAATTAGGAAAGGCACCACACGACCGTGGCCATTGGCCGGCTGGCCATGATTTGGCCTCGGAGGTCCCACGCTTCATCATTCCTTCATTTTATAATTATTTTCCTTCATCTCATGAAGTTTCCTCAGTTTCAGCAAAACCCTGATTTTGTCATATTTTCTCAAATGGTTGCTCAAACGCACGCCAGAAAATATCAAAATTCTCAGAACTGAGACACGAACGTTTTTTGACGACGTGAGAATGTTACCTTGGCCAACCAAGGTTGTCTCTTTGGATCGCAAGGAGCCGGTCCCACGTATTTTCATGATTTGACCTAATTTGCGTAATTGCACGTATTAGGTCCAAAACTCGTCCAAATAATTTTGGAATTTCATAAAAGGATCGTCAGTCGATCCCGTGACAACCAGGGCCGGTTTCATGACCCCTTGGTCGGTCCCTCATCTCTTCATAATTAATTAGGTTTCATCACCTAAGGCTCGGACGAGCATTTTCTAATAAATGATTAAACCAGCATTTAATCATTCTTTCATCAACAAATCACCAACTCTTCAGGAGATCTTGGTATTTGATCACTCGAGCATATGGGAGCTACATGGTTGACCCATGGTCCCATGTAGTCGGTCCCTCCTTCATTCCATGGTTAATTTTCAATAAACCATCAATTGATCGAATTAGGGTTTCTGAGTCCAAGGATCATAATTCCAGATTCGAACGAACGCTAATAAATTTACGACGATCTCATGGTCAGCATTTTATTAATCATACTTGGTCCATCTGCCAGTATCTTAATTTAATATTTTATTTTGGTCACGCTACCAATAATTCATCAAATGAGGAACATTTATTTGCTCAAACCAAGGAATATTGGTTCAACTATCAATATTCAACAATTCATCGAATGAGCAATACTTGCTCACCTTAACTATCAACTTTTACTTGAGAATCATACCTCTGTTTCAACAGGCACGTCCAATTCGTGAGTCTCAGAACATTTTGCAAAATCATGTTCAACTCAGCAAATACATGGACTCATCGTCCCATGAAGTCAACAACTGACTAATTTAACCACGAGACGTCAATCGTGTCACATGGGGGATATTAACTAGGGTTTTGGTCTGGCGGTCTACGACACGTGTGTTCATACACACGATGGAATGTGAGCAAGTCATGCAATCAGTTGAAGGAGTTAACAAAGTAGTGGATGGAAAATCGACCAAGTCTCCGCACGATGAGCAACTGGTTTCAAACACGATTTCCATTTCCCCACTCTTTGATTCCATCAACTGCCACACTTCATGGGATCATGGTGTCTACAATTCCAGCAATATAAATAAGTCTCTGAATCATGATTGAATATACAAGAATCTCACGTCAAACAGACAACACGAGATTAACAACTCATCATCTGAGCAATTACTCTCAACAAAGATTCAATCATTCAGAACTTATCTTATTTAGAATTCACAACACACCTACAATCTTTGATTACCATTGATTCCACACATTTCTCAACTTCCCTCCTACAGATCAACTCATCCTCTCTTGTGACTGAATTTACTCTGGAACGACCATTGTCTTGGTTTAGTCCGGAGTACTACAGATTGATCTCTCGAATTCAAAGCACTCCCTTCTTGCAGTGCATCTGTGTGAGGTTGAACATTTCGCTCGGTTCAAGGAGTCTCCTCCGGACAGTCGTCTCCTCAATCCCATAAAAACCAGCAAATCATTTTGCCCCATCTGCAATAGTGAAATTATCACATGAAACAGATGATAATCAGCAACATACTTGAGCATCTCTCAACAATATCCTTGTATCTCTCAAGTTAGATACAAGAATGGAACTTTCCTGCTAATGGACAGCAGAGGGAGACATAGTCTCGCCATAGGTATTGAGAGAATGGTTGTGATTTTCACTTGGATATCTGATCTCAGGATTCCTCGTCTTCTCCTGATAGATTCTATTTTTAGGAAAATTTCTCACAGCTCTATCTGAAAGCTCAAGTGAAGGAGTTTTCGGATAACTGAGTCTAAGACCTCAAGAAATAGGTTCACGAGTATTTTCCAGAATGGGTCTCCATACTCTAGACATAGATTTACCAGAGTTGTTCTTATAGGCACATGAGATGCTTTCATTAGCAACACATGGATTTATGTCACTAGATAGCACACGAGTCCTGTAATGATTTCTAGGGAAGAGATCATTTTTATAAGTTGTCTGGTTTACTGTGAGCATAGGTTTCACTGATGTAGTCTGCTGACTGTTTACTCCATTAACAGTGGAAAGAAACAAATTTCCATAAAAGGTACAGGTTCGTGGAGAAGATGCAGTAATTGGCATTTGTTTCATCTCAACATCCCTGTGTGAAGATTGTAAGAAGTTTAAATCCTTTTTGACACAATCTTCCTTAGGAGAGAAATTCTTCATATACTGTGTGTTACGAGGTACAGAAGAATTTTTCTTTAAGACAAAGTTTTCCTTTTCCAAGGTCATACACTGTTCATGGGCTAGTGTAAGTGATGCATCTAGCTTCTTTTTCTCAACATGAAGTCTGTCAAGATCAGATGAATGTGTCTTGATCAAACATTTTTCTCTAATTGAGCCTTCTTTGATCAGCTTTTCAAGATCACAAATCTTTTCACACTGTAGATTATTTTCCTGAAGAAGTTTATCAATATCCTTAGAGAATGACTCTATGATGTTATAGAGTGCAAGTTCACGATCAGTAGAATTTTCAAATTCATCAATGAGCTGTTCATGATTCTGAAGATTAACAAACTCAGTAGAATTTTTTGCAATTTTGGTAAGCTCCATTTCAGATTTTGCCATTATATCCAATGTCTCATTGGAGGAAGAATGGTCAACACAAGATGTAACCGTCTTCCTACCTCGGGATTCAGAAGAATCATCTAAGGAGTAATCCTTTGAGGTATTTCCGAGACACTTGACAAGGTTAACAGCTTTAGGAGGCATTTTGGTATGCGTAAGAGATTTCATCCTCAGACTCAGGTTGTTACAAACACACACTTGTAAGGTCTTAAACGTGTTTGCCTGCTCTGATACCAATTAAAAAAGCGAGGGTCTAAACACCCCCCAATATTTCGCTTAGCAATCTGTATGGACTAACTCGAATATAATTTTACGCGAATCAACAAAACTCAATCACTTAAAAGTATATCAACGAGTTTATATCTTAATCTCTCGATTTGATCTTTACTCAAGCAAACAGAAATCTGCAAGTCTTTATCAAAGAGAGATAAACTTGAGCGGTACCAAAGACCAATATCCAAGGATCAGTCAATATCAATCAACAACCGTTAGGTCGGACTATCCAATCGATTGATCTAACGCACAACCTGTATTATTTCTATTATATAACAAATATAATGCGGAAATTAAATAACACAGACACCAAAAGTTTTGTTAACGAGGAAACCGCAAATGCAGATAAACCCCGGGACCTAGTCCAGATTGAATACACACACTGTATTAAGCCGCTACAGACACTAGCCTACTCCAAGCTAACTTCGAACTGTACTATAGTTGAACCCTAATCAGTCTACCACTGATCCAAGGTACAGTTGCACCATACGCCTCTGATCCCAGCAGGATACTACGCACTTGATTCCCTTAGCTGATCTCACCCACAACTAAGAGTTGCTACGACCCTGTTAGAGCACTGCTCGGTTGAACCCACCAAGCGATGGTATGTCAAGTTTGGTTGTCATATTTAGTTCCAAACCTCGAGTCGCTATTATGTAAATTACAGTCAACTTCGATAAGATAGACTAAAAATGATAGAGTATTGTGCTCCAGTTACTCACAAACATCTGAAGATGGATTGAAGACAACAAAGACATTGTCCTTCAGCTTGAAGTTAGTAACTACAACTTGACTTATTCCATTTCTACCTTGTTTCTTTCAAATATTTTATATTGAAAACATAACTGCAAAGCATATATAAACTCTAGATAGACATAGTATTAAGGAATACAATACGAGGTTTATTGCTTAACCATTAAACTTTGTAGATAAGACATCGCCATAATCATTTGAATGCTATTGTGATTATGTATGGGTATAAGGTAAGGATTTCATCATAGGAAACAATGTTTACATGTGTTCTAAGGAAGTAAGTTCATAAACTTGTTTTGTGAATCTAAAAGGAAATTTCCAGGTGTTATTGGTTTTGTTATTCATTGCATATCTTATGAACAACCAATATGCGTGATGAAGTAGAACTGCTCAAAACTTGTTGTGTTCTTGGTAGAACTATTCACAAAGGCCTGACTTTTGTATTGGTATAACATTTATTAGTAAAACTAATCTTAAGTAATAACCTTGGTATGATCAGATTATGTCTGCCATGGGAAAGGGAACCGATCCTTGTAAGGGGTGAAAGGGAACCGATCCTTGTAAGGGGTGAAGGGGAACCGATCCTTGTCTGGGGTGCAGTTTGCCACAAAAATGCCAATCAGATCCAAGAGCGTTTTGTGTTTTTAACACAAAATATTTTCCAAAAATATATTTTCGAATTTTTTATTATTCTATAAATATTAGAGATACTGAAAATATGTTTGGTTAATATAGAAGGATGTCGACACACTTTGAACACATGCATGAATGTTTATTTCTTTAATTGTTCAAAGATATTCCTTAACAACTTAAAAGGAAGAAAATCCCAGGATCGAAATTAAATAAGTTAAGAATCTTTTAATTAAGGTTTATAATTATATATATGGAAAGATAAGAATTAGTAATGTGCATTTACTAGTTAAAGATTTTCCAAGAAGATTTTCGATCAATATTTTGGACAGAGCATTTTCAGGAATTATGGAAACCAAATTTGTGCTTTAATGAATATCTTGAGAATATTTTCGGTTTAGGAAATTCCTTGGTGTCCAAACTTCCTTGTCTATAAATACTTGAAGTTTGCCTTTATAGCAAACAAATCCTTCGTGACAGTAAACTTCCTCCGTTGTACTGTTACTGGTGAAGCCGCCTATTTAAAGATGAGAGTAACCTAATTAGGCGAAATCTCTTACGGCCGATCAGTTTAAAGTCTTCTTTGGGATTGAGAAGCTCTAGCGCGACCCGTTGGTGGGAAACTAGATATTTGCAGTTTATCTTTAGTTTTCCATTGATTTGATTGACTAACGGTTGTTGAATCTTTGATTGCACCTAGTTTGTTTATTCTTGAGAACCTTCTATTCTATTCTAAGGATCACTCAAACTAGATCAATGATTTAACGTTTCTACGGATCTAAGTTTTTCTAGATCCGTAAGATAGAGACTCCGTTCTGTGCGAAAAATCAATTAGGAATCAAGTTGACTTTTGCAGGTTGTTACTTTGAAGATTAAATCGAAGATTGAAGATTTTGAAGATTTGAAGAAGAAGTTGTTGTGAACCATTAAGAAGATATACTAGATCTACTCCTAAAGAGAACGTCTGTTCTGCTAGGATATTGGGTATTAAATATCTATTGAGAACTTCGGTTCTGCTAGATATTATCAATCAAGAATACTGTTGAAGCTGAGTAACTAGGATTTTAGTTTACTTAGTAGTGTCTACACGAAGTTGCAGGTTTACTTTTTGTAGCGTCTTAATTCATTGAATATTCAAATCTGGACTAGGTCTCAGGGTTTTTCTACAAGATTGTAGTTTTCCTCGTTAACAAAATTCTGGTGTGTGCTTTACTTTATTTCCGCATTATAATTGTTTTTATATTATAATTAAAGTAATTACACTTGTACGTTAACTAGGCACTTGATATTTATCTTATAAGGTTTCGGTTATCAAGTGAACACTTTGTTGTAGTATTGTCTCGATTTCGTCCATAGACGATCACACAAAGTGTATTGGATATCACCACTTATATGCTATAATTATTCACGTGTTAGGCCAGTCTGGACTAACCCTATTTCAAGTGACATTGTGTTGAAATATTCCTTGAGTGATTGTTGCTCCAAGAGGTTTATACACAGTGGGTCTTGTATAGGTTGTGATCAAAATAAAAGATTGTGGTGTATTTGGGTACCCTCTTCTTTTTAGACCCAAAATCGCAAGCTTTAACAATAAACAAATCTGTCTCACACAGACAAGTCTATCAAAGGATCAATCTGTCTCCCACAGAAAAACCCTAAAGTTTTTGTTTCGTCTTTTGATATGAAATCAAGGTGAGCAGATTCCAATTGATAATCTGGTCTTATATTCCCGAAGAACAACCTATATTAATCAATTACCTCACAACAATCTTAATCGTATGGTAGCAAAACAAGATGTCGTGGAATCACAAACGATTAGATGAAGATGTTTGTGATTACTTTTATATCTTGCATATCGGAGAACTCTCACGATATCAAGCCAATCAATATGATTGTACTCGTACGATAGAAGATGCAAGATCAGATCACACAACTACGATAAACACTAGTACATAAATGGCCTTTAGCCACGCCAGATATAAATTTCCATGTCACGCCTTTTTGGTTTTGGCATGTCTACAGGGTATACTTCTACCTTATAAACACGCCATGTTCAATGGGCGTGTTAATATAAGTGCTTTCAGCCACACCAGGACTAGTAGTGTGTCAACATATCAACCATTTAGTCACGTTAACTTTAAATTTTTGATTGGGCGTGTTTATAGACCAGTCTATGGACACATTAGGTATTGGGTGTGTTTATAGACCAGTCTATGGCCACATTAGGTAGTTGTGGCGTATTCAAAAGGTTAGTCACGCCATTTAAGGTGTGGTTTTAAAGTTGGTTCATTAGACACGCCAGTATATGCGTGTCCATAGTGTACGGTTGATTGACACGCCAAATTCAAAGTGTGGCCAAAAAGTTCTTCTTTGGACACGCCAGTATATGCGTGTCCATAGTGTACGATTTATAGACACGCCAGTATATGCGTGTCCATAGTGTACGATTTATAGACACACCAAATTCAAAGTGTGGCCAAAAAGTTCTTCTTTGGACACGCTAGTATATGTGTGTCCATAGTGTGTGTTCTATAGACACGCCGGTATAATAGCGTGGCTAAAAAGTTCGTTTTGAAAACATTAATAAAAAGATTTTGCCCATATTCGAACGTATGACCTCGAAGAAGTTAGGTAACGTATCAATCCACCAAGCTGCCCACCTTTAGATGTTTAAAATTAGTGTTTTGAAAAAACTAAACTGGTTCAACTACTTAACATTTTAATAAACACGCCAAATTCAGAGTGTGGCCAAAAAGTTCCTTCTTTGGACACGCTATTATATGTGTGTCCATAGTGTGCGTTCTATAGACACGCCGGTTTTATAGCGTGGCTAAAAAGTTCGTTTTGAAAAAATTAATAAAAAGCTTTTGCCCATATTCGAATGCATAACCTCGAAGGAGCTAGGTAACGTATCAATCCACCAAGCTGCCCATCTTTAGATGTTTAATATTAGTGTTTTGAAAAAACTAAACTGGTTCAACTACTCAACATTTTAATAAACACGCTAAATTCAAAGTGTGGCCAAAAAGTTCCTTTTTTGGACACGCTATTATATGTGTCCAAATCACCAGTTATCTCAGGATGGAAGCTGTATTTTCCCCTTCCAAGCAAAATCACCAAAATCAGCAACAATACTCAACTCACAGTTGTAATCAAGATACCCACTCTCCTCAACTTCAAGGATTTGAAGATAAATTTCAATTCAATTGTAGCTCCTTTCAGTTCCATCTGCAAGGCTTTCTGCCCTATCCAATACTGAAAGTTTCTTTCTTAATCTTAGACTTAGCAAACCTCACTCTAGTACAGTCTTCATGAAGATTCCCCATAGTGGCTGCTACAATTGGTACTTCTATGTCATTGATACATATTCAATATTGGATTTTAAGGAATCACTTGGTTATACTCTACAACAATTTCACTCTCTAACACTGAGGTTCCTAGGCTGTCTTAATTCATGGGTCTTCCGCTGGATTCCTGAGAATCCTCATCCTGGTATGTATTTGTTTACAAATTTGGCTACACCTCCTGGGGGTAAGTTTTTGTCTCACTCTTTTCATTTATGTGTTATATACTTACTACAACTCTCTATAAGCATATCCCTTTCAGATCATGCTAGAAATTCCCCTATATCTAGTCCTTTCTATAAATTAAACCAATGTACTACTCAAGAGACCTTTACCTTGTATGCTTACTGGTTCTTCTACACCACCTATCTAACTATTGTGGGGATGCAGTGCATAATTATTTCAAGCACTAAAAATTATAACATGCACATTGAATTAACCACAAGAAAACCATATTTAAAACCCAACACCACTTTGTTTTACATCTATGTAGCATGTTACCAACCAAAAAATACAACTAGTTTTTCTATTACTCCTCACATCACTCTGAGCAGTTTTTTGAAGTCTACCTGGCTAGAAGTTTCTTGCATCCCCAGATGCACTGGCCACATCCCTTACAGATATAGCTACTGCATCCCTATACACTCGCGCTGCAACCCTTGCATCAGCTCCTGGTGGCAAAGTTTCGTCAGCTGGCAGTTCAGGAGATTGAGGTATCTCTCCACGCATTGCACTGGCCTTAGAAGCTCTATATACCTGCGACACAACCTTTGCATCAAACCTCGGTGGCAAAAGATCGTCTTCTCGTACTTCGTGCGGATGAGTTACTTCGCCAATTCCTTCTTGCGATATTTCTGCCACATCTACAACCATATGCCTAAGTGCTAGAGCAATCATGAACAGGTTAGGGAAGAGTACCTTGTCAGAAGTAGGAGGACGAGTATCATTAATGTGAATCTGAGCTTTGACGTCGTCAGGTACTGGGTATGCCAAAAAAACCCTGACAAGAACCCCCACACACAATTCTCTTATCACCCACCAGCACAATTCCTTCTTTCACCACATGTCGGCCTCGAGAGGGATGAAGAGCAAACAGAACCCATCCATCCTTGACGCCAACAAGCTTCCCATTTTCGATACGCCCTCGCTCGACATTCTGATGGTGATTCCCATACCCGGAAACTGCATGCACAATTCTATCATCTCCAGTTCCTGCAATGCCAATATTTGCAAGAGAAATGTAGTTCAGTTGATTCTCATTTATTCCAGTAAAACCTTCACACACCCTTGAAGTACCACCCTACAAAAATTTCAAACCAAATCTCAAATTGTTCTCAATTTGCTCACCCATTCTAGCCTCATTAAGCCTTAGAACAGAAATCATAATCAAAACTATATTGAATCTAAGAAAAACAAACTTGATGCGAAGGCTGATTGACTCGTGCTCTTTTTGGTTCTCCCTGATTAGCACCTTGGGATACCTGATCACCCTTCATAGCTTGGAGATTCAAGGAATTTTTTCTTCTGGGATACCTCTTATACAGGAGGAAATTGTAGAATTAACTGATTTTTCTCAAGGAAAACTGAATGAGAAACTGAAAGGAATTACCCTCTCTGCGGTTTTATCTGGACTGGGAAGAGCAACAGTCTTCAAATCACAACCGTCGATCATCCTAGATATTGGACTTGCACGATGACATAATTTGACAAGCCTACTGGCTACTCTCCTTGGCCTAGAAAAAGCAACTTCATCTCATTGGCTCATGCCCAGAGGCAACAAACACTTGGTGCTCATAAATTGACCACATATGTGGGTCGGACCCTATATAAAAATCAATGGATATCACCCGTGAATCTCGACCCACCTGAAGTCTCTACTCAGCATGGGGGGAATTTTTTTGACCATCTGACTCATAGGCCTCTTTACATCATACCCACTCAGATGAAAGCTGATCCTAAAAGACTATTTTAGGCCCAATTCTAAAAGAAAATCTATGTGCAAGCCTAATACTATTACTACTAATCCTAACATGACAGAATATTAATTCAACAATCAGTATAGCCAAATCCAAACTCATCCAACATTGCTAAAACCCATCTGCATACAAACCCCACCATGATTTAAGAATCGATTTTTTTCAACAATCCATACATTCATTCTCTAGTTAACAGGAAATTCCAAACTGCTGACTTAAATTTGTACCGAATTCAGTACCATGATGATCATCATTACCAAAATAGTATAACCCAAAACCAAAAACAAAGGCTAAGAGTATATAATTTACACTAACCAGTTTCTTGAACAAAAGCCAAAAAATGTTCCAACCTAATCATTAATCTATTAACAATCACAAACAACTACATTCTATCACCTGGCTCGCTTAGTCCTTGGAAATGGTTGCTCAGATGCAGTCGTTTGAGAAGAAGGTACTGATGTTGGTGCTGGTGCTTTCCTTGCAGTTCTACCCTTAATGTCGTCCCGATAGTAATCATCCCTGGATGTATCTTGTAGGTCGAGTTTATCTACCTTCGGAAATTTATACTCATTCCGACAAATAACTGCCGTACTGAATTCCTCGTCGACATCATCACCAACATATTTCCAGCTTTGGGTAGGTGCACCTAACACAATAGACTTTTTTTTTATTTTCCTGGTCTGGCACATAAAATACATGCTTATCTTGGGAGGCTAAAATGAAAGGATCATCCTGGAGTCCCAACTTATCAAGCTCAACCAAAATGTAGCCAAGTTTGTCTTTTGAGACTTCTGCTTTGGTAACCCATTTACACCTGAAAAGTGGCATTTTCAGCGTATGATATGTCAGCACCCATATCTCTTGTAAAACACCATAATAACCCGCCAGATTATGGGTAATCCCCGTTTTTCTAATGTGCGTGTCAGTTGCCTGTACGTAACCCCACTATTCTGGTTAACGGAACCATCATGAGATTTTGTGCGAAACAGGTATCCATTGATGTGATATGATTCGTATGTCTCTACTTGTGCATTCGGTGGGATTGATAGCCACCTTAAGTCCTGATTGAAGTTTTCCCTAGAGTCTGCCCACTCACTCTCAACCTAACATTATAAGGATTAGCCTCCGTCTCAACGCAAAATTTACATAGCAAGAATGACATTTTCTGCAAACTCTTACCACTTTTTGTAACCATTTGGCGAACTCTTCACGATGTTTTTGATCTAGATTTTTATCATTCATACCAATATATTTATCCTTCAAAAAATTCTGGTGTCAGCTGGACAATGCAATGATTAATGTTATTATCTTTAAAGAAATTCAGACACAGAATCAAAAACTAAATAAAAATGAGGTTATTTGGTTAGATCTAGTTGTACTTACTCAACGTAAGGATCAACTTCAGGCGAATTCTGCAACACATAGAAATGCGCTTTATCAAATAGATCCTTATCAACACGAGGAAACTTAGGATTTGACATTGGTTTTCCCCTGAAAGAATAAGAATCTTTCCCAATGTCAGATATGTTGGGTTTGTCTGGTGGAATTCCGACTGTATCATTCATTCTTTTTTGGTGCTCAATGATAACCTCAATTGTCTCTTCCGCAAGGTTCCCTTCAGCAATGCTTCCTCCATGTCTGTTTCTGTTTCGGACATGCCCTTTAATGACCTTCATGCACCTTTCAAACGGATACATCCATCGAAAGAATATAGGACCACAAATTTGCACTTCCCTGGTAAGATGCACAGTTAAATGAACCATGATGTAGAAAAAGGATGGAGGAAAGTATTTATCGAGCAAGCACAACGAGATCCGACTGCAATTTTTCTAGCTCTGCCACCTTGATTTCTTTGCTAGATATTGCCCTGAAAAGGAAACAAAACCTGATAATAGCATATCTTGTTGGCTGCGACATAATTGATTTAATCGCAATGGGAAAAAAATGCTGCATTAGCATGTGATAATCATGCGATTTTATTCCCATAATATTTCAATCTTTTAGATTCATCAGGGTTGAAAAGTTTGAACAATACCCTTATGGAACCTTTATCTCGGATAATGTTGCACATAACGTGTATTTTTCCTACGAGATTAATGAGTGGCATGCTGCCTTTAGCGTATATCCCCATTTGCCATTTTCCCGAGGTTGCAACTCGTGTCTAATACCCATCTCCTTCAGGTCCATTCGAGCAGCAAGGTGGTCTTTCGACTTAAATTCATTGTTCAACAATGTTCCAATGATACTCTCACATACATTCTTTTCGACGTGCATGAAATCTATGCAATGGTGGACAACATGATACCGCCAGTAGGGGAGGAGCCGGAACCATATATTGAACTTTTTCCAGTAGGGCCTTTCGGTCTCCTTTTCCTTCCCCTTATCCTTCACCTTCCCCTTTTTTGGGTTGATGGTCTTTTCGATTCTCTTCATCTTTCCACCTCTTCCAGGGTTATCCTGCACGAATTCCACCACAATGTTCTTTCGTCCCTTTCCCCATTTATTCTTTATAGATTTTACCTCATTGTATATTTCTGACGGGGTCATAAGTTCCGGAGCCTTTTCATTTTCTTCTTTTCCATTGAACCCCTTCTGACGTCTGAATGGATTACTGTATTGTAGGTATCTTCTATGCCCGGTATAGACCTCTTTTTTACAATGAGTTAGCCTGACATAGTAAGTATTTCTCTCACACACCTTACAGGCGTCTCGTCCCTGGTAGGGGAAACCGCACAGTGTACCGAGAGACAGGTAATCATTTATCGTCCATAAAACAACCGCACGTAGAGTAAATATCTCCTGTTTCAGCGCATCAAAACATTCGACTCCCTCAAACAATTCCTTGAGATCCTCGACAAACGGTTGTAACATAACATCAATGTCCTTACAAGCCCCCCCATCGATAATTAATGACATCATGGTGAACTTTCTCTTCATACACAACTCTGGCGGAAGGTTGTAAATCACTGTCAGAATTGGCGACACACTGTGCTGTTTTTGCATGCCTTTGTTTACGTCAACCGTCAACCGAAATGCCTAGCTGCATATTTCGAGGATCATCATTCATCTATATTTTTCCACACTGGTGAGTCCGCCAGATGCTTTAAAACACCCTCTTCTTTCTTTCTGGTGTCGTGCCACAATAAATATTCGACAATTCTCTTTGACTGAAACAGCCGTTTCAATCTTGGGATAATTGGGAAATACCACAATAATTTTGCCGGAATTTCATGCACCTATTGGGTGGTGTCGTCAACTTTCCATCTTGATTCCCCACAGGTGGGACACTTGATGCGATCCTTGTAATCCTTCCAAGAGAGAATGTAGTCATTGATGCATACATGTATCTTTACGTAACCTGAACCCAAATCTCTCATCACCTTCTTAGCTTCATATGTACTTTTCATCATCTCATTTTCTGGAGGGAGCATGGATTTTAACAGCGGTAGAAGTTCATCAAAGAACTTGTCGGAAGCTCCGTGCTTACTCTTCAAGTTAAACAGTTCACACATTGCAGATATCTTTGTAAAATCCGCACATCCTTCGTATAGGGTTTTCCCAGCATCTTTAAGTATCTGTTGCATCTTCTCAGAATCCTTTGAAAAGTTATCTCCTAATAAAGCAGTTGAAAAAGCGGGGGTCTAATAGCACCACCCAATATTTTGCTTAGCAATCTGTATGCACTAACTCCGGAATACTTTGCTAGAGAATCAACTAGATAATCAGACTCAATCTAGATAAAAAGTATCTCAAGGAGTTATTATCTCAATCTCTCGATTTGATCTTTACTCAAGCAAATAGAAATCTGCGAGTCTTTATCAAAGAGAGATAACTTGGACGGTACCAAAGACCAATGTCCAAGGATCAATCAACTATAATCAAAAACCAAAGGTTGGATTAGAGAAGTTGATGATCTTAACGCACAACCTGTATTATTTCAATTATATATAAATATAATACGGAAAAGAAATAACACAGATACCAGACGTTTTGTTAACGAGGAAACCGAAAATGAAGAAAAACCTCGGGACCTAGTCCAGATTGAATACATACTGTATTAAGACGCTACAAACACTAGCCTACTCCAATCTAACCTCGGACTGATCTATAGTTGAACCCCTACCAATATCCCACTGATACAAGGTACAGTTGTACTCCTACACCTCTGATCCCATCAGGACACTGCGTACTTGATTCCCTTTCCTGATCTCACCCAAAACAAAGAGTTGCTGCAACCCAAAATCACAGACTTAAAAATAAACGAATCTGTCTCACACAGAAAAGTCTATCAAAAGGATAAATCTGTCTCTCACAGATAAACCCTAGGTTTTGTTCCGTCTTTTGATATGAAATCAAGGTGAACACGAAACAATTGATAATCCGGACTTATATTACCGAAGAAGAGCCTAGATTAATCAATCACCTCTCAACAAGCCTTCCTGACTACACAGGCGGTTTGTCAAGGAATCACAAACAGTGAGACGAAGATGTTTGTGACTTCTTTATCTTGCCTATCGGAGAACTCTCACGTTCTCAAGCCAATCAAGGATTGTACTCATATGATATAAGATGCAAGATCAGATCATCCAACTATGATAAAAGTAGTATCGGTCTGGCTTCACAATCCCAATGAAGTTTTTAAGTCGTTAACCCGATTTTAGAGAAGAAAATCAAGGGTTAATGGAGATCGACCCTAGCAAGCGCACTAGTATCACACAAGACGTGTGGGGATTAAGTTTTTGCTCAAGATATATGTATCCTATATATAGTATTCAAATCAGGGTTTTGCCTTAGGTACAAAGCAATCCATATTCACTGTTAGATGAAAACCTGATTTAGATTCAAGTCAATATCTCTCAATCGTTAGATCGAAAGACATAGCTTGTCACACACACTTGGGTATACGTTTCTGGGTTCGTGAGAACCATGCCCAAACGCGTACGTGTTTGTTGGTTCAACATGATAACCCAAAAGGTCAACCATATGAGCATCTCATATTAATCATGTTCGTCTTCACCATAACTAGTTCAATTGACTCAAATGAACTAGTTAGAGAGTGATCAATTGCTATGACACAATTGAATCAAAGATGATACGATTCGATTGAATCGGCTCATGAACATTATAGCCATGGTTTGCATAAAGCATTTCTTAATAATTAATGTTTCATGTTCAGAGCACATCTTTAGATCATAACCTCTTAAGCTCACAAACAAGTTCGCGGACTTAAGTTAATCGGTTGAGTTTTCCAAACTCAGCAGAAAATCTCGGCAAGGAGACTTCCGCCAGTTCACGGACTTAACACGCAAACGAGTTATAGGAAAATCCAGCAGAAATTCTCGGGATGAAAACTTCCGTCAGTTCGCGGACTTGGCAAGCCAATTCCACAATCCTACCGATTTCACTTGCTCAACAAATTTCGAAAACTTCGGTTCAAGGAATACATGGTTATGTTATCTAAACTCTCATTCCAACCATTGAAACATTCTCAGAGGACGTTATTTAGTCGCTATTCACAACTTTTATCGTCAGAGCAATTTCCAAAGACAATTGAAATGTTTGATGACTTTCGTCACTAGGTGAAGATAAACTTGATCAAAGCGAAACGCTTTACCAACACACTATTTCGAGAAACAAGATAAGGATTGAATACTCAGCTCGAAATGTCAAGTGTGTATGATCTAGTCTATATAGCATACAAATTTTGTCTCATAAGAAGTAGGAGAAGAATAGATAGAGTTTCGAGTGATAGATAAGTTCAAGTATCCACATACCTTTTTGTTGATGAAGTTCCACGGTTCCTTGATGTAGATCTTCGTCGTTGTCGTTGAATCGCCATGAAGTCCTTGAGCTCAACTACACTTTTCCTATCCTAGTCCGAGACTTAGCTAATAGGCTAGAAATCAAGACTTATAGTTTTTATCACTAACATTGACAAACATGCTTGATATAGCAACGCATGCGAGGTTGACTGATATATGCTCTAACAATCTCCCCCTTTGTCAATTTTAGTGACAAAACTATTAATACATATGGAATACAAAAAAGATAAACTTTAGTTGCTCCTATTCTATAGTCCAATCTTCAACATTCCTTGAAATCTTCGTCCTTCCAAGTACTCCAATGATCCCAAAGGTTCAAAGTTTAGCATCACCGTTGTTGAAGATCCATAGCTACAAAAATGAGAGAACTCGAGATTCTCGATCATTATTATACAATGTCATAGTATTATTATGAACATCAAAGTCCAATTGCATCACGACTTTAACAATAATACTACGGTGATATGTATCACCCCCCCCCCCCCACCCCCTAGTCAATACTCCATCTCGATCATGGAAACCACTCCTCCTTACATAATGATCCGAAAACCATATGTATTTGTAGTGTGACCTGCAATATTTCTCAATAAAATTGGCAAAGGTACAAGAATGGGTTCATAATGAAATTTCCACAAGAGACATTTCATGGCCAAAAGAAAGACAACATATCATCTTGATTTAGATGCAATATTATAGCCAAAGCTAACAACATTCATCAAGGAGTTTTAAGATACAAGATAACCCCTATAAAATTCCACAGACGCACTACCTGCAAGATATTACCATTAAGCACAAGTTCAAAAGAACTCTCCCCCATTTGATGTCATTCCCGAAATAAAAACATGAGCGACCTTAATTTCGAAAGAAAATAAGGATTTTGAAAAACTAAAGAGATACTAGAGAGACACCAACAACACTCCTACAGTAACTGAACTGGAAAGTACCTATTGGAGATTCAGACTCAATTTCCCAAAAGATAAGGATAAGTATAGGGGCAAGAGTCAATGAAGTATTTTAATGAACCAAAACAACACCAATAGACTGCCGCAAGTGTTGAAAAGCTGCATTGTCTAAGGGCTTGGTGAGAGTATCAACCAATTTTTGTTCGGAAGGCACAAATTCCATACTGATGATACTATTTTCATAAAGATTACGAATAAAAAGGTACCTTATGTCAATGTGCTTTGTTCTTGAGTACTCAACAAGATTCTCAGTAATTCGAATCGCACTGGAGTTATCACAAAAGATCTTCATTATTCCAGTATCAATTTCATAGTCAGCAAGCATCTGTTTCATCCATAGGAGTTGAGTACACATGATCCTGCAACAATATATTCTGCTTCACATGTAGACAGGGATTGAGAATTTTGCTTCTTTTTATGCCAAGCTACAAGATTGAGACCTACATAATAGAAGCCCCCTGATGTACTTTTTCTGTCTTCTACGCAACCTTCCCAATCATCATCAGAATAGGAAGAAAGATCAACATTAATATCAAAAGTGTACGAGAGACCATACCCAGCAATGTGATTTATATATCGTATGATTCTCTTTGCAGCTACAAGATGAGATTCCTTTGGATCCGCCTGAAACCTGGCACAACAACCAACACTGAAAGAAATATCAGGTCTAGCAGTTGTAAGATACAAAAGGCTACCTATAATAGATCGATATAATTTTTGATCCACTTTTGCTCCTTTCTCATCCCTGTGCAATTTACCAATAGTAGGCATAGGAGTCAACTTAGGAGATGACTTATCCAAACCAAATCTTGACACGAGGTTACGTGCATACTTCTCTTGGGATAAGTAAATACCTTCCTTATGTTGTTGAATCTGTAAACCTAAGAAGAATTTTAACTCACCAACATTGCTCATTTCAAATTCTTTAGCAAGGGAGACTTGAAAGTCTTTTGCGAATTTTTCAGAGGTTGATCCATAGATGGTATCATCTACACAGATTTGAGCAATGACAACATCTTTCTCACTCCATTTGGTAAACAATGTTTTATCAGCTCCTCCCCTTGAAAATCCTTTTCTAATAAGAGAGGCAGTGAGTTTCTCAAATCAGGCTCTTGGTGCTTGCTTCAATCCGTATAAAGCCTTTTTGAGCTTCATCACATGATCAGGGAAATCAGGTTTCTCGAACCCTTTAGGCTGAGCGACATAGACTTCCTCCTTTAAAATCCCATTCAGAAATGCTGATTTTATGTCCATCTGAAACAGCTTAATCTTGAGAAAGCAGGCATGGGCCAATAAAAGTCGAATGGACTCAAGACGTGCCACAGGAGCAAAGGTTTCGTCAAAATCGATTCCTTCAATATGTGAATATCCTTGAGCAACAAGTCTAGCTTTATTTCTGACAATTGTGCCAAATTCATCAGACTTGTTCTTGAATATCCATTTAGTGCCAACAATATTGACATTTGGAGGACAAGGTACACGTTCCCAGACATATTGTCTTTCAAATTGATTTAACTCTTCATGCATCGCATTTACCCAAAAGGGGTCTTTCAGAGCTTCATCAATATTCCTTGGTTCCACCTGCGAAAGATACCAGCCAAAATTGCATATATTTTGAAGTTGGCCCCTTGTTTTGGCTGTAGAATCCCTTCCCCCAATAATATTGTTGGGGTCATGATTCCTTTGAACCCAAAGGTATCGTGGAGGAACACATTCTTGTTCATCAGGAATGTCTTGATCAGTGCTCTTCTCCTCATCACTAGAAATGTCAGGATCAGTAACAGTTGGGATAACTTCAACTGATTCTGGAATTTCTTTGACTTTCTCAATTGTATCTGTTGGAGGCAACTCAGCAGGAGAACTATCTTGGAAAAAATTACTAATGTCGTCGATGATAACATTAGCAGTTTCCATCATGACTTGTGTTCTAAGATTAAAAACTCGAAAACCACGACTATCAGAAGCATAGCCAAGAAAGATACCTTCGTCACTTTTGGTGTCGAATTTCCCTTTCGGTTCTCGATCTTTTAGAATATAGCACTTACTTCCAAACACCCTGAGTGTAGGTTGGGTTTTCTTCCATACCATAACTCATAAGGAGTGTTAAGGGTTTTAGACCGCAAATACACATGGTTGATCAAGTAGCATGTTGTGAAGACAACTTCTCCCCAAAATCTTAAAGGTAAGTTTTTGTTGTGGAACATTACCCTGGCCGCCATTTCCTGAATGTTCATATTCTTTCTTTCAGCAACTCCATTAGCTTGAGGAGTAATTGGTGGTGAGTATTGTTGAATGATCCCTAATTCGTCAGAGAACTCAAAAACCTTGGCTTCTTTGAATTCAGTGCCACGATCGCTCCTAATTTTCTTTAGTTTGTGACCTTGTTCATTATGGATCCTTTTAACAATAATCTTGAATTCACTTAGGGTTTCATTCTTATGAGATAAGAATGCAACCCAAGTGAATCTGGTGTAATCATCTACCATAGCTAAAGCATACTTCTTACCGGCAACAATAGGTTGTTTAATTGGTCCGAAGATATCCATACGAATTAAATCAAGTGGAGCTTTAGTGAGAATATCTCATGATGATTTATGGTGAACTTTCGTTTGCTTACCCTTTTGACAGGTACCGCATACACCTTCAATATTTGCGTTGATTTTGGGAATGCCTCTAACAAGTTCTTTGTTAATGATCTTAGTTAGAAGACGACAATTAATGTGACCAAAACGCTCATGGAAAAGATGTGTAGATTCCACCTTAGTCAAATTGCAGAGGTTGCTAAACTGAGTATCAAGAAAATAACAGTTGTTTTTACCACGAGTTCCTTGAAAGATTACTTTCCCGGATTTGTCAATAATGTCACATCCATTCGCATTGAAGACAACTCGATGGCCCTTGTCGTAAATTTAACTAATAGAAAGAAGATTTATAGTCATACCTTTAACATGTACCACATCATGGATTTCTGGAACACCGGGTGGCTTGATTATTCCCTTTTTGCTAATGTAGCAACAACTTCCATCTCCAAACGTTATAGGACCTCCTTTATAGTCAACAGACGATACAAAACAAGTAAGATCTCCTGTCATATGTCGACTACATCTACTATCAAGAAACCATTGAAATGGAGATGTAGATCTTAAAGCAAAGGAACCCATACTACTAGTACTTCTCGATTTAGAGTTTCCTGGTAGTGTTGTATGAACTTGTAGAGAGTCATACAGTTGTTTAGCTTTCTTACAAAAATTACTTGCAACATTAAGACTCTTTTAAAAAGACATACAAACTTGATGTATATGATCGGATGGACCAAAACATGAGACTATGCTTTGAATATTGTCTGATTGGTTCCTTGTCATATCAGTTTTCTCAACATCCTGTCGTTGATTACTATCTGACTTATGACTTTTCATGAGAGAGGAACAACTGAGATTTTTCAAACTCTCAAGGAAAGTATTTCCGGATATCAAATCCTTAAGAATCGCAATTTCAACAACAAGACCATAGTTGATCCGTAAGTGTTCATCCAACCCTTTCTGAAGAGATACCAGTTTGTCAGACTTCTTCTTGCGATTATTTTTCAAACCTGGTGAAGCGTTAATTGAGACTTTATAATCCATAGAGTCAGATCGCTACAAACACATACTTTTGAGGTCTTTAATGTGTTTGCCTGCTCTGATACCAATTGAAAAAACGGGGGTCTAACAACACCACCCAATATTTCGCTTAGCAATCTGTATGGACTAAATCCGAAATACTTTGCTAGTGAATCAACTAGACAGTCAGACTCAATCAAGATAAAAAGTATCTCAAGGAGTTATTATCTCAATCTCTCGATTTGATGTTTACTTAAGCAAATAGAAATCAACGAGTCTTTATCAAAGAGAGATAACTTGGACGGTACCAAAGACCAATGTCCAAGGATCAATAAACTACAATCAACAACCAAAGGGTGGATTAGAGAAGTTGATGATCTTAATGCATAACCTGTATTATTTCAATTATATAGAAATATAATGCGAAAAAGAAATAACACAGACACCAGAAGTTTTGTTAACGAGGAAACCGCAAATGCGAAAAATCCCTGGGACCTAGTTCAGATTGAATACACACTGTATTAAGACGCTACAGACACTAGCCTATGGAAAACTAACTTCTGACTGATCTATAGTTGAACCCCTACCAATCTCCCACTGATACAAGGTACAGTTGTACTCCTACGCCTCTGATCTCAGCAGGACACTGCGTACTTGATTCCCTTTGCTGATCTCACCCACAACAAAGAATTGCTGCAACCCAAAATCACAGACTTGATAATAAACAGATCTGTCTCACACAGAAAAGTCTATAGAGGAATAAATCTGTCTCCCACAGATAAACCCTAAGTTTTGTTTCGTCTTTTGATATGAAATCAAGGTACCAGGAACCAATTGACAATCCGGACTTATATTTCCGAAGAACAATCTAGATTAATCAATCACCTCACAACAATCCTTCCTGACTACACAGGCAGTTTGTCGAGGAATCACAAACAGTGAGACGAAGATGTTTGTGACTTCTTTATCTTTCCTATCGGAGAACTCTCACGATCTCAAGCCAATCAATAGAATGTAATCGTACGATAGAAGATGCAAGATCAGATCACTAACTACCATAAAAGTAGTATCGTTCTGGCTTCACAATCCCAATGAAGTTTTTAAGTCGTTAACCCGATTTTAGAGAAGAAAATCAAGGGTTAATGGAGATCGACTCTAGCGAGCGAACTAGTATCACACGGACGTGTGGGGATTTAGTTTTTGCTCAAGCTAGATGTCTCATATATATAGTCTTCAAATCAGGGTTTTGCCTTAGGTACAAAGCAATCCATATTCACCGTTAGATGAAAACCTGATTTAGATTCAAGCTAATATTTCTCAACCGTTAGATCGAAATCATAGCTTGTCAAACACACTTCGTAAACGTCTACTGGGTTCGTGAGAACCATGCCCAAACGTGTATGCATATGTTGGTTCAACATGATAACCCAAAAGGTCAACCATATGAGCATCTCATATTAATCATGTTCGTCTTCACCATAACTAGTTCAATTGACTCAAATGAAACTAGTTAGAGAGTGATCAATTGATATGACACAATTGAATCAAAGATGATACGATTCGATTGAATCGGCTCATGAACATTATAACCACGGTTTGCATAAAGCATTCCTTAGTAATTTAATGATTCATGTTCAGAGCTCATCTTTAGATCATAACCTATTAAGTTCACAAACAAGTTCGCGGACTTAATTCAATCGGTTGAGTTTTCCAAACCCAGCAGAATTTTTCGGGAAGAGAAGTTCCGCCAGTTCGCGGACTTAGCAGCAAAGGAGTTATTTGGAAATCCTGGCAGAAATTCTCGGGATGAAAACTTCCGTCAGTTCGCGGACTTGGCAAGCCAATTCTACAATCCTACCGATTTCTCTTGCTCAACAAAGTTCGAAAACTTCGGTTCAAGGGATACATGATTATGTTATCTAAACTCTCATTTCAACTATAGAAACATTCTCAGAGGACGTTATTTAGTCGTTATTCACAACCTTTCTCGTCAGAGCAATTTCCAAAGACAATTGAAATGTTTCATGACTTTCGTCACTAGGTTAAGATAAAGTCGATCAAAGCGAAACGTTTTACCAACACACGATTTCGAGAAACAAGATAAGCATTGAATACTCAGATCGAAATGTCAAGTGTGTATGATCTAGTCTATATAGCATACGACTTATGTCTCAAGAAGTAGGAGAATTATATATAGATTTTCGAGTGATAGATAAGTTCAAGTCTCCACATACCTTTTTGTTGCTGAAGCTCCACGGTTCCTTGGTGTAAATCTTCGTCGTTGTCGTTGAACCGCCATGAAGTCCTTGAGCTTACTACACTTTCCTATCCTAGTCCGATACTTAGCTAAATAGGCTAGAAATCAAGACTCATAGTTTTGATCACTAACATTGACAAACATGCTTGATATAGCAACGCATGCGAGTTTGACCGAATATGCTCTAACAAAAATAAATAAATAAAAATGAATCAATAAAATAAATAAATAAAAATGATACATAAAAAGCTGAGTACGTGTTGCTGCAGTTGTTATAACGGTACTAAAGTAAAAAACTATCTTTGTATAAAGTGGAGTACGTGTTGGTGCAGTTGAAAAATAAAATCGTAAGAACTGGAAGAAGTTGTGGCCCCAATTAGAATTAAGTGAACTAAAACTCACTACTATATTTATGTGTTATTTCCAATTAGAATTAATATCTAAAACCAAAGCTTGATTCATCCAATTAACATAATAGGTTTGATCATTGATGGATTTTATTAAAGTTTGACAATCTGATTCAAAGATAACATGATTAAAGTTTGTGCCAGAGTAACAGCTGCCAGCATAGCTTTACATTCCATCTCATCAGCTTCAACTCCTATCTTCATTCCTCCATTGAAGCATTGTCCTTGCACCCGAATGCAGCATAGCCCTATTCCACCTTGTAATGAATCTTACTTCAAAGAAGCATCAAAATTTTTAAACATTATCAGGAGGTTTCCATCTTAGCGGCTGCACAACCCCATTAGTAGAAGAAACTAAATTAGTTCCAGGAGGCACAAGTTTATTAATACCATCTATTGACATTGTCCTATTTGGAGTTATGTTCTGAAAAATCTTTGAACATCAAATAGTCCAAACTGATGCTTCAAAAAAAAATAGTCCAAACCGAAACCATTAGCAATTTATAAATCTCATGTCTAGTAATTCCTGCACCAAAGGTAATATTATTTCCTGCAGAAAACCAAGAGAGAATCTAGCTCCTAAATGAACAATGTTGTACCATAATATTACTAACATTGATATTTAAAACCAAATAAATAGATCTAGCGTAACCACATTCAAGGAATAGGTGATTACTGGACTCCACTGGATGATTACACAAAATGCAATGCAATTAAATATCATTTCCATATCTAGCTAGTTTATCTCTTATTGGGACTATATCTTTTAAGCACTTACAAAAAAATAATTTAACTTCCACAAATATTTCCATAAGTACCTGGAAAAGTATTAGATGCACTAGACAACATATTATAGACACTCTTAATAGAGAATTGGCCTTTGCTATCTGGAAGCCAAATAAGAGTATGAAGTCCAATTCACCCACCATTGAGTTCTGGTGGTACTCCGTAGCTGGTCGTACTCCGAAAATATGAATACTATGAAGTAAACGATTTCATCAAATGTGAATGCTTCCCCCTTTTCCTCTAAGTAGCGCGCTTTAACGGCTTCGTGCTACAAAAACAACACAGAAACTTATTTGGTTACATATAAATTGAAAAAAGTATTGTGCCAAATAATCCATAAAGATAAGTACAAGTTGTTGAGGGGTCAAGCTCAGGTGGCTTGCATGCCAGATCCGGTGTTTGATTTTAAAAAACCCAGCTACCTCATCAAGGATGATGTTGTGCCTATCCTTGATTTGTTGAACACTTCTTCTTTTCGGGTTCCCATAATCTTTGCTAAATTTGTTATGTATCTTCGCCCAAAGGGTCTCGGTCGAGGAGCGATCTAGAACTCGACTTTCGGCTGCCCATGCTTTGGTGATTCCCAAATCTTCCGCGGAGTCAAGCGATGCCATTTGTTGTATGTGGAGGTAGGAAATGAGTAGGTTCTCTAATAGGCTACAAGTGGAGTGCACGTGCGTTGCTTGTCGAACGCCGAGTTTCAAATACGACTTCTTCCATGTTAAACCAATTGCTTAGCATGATAGAACACAAGTTGCGAAGTGAAGAAAAACAAAATCGATAGAATACAGTAACAGATTCTCCTTTCCAGCTATATAACGACGCCGGCCTAATATACAATTTAACTTTTACTCCTTAAAGCAATAAAAGCTAATTCCTAAATCCGTTAACATCCACTAGTAACAAAAATTAACTCAACCTAAACCAAATTTCATAATTTCCATCACAAAAAACATCAATTGTTTCAACCAATTAATACTAAGATATGAAAGACCTAAATTGGTTTATGATCATAAAAATATGAAAGACCTGAACAAAAAAAAAAGAAACCATGACAATAAAAAACTCTTAAAATTCTTACTAAGATATAGAATCACATCCAAGATCATAAAAAACTCTTAAAATTGACAGGACCCTAGGTTTACATAATACAGTAGAAAACGATTTTAGTTTTGGGAAAGGTATATACCTGAAACCCTAGCAATAGTAATTTCAAATTAATAAAATAAAAACATCCCCCATTCATGAAATTAAACAAGTAAGTTTGAATTTAATCTGATAAAAGAAGGAAAGAATCCCTTACCTTGGGTTTCTCTATTTCGCCTCTTCCAGTCTTTCTCCCACGCAAGTAAGAGAAAGAAATATATATTTTTTTCTTTTTTCGTTAAAGCACTTTAATTAACCAAAATGCCATTTTACCTAGGTTTATCACGTCATTATGACATTGTGGGTTAGAATAGGTGCCAATTAGACTAGGGTACGTGTTCGATTAAAGCTTTCTCTTGGGAATAGCCGTGACCCTACAAGAATATAGTTTATTCCAGAGAGAGAATAAACAGGGAAACCAAAGTGATTAACAGGGAAACCAAAGGGTCAGAGAGCAAAAAAAATTCAGAGAGAGAATTTGTAGAGGGAGATTACTGTTTTCTGAATTTTTCTCAATCAAAATGGTTGGTGATGATGATCAACACAGACCAAAGGGTAAAGCCCCCATGACTGAAGAGAAACTATTGAAAGAGTTAGAATAGAAAGAAAGACGTGAAAGGCTATCAGCTACTATGCAGATGATTGGGCAGATGAACAAGGATGATCTGGAGAAGGTACACAAGAGAGTAAATGACTTGTTATATGATATTCAAGTCCCGCAACTCTGAGAAGAGATGCATGCTGCAGTGGATGTAATCAAAGTAGAAGAGAAACCAGTTGAAAAACCGGTACATATTTTTCAAAACAAGCGTAGTTTTGATCTTTTCAAAGATGAAGAAGAGGAAGAGAAGTTCTGGGAAGTGCATGCTAAAAAGATGAGGCTAGCTGAAAGGGAAATAATGAAGAAAGAAAATGACAGTGATTCTTCCGAAGATGAAGAGCCTGCTGCTTTTTTTGGGTATCCAAGTGATACAAAATCTGCTCTAAGAGTGAAGATTGAGGATTTTCGCGAAGATGAGAGATTTGGGATTAATGATGCAATGTTGTCCCAAAATACCGATTCCGAAGCAGACGATGCAGATGAAGACGAGGAGGAAGAGTGGTTTGATGAGGATCAAGAGGGGTCTGGAGAGGAAGAAGAGGGGTCTGATGATGAGGAAGGGGCGTCTGATGAGGAGGAAGATGGGTATGACAATGAGTAAGCCTTATCGACATTTGAATTCTTCTGTAGAGAGATGGTGGATTTTTGGGTAAGTGCTCGAATGGAAATGATGACATAATGTTAAGAAATAGCTATTATCAAAGTACAGATAAAAATTCGAATGAAGAGGGGTCTAATGCAAATGGTAAGTCACTGAATCATGTTTTCTTTTTTGGTTCTGGCAATGGAGACTGAAAATGCAGGGGAATGTTATGTTTATTTTGCTTTCTTTTTCTTTTTGATATTTAGTTTTTTTGTGGGTAAGATGGTGAAATACTTGTAAATGGGTATGTTTAAGTTTATGAACATGTAAATGTTTCTCAACACTGAATGAACAGAGTACATATTCATGATCCTATCACTTTAACAGCAAAGCCACAACAAAATCATGGTTAATCCTAACTCTTCAGATCCAAATCTCTAAGCCAAGCCCCCTTAAACACATTACTAGTTCATTCTGTTTTATCAAAAGATTGATACTCCAACAGATGAACAATGGACAGAAATTAAACAACATATGCCCGTGGAATCTAAACAAAATATTGCATCCGTAAATATTAAACATTCATAAAAAGTAAACTTACAAGCATCTTTACAAACAGACTAATTAAACATCCAAAAAAAACAACATAAGATACACTAATAACAAAAAAAACATATATATATATATATATATAATAACAATATATATATATATATATATATATATATATATATATATATATATATATATATATATATATTGATCCATCATATTTTGTTTAGTTATATATATAACTAAACAAAATATGATGGATCAAAATGTGATTCAATACCATTTCTGCATAGCATAACCATGAAAACAAAGGACTAGATCAGTTAGAATCCCCTTCTTCTTCACTGCTGCTGTCGAAAATCTTAACCACATCTTTGTATGGCCAATCATCATCATCATCAACATCATCGTCTTCATCTTCATCCTCAAGCGCTGGCCCAAACCAAAAGAAGTGTTCCGGATCATCTAAATCATCATCATCATCATCAGAATCATACTCATCATCCTCTTCATCGTCCTCCTCTTCTTCATCGTCAACAACATCATAATAATCATCCTCTTCATCTCAAAAACAAGGAATAACCTTGCAACCAAAATAACCAACAATCTCGTTGTCTGCATCATCAAGAAGAAGAAATCGGAAGGAAGTTACTACTGTAGCAGTCATTTTCTCTAGTTTGATACTAAAAATTTCAGTTTTTGATACTGAAACCCTAGGTTCAGTTTAGAGAGATACTTGGAAAAGAAAAATCGGAGTAGTAGTACTCTCCTAGTCTCCCTTGCTCGTGTTTTATACCGTGACACACGTTTTCACTTTACGATTCAACCTCTAGCTTAGCCACGTACAAGCATGATAACTTGGCTAGTGAACAAGTATAGCTTTGGAAAATAAAGAAATACAGTATAATATAAAATAAAAAAATTGGGTGGAAAATTAACATCAAGGAATTTAACTTGGGAAAAATATAAATTGGTTTACAAGCTCGTCCAAGAGTGACATCGGTAAAATGGAAAATTAATATTAAGAAATTTGTCTCGGTGGAAATACTCCCCGGAAACTTAGATTTGGACGAAAAATTCTTGCTAAGATCGTGGCATCGAAATAAATAAAAATTGGTTTAGAAGCTCGTCCAAGAGTGACATCGGTAAAAATTGAAAATTACCATAGATCGTGTCATTGAAATATAAATTGGTTTACAAGCTCGTCCAGGAGTGACATCGGTAAAAAAAGAAAATTAAATCAACTTATCTCGGTGATCTCTGGAAACTTAGATTTGGATGAAATATACTTGCTAAGATACCTTGACATCGAAATAAAAATCTGGGGTTTAGAAGCTTGTCCAAGAGTGACATCGGTAAAAATTGAAAATTACCATCAATCAATTTATCTTGATGGAAATATTCCTCATAAACTTATATTTGGGCGATAAACTATACTTGCTAAGATTGTGACATCGAAATATAAATTGGTTTATAAGCTCGTCCATGAGTAACATCGGTAAAAATAGAAAATTAAATCAATTTATCTTGGTGATCTCCGGAAACTTAGATTTGGATGAAATATACTTTCTAAGATATGTTGACATCGAAATTAAAATCAGGGGTTTATAAGCTCGTCCAAGAGTGACATCGGTAAAAATGAAAAATTACCATCAATCAATTGATCTTGGTGGAGATATGCTAGAAACTTAGATTTGGACGATAATCACTTGCTAAGATCGTGACATCGAAATAAAAAATGGTTTACAAGCTCGTTCAAGAGTGACATCGGAAAAAATGGAAAATTACCATCAATCAATTTATCTTGGTGGAAATGCTCTCAGAAACTTAGATTTGGATGAACTATACTCTCTATGATCGTGACATCGAAATAAAAATTGGTTTAGCTGAATAAGCCATGTCCAAGAGTGACATTGGTAAAAAAACTTGGATATCGAGTCTTGTCGACGAAGCCAATCATAGTCGTTCGTGAATTCATAATGCCGACCAATCAAATAAACTAGTTACACCTGATAACCTAAGATCCCCAAACATTCTTGCCAATATTATCGGCTCATCGGTCCGATATGACCAATATTGCGATATCGGATATTCATATGTATGTATCACTGATATTTCATGTTTCGTCCAGATTAAAGGCACAAACATGATAAAATCCTATATTATCGGCCAGTATTTTAAAAAATAAATATTGATCGATTCTTTTAATACAAATTTAATTGTAAGAGCTAGCTAGAATTGCTTCTAAGAATATGAACTGGGTTTTTAATTAAAAAAAATGCACAAAAAAGCATTTATGATCTTCCAAGGCACTAGCTAGTACTATATTATTAATTTATTAGTTTTCTTTTAAGAATATGTGAATTGGGAGTAAAATAGTGCAATGTAGTTGACTAAGTAGTAAAGAAAAGATACTACTATATATCCAAGGCACAAGTAACAAAGGAATTAGCTAGTACAAGAATAAGTACTCTCTAGAACTTTTTATTTTTCTTTAAAATTTAGGCATTATGTGGCACCGTGCTGATTTTATTTTTCTTGACCTATTTTGTTTTTGGTCAGGACTCAGGGACCAAGGTATTGAGATATGGCATGATGCCTGAACCAAACCATGCTGCAGTTCAAGATATGGCCCATCTATTAAATAATTAACAAATCAAATAATTATGCCAAATATATATAAGTGTGCTGATTTTAGTTGGCTTATTGACCTTATGTTTGACCATTTTTTGTACACCTAACAAATCTCATCAATGTTAAGACATTTCAGGTGTGAACACTGCCATTATAGATGCAATACACCAGCGCCACATCATGTCTCTCAACAGGTGCTGACGCTGCAGTATCTACCAAAAAAATCAAATATGATAATTAGTGTTTGGTTGAACTGTCTATCAACCCCTTAATGGCAGATTTAATAGATATTGGCAATTGTAAGAGTCTGCAATTAGGATAATGGAAGGTGTACCAAATTAGTTCGGGGCGTACCAGCCCCAAGGCAAAACCAGTTTTCTCTTATGATTTTGGAACCCACCACCCACTAATTTGGTACTCTCCCATTAGCAATGTTGGTGTGCATGAGTTATTATGATGGGTTTAGGACTTGTTGCGCATGCCTTTGAATAGGCGTGAATTGTTGAGGGACTAGACGTTCCCCCGAATGCCTTAAATGACTACTAATGTCATCTTCTCTACAAAAGGAAATTAAACAGAGAATTTCGAAAACATACAAAATCATCCTAAATTAGGCAAGGAAATTAAGAAAAGAAAACATATATTAGAGATAATGGATGATCTAGGAGGAAATAATGCTAACAGAGATAATCAGCCTTCTGCACCTTTTAAGTTCTCCAAGACAGTTTCCAAGACTCTGTCTACTAAAGAGTTGGAGAATTTGAGGGATTTTATGCAGCAAGAGATTGACAAGAGAAATCGTATGATTGAGTTCGAAAGAGTTCGGAAGATAATTGAAAGAGATGTGAGGAAAGATAGAGAAAGAGAGGAGAGAGATGAGTGGAGAAGGAGCAAATTTGTTTGGAGAAAGACCCGCAGTGCAACCTCAATTGATTCTGAAGAGAAAGAGAATGATTTTGAGAGAAGTGATGATCATGAGAGAAATTCTGAGACAGAGAAACAAAGGAGTAAGAGAGAAAAGAAGATTGAGGATGCATGGTATGAAAGGTTCTTAGCATAAAAAGCAATCCCTAGGCTTTTTGCAAGAACCATGAATGAGAGATTGGATGTTGATTCTGATGGAGAAACAATTGATGGTGTTGATGAGAATGGTGAACCAGTTGAGGTTGGAGATTTGGAGGAAGAGAATGAATATGATGAAGGAAGTGAAGATGCAGGTGATGGAGGTTATAGAAGTGCAACTGAAACAGGCAGTCAGTATAGCAATGATTACAGCGATCATGAGATGGGCATCAACGACTACGACGATAGCAGTCAGCAGAGCAATGAGGACAACGGTGATGATTCTGAATAATCATCCCTGGAACATCAACAAGATTTCGATGGGAAAGCTTCGATTTTGTGAAATCGGACTAAGAGCTTCTTCGTGAAAATTCAAAGAAATCTTGTAGGTGTTTGCTGATCATTTTGCTCATTGCTGATTTTCCTCATATTGCTGAATCTGCTGACAGATGTTTTCTTGTGGTTATGTTGCTATTCAGATGTTTTTCTTTTTTTGGAACATATGGGCTTTTTTTGATACTGTTATGCAGATGGTAACTGCTAATAGTTTTAAGGTGTTAAGGTGTTAAAAGTTTTAAGGTTTAATGGTTTTAAGGTGTTTGCAGGGGGTAACAGTTTTAGTTTGTTTGTAATTAAGGTGTGTGTTTGCAGGGGGGGTAACAGTCTAGTTTTTCCTGGTATGAATAGTTAATCTATCAGATGTTTGAGGGAATTACAGACTAGGTTTTTGGGTCATGTTTTGATGTGGATCTTGTGAATGGGTTTGATTGTAATGAAACTACTTAGGAATTATGGTATTTTTTTTAAATATGGTGGGTTTAACTAGGTATTTGTAAATCTTGTTAATGAAATTGCAATTTCAGTTTCTTTTTGTGTTGATTTGAATATAGTGGGTTACATTTAGTATGCTGGAGATGTCTTTGTGATTTCTAATGAAAGGAACAATGGTATGTTAAACTGTGGTATGTTGAAATGTATTATACGATCTATGAATTTATTAAAGCATTATCTGAATTCTATCCAGAACTAGAATCCTGGTACAAGGTAAGGGAACATATTATGAATCCTAATTATATCCGCTTTTCATCTAAAGGGCAGAAACTGTTTCTCAAAACATACTACAATCTTGATTCACTAATGGTAACAATATCCTACACCCAAACACTATAACTAAGTCTAAGTTTATCAACAAAAAGTATAACAAGCTGTAGATCATCTGTCAAAGCCGTAATAACTTGACTCAAGATTGAGTCCTGTGAAACCTACATGATTCCACTGCCCCACAAAACAACTTGGTGCTGGTGGAGGCATATACACATCTAATTCTAATCTACAATGTATTCTGACCACTGAATTGTGTTGACTCAACGAGTTAATTAAAAATGACTGATTAACAAACAAATATCAAGCAAAGAATTTAAAGAACCAATATTTTTATAAAACTAAACGAAGCAAAATAATACCAACATCCTCAATATTTTAAAAAAAAATTAATCAAAATAAACAATTTCGAAAAACAAAAACCACATTATTCAAAAGTTTCTTTGATAATCTACTCAACTAAAACCATTGCATCTGGATCTGGTACTCGTGTTGCGGAGTTAGCAGGATGTGCTGGAACTTCAAGTACCTTTTTCTCTAGAGGTGTCTCCCTGGGTATTTCTGGTGTGCCAGACACAGTTTCACCAACAGGCTCATTCGAAGGAATGGGAGCATGGACACCATCCATTTCAACAGAAGCAGAAGCAGGAAGAGTAAGATTGTCAACATGAGCTTGAACTTCAGCTAACAGGGGCATTCCAGGAACCTTACACACGCCATCAATAGTTATGGTGATCCTTAGCTTTGTAGGTACAACCATTACTATCCTTGGAGTTGTTTTAATCCTCTTATTGGAACTCATTTTCTTCCTCTAATATTTAAATCTATCTTTTATGCTGGTGTGGTATATATATATATATATATATTAAAAAAACCCTAATTTTTTCTAGGTTATGAGCATTATCTCCAATTACCTAATTTAGTTGTATTCCGCATATGACTCAAATAAACAAAATATAACAATTTGCATATCGATAAATATATGCTCATATACGCGTACAACACCACATTGACTTTAGTATATATATGATTTATCTTAATACAGAAAAATAACACGAAAAAATTGCGTAAACACAACCATGTTGATTGAGTATATGGGGTATATGCTTTTCTTACAGTAGATCATAATCATGTACTATTCGCTGATGTGCATGCCTTGGCTACACTCTTGCCAAATCTGTAGGTATCTGAAGTATCTCTCTCCATAATTCGCCATGCCTAATCTTCTCTGAACAAATTTCTATTTTTGGTGTAATTCCCTCGGTAATTCACACCTACTCAAAGCCATGCGCAACAATTCCGTCCATCCAAGCGTTATAACCATGCCAAATTCTCTTTTGGATTTCGTATATTGGTCACACCATAAATTACAGCTATGATTTGCAATAGCAATATATATCGGGATCATTTATTTTTTTTCAAAAGATTATTTTTTCTTTTGAAAGAATTTTCAAAAGTCAAAAGATTAATATACTATGGTCATAACCCTAATTTTTAAATTTGCAATGGACACATAAATAGAACGTTGATAAACTGGAATAAATCTCACACAAACACGTGAAAATATCTATTTCTTGTTTGTATCATGAATTTTTAAAGAAAGCATGCTGATTATGGATGCGACCATTGACCAAACGGTGTAATGGTTCGCACCCCTTTAACCTAAGAAGATAATTGTTTATGTTAGCCGAATAGAATTTGAAACACCAAAAGACGTGAAAATAGATAACTGTTTATGTTAACCGAATAGAATTTGAAACACCAAAAGACGTGAAAATTCCAACAGGTGTGTCATTTGGGGACACATATTGCATCCATTGGATGTCTTTATAAGCTTTACTCCAGTACCATTCAACAAAAAAAAAATCCTAAATTCTTCTACATTAAAAAAAATCACCAGTAATAGTAATGGAAATGTTGCCGGAATTAACCATCGAGATACTGCAGCGCCTCCAAACTGCAGAAAGCATTTTAACAAGCAAATGTGTTTGTAAAGATTGGAATTCTGTCCTTGAAGACAAAAGAATTGGACTCCTTTTAGATTTCACTCAAAAACTGAGAGAAGAAAAAGTTACGCAACTCTTCTACAGAGAACAAATTGAGGAGGAAGATTATTACACGATGATGGAAGATTTCTATCAGATGTTATTTGGAAACAATGGTGCATGGGATATTATCCAACCCTATGATGAAACATGTCACACCCAATCGTTGGATCTTGTAACGTCCTGGTATGTTTTTAGGTTTCACACCACGACATACAAGATCCTATCTATATTATGAATCCAACAACGGGTGAGCACCTCCATCTTCCACAAATATGTGATCCAACACCAACACCACAAATTAGTTAGGATCCACGATACGTCGTAGGGGGTTTCGGCTACTGTGAACATCCCGGTGAATACAAAGTAGTTCGAATTCAAGTGGGCGGTAAATTGGACGTACACACACTAGGAGACAACAGGGTATGGAGGAACATTGGGGAATTTCCTTTTACTTTTCATGAATCAAGTGTGTGCACACATGGTTGCATATTTTGGATAAATCATTATTCTTATGAGAGGAATCAAATAGTATCTTTCAATCTGGACGATGAGATATTCCAGTCACATTCACCACCCCCACATCATATTTATGAGATTGGTTACATTATTCCAAGACTTGGAATGGTTTTCTCTGGAGTTCGCCTTTTATTTTACAACCTTCACGATTTTTATGATCTACGGATTGATTTTTGGGCACCCATTTCCGAAAATGATATTCATGCACGGGCACCCGGTGTAGAATGGAATTGGGAACCTAAGAGGAGCATTGTGTTTTTCCGACCTTATAAGCTGATAGCCTTGGGAAAAAACAACGACATCCTAATGCAAAAAAACATATGTTTAGTGCGTTATAATGAACTCACCAGAACTTTGACAGAAATTTCGGAGACAAGGTGGGCAAAGGTTAGATTTATTCCTCACATACGGAGCGCCGTCTCGTTGAGGAATTTTGGTGGAAAATTGGAAACATGTACTGACGAAGTCCATGCCATAAACATATTCCGTGTAGTGTTTTTGTTTTTGTTTTGATCAGAGTAATGTAGTTTGGTGTTGTAGATGGTGGATTTTCGACAAAGGCTAAAATCTTAAACTCATAACCATACGAAGCTCTGATTCAACCATCATACGTGAGTATCGAGACACGACTCTCTCATTGAATTCTCAACGGAGAGTACTTTCTCTCATAGTACATATAGATATGTAGTCTCACGACTGGACAACGACATATCTCATGAATACTGAATACTTCCAGTGATTATTTCTATATAGTATCACGAGATGGACGGCTCCTAGACAGCTTGCTCTGCTAGTATAGAGTGATAACGTCTTCAAGAACAAACAACAAGTTTACCCTGACTATATAAAGGATATGACTTACCGACAAGCTCATATCGGGATAATTAATGCTCCTAGACAGCTTGCTCTGCTAGTATAGAGCCACAAAGATAATTATTCCTAAATAAGATTAATTCTGTCGTGACATTCACTACTGAATTCCCAGAATAATCTATTATTGCTCCTATCCCATGGTCGAATCCACGACTGGTCCCATGGAATGGCAATAACAATTGCTCCTATTCCATGGTCGAATCCACGACTGGTCCCATGGAATAGCAATAAACAATTGTTCTGTTTCTATGATCGAATCCACAGCTTGATCTCATAGAATAGAAATGACAATATTATCTCATTACTCCGATTTCGTGATCGAATACACAATTGGTCTCATAAATGGTAATAGATAAATCTTAATTACTCCGATTCTATGGTCGAACCTACGATCCCATGGAATGGTAATGCTCACTTTATTATTCTGAATTCGTAGTCGAGTCCTCAGCTGATCTTATGAATTAATAATAAACATCTTATTGCTCAGTTTTGTGAATTATTCTCCACCGAATTCCACAATTAGTAATAAATAATCAACAACCGGGCGTCTGAGCTACCTCTAAGTAAGCCCTGATTCAAATGGTGAAGGTGTATTCAACGACGATACGCTAACAGTCACCGCAGAACGAGTATTTCAAAAATACAACGAAACGATGAACCTATGCAAAATATAGAAGAAAATAATAAATAATTAAAAATATTGACCAGGGTGCTGGGAGCACGGACACACGACCGACCGACCGTTTCGTGGTCAATCCCACGCCAATTTTAAATTTTTAATGCATTTTTATTATTTTCCATGATTTGATGAAAATTCTCTCATTTTATCAAATCTCCTTCGTCTCGAGGAAACTCCTCGGTTTCATGGTACTTCCATAAATCCATAAAAAATAATATAAAATTAAGGAAAGGAGTGTGGGGCGTGACCATTGGCAAACTTGCCATGCCTTGGTCCCAACCGGCCACACACTCCACGGTTCCTTATTATTTTGTTATTATTATTATTTCTCTAATTTCATGAAAAACCTCCTTGATTTCATGGTATTTTTGCACAAATCATCATATAATAATAAATAAAATAAAATTATGAAAAACTTGTGGGACCTGGCTACTAGCCGGCCGGCCATGCCCTAGCCGGTCCCACACGCCCTTTGTTTTATTATTTTGTTATCATTTATCCTATTTTTCCTTGAATTTATCAAATTCCTTGGTTTTATGGTATTTCTCTCAAATTAGGAAAAATTCCCTCAAATCATCAAAAATACCTAAAAAATATTAAAAATTATGAAAAACTCGTGGGACCGGTCCATAGCCGGCCGACCATGCCTCCACGGTCCCACAACCCTTGTTTTTATTATTTTAATATTTTTTGCTTCCCTGAACTCATGAAAACTCCTTCAATTCATGGAAACTCCCTAAATTCATCAAATTTCTCAAAATTCATGAATTTTTCATAAGATCATCAAAATATTATACAATTAAGGAAAAGGCACCATGGGACCGTGGTCACGACCGGACGACCATGCATTGACCACGGCGGTCCCACGCCTCCTCATTCCTTATAATTATTTTTCATCATCTCATTATGTTTTCCTCAGTTTCGTCGAAACGCTAATTTTGGCATATTTTCTCGAATAGATGCTCAATTGCACGCCAGAAAATATCAAAATTCTCAGGACTGAGACGCGGACGCCTTGGGGACACGAGCACGCTATCTTGACCGACCAAGATTGGCTCTTTGGCTCACGGAAGTCGGTCCCATCAATTTTCACGGTTTTGACCTAATTTGCACAATTGCTCGTATTATGTCCAAAACTCTTCCAAACACTTTGGATTTTCATGAAGTGATCATCAGGAAGTCATGTGACTACCCAGGGCCGGTTTCATTACCCATGGTCGGTCCCTCACTCCGTCATAATTAATTAGGTTTTCTCACCTAAGGCTCAGACGAGCATTTTCAAATAAATGATTAAACCAACATTTGATCATTCTTTCACCAACAAATCGTCAACTCTTCAGGAGTTCTTTGTATTTGCTCACGTGAGCATATGGACACTACATGGTTGATCCACGGTCCCATGTAGTCGCTCCCTCCTTCTTCCCATGGTTAAAATTCTGACGAACCATGAATTGATCATCAATTGATCAAATTAGGGTTTCTGAATCCAAGGATCATCATTCCAGATTCCAACCTTAATAATTTTACGACGGCCTAATGGTCATTAATCTTATTAATTATGCTCGGTTCAACAACCAGTACTTTAATTAATATTTTGGTCATGCTGCCAATAATGCATCAAATGAACAACACATGCTCAGACGATCAAATATTTAACAATTCGTCACATGAGCAACACTTGCTCAGATGATAAATATTTTCTCAAACTGAGGAATATTGGTTCAACGATCCACCGAACGAGCAATACTTTCTCACTTCATCGTAAGAACTATACCCCTGTCTCATGACATGTTCAATTCATGAGTTTCAGAACATCATGTTCAACTCAGCAACTACATGAACTCATCGTCCCATCAAACCACGAAGTCATCAATTGACTAACAAACCACGAGACGTCAATCGTGTCACTTGGGGGATATCACTTAGGGTTTTGGTCTGGCGGTATACGGCAAGTGTGTTCAAACACATGATGGAATGTGAATAAGTCGTGCAATCAGTTGAAGGAATTCATGAGGTGGTGGGTGGAAAATCGACCAAGTCTCCACACGTTGAGCAACTGGTCTCAAACATGATCTCCACTTCCCCACTCCTTGATTCCATCAACTGTCACACTTCATGGAATCATGGTGTCTAAAATTCCAGCAATATAAATAAGTCTCTGAATCATGATTGAATCATCGGCATCAACAGTATCATCAATCTCACGTCAAACTGACAACACGAGATCATCAACTCATCAATTGAGAAACTACTCTCAATTGAGAAATTTCAATCATTCGAGCTTATCATATTCAGAATTCACACACCCACAATCTTTGATTACCATTGATTCCACACATTTATCAGCTTCCCTCCTACAGATCAACCCATCCTCTCTTGTGACCGAATTTACTCTGGAACGGTCATTGTCTTGATTTAGGCCGGAGTACTACAGATTGATCTCTCGAATCTAAAGCACCCCCTTTGCAGCGGTGCATCTGTGTGAGGTTTAACATTTCGCTCGGTTCGAGGAGTCTCCTCTGTACGGTCGTCTCCTCAATTCCTTAAAAACCAGCAAATCATTTTCCCCCATCTACATATTGGCGACCACAGTGGTAGATCATTCTCTCGGTTGAAATCTCACAATTTCACAAGATGGTTGATCTCAGGTCGGGTTTAGTTACGAATCCTAACACAAACCGTGCTAGCACTAGCAACAACAACAATCAGAATATCCCAGATACAATTTCGACCTCCAACACTGATGGTGGTGACATTACTCCTCCTCACGTCGAAGGTCATCCACTGTCTGGACGATACCCTGAAGAAGTCAGAGGAGATCCACCACCTACCATTGTTGATCTTATGAAAGCACAGGAGACTCTTGCAAAGAATCAGACTGACATGGATGCTACACAGAAGGAGCTTTGTAATTATCTCAAAAATCTTACTGACAAGATGTCAGAGAAAAATCAAGAGAAGGGAAAGGAGAAGGATAAATCCTCAGACGACGAACCTGAAGTAATTCTAATCCATACAGTGGAAGACGACGAAGTCCGCAAAACTGCTGCAGACAACTCATCAGCGAAGGGATCATCGAACTTCATTACTCGCGAGGATCTGGAGCACCACTTGGAGAACCGTGGAAAAGACAAGACATCGCATGACCATCGTCATTAATCTCCTTATCATGTCGCTACGCAGAGGATTCCACTCCCCAAAGGTTACGTTTCTCCAATTTTCACCTTGTATGATGGAACTGGCAATGCTCGGGAACATGTCTCTCGTTTTTTCGAAGCCCTGGGAGAACATGAACATAATCATGTCGTTCGTCTCAAGGAATTCTCAAAATATCTGAATGGCAGAGCATACACATGGTATAACAACATCGCACCAGGGACTATCAACAATTGTGGAGAAATGGTTAAAGCATTCTACAGGAAATACTTCTTCGTGTCAGAACAAGTCACCCTCTCCGAGCTTGGAAGGATGTTTCAGAGGGTCAGTGAAAATCCCAATGATTATGTGAAAAGGTTCAGAGTCCAAGCCCTGCATTATCATGACCCAAACGTCACGGAGCAACAACTGGTGGACTTGTGCATCAATGGCATGCTCCCTGTTTACAGGGCCTTGCTAGAAAACCTTCGATTCCAGACTTTCTCAGAGCTTCACGAAGCTGCGAAGAGGTCGGCAACCACTGCACCTGGTCTTTTGGAAAGAGCAAAGTCTACAAAGACTGAGGATTCAAAAGACACTCGAGGAAGCAGGCGTTTGATCAACAAGCAGTACAACCATCAACCTTCAACAAATACTGTCGGGGAAGGCAGTAAGCAAAAAGCAGAACCACAACACAAGCAGACTTCCTCCACCCCTTCAAAGGCACACAAGAAGGAGAATTCGAAAATCCCTCCTCAGCATACGGAAGACCCAGAAGCACCTGATTTTCCCTGTTTAATGGAAGAAGTTAATGAACTACTCGATGTCTGGATTCAAGATGGTGCAATCAAATTACCTTATGTCAAGAAGGAACTAACTGAAGAGGCCATGAAAAATCCTCGGTATTGCCGTTTCCATAGATACGTCAGCCATCCCACAAGTGATTGCAAAATTTTGAAGCGAATATTAAAGGAAAAGGTCGAATCAAGAGAGCTCAACCTGGGGACTGAGGGAGTGCACAAAAAACCCCTCCCAGTCAGAACTTTTACCATCTCTGAACCTCCTGTCAAGGAAGCGGTCCAATCTCTGATCGAACATGTCTGCGAGTTGTTGTATCTTTCGAAAGCTCAAAGGAAAGACATGTTTGCTGCATTGAACCACATCGTGTCCGGAAAACGTCTGCTGATCCAAGAAACCACCATCGAATCTTCAGCCACCGACAAGGAAATGTATGATAGGGGACTGCTCACCATAGTGCACATTAAAGGAAATGAGTTCAAAAGGGCGTTCGTCGATGTTGGTACCGCTTTCAACATCATCCCTTTGAAAACTCTCAGAGCTGCCAGTATTACTCGACACGAAGCCACCCACGCTCCCATAGCAATTAGGGACCACGAAGGAATCTCCAGAGACGCATACAGCTTTATCACTCTCAAAGTTACGGAAAGATTGATCTGCACTGAGGCCAAGTTTTTCATAATCCGGGAAGACCCTGGGTACGACATAGTCCTTGGAAGAACTTGGATTCATACCGGAAGGATAACGATTCCTTCAACATATCCTGTCATCGACAAGGATTCCGAGTCGGAATACGAAGCAGAGGACACATCACTGTTTGAGCATCTGGAAGAAATAAAAACTCTGATGGGGCTTACGCAAGAACTTGGAGAAAATCCGCCCACCTTTGTCAGAAGATTTCGAGCTCAGGCAATTCTTATTCCTCCTCTTGCTCTAATATTACCAATGTTCAAATACGCTATTATGGTTCAGGGACTTCTCCCCATGAACAATTTAGCAGTCATCAAAAGCTACGAGTGGGTAACTTCACCTCAGCAATATTACACTCAATGGTTGGGTTCAGAACTTCTTCAAATCGGTCACTCCATCGAGAGGTTTATTGCTGAAGACTTGGCTAAGCATGATCAACACTATGCTGGATACTCTTTTCCGCGCGAGTGTCCATATGTGCCAGAATCGTGGAATTCCATCAAACAGGGAATTCCGAATCAGCGGAAGATATTCAAGGCACGATCGACCAAGCCTAACAAGTTTCATGAAGGAGACCTGGTTCTCAAAACAGTTCAGCGCGGTCTTCATTCTACAAGGAACTCCAATTGGGAAGGACCATTCATGGTCGCTGAGTCCGTGGCCGGAGGATACTACAAATTGATCAACACAGATGGCAGAACCCTACCAGTAATTCACGAAAATTGGCTCAAGGCGTTTATCTGAAATTATTGGACATTTAAGGTATTGGGCGTTCGAAGCACTCATGGCGTTGGGATTTAACATTTAGGATTTTCTTTCATTTGTATTTCAATTCCTCCAAAACATTTGCAATACTTGCAATCAGTATTTGAACTCAGCAATTTATCAAAATTCAGTTAATATTTCTTAAAAGAAAATCTCTATCAAATCTACAAGAAAATCCTTAACCATCAGTCAATCCAAAACCATCTAAATATTAAAACCCAAGTATAAACCTCACATCTCTCAGAAGTTCAGAAGTTCAAGAGATCAGCAAGAAAAGGCTTTCGCTCATCAGCATCCTTCAAGATTTGCAAAGCCGCCCTCTCCTTGTTCAAATCCTCGGTCAGCTTGGCAATCTTGTCCTCCTTCTCCTTCACAGCATCATTGGGAAAGGTATGTTATTCTCACATGAATCCTTGATAACGTTTATTTGCTTGCGAAGCCATTTCACGTTGAGGCCAAGTCTTTCTGAATTCTCCAAGTTAAACTCCCAATCAAAGAGTATATCTGGAGTCACGGTATTCCTGGATCTCATATGCATATCACTCAGACACGAAAGATAAATCCTACTTGCATGGTTAAAGCATAAGAACGCCCAGGGTTCCTGTCAACGATCATGTGTCCAAACTTCTTCCATATTGTCTCGTACAAGCGTGCATATCCAATGGGAACGCTGAATCCACCGACCAGTTCATGATACGAGAGTGAAGTTTTAAAGGGAGGATTGAAAGCAATCCCTGCAGTTGGATATTCATACACTATTATACGGTTCTCAGTCACTGGAGCGGCTCCCACGACCAAAGCAAAAGTTCATTCGGTATTCTCCGCTGCTATCTCGGTTTCTTCTATCACTAAGGCAACAACCATCTGGTTTTCTATAACATTAGCAGCGACGTTATCATGTCCTCGAAGTGCAGGGATGGCTGTCTCTTCATCAATAACTTCAGAAGGGTTACAATTATCATCATTGGCTCCAGTATCCTCAACTTCGGTATTTAGCACCTAATACGAAGATTACATGAGGTTAGAGTCACGAAGCCAAAAGAGATTATGAAACACAGTATGCTCGCAAGGAAATATCATCAAAGTTCATCATACTACATTCAAGGCACGACCAAATAACATGAAAGTCATGAAAACACGTTTTACGATGAGTCCGTCTGAAGAAACTGAACTCTTCCCCGTACTAAGAGACAAACTGGGAACAATATACAAGGAATCTGAGGATGAGTCATATGCATTCTATTCGTATGGATGTCCTCTATGACATGTCAAAATTTCATGACAATCCGATGAACAAGCGAGTAGATGTGGCCAAATATCAAGTGGTGCGCAATCTGAAAAAATTCTGGAAGTCTCCTGGAAGTTTATTATTTCGCCTTTTTCAGGCTCTGAACGTGCTCAAAACTTAAAAATCTTCTTTACTAAATCTTGGAAATTTTCTGGGCTTGAATTTGCAAATGCAAATCATCAAAATCCGACTCCGAACAAAGATTTTACAGCGTTTTTACCAAAAAGCTGGGTTCTGAATTTTCTGACGACGAAGTTCGACTAAGTTTTCATATATTCACATGGGTTCTCATTATTTCATTCACAAGTCAGCACTTTTATACTTCTATGAAGAATATACAAGATGTATACTTACTTGAGGAGTCTCCAAAGTGTCCAAGGGGTTGGAATTGTCCACATCAACGACAAGAGGAACATCACTTCCGTCCAGCTCCGAATCTTGGGAATTACCTCCATTCCCATTCCCAGAGGATGATTGAGTCCCATAATTCTCCATCTCCATGACAACATCCTCCTGTACACATCCTTTACAATCAATATTTTTATCTATGAAGCACCACATTTGAACATGTGAAGAAATACTTACAGTTTCTTCGTCACTCAAATCAGCGATTGCTTGTTCAGGAGCAGAAAATTGAAGACCTTCAAGACTTGATGGAGTAAAATCCTGCAACAAAATTAACAACATTGGATTCATGATTCTAATGTTAATAGCAATGAAATTCACGGTGAGAAATATTGGGAACTCACCAAAGAACGAACTGGGGAATTCACGGTGTTAGGTAACATCTTATAACTTTTGTTCCTTCCTTCTCCGCCGTGAACAACTTCTCCAATATCTGAAAAATCTGCATGGATTCGAGGTCTTACGCTACGACCGTCCTGTAAAGAATTCGATAACATGATCAGAATACAGTTACCATGGTTTCGTAAAAGATATGTGGAGCATCTTACTTGAGAACATCCTGGAGATAATTTTCGTTTATCACTAGAAAGGTACTTCAGTCTTGGCCGACCAGAGATCGTCTCAGAAGATGGAGGAATCTTCACTGGAGGCTGACTAACTGTCATGAATTCATGCAATCTCTCGAATTGTTGATGCCAGAATTCTATATAACCTGGGGTTACATATGTAAATCTATCAGAACCAGGAAACCAGTAACTACTCCCTTCCACGTGAGTGTGATCTAAACGAGACGCAAGTTGATCAGCTGATGGTTTCCTTCTCCGGATAGTTGGAACACATTGATCCATACCCATTTGTCGAACTTCCCTATCAATGTTGTATTGTTATACGGCCCATTATCCATGCATAAAGGATAACAAAGTGACCAGGACTACAGCTCAACATGAGGGATCTCTCAACATCATTCGGGTTCACACCAGATTTCAGAGTCGTTCTCTCTCCAGTATTGAAGGTTGTTGGTTGAGAAACATAATCAGAAACTGACACCCACGGACGAAAGTCGAACTCCGATTCTTCATCCAACACATCAATGAGGCGTTCTTTAGAGCGAGGCTTCTTTGTAGACCAACGCATGATTCGGGCATTATATTTCTCGGCGAAGATGTGACGGGCATCAGTATTTGGTCCTTGCAGGATATTACGTGGGATAGGCGCATAATTCTTGAAGTGCTCCCACATCAAATCTTGAAAAAACATCGTGTTAACATAACACTCAATCTTCATGAAGCCATTCGACATGCTGGAATCTAACACCAAGGAGTCTAAGTTAGAATACAAGGAACCCAAGAATAATCTACCTATTGGGAGTTGCTCACCTTGAGCCATCTTAATAGCAAAAGGGATTACGAAAGGATTTAACAAATGTCCATTGTCTTCGAATATGTCTCTGGATAACCATAAGCATAAGAAAGAGGAAATAGGTAACATACCGGTGATGGGACTATCAGAAACTTCATCTCTTGGCCACCAACGTGTCAACCAATGGGCATAACAACCTTTACTACCAGACGCCTTGTTCACTTCTTCCATCGCAGCTGTCAGAGTCGAAAACCACTTTTTCCCCATCCGAAAGACCTTCAGAGAAATTACCAGTAATCGGGAGATGCATCAAAGCAGCCACATCCTCTAAGGTAACAGTAAATTCTCCTCATATACATATGAAGGTGTGAGTGGGAAAACACCAACGAGCCAGCAAAGCCACGATAATTTTCACATCATGATTAATAGACAAGTCTCCAGAAGCTTGAATAGCTCTCGTCACTTGTGCCTGGTTGAGCATAGCCCTGACATGAGGGAAACCCAACATATGCCTCGCCCATCCAAATTTTTTTTCCAAAGGGCGTCGAGAAAGCTTGAAATCTATGGTTGATGCAAGAAAAAGCCCTCGTTCGAGACAAAGCCGTATTATCATCTTCGGGGGCACCAATTTCTTCTGAGTCACAGTCCTAGGGTTGATCAAAAGACGATATACTGGGGATTTGAGATATGCTTCAGCTCCTTTTGGATCCTCCTTGAAGAATGCGTCGTCTATATTAGGAATGTTCTTCACGCCAGTGGCATCCTCCTATTCCTCACCAATGGAGGTCTCATCCATGCATGCATCATCCCTGGAGATGTCATCATCGGTATGCGATTCGTCCCTTGAAGTATCGTTGGTTGAGGAATTGGTCATTTTTGCTAAAACAACTGCAAAGTCCACATTGCATTCTACTTCAGTATGCTGTCCATACATGAATCAAGGAAATATGACAAAAATGGTAACTCTTAACTCTTACCTTTTGTACTTCCACTAACAATAGTGATAGTAACGGTAGAGTTAACACCTCAAAATCGTTCGTCTCTTCGAAAACTGCAAAAACGAACGAAACTTTATTAATTTCGAAACTGATTTTTCATGGACACAATTTTCATAATGTGAACATTCACACAACTGACCCATGAAGTTCATAACAATACAATATTCTATCATAAATATATTGTCTATCTTTGAAGAATCCTCAAAACCCACGTTTTGATTTTTCGAAAAAACAACAATTACTGCAACTTGGATACATAAATTCTCAAGGATTTTATCTAACGAAAACAAACTCATGCAAATAAAATATATTATCATATTTTTCACAATATATGTCACGGCTGCACATATATATATATATATATATATATATATATATATATATATATATATATATATATATATATATATATATATATATATATATATATATATATATATATATATATATATAAATTATTTTTCCTTCGTATCGTCGTTATTTGTCTTTAAAACGAAGGTTTATTTCAAAAATACTGTGAAAGCTCACGTCTCATTCATATGATAAAGTTTTGTATTTAAATGAAAGCTCATAAGAAAAATTTTATCACTCACAAGTTCATCATACATATTTTCCTTCGTGTCGTCGTTATTTGTCTTTAAAACGAAGGATTATTCCGATTTCATGAAAATTCACTTCTTTTATGATGAAACCTTGGTATACATGAAAGCTCATACACTAAGTTTTATCACTGGACCTAGGTTCATATTTTAAAAAAAAAATCGCTCTCAAAAATCAGGGATTATAGTTAGTTTTCAAAACTAACTATCGAACGAACAGACGTTTTCAAAAAACAAGGGTTTTTTCATAAAACTCACACCAATTGTATACACATGTATATGATTTCAACATTATCACTTCATGAAATTCATGTAAACAACAGAAAACATCAAAAAAAAAAAAATCGCTCACCTGGTCGGCGCCGGCAGAAAACTCCTGATGCTCGGACGTGATGAAGATGAAGGCGTGATGGATCTCTGGGCGTGAAATAAAAAAAAAAAGATTAATCCCTTTTATATCGATTTTATTTCCAAAACCTAATTTTCTAAGGATTTCCTTATTGGGCCCGACCCGCGAATCCTAACCGACCACGCACTCGTCGTCCAAACCAGCGGTTCGACACCAATTTATTCTCATCAAACGACGCTCCAATCATGACATTGAAGCCTTCATCAAGTCATGGTTTGCTCATGCTCTCTAAATCCAGTAACGTCTCAACTTATGACTAAGTTCAATTACTGGTATTATTATTTATGGCCGGAAAATCACCATTTAATGCTGACTGAGGAACACAGCTTTCCTCAGTAAGCAGAGGACTTAATGTAGATGGTGGATTTTCGACAAAGGCTAAAATCTTAAACTCATAATCATATGAAGCTCTGATTCAACCATCAGACGTGAGTATCGAGACACATCTCTCTGAATTCTCAACGGAGAGTACTTTCTCTCAGAGTACATGTAGATATGTAGTCTCACGACTGGACAACGGCATATCTCATGAATACTGAATACTTTCAGTAATTATTTCTATATAGTATCACGAGATGGACGGCTCCTAGACAGCTTGCTCTGCTAGTATAGAGCGATAACGTCTTCAGGAACAAACAACAAGTTTACCCTGACTATATAAAGGATATGACTTACCGACAAGCTCATATCGGGATAATTAATGCTCCTAGATAGCTTGCTCTGCTAGTATAGAGCCACAAAGCTAATTATTCCTAATTAAGACTAATTCTGTCGTGACATTCACTACTGAATTCCCAGAATAAACTATTATTGCTCATATCCCGTGGTCGAATCCACCACTGGTCCCATGGAATGGCAATAACAATTGCTCCTATTCCATGGTCGAATCCACGACTGGTCCCATGGAATGGCAATAAACAATTGTTCTGAATCTATGATCGAATCCACAACTTGATCTCATAGAATATCAATGACTATATTATCTCATTACTCCGATTTCGTGATCGAATCCACAACTGGTCTCATAAATGGTAATTGATAAATCTTAATTACTCCGATTTTATGGTCGAACCTACGATCCCATGGAATGGTAATGCTCACTTTATTATTCTGAATTCGTAGTCGAATCCTCAGCTGATCTTATGATTTAATAATAAACAACTTATTGCTCAGTTTTGTGAATTATTCTCCACCGAATTCCACAAGCAGTAATAAATAATCAACAACCGGGCATCTGATCTACCTCTAAGTAAGCCCCGATTCAAATGATGAAGGTGTATTCAACGACGATACACTAACAGTCACCGCACGAACGAGTATTTCAAAAATACAACGAAACGATGAACCTATGCAAAATAGAGAAAAAAATAAAAAATAATTAAAAATATTGACCAGGGTGCTGGGAGCACGGACACACGACCGACCGACCGACCGTGTTGTGGTCAATCTCACACCAGTTTTATATTTTTAATGCATTTTTATTATTTTCCATGATTTGATGAAAATTCTCTCATTTTATCAAATCTCCTTCGTCTCGAGGAAACTCCTCGGTTTCATGGTACTTCCATAAATCCATAAAAAATAATATAAAATTAAGGAAAGGAGTGTGGGGCGTGACCATTGGCCAACCGGCCATGCCTTGGTCCCAACCGGCCCCACACCCAACGGTTCCTTATTATTTTATTATTACTATTATTATTTCTCTAATTTCATGAATAAACTCCTCGATTTCATGGTATTTTTGCACAAATCATCATATAATAATAAATAAAATAAAACTATGAAAAACTTATGGGACCGGGCCACTAGCCGGCCGGCCATGCCCTAGCCAGTCCCACACGCCCTTTGCTTTATTTTTTTATTATTATTTATCATATTTTTTCCTTGAATTCATCAAATTCCTTGATTTTATGGTATTTCTCTCAAATTAGGAAAAATTCCCTCAAATCATCAAAAATACCTAAAAAATATTAAAAAATTATGAAAAACTCGTGGGACCGGTCCATAGATGGCCGGTCATGCCTCCACGGTCCCACGCGCCCTTTTCTTTATTATTCTAATATTTTTTGCTTCCCTGAACTCATGAAAACTCCTTCAATTCATGGAAACTCCCTAAAATTTCTCAAAATTCATGAATTTTTCATAAAATCATCAAAATATTATAAAATTAAGGAAAAGGCACCACGGGACCGTGGTCACGACCGGCCGACCATGCCTTGACCACGGCGGTCCCACGCCTCCTCATTCCTTATTTTATAATTATTTTTCATCATCTCATGGTGTTTTCCTCAGTTTCGTCGAAACCCTAATTTTGGCATATTTTCTCGAATAGATGCTCAATTGCACGCCAGAAAATATGAAAATTCTCAGGACTGAGACGCGGATGCCTTGGGGACACGAGAATGCTATATTGACCGACCAAGATTAGCTCTTTGGCTCACGGAAGTCGGTCCCATCAATTTTCACAGTTTTGACCTAATTTGCACAATTGCTCGTATTAGGTCCAAAACTCTTCCAAACACTTTGGATTTTCATGAAGTGATCATCAGGCGGTCACGTGACTACCCAGGGCCGGTTTCATGACCCATGGTCGGTCCCTCACTCCGTCATAATTAATTAGGTTTTCTCACCTAAGGCTCAGACGAGCATTTTCAAATAAATGATTAAACCAGCATTTGATCATTCTTTCACCAACAAATCGTCAACTCTTAGGGAGTTATTTGTATTTGCTCACGTGAGCATATGGACACTACATGGTTGATCCACGGTCCCATGTAGTCGCTTCCTCCTTCCTCCCATGGTTAAAATTCTGAGCCATGAATTAATCATCAATTGATCAAATTAGGGTTTCTGAATCCAAGGATCATCATTCCAGATTCCAACCTTAATAATTTTACGACGAACTCATGGTCATTAATCTTATTAATTATGATCGGTTCAACAACCAGTACTTTAATTAATATTTTGGTCATGCTTCCAATAATCCATCAGATGAACAACACATGCTCAGACGATCAAATATTCAACAATTCATCACATGAGCAACACTTGCTGAGATGATAAATATTTTCTCAAACCAAGGAATATTGGTTCAACAATCAATATTCAACGATCCATAGAATGAGCAATACTTGCTCACTTCATCGTAAGAACTATACCTCTGTCTCATGACATGTTCAATTCATGAGTTTCAGAACATCATGTTCAACTCAGCAACTACATGGACTCATCGTCCCATCAAACCACGAAGTCATCAATTGACTAACAAACCACGAGACGTTAATCGTGTCACTTGGGGGATATCACTTAGGGTTTTGGTATGGTGGTCTACGACACAGGTGTTCAAACACACGATGGAATGTGAGAAAGTCGTGCAATCAGTTGAAGGAATTCACGAGGTAGTGGGTGGAAAATCGACCAAGTCTCCACACGTTGAGCAACTGGTCTCAAACATGATCTCCACTTCCCTACTCCTTGATTCCATCAACTGTCACACTTCATGGAATCATGGTGTCTAAAATTCCAGCAATATAAATAAGTCTCTGAATCATGATTGAATCATCGACATCAACAGTATCATCAATCTCACGTCAAATTGACAACACGAGATCATAAACTCATCAATTGAGCAACTACTCTCAATTGAGAAATTTCAATCATTCAGAGCTTATCATATTCAGAATTCACACACCCACAATCTTTGATTACCATTGATTCCACACATTTCTCAGCTTCCCTCCTACAGATCAACCCATCCTATCTTGTGACCGAATTTACTCTGGAACGGTCATTGTCTTGATTTAGGCCGGAGTACTACAGATTGATCTCTCGAATCTAAAGCACCCCCTTTGCAGCGGTGTATCTGTGTGAGGTTTAACATCTTGCTCGGTTCAGGTGTGTATGCACATGGTTGTATTTTTTGGAAGGATTGCTGTCAGCAGGATATTAGCATAATATCTTTCAATTTGGGCACTGAGACGTTCCATAAACATTCGCCACCCCCGCATCATATTCCTGGGAGTGAATTTTGGATAAATACTTACCCATCACTTGGGATGGTCATGTTTGGAGTTCGCATTTTATTTTACTACAGCCATGAGGGGATTGATCGTCCCCGGATAGATTTCTGGGATCCCATATCCGAGGAAACTATTCATACATGGGCACCTGACGGGAAATGGAATTGGAATTATAAGCTAAGCGTTTACTTTGAAGATTATGAATGGCCGACTTATAACCCAATAGCCTTTGTAAATAACAAGGACCTCTTATTTTGGAAGAATAGGTGTTTATTGTGATTTTTTTTTTTGGTATTAGGATTTTTTTCTATGCTGAAATGTACAATTTATTACTTGGGTTATCACTTTTTTTTTCTTGTATTAAACAAAAGGCCACAGGGGGAAACTTCATTAGAAAAATAATCAATCATCACACAAGAAAATGGTTGGTATCCTAGCGCCAAGCTGGGCACCAACACCTTTTTGAATCGCTACACCAAGCTTATTAAAAATAAAATTGTTTATTCTAGTAGTAACATCATGACTAGCAAGACGATTCTTTTTTTTTTTGGCGTTTGGATTTTTTTCTATATACTATAGTGTTGCCGCTAAATGTCGGGTCATTGTTTAACTAGCCAACCTTTGTTTTTTTTTTTTTTCTTTACACCTATGGTCAAGCCGGCCGACCCACCCCAACCGACCTAGGTAATTAGTTGAAAAGTAGAAAAATTATTTGGGTATTTCCTAAGAGATCGCATATATTAAATTAAAAAGGAAATTAGATAAATATGAAAATATTCATTCCATATCTCATGAGATCGCGTATATTAATTGTTATGTTCGTAATGTATATTAGATTAAAAAGGAAATTAGATAAACATGAAAATATTCGTTCCATACTAAAATATTCGGTGTAAATACCAAAGAATGTGTTTTAAGATATTGATGGAAAACCTAAAAAATTAGGGTTTTCCTTACAAATATATATAAATTCTACCAAGCATAGAAAAAAATTAACATAGAGTATTAAGAGGAAAATGAGTTCTGCTAAGAGGGATTGTACAGATGAAACTGAAGAGAGGGTCCAAAAATGTCCTCGGCTGATGGTTGGTCCTCGTAAATTGAGGATTATCATTACTGTGGACGGAGTAACTACTGTTCCTGGTGTTCCTCTCGACGTTGTAATTAGTTCTGTGGTCAGTAGTATTGACACTGATGATGTTCCTATTTATGCTGATGTTATTCATGGTGTTCCTCTGGAAGTTGTAACCAGTAGTATTGAGAATGCCGATGTTCCTGCTTATGCAGATGTTCCTACTGTGAATGATGATGCTCCTGCTTCTATTATTGATGAAGATCCCGATGTTCCGGACATGGCAGAGGATCCAAAAGTTAACAAGCACGATCTTAACAAGCATGTGGAGCCTGATGAAGCAGAAATGCCAAATCTGAGGATGACAAGCCGCCCAAGCCTGCTGGTTGGAGTGATCAAGTTCACCTCAGCATTGCGAGAAGAACTGTTTGAAGATGGGGGATGGTTCATTTGATATGTTTTTTTTTGATGATAGGGTTTGATTTATGGATTTCTTTTTGTGGACGCTTTGAAAGTTGTTTTCATTTCTTGTTTCGTTTGCTAATTTTGTCATTTAGAAGAAGGTGATGTTTAAAAATTCTTTTATTATTTAGGTATTGGAATCATGAAATAAATCAGATAATTATTTACAAGTTCACAGACTTTACCGAACGCAATATACTCTTGCAGATTTATTTATTTATGAGGTGTGCATTCTTAAGGAAAAATAAATATAATTAGCTGAAATAACGGAGGAAATGTAGAAACATACAGTTGTTCCCCATGTAAACAGTAAGAATCTATTTATCACTTTAGGTGTGATCTTATTATCTCCTTCCCAATACTTTTAACAAAAATACGAGTTTGAACAAGTAAAGTGCTATTGAAAGTAAAGTACCACTATACGACGATGTTAATGATAATGATCTTTGCGTGGATTTGGATGAGAATGAGGAACCATACTAATCTTACAAAGAACCAGACTAATCTGACAAAGAACCTGACTCATCTAACAAGTTCTTTGCTTTTTTAAACAGGGTTTTTGATGTGTGAACATTTAGTTTCCATATTTTTTAAGTACTGCACTAGATGCATGCTTCTTATGCTGATAGATAGGTTGACATTTATGTGATGAATGATTCACGCTAAATTTTTATGTTTTCTAGAAATTATGAACATGAAAATGGATGGGTTTAGTTTATTTATCTTTAGTAGCTTACTGTATGATTAGAATAATATGTTTCCTACATAGGTGCCACTAATGATTCATACATTTCCTTCCTAAACCAAGAATAAAACAGGAGACAACCCAGCTTAAAATTTTTAAGGAAAATATTACTCGAAATAGGAAAGTAATTTTTTTCTATGACCTCTTCTCGAGCTGGTTAGAGATAAGAAACTAAATTTCGAAAATTTTGGGAAACAATTTTATCATAACTGTCTACGATATATTATCTCACAAAATAAGGAAACTAACCATATTGGTCACACATCAAAAATTTGGAAATAAAAAAAGAAAAACACCAAAAATCTTTTGTTTGGCGGGTAATGAAAATGATTTTACTGGGCGGGATAATTCCAAAAGGAAAATCAATTCTCTCCTGATGGTTTGGTTAAATACCAAAAAGAAAAAGAAAGATGGGTTTGATATACTTTTTTCGTTTTTATTACTCGATTCATTCTCACTATGAAATCATAATTCTGCTACTGTCTCTAATCTTTACAAGGAACCTACCTCTTCAGACTCGATCTTTGTTGTTGGCATTATTTCTACAACCCAGTATCCAATGATTATTAAATTGATGTTAGATTTTTTATTCGATCTCATGGAATCAGATGTTACTTCTTATAGGTTTACTAGTTAAAGCATGATTAGGGTTTTTATTCTATTACTTCTAGGTTTACTAGTTAAAGCATGATTAGGGTTTTTATTCTATTTTTACTATCTCTAATCTTTACATGGAACCTACCTCTTCAGACTCGTTCTCTGTACTCGATCTTTGTTGTTGGTATTATTTCTACAACCCATTATCGAATGAGTTTCTGTTACTTGGCGAGCCTGTAACGTCTGCATTTTAAGTTGCCACTTTTAATGATACCATGTTGCTGGTTGGCTAATTTGACTATCATCTTCAAGCTAAAAAAGGATAATCATTATGTGGTGCTTTAGTACTCTTGGCTTTTGTAACAAAAAGTACCTTTCGCTTCGTGTATAAAACAATACTCATGAGGATATTTTGTGTGTTACATTGATGTTTTAGTCTAAAGTTACATGCATCAATGAGTTCATGTTTGTTTTCTTTTCATATAATAGAAAATAGGTGTAAAACATGTTGGCTATCATGTTAGGTTTAGCTAATATTTTCCAAAATAAGCTCAAATTCCTAACTGAGATGCACGTACCTACACAGCTTTTTTCATAGTAGAAGATGATTACAACATGCCCCCATAGGAGGACCAATGGGATGATGAGGTGGATTTTGATGAAGAAACGATGGAGTTGGATGACATTGTACAATCAGATGGCGGTGATGATGAAGATATGTCCCTCACTGATGGATTTGAAGAATCAACAGGTAATGTTAGAAATCTTGTACTTACTTGTTTCTACTTATACATCACATGGTTCATATTTTTCCTTGGTTATTTCCAGAGTCAGATGATTCTGAATATGAACATCTCGAACTGTTAGAAGAAAAAGAATTGGAAAATGCTCCAGAAGCAGAAAAGCAGCCACAACAGGGAGACTCTACAGAAGAGATCAGAAAAGACAGGGGAATGACAAGAATGTTGAAGCTGCATAGAGACTTCTCGGATAAATAAAACAAAAAAAGGGATATTGAATTTGACAAAATGTTCTGGCCTATTGGTGGCCGTAGAATTGAATTCAGTAGTTACCTAGGCTATTTGGCCCGTGATACGGTTGGCATAAAACATTTATGTTGGAAGGAAGTCCCTAAAACAACAAGACAAAATATGTTGGAGAAAATTTTGGTATGCATATGCGGTTATTAATCCGTCGATTTTGTTGTCGAACTGTGAGTATGTGATAATCATACATTTGTTGTTATTGCAGTTTCATTATGAGGTGCCCCAAGAATATAAGCGATCAGTCATGAAGCGTCTACCTGTTCAACTGTGGGACTTCAGAAGGAAATTGTACAATAATCATGTAAAACCCTTCCTGGAAAGACCTAACAAACTAAAAACTTTCCCCAAAAAGTACGAAACGATATTAGACCAAGAAGACTGGGACAAATACCTTAAGTATGTACTAGAATCGCCTATATTTAAGGTATGGAATACACATTGCTTTTTCTAATTTGTGTTTCGTTCTTATTGTCTATCCCAGCATACTAATGAAATTATTTTTATTTCCTCTGCGAGAAAAATTCGGATAAGGGAAAAGAGGCAATATCACAATCCAAGTTCCCACATCGGACGGGACGAGGAGGATACTCGGGATTAAAACTAAAATTAGTAAGTCTGTTGTCTTATTTATTATACACTGCACAGTAAAACCGGGCATATCAAATACTTCTGTTTTGTATGTCGTGTTGTGTATCTCATATATGCAGAAACTTATAACGGTATAGGGATGTGTCCTCTTACACCAATCTATAATTTTGTCACATTAGATGCTTTGGAATAGGTTTTCTGTTTTACACAGTTAATATATGTGCGGATGTAAATCCTTACTTGTTTCTGGTAACTACTAGATCAAAGAGGGAAAGGTTGTCGAAGAAGATCTTGAAGACCGGTGCTTCATGTGGGCAAAAGCACGTGAAAACAAATTCAGAATCGTACCAGACGAATTTGTCAGGGAGAAGACAATTGAAGTTGTGAAAAAACAGAAACTTTACAGTCCTCATGTTTTTAACCAAAGTAAGTGCGCAAGGTTTATATCAGAATTTAACACATTATTTGAACAGGTAGAGAAACAGAAGATGATTTAAGAGGGAACTCTAAAGGTTGGTCATAACGAGGATGCCCTAACAGTTGTAATCGACCTGGATAAGGGTGGACGTGTCAATGGGGCTGGCTTTGGAGTGACGGCAAGTCTTTACTTTCCAAATGGAAGAAAACCAAGACACTCGAAAGAGAATGATGAACTGCGTGAAAAGGTGAAAGCTAAGGAGAAAGAATTAGAGTCTACTAAAAATGCGTATCAGAGATTAACAGATAACTTTTTATCTCAAGGTCACAACATTGCTAAAATTGTGGGCAACAGTATCAGCAAGTCTGGAGGAGAGGTAAGTGAACTGAGTTTTGATTAGATTGTTTAATATTTTTTAAAAAAAATTGGCAGACAATATCTGATTTTTTTCAAACAGTGTGTTCAACTACAGTCACGGGATGCAAGACCTAGCAACACCCCCAATCCATCTAAGAATAACATAGGTACATAATCAGTTAAGCAACTTCCAAAAAAAACATGGGAAATCCGGTCTGCAAAAGTCATCTGAAAGCATCAAAGGGTCCGCAAAGCGGGACTCTCCTGGTACTAAAACGCCGACCTTTTCTACTGAATCCCCGACGTCTTTAGTATCAAAAAAGAAGTCTCCGTCTCCTACATCCACCGGGGAATCTCAGAATGTGGCATTTAAAAAAGTTACCATTGATGTATGGTTTTCCAACGCATTTAAATTTTTAATATTCCATTTACTGTCTCTCATGCACCTTGTGTTTCTGCAGGGCATAGGATGCAAACTTTGGTTTGGAGAAAAGGATAACATTGTTGCCGTTGGTAGAGATTACTCTTTAAAGAAGGTCTCTTATAAAATGAAGTCAGGAATGACGGATGAGGTTACATGCTATAGCTTCCCGGTTCGTGAAGTACTAAATGGAACCATCAAATTACCCTTAGGCACATCTTCTCGGATAAAAACTTTAAAAGATGTTGGTGATGATGAAATTATTTGTCCAGCAAATCAAACCATTTTGGATCAAAAGGTTGGTTGCTATGCATGTTTGCTTTATTAACTCATTGGATATGTTTTTACACAAACCAGTTTTATATATATCTTGTTTGATATAAGAGACGAATATGTTATCAGCTATATGAATCACGGACATTAGTGTATATGTTGTTAGAGAACCTTATTGAACGAGATATGTGGTTAGCTATTTGATTGTGAGTCAGTTGTGCATTGTGCTTAAATAGTTTCACTGCAAAAAGAAGGTACATCTTTCATTTCAATTTTCTGATGCAGGTAAGTCAACCAAAACATTTCGAGGCTGTGAAATTACCGGATCTACTCAACGGAAGCCAATATCGTATCGCAATATCTGAAAAAGTTCCGAATGTATGTGTTTTAAACCAGTTACATGATCTTAAGACCATATGAGTCTGAAATATGCCATCAACTATATGAATCACGGACGCTAGGGTGTATTTTGGAGAACCTTGTATATTTGTTACCTATTCAATTCATCAGTTTCTTCGCATTCACGGTAGAATTTGGTATATTTGACTATTACTCTACTGCTGCAGGTAACTCAACAAAATTCGGGGGAACATACACTGGATGTGACATCAAAAGCTACATCTAATCGGAGCAAATATGAGATCATGACAACTGCAGCAGTTCATGCGGTATCTGTTTTATTTTTACATGCATTTAAAATCTCAAATTTTCTTTAAAGTTTTCGCTTGAAGATGTCCATATGCAATATATTTCCGCAGGGTAGAAGGTGCTACCTTTTTGACGAGCTGTCTATGGCGAATGTCCTTGCTAGAGCTAGAGATTTTCTGTTAGCAGGAAAACAACAATTACATGGAAAGGATGGGAGGGGGTGGGGAGGAGGTTGATTGCCACAAAATCCTGATTGAGGAAGTAATAAAACCGAATTACCGTCTACCCGTACGATTTGATGGTATGGAAACATTAGGACAAACTCTTGGAAAAGCGATTCCTTGGCTAAAGTATGGTGTTAAGCTTACCGAGCCTGCTAAGAAGGTTAGTTGCTTGGCTTGTTTGATTTGTAAGTCTAATATACATAAACCAGTCTATAAATTATATGAATCACCGATCCAAGTGTAAATTAGAGAACCTAGAAAAATAGAAAAATAGAAATATGTGTAACTTTTAAAAGTAACTAATAACTCTTTAATCTTATGCAGAACCCTACCAGTAATTCACAACCAACTACTTCTCTGTGGAAGTCTCCTTCACGTAGCAACCCTTCTGATGGATCTAAGAAGCATTCTCCTAATCTTATGCAGAACTCTACCAATAATTCCCTATAAAATTCTTCAATATCTCTAAAGAAGTCGTGTACATCTACGGCAGAACCTCTGGCTAAGACATCTAATGGAGCATGTTTTTTTTGATTTTTGTTTCTTCGTAAATCTATATTGCTAATTCTAGCATCTTCTTTTTATATGATGTTCATATGACGTATCTCCGCAGAAAGCAAAATACGACTTTTGGAATGGATCTCGGGGAAACGTCGTTGCTAGAGGCAGTATTTTACCTACGCTGCCTAACCAGAAAATACATGGACAAGATCTTCCTAAAAACTGTAATGTTGTCAATATTCTGGAGGTTATAATTCCATCGTTCGTGTTAACTGAACCAAGTGGTGAGTTTAAGTTATTAGGGGAAGCTAAGGATGGTTTTGTGGCATGGTCGAAAGATAATTGTTCCATCTCTGATGACAAGGTTAGTTTCTTAGCTCTTTTGCTTTGTTAATCAAGTATATAAATTGTTTTACATAAATCGTGTATTCAGTTTGATTAAAGAATAAGTATGAGATAGAAATATATTAACACCTAAATGGAACATGAATGCCAGTGTAAATTAGAAAATTGATATTTGGTTACGGATTTTATTATGGGCGTCAGCTGTGAAAAACGCCGCGGCCTTCAGTGAAGTTGGCTTTATTACATTGTTGTAAAAATGAATTTTGTCTGTCTCTTGTTGAGAATTCACATGACAGACGAATTCGCCTTGGATTTATAATATATATATATATATATAATACATTTAATCTCTTGCTGCAGGAAACTCCACAACATGGAAAACCTCATAAGCAACCAGAACCAGTTTTAGATTCTGAGAAGAAATTGGACAGTGATAAACTGAATGAGGAGCACCTAGCAGTCAATCCACATTCGGGGAGTCATGCAGCCTCTGAAAAGATTTCTCAAAAGACTAAAAAGGCGCAGAGAAGGTTATATGCACCAACTGTGCAGAAGGCATACCAACTTTCAGATGGGCAACAGAGGAAGACAAGGCTTGGAGCGTCGAGAATGTCACAACCTGATCCATTGCATGCAGAGACACCACCATCAAAAAATTTGAAGAACAACTGATGATTTTTGGATAAATGCTCTTTAATATTTTTTTTGGGGACGCTTTGAAAGTTGTTTTCATTTCTTGTTTCGTTTTTTTTTTGACAGAACAAGGGCAAATTTAGATTAAAATTTTTGAGTCACCAAAATAGTGACATCAAAAAACTCAAAAGGTTACACGGAAGAGCGCACAACTACATGTTTCGTTTGCTAATTTTGTCATTTAGAAGAAGGTGATGTTTAAGAATTATTTTATTACTTAGGTATTTGGAATCATGAAATAATCAGATAATTAATTACAAGTTCATAGACTTTACAGAATGCAATATACTCTTGCAAATTTATTTTTTTATGAGGTGTGCATTCTTTAAAAAAAATAAATATAATTAGCTGAAATAACGGACGAAATGTAGAAACATACAATTGTTCCCCCCTGTAAACAATAAGAATCAATTTATCACTTTAGGTCTGATCTTATTATCTCCTTTCCAATACTTTTAACAAAAATACGAGTTTGAACAAGTAAAGTGCTATTGAAAGTAAAGTACTGCTATACGACGATGTTAATGATAATGATCTTTGCGTGGATTTGGATGAGAATGAGGAACCCGACTAATCTGACAAAGAACCAGACTAATCTGACAAAGAACCTGACTCATCTAACAAGTTCTTTGCTTTTTAAAAAGGGTTTTTGATGTGTGAACTTTTATTTTACGTATTTTTAAATATAAAGCATTTCGTCTGACCATTTTGTTTTCAGTGTTGGTTGTATTTATTTTTTAAATACTGCACTAGATGCATGCTTTTTATGCTGATAGATAGGTTGACATTTATGTGATGAATGATTCACGCTGAATTTTTATGTTTTCTGGAAATGATGAACATGAAAATGGATGAGTTTAGAATAATACGTTTCCTACATAGGTGCCACTAATAATTCATACGTTTCCTCTCTAAACCAAGAATAATACAGGAGACAACCCAGCTTAAAATTATTAAGGAAAATATTATTCGAAATAAAGTAATTTTTTCTATGGCCTCTTCTCGAGTTGGTTAGAGATAGGAAACTAAATTTCGAAAATTTTGGGAAACAATTTTATCATAACTGTCTAAGTAAAATAAGGAAACTAACCATATTGGTTACACATCAAAATTTTGGAAATAAACAAAGAAAAACACCAAAAATCTTTTGTTTGGCGGGTGATGAAAATGAATTTTACTGGGCGGGATGATTTCAAAAGGAAAATCAATTATCGCCTGATGGTTTGGTTAAATTCCAAAAGGAAAAATAAAGATGAGTTCGATCTACTTTTTTCAGTTTTTATTACTCGATTCATTCTCTCTATGAAATTATAATTATGCTACTGTCTCTAATCTTTACAAGGAACCTACCTCTTCAGACTCGATCTTTGTTGTTGGTATTATTTCTACAACCCATTATCGAATGAATATTAAATTGATGTTAAATTTTTTATTCGATCTCATGGAATCAGATGTTAGATCTTATAGATTTACTAGTTAAAGCATGATTAGGGTTTTTATTCTATTTTTACTATCTCAAATATTTACACAGAACCTACCTCTTCAGACTCGATCTTTGTTGTTGGTATTATTTCTACAACCCATTATCGAATGAATATTAAATTGATGTCAGATTTTTTATTCGATCTCATGGAATCAGATGTTATATCTTATAGGTTTACTAGTTAAAGCATGATTAGGGTTTTTATTCGACTGTATCAAAGAACAAGTTAATGACAATCACGGGTTGTACGATGAGATGTGATTTTATTTTGTTACAACAATACTGTTTTAGGCTTAAGTTACATGCATGAACTATTATAAGATTTAGGTAAGGATCTTTCTTTCATGTTACTTAGTTAGCCTTTGCTAGTTAGTTAGGTTTTTCAAAACTTAACGATGCTAATTGTTTTCTCGGGTTTTTGTTTGGGTTGGATTTATATATAACTATACTTTGATCGACGATGTTGTGTCAATCATATATATATACATGAGGCTTCTAAAGATTTAATCATTTGATTCTCTGTTACTTGGCGAGCCTGTAACCTCTGCATTTTAAGTTACCACTTTTAATGATACCATGTTGCTGGTTGGCCAATTTGACTATCATCTTCAAGATAAAAATGGATAATCATTATGTGGTGGCTTTTGTAACAAAAAGTTATATAAGATCGTTTAACCGGTACCTTTTGCTTTGTGGATAACACAATATTCATGAGGATATTTTGTGTGTTGCAGTGATGTTTTAGCCTCAAGTTACATGCATCAATGAGTTCATGTTTGTTTTCTTTTCATATAATAGAAAATAGGTGTAGCACATGTTGCCTATCCGGTTAGGTTTAGCTAATATTTTCCAAAATAAGCTCAAATTCCTAACTAGGATGCACGCACCTACACAACTTTTGTCATGGCAGAAGATGATTACAACGTGCCCCCAGAGGAGGACTAATGGATGATGAGGTGGATTCTGATAGTGTCCATATAATTGAATTCAATAGTTACCTAGGCTATTTGGCCTGTGATATGGTTGGCATAAAACATTTATGTTGGAAGGAAGTCCCAGCAACAACAAAACAAAATGTATGGGAGGAAATTCTGGTATGCATATGCGGTTATCAATTCGTCGTTTTTGTTGTCGAACTGTGAGTCTGTGATGAACATACATTAATTCTTATTGCAGTTTCATTATGAGGTGCCCCATGAATATAAGCGAGCGGTCATGAAGCGTCTACCTGTTCAGCTACGGGACTTTAGAAGGAAATTGTACAATAATCATGTAAAACCCTTCCTGGAAAGACCGGACAAACTAAAAACTTTCCCCAAAAAGTACGAAACGGTAATGGACCAAGAAGACTAGGACAAATACCTTAAGTATGTACTAGAATCGACTATATTTAAGGTATGGAATACACATTCCTATTTCTGATTTGTGTTTCGTTCTTATTGTCTATCCCGCATACTAATGAAATTATTTTTATTTCCTCTGCAAGAAAAATTCGGAGAAGGTAAAAGGGGCAATATCACAATCCAAGTTCCCACATCGGACGGGGCGAGGAGGATACTCGAGATTAACACTAAAATTAGTAAGTCTGTTGTCTTATTTATTGTACACTGCACAGTAAAATCGGGAATATCAGATACTTCTGTTTTGTATGTCGTGTTGCGTGTCTCATATATGCAGAAACTTATAACGGTATAGGGATGTGTCCTCTTAGATGCTTTAGAATAGTTTTTCTGTTTTACACAGATAATATCTGTGCAGATGTAAATCCTTACTTGATTAAAGAATAAGTATGAGATAGAAATATATTAACACCTAAATGGAACATGAATGCCATTGTAAATTAGAAAATTGATATTTGGTTACGGATTTTATTATGGGCGTCAGCTGTGAAAAATTGCGCGGACTTCAGTGAAGTTGGCTTTATTACATTGTTGGAAAAATGACTTTAATTTGTATGTCTCTTGTTGAGAATTCACATGACAGACGAATTCGCTTTGGATTTAGAATATATATATATATATATATATGTATAATACATTTAATCTCTTGCTGCAGGAAATTCCACAGCATGGAAAACCTCATAAGCAACCAGAACCAGTTTTAGATTTTGAGAAGAAATTAGACAGTGATAAACTGAATGAGGAGCACCTAGCAGTCAATCCACATTCGGGGAGTCATGCAGCCTCTAAAAAGCTTTCTCAGAAGACTAAAAAGGCGCAGAGAAGGTTATACGCACCAACTGTGCAGAAGGCATACCAACTTTCAGATGGGCAACAAAGGAAGACAAGGCTTGGCGCGTCGAGAATGTCACAACCTGATCCATTGCATGCAGAGATACCACCATCAAAAAATTTGAAGAAAAACTGATGATTTTTGGATAAATGCTCTTTAATATTTATTTTTTTTGCAAACTGTTAAACCAAAGCTCAACATTTTTTACTGTGTTATTAATAATAATATGATTTTTTGGCATATATAAATGTGAATACCAATATTCTGTGGAGCACGTGTCACGATCTTAGTGGTCGCATACATATCTAACTGTATAGCCTTCGCTAAACAGAGGAGCCTGAGTAACGAGGGATACCTCCGCAGATATACTTTATCTCATCCCAAGAAAGTGGACGTCAACGACCAAAATAAAGAAGGAAAAATCCTAGTCTATATAGAGTCAGATGGCGAGGGGACAGAGGTAGATGACGCATCCAATCAACATTAAATAATCTAATATCTTATCTACACGCATGAATCAAGGCACATGGAGAGAGAAGGCGTGGCAGAACCTTATTGGCGGAAGCTGGCGGTGAACGAAGGTACAACCTGTACTAAGGTTGGGTAGTTCCAGAAGGAACGTGGGCCAGCTGAGGTGGCAAGATAGACTGGAGAAGTGCGCGGTGGACGAAGGTACCACTGGTACGAAAGGTATATCAGCGGACGATGGACCCAGAGGCAACAAAGATATACCAGGAGCAGAAGGGGTTATAAATACCGAGTCTCACCAACAAACTAAGGGCATTCAATTTATAGGAGAGAATATCTAGTCTTAAGCTTATACCTCTTTAATGTTTAGAACTTAAGTATTTACTCTTACTTTAGTTCTCTCTATTACTTTGGAAAGCATTTAAGATCTTTGTAACCACCACAAACTCAATACAATACAATCACTCATTACCCCGTGGACGTAGACAAATGTCGAACCACATTATATCTTGTGTCTCATGATAACTTAGAAGCTTTTACTTATATCTGTGTTATTCGTTATTATTGTGATCTTAGATATCATTTATTACTTAGCATTATCAGTTCAACAGAGGTATAAATACTTCATAGTATCAGATCCTCTGAGCTGTACACATTACGTAGACTACGGGAAAACGAGTAGTCACAGTTTGGCGCCCACCGTGCTTTGCTCACGAACCTGAGTTCAGGCACAATTTTACATTTTACTTATACATCTTCTGAAACGAAGGGATCTGTGTTTAACCGATGAGTCTCACTCTCTAGTGATTCGTTCATCCATTATTTGTGTATGTTTTGGAGTTCATAGCCTCTAAAAACGTGCCTCATTACAGATCCGCAACAAATCTTTCAAAAAACATACTCACAAAACACCAAAATATTTGTTTTATACTAAAACAACCCTTCTTAAATAGAGCATATTATAGATCTGAGAACCTTTGACTGATAGAGGAACCTCAGTCGAATTTTAAGGATAAAAGATCTTCTAACGCATTTAGTAACCTTGTTTTTCGCAACATCTGACACCCCTTTTTCATTGGTATTCGACGTTTTAAGGTTGTATTTTCCAAGGGTGTCATCAGCATTTAATAACCGTCTGTCAAAAACATTATTTCAGTCCTTTCTCTGAAAAAGCTGCTTAACAGTCTTCTGTGTCAGAGCATTAATAGCTACTTTTAACGAAGGTACCCAAGTAGCAGATTTTTTCGATTTTTCTGTGACCACAGGATCAACAAAGCCAAAGGCATGCAGAAACCAGCTGATGTACCAACAAACTCGTGCCTAGCTATCACAAGAGGGAGATCCCAAAAGCCGTCTCAAACAAACCAAAGGAATGAAGCGGAGGACGGACAAAGCGAAATAGCAAGAATAACAGTTTCTAACAAACCGCCTACTCCTGCCGACGGAATGGGGCAAACATCGAGAGCTCAACCAATCTAAGTCATGCCATTACCGGAGCACGTTACAACTACAAAGCCACATGCGGCCAACACAGGGTTACCCAAAACCTTAGCCCTAACGGGACGAGGGTTGGGAAACCTAACTCCCAGTCAGGTAGATCCAGACGCACCAATTGTGGAGGAAAGAGTGGAAAACTCTGAAGATCCAGCCGACAGCACTCCTCAGGGAGGTGGAGCCCACAATGAAGACCAAATGACGGCACAAATAACAGCTTTGTTACTCCGTAACAAGGAAACTGAAGATGCAATGCACGAGATGGCCCAGGAGAACCAGAATCTCAAAGGTATGCTAGATATACAAATCGAAGGTTCCCAAACTCACCCTCCGCAAAAGAGGCGTGAAAACGGAGCTATCTCAGGAAGACGAAGGGTGGATCTCAACCCACCAAAGATGACTCCACCTAAGGGAGCAAGGAAAGCGCACCATGATCTAGACGAGATGGATTCAACATACAGGCCACCCAAAGCTACTACGACGAGGCATTGTCCAAAGATGCTCACAATGTGACCATGGTCATGGAGCAAATGGAGAAAATGCGGAAGGAGATCCAAGGCTTAAAAACTGGCCACGCGGGCGTAAGACTAGAAGAAGTACTACAAGAGGCAACCACGTCACCACTATCTTTTCGCATTTTGAGGGAAACAATCCCTCCGAAATGCCCACCTACGTTCCAAGCATACAACGGTACCTCAGATCCCAAATCCCATATGATGTATTACACTCGTGTCCTTTCTCATTGGGAAAAAAACGAGGCGGTACTTTGCAGGTACTTCCCAGAAATCTTAACAAGATCAACACTAACTTGGTATGACAACTTACCAGCAAACTCCATTGACTCCTTCGAGAAATTGTCTACGGTGTTCTTGGAGAAATACAGGTACAATAAATCAACAAAGGCAGGGTTAGATAGGCTATTTGATTTATCTATCGGACCCAGGGAGACATCGATACAGTACACATACAGGTGGAAAAAGACATGCCAAGCAATTGGAAAAGTCAATCCAGAGATTAGCATAAACTGCTATAAGTACAAGCTCGATAGAACCTCAGCTATCTTCGTGGAGCTTCACAACAGAGCTCTCGATTCCGAAGGCGATCTCAGGGTTGTCCAAGACCATTATATCAGTCTCGAAGAAATCCAGAAGGAAAACCCCAGGGCGTAGGCAAAGACAGCAACAGTTCCACATCGAACCAACTTTCTGGAACCAATTCCGGAGATACCTAAGCGACAAAGCGAAACTGGGGGCAGGACCAGCTCTCGAGACAAACGATCCAAATACGGAGACGAAAAAAGAGGTAAAGTCAGAGAAGAATTTACGGATAAAGTCTACAAAAAGTTGAATACAACTTTCTCTCACATCCTAAGCAAGGAGGGAGCGAAGCCAGGCTTTCCTTACCCTAATACTAAGGGAAAGCAGCCAGAAAAGACGAAGGAATCTAAGGAGTACTGTACGTACCACCAGTACTACGGACACCCCACCGATGCATGCTACCACCTACGCAATGTAATCCAAAGATTCATTGATGAAGGTAAATTCACGAATTACGTACTAATCCAGCCAGCAGAGACTGAGGAGAATCCGAAAAAAGGGGTAGAACTACCTCAAGACGGCAAATACATCAACATGATCACTTTTTCTAGTGGAAGGCAAGACGAAGTACTCAAATACATACTCGATATAGCTCGAAACAGGAAGAAGATTGAATGCCATGAAGTGTTCAAGCTAAGTGGACCACCCACTAGCACTTGAGAGGAATGGATGGCCACGCCATTAACCTTCTCAACAAAGGACGTCAACCAGGAGGTTGAAATGCACAACGATCCACTAGTGGTCACTCTTCCAATACATGGATGGAATGTTACGAAGGTCATCGTAGATGGGGGCAGTTCGTTAAATGTGTTATTTTACGAACCCTACCTACGCATGGATTCGGCAGAAGAGCAAATGGATTCTTCCACTTGCATTATGTATGGTTTTGACGGAGCAGTCTCTAGACCAAATGGAGAAATCGTCTTGCAGGTACACGCAGGACCCTAAGTAACCAATACACGCTTATGTGTAGTCGATGCACCTTCACCCTACAATGTAATCATGGGAAGGCTTCCATAGATTACGAGGCACAGCTTCGAAGTATCACCAATACCTACGTTTTCCTACACCCATGGGTGAAATGGAAATCAAAGGCGACCAACAGGATGCAAGGCTATACAACTTAGCGGAAATCAAGCTCAACGAAGAAAGAACTGCAGCTCAACAACATGAAATAAAGAGACGCAAGGAAAATACCAAGGAAGTGCAGAACGTATCCCCCTCAGCACCCAAAGCCGTCTCAGCACCGGAGACAAGCACCTCCGCCACTCCAGGCGCAGATGTCTCCGCCAAATGACAATTACAGAAGAGAACTCCTCCATTCTGCTCACCGATAGAACCAACAAAGAAAGTCAACATCGGAACGGAGGCAGATCCAAAGATGTTAAACATCGGGACTTTACTTGAAGAAGAAGAGGAAGTGCAACTACAAAGGCTACTAAAAGACTACGCAGATATCTTTGCATGGTCAATGGAGGACATGCCAGGAATCGATCCAAATTTGGTCTCACACCACCTTCGGCTCAAACCGGAGATACCACCTTTCAAACAACGCATACGCAAGGTGGCGGACATCTACCATGACGGGGTAGAAAAGGAATTGCAAAAGCTACTTAAAGCTGGATTCATACGAGAAGTCAAATATTCCACATGGATATCCAACATGGTCATTGTTCCAAAGAAGAACGGAGGTGTACGCATCTGTATAGATTTCAGCAATCTTAACAAAGCGTGCCCCAAAGACAGTTACCCACTGCCAAACATTGACCAACTGGTCAACGCAACCGAAGGTCACCAAAGGCTATCTTTAATGGATGGATACTAAGGATACAACCAAATATCCCTTGCAGAACAAGATCAGGAGCATACTGCGTTCTTTACCCCACGAGGCATGTATTGCTATACAAGGATGCCGTTTGGACTAAAGAACGCGGGGGAAACATACCAACGATTAGTAGACAAAATTTTCAATCCATGGATAGGAAAAATACTGGAGGTCTGCGTAGATGACATGCTCGTCAAGAGCAAAGAAGCAATAAAACATCTCTCGAACCTAAGGGAGGTATTTGAATCCATGAGGAACTACCACATGAAGGTGAACCCGGAAAAATGCACGTTCAGAGTCACCTCAGGAAAATTCTTGGGTTACTTGGTAACCAAACGAGGAACCGAAGTTGACCCTGAAAGGGTCAGAGCAATAATGGAGATGCCATCCCCGCAAACGCTAAAGGGGGTACAAATGCTAAACGGAATTTTAGCTTCCATGGGAAGATTCATATCAAGGTCCTCAGATAAATGCAAAGCATTTTTGACACGCTAAGGAAAGGAAGCAGGTTTATATGGACCAAAGAGTGTGAACGATCTCTTCACAAGATCAAGGAGTACTTAACATCAATAACCATCCTACAAAAGTTGGAGCCAGGTGAAACACTCACCCTGTACCTAGCGGCAACAAGCTACGCTGTGAGCGAAGTATTGGTAAGAGAACAATGGAAAGGAGAGAAGCCCATATACTACATCAGCAAGACACTCAGTGCAGCGGAGAGAAACTACACAAAGGTGGAACAACTCATATATGCCTTAGTAGTGGCAACACAGAAACTAAGGATATACTTCGATGCACACATCATCCGAGTTTTCACGAAGACCCAAATAAGTCAAATCCTCGACAACACGGAGAAGATTGGAAGAGTGGCAAAATGTAATGCCGTGATCAAACAGTTTTATATAATCTTTGAAACCAGGAAGGCGGAGAAATCACAAATTTTGGCGGACTTTTTGGCGGACCTACCTCTGAATGACGAAGCGGAGATAGATGATATCCCAGGGACGGAAGAAGAAAATCCGGAACCCGAAGACCTCTTAGAACCACCGAACTCACGAAGGTGGGAGATATTCGTAGATGGCTCCTCAAACGGAGAAGGCGCAGGAATAGGGATTGTGATAACAAACCCTACCGGAGACCGACTCATCTACGCATTCAGGTTAGAATTCGAGCAATACACTAACAACATCACGGAATATGAGGCAGTCATACACGACCTACGCTTGGCACATGAGCTGGGCTTGCAAGATGTTCGTTTGACCAGTGACTCACAATTGGTCATTAGACAAATAGAGCTCAAATATCAAACTTTGGATCCGATACTGTCTTCGTACCTAAAGCTAACGCAGGAGCATGCGATAAAGATCAACATAGTCATGTTCAGACATGTCTGCCGAAAGGACAACATGCACGTAGATGCCTTAGAATTCATATCATCAATGATGAAAGACAAGAATACAACCTCATTCCAAATTGAGAGGATTTATGAACCTTCGATAGACGGACTAGCCTCCGCCCCTGAAGAAACCTTAGCCGTCCAGACCAGGGCCATGAGGGAAGCATAAAAAGAAAGAGAAATTGAAGAACCTGACAACGAAGCCGATGAATCTAACAAAGATCAATCCATGTCAAAAGGAAGTGATGAGGACGAAGCCGAAGATGATTGGAGAATTCCAATTAACCAGTACCTTGATAAAGGTACCCTACCAGCAGACGTCAAAGAAGCCCGAAAACTTGAATCAAATGCAGCGATGTACAACCTACGAGACGGAATACTGTATAGAAGGTCATTTCTTGGACCTTTGATGCGATGTCTCTCACAAACCGAAGGTAAAAGAATACTGCATGATATACACAGCGGAGAAGCCGGCAATCATAGCGGAAGAAGATCCTTGGCAATCAAAGCCAAAATGCAAGAATACTATTGGCTAAGCATGGACGAAGACGCAAAGAACGTAGCTAGCCGTTGTGAAAGATGCCAACGCTACGCCAGGAAGATTAAAGCACCAGCAACAGAGCTTAACTCGGTCATCAGTCCATGGGCATTTTCCAAATGGGGAGTTGACATTGTTGGACCCTTGATAGAGGGGACATCGAAAAGAAGATATCTCATCGTAGCTACGGATTACTTCACCAGATGGGTGGAAGCAAGGGATTTGGCAAGAATCAGAGACACGGATGTCTTTAAATTCTTGTTTGAGCAAATCATCTGCAGGTTCGGAATACCAGCGGCCATAGTCTCCGACAATGGCAAACAGTTGGAAGGGAAGAACATAGACATGCTCTTTAACGCCTTCAACATTCAGAAAAACAAGTCTACTACGATATATGCTAAGAGCAATGGACAAGCAGAGGCCACCAATAAGACGATAGCAATGAACTTAAAGAAGAAATTGGGGGCATACAATAAAAGATGGTGCAAACAGCTACACAATGTCCTATGGGCCTACCGCACCACAAGAAGGGCATCCACGGGAGAAACTCCGTTTTTGCTAACCTACGGAGCTGAAGCAGTCATTCCAATAGAGATATTACTGCCAACAACCAAAACAGAGGCATGGGAAAAGAATCTAAGGATAAACCTCATGCTAGAGAAGCTCGATGACCTCGAAGAAAGGCGGGAAGTAGCTTTGCAAAGGATGGTGAACTACCAACGAAGGCTGGGTCGTGAATACAACAAACGGGTAATTTATAGGAACTTTGTGGTGGAGGAATACGTACTACGCCAAATACCGCCATATCAAAGGAAGAAAGAGTGGGGAAAGCTGGCTCCAACATGGGACGGACCCTACATTATACACGATATCGCCGGAAATGGTTCATATTACCTAAGGAATCTCAAAGGAGAAATATTGCAACACCCATGGAATGTAATGTACCTAAAAAAGTACTACCCTTAAGAGAATGGTTATCACTCAGGAGAAGAAGGGAAGGGGCAATGGCCCACCATGTTCTATCCCTGATCAAAGGTACTATAAACCTAACTAATCAATGAAAAAACTTTTTGCTAAGAAAAAGTGCATGTTGATCAAATACAAATTGGGTTAGAATAGACACCCTCCGTCAGAATTGACGATGAGGCAAGGAACGACATAACTGCGCATATGTCAATCTCGGATACTAAGGGCGAATGAATCCCACTAAAACGCAAATAATAAGCAATATATCCCACAAAAAGAGATACCTTTTCGAAGTAAAGCAGCCATCGCGCTGAACGCGTAGGGTTACAGGAAAATTATTACCCAAGTAGGAACCCTCGCCACCACGGTACCTTCTGGCCAAAGGATACTTGGGTAGGATGATGAATGTTCCACCAAAGGTTAAAAACACCTTAGCACCTTGTGATGACTCGAATGTGCAAACAATTAGACATAATACGTCTATATATATATAATAATAAAGGTACTAAAATAAGTACTACCAAAATAAAACTAACACATCTCAAAGTTGCAGATGGCGAAGTTTCAGAAAATAACGAAGCATTGTTTCAAAGAAAGGAGATAACAAAGGTCCCTCAGCTTGGGGCACAATACATCAAAGGAGTTCGGTTGAAAACAAGGTCCGCATAGCACAATCATGGGTAAGGAAGGCGAGGGAAGACAACACCCTCAGCTTGGAGCTCAGCCTCCGCAAAAGCATTGTTAATATAGTCAATGGCAGAACGCTTGAACTGCGCCTCCATTTGGGAAGCTTGCGCCGCTAGGTCCGAAGACGATTGCTGATGAAGCTCCCTAATCTGAGCACTAAGATGATCATTAGCTTGCTGAAGCGCCTCGACTTTAAACTTAGCAGCAGCGTCAAACTGGTGATATATTTCCAACTGGGATATCTGACCCTCAAGGTTATTAATCTTGGCGTTTGCACACCCACCAGCTGCTCCTAGAGACCTGCGGATACAAAGGATATCAGTCACAAGACAAAACAGTTAAGAATACGAAGGATGCTACGAAGAAAACAGTCATCCTAAGCTACCTCCGGCGTGGCTAAGGGACTCTTGTAAACTATGTTGAGCCTCAGCAAGGTCCACCTCAGCCGCATCAAGGTCTTCCACAAGGGTATCCCTTTCCATCCGAATCATCAATATATATCCGGAATAAAGCATTCTCAGATGATAAAGCTTGGTACACATTCTCTAATTCTTCAAACAATTTTACTAAGGAGTCCTGAAAGATGGAAGAAGGCACGGAGCTGGCTTCGATAAGTTTGTTCTCAAGAGAACAGACCTCAGAAGTCAAAACATTACGCTCCGCAGTAACCTTAGTGTTTATGGGTGAAAACTATTTCTTCCGGTTTTGGTAATTTGGGGTGTGTGAATGAGAAATGAATCTAAACACTAAACAAATGCACCGCACGGGAGTGCTTGTGATTCGAGAAATCAATTTGTACAATTCTGGCCTAAACCAAGAAATGGACGTTCCAGACTTGCTTCGGTCACAAAGTGAAGGAGATGGGGTTGATCTTAGGGAGGGAAGCGAAGAAGGTGTTGAGATTATGAAGGTGTTGGTTGTGTATGACTTGTATCAGAAAGATGAACTGCCTTGCAGAATGTAAGCTATCAGTTCCGGTGTTTGGATACGATTGTATCAACGCTTGGTTTCTGTTGTCTTTTCCTGGAAATAGGGAGGAGAACCTATTTATACAAGTCATTGATCCTTACCCACGTCTTTCGTGGGAAGTGGAGAAAGTAGAGTGATGGAGTAGTGGATTTGCGTGTGTTAGTGTCACACGATCATTCTTGCCCACTTCTCCCATGATCACTAACCATCCATGTCTTCCTGACACGTTCTTGTGATGGGGCGTTGTACGCTGCACGCTGTAAACCGCCAGACCAATACCCCAGTATGTATCCCCCAGTTTGTGACATGATTAATGTCTCGAGTGTGTGGATCGTGGGACCCACAGAAAGTAGCACGTGATGCTAGATTAAATAACTAAGTTATTTAGGAAGTCGATATTTATGAAATACCGCGTGCATTCTATGCATGTAATGCATCGAATTTATTCAGCATGTATGAAGCATCGCTGTTTTAAGGCTTAACGGAGTAAGTCGTGGATTAAGCATAGCATCACGTCCAACCATCTTCGAGTGATCGTTTGGAGGCTGTATAGGTAAGCCCTGACTTGGACGATCACTCTGTGTGGAAGAGTGGTGGATGGTGATTGTGGTGATACCTCACGGGTCGTCTAACTCCTGTCGTAGGATGTCTGTCCAGGCTGGTGAAGTTGGACGGACGAGATGGCTTGCGACCCATATTTGCGACCGTCGGATTAGGGTTTAGGAGGTGCTAGAACACCAACCTTTAGCTTGGTGAAATCCAGGCATGGGACACGATTTTGGAAGGGCCGATTGGGCATGCGTGTAGACGGCATGCGGGTGTAGGTGTCCGTACCTCACTGTCCCATGGAGATGCGATCTAATCCACTCAATTTGTCTGGCAAAGAGGAGCGTCTGAGATTGATTTGAGACAGAAATCCCATGCCGCAAAGGAATTAAAGACCGCACGCCATGCCTACTTCAGGCGCGCGTTTCGAGACGACCAACCATGGTCGGTCTTGGACGATCAATCAGGCGTGCAATCGGCAGGCCAGTGTACACGTCCGTACCTCACTGTCCCGTGAAGATGTGATCTAAGCCACTCAATTTGTCCGGAAAAGTTGAGTGGTCGAGATCGATTTACAATTGAAAAACGCGCGGCCATGCCTAGTTTGGGCGCACGAATCGAGACGACCAACCATAGTTGGTCTTGACCGATTAGTCATGTATGTAACCGGGCCCACGGTGATTGTGTTGACATTATCTGGGACCTTTGGATCTACATCTACACCCTTCATCTATGCCTGCGAAGATGGATGGTTGAGACTGATTTGCGACACATGTGATGTGTCGCAAACCCTAATTAGGGTTTCACGACGTCCACGGTTCTTTGGTTGGACGAATTGGCAAGCCACGCTTCTCTTTTGGGGAGGCCGACCATGTGGGGCCCATGTTGGGCCGGTGGTGAACGCGCCAATACCTTCCTGGTGGCTATGGGTCCGATCTAAGCCATCCAATCATGCCGGTGAAATTGGATGGTCGCGATCAATTTGGGACTTTTAGTGGAATTTCCTGCGACCCTTTAAGCTTTCACGCCGTCCCAACTTCGGGAAACCATACATGGTTCTGTGTCTAGGTCAGGGGAGGATCGATTATGCAAGAGTGAAGGGGGCCCGCCGGTGTGCAGGACAACGCTTGTCTAACCGGTCATGGGACGATCTACGCCTTTCAACCATGCTGGCGAAGTTGGATGGCCGCGCTATTGGAAGTCTTGTGCATACATGTTTTCTAAGATGCTCCATACCAGCCCAACCATCCTACTTTAGGTTGGTATCCGGTGGTAGTTTGGGAGGCGTGGTATGTATTCGACCGACTAGGGCATAAATGGGCCCGCTGGTGGTCATTAAGGTGGTAGCCTTCTCCTGCTGAGGATCGTCCAGGCTGGTTAAATCATACGACCAACTTGCGTGGTCGTGATTGTTTCTGAGACTGATATGGTCAGTCCAGATTCAAATATGCTTAATCGGGCTAGTATAACACACTGAGAGTTGTAGCCTGTACAGGTATTTCGTGCATGCCTCACTAGTGACACTTGGAGATTCGTGTTACTCTGCTGAGAGTAACACTCAGTCGTCATGCCGCACCAATAATGAGAGTTCAGCGGGAACAACACAGGAAATACAAGGCTGGTCATGATGCCATAAATTCATAGGGTACATGGGATTGTTGCTACATGCTCCATTCTAAGTAAATTAGCGAAGTGAAGAAGTATTCATTATTTTATCAGTGGATTTATCCTTTGAAGGATATCAACGCATAATTTTGGCTTTTACAATTTTAGCCTTAAATGTAAATCCACCATCAACATTAAGTCCCCTGCCTAGCACATAATGGTTACACTATTGTGGGGTAGGCATCAGATGGTGACAAATTTGTATACTGAAATGATTAAGCTAAAGTAAATACGCATTTACCGCATAGATAAATATCGTCAGGTGTTGTTTGGATGGCCGAACATGATTAGGGTTGTGAGGGAAGCAGGACTTGGTCAGGTGAGCCGGTTCCCTTTGGTTTCCTCCGCACATATCTGGATAGAGCTTGGACCGCTTCTTGGATTGGGTGTACTCCCTCCATTATACAACGACTTCTCTCAAATATATCTGATAAACATTGTTGATATTTATCCCGAATTAACAGCCTTTATATGTGGCAAGTGAAGACTCCCTTTCTCCTTGGGATTCTGTTGGCTCGTGAAACATAAAGAAAATTCTAAGGACTCCTCCTATCACAGAATCGTTTTCTTCTATATTCCAGGTACTGCTCCGCACTTATATGATCTTCTGATCGATCAACAATAAAGATGATTTTTTTTTGTAACCATAACTTCTTCTTCGCAGTTTATCATGGAGGCGATTGGTGATGATCACTCTGTAACTTCTCTAGAAAAAAGTTTCGAAGTCAATAAGACTGAGGAGGCTGGTGCACATGAGGAGGTAATGGTTAAAATTGATCTCCCACTCCGTGAAGTCGGTCGTGCTATACAGGGGACGTCCATTCAGCACATGTGTATTGCCAGGGGAAGCATCTGTGCCCTTTCAGCTGCAATCGATATGGAGAAGCAATGGAGGCGCGATGAAGCATTACGAGAATCAACAAGCGCAAGAGCTGAGAGATTTACAGCACGGATAAAGAGGCGGAGGGTTGAACCCAAACGTCCTCTCGGTGAAAATAAATGTGATTACCCAATCCATGATGGCGTGATAATCCTCGATTCTGACACAGACGAACTTGAGTGTCTGAAAGTGCTCAACACAATTCTAAAGCTGCCGTGGCTCTTGAGGAAGATGTGGAAGCTGTCTCTGTTGATGTTGTTGAGGCGGATAGCGTTGATGCAGAAATATCTGAAGCGGAAGCTGAGGCAGATCCGGAGGAAGAAGCAGTAGCGGTCCCACGATGGCGATGGTGTTGAAGCAGGTCCTAGCGGTGATGTAGGCGCGGTCAACCTTCTTGATGGCTAAACCTCTTTTCTTTTTTTTCTCTTTTCAAATATATTCCCGTAATTCGTGAACATCTTCCTTGTACTCAGTGGCGGCTGAGTTCAAGATCTTGTTCTTTTGTTTGCTTGTTTGAATAAAGGTTTTTATGTTATAATCTTTCGTAAGACTACATCTGAACCTTTTCAGGCACAATGGTGTGCGTTCATATGTATGTGATTTTTCATGATAAAAGAAATAATGCCATAATGGAATACCACAGACCTGTATGTGATCCTGACGCGAGATCTCCCTGGTCTTGCTGGGATAAATGGCTCAAAGCATCTTCTTTTCTGCACATATTCTTGACTTCTTACGAAATGTTTGCTTAGGGTTTCCTTCCTGGCTTGCTTTAGTGGGTTGATTTAGGCTGACTCGGGATTTTGTGTCTTCCTTTAGGGGGTAAAGAAGTTCTTAGATGGAAATAATATTTCAATTAACTTGAAAATTGAACATCGAAACCCTAATTATGACTGCAAGTATTGCAATCATTTTCCGAAGGAATTAAAAATATGGTATGAAAAGGTAATTGTAAAAGAAACACGCTGGAGGAAATAGCACATCGTTTTTTTTTAAGTGTGGAGGACGCTGGAAAGTGGTAGCACAACGTCTTAAGTATGGTATGGTTTGAGCCATCGTGAGTAAATTGTTACGCCTTCCATCTTGTCAGCGTTGATGAGCTTGCAATAGCCGCCTAGGATAACATCTGCTACCAGGTATGGTTCATCCTCTCTTTCGGTGGGCGAGTCAGGTGGAGTGGTCATTTTCACTGTCATGCTTCCAACCTTGAATGTAGTCATCTTCGTCATCAGATCTCCAATTCCAAATGGGTTTGGGCGTGCATATACTTGGACCTTGGCCTTATCTTCTTTGATCGATACAACCTCTAAGCTCTTGATAAAACGTTTGAAGGGGCCGACCTCCCATTCACATCTCTTAGCCGGGGTTGGTTTGTTGGTTGGGACCAGTCCCAAGGACTTGTCAGAGTGAGGAGTGATTGGTTGCAAAAAGGGTTGCGTGGTGAGACTTACTTGAGCTCGAAACCTCTTAATGTATGCTGATGGATCTCTCTAGGAAGTTGTGTCATGTTGGCATGATGCAGGTGCGGTAACAGACAGTCTTCAGGTCCGGACGGCTTGTTGGAGATTTTTTCGGGTATCGTAGCCGGTAGAGGACAAGCTCCCAGTGTTGCCTGTATCCAAGAGCGTCCCAGGAACATGTCGTAATTGAGATGCTCTTTGACTATGTAGAATCTTGCTTGCGTCAAGGCATCACCCAATTTGAATTCAAGATCGATGTATCCATATGCATCTCCAAGTTCTCCCTCTGGATTCTTAATCACAGTTGGGATGTGAGTGGCTTCTTGCTTTGAAATCCTTGCTGCCTTCAAGGTCTTGACAGTGATGATGTTGAATTCGGAGACCGTATCAATCAATGTGTTATCGAACTCAACATCCTTCAAACGAGCGACGGTTAGGAGTCCCCAGTTTCCCTTGCTTGCATCTTCCAGTAAAGACTGAGGTTTCGAGACCACTTCCCTTTCTAGATACAAACGCCTGGCTAAGACAACGCGGTTGAGGGCTGCAAATATGTCCTGAGGTTACTCCTTGGAGATATATAAAATCTCTCACAAACATTTCATCATAGATTGTGCAGTCTTGCGAACAGAATCCCAGGAAATCATGTAGTTCTTGATAGGGAGAGGATCTCTATTAACACCTTCGTTTCCAAGCTGGAGTTCTCCTGCCTCTATCTTTTCTTTAAAGATTTGTTTGACCCTGTTGCATTCTTTGGTCGTATGATGGAAAAACCTATGGTAGCGGCAGTACTTGGGGTCCGCCATGTCTTTCTCAGTTGGCGGGCGTCTGATAGGAGGCAGCTTGATAGCATCGTCTTGAATTCATGCATGTAAGAGTTTCATTACTTCACTCATGGGGAATTGGAATCCTGCGTCTTCGGTGTCTTGTGAGGAGTCTTGCCTGTTCCTTTTTGAGACGAGGTCGTGTGTGCCGGAGCCGCACGCTTGGGTTGTCGTTCCGTTGCTGGAGCTTTCCTTTTTCCTCCTTGGCCTACCACGCTCACAGAAGGACCAGTGTTGTATTGCTTGTTCGTGAGACGCCTGCTTCCTCAACTCTCACGTGGATCTTCGTTTCGAACAACCCTGGTTCTCTCTAGCAATGCTGGGGCAGTTGTGGCTGAACGCTTAGCAGCTTCATGGAGTTCGGAGAACGTCTGAAATCCCAGATTCTCCAGTAAAGCGCGGTATATGGGTATCATCCCGTTGATGCACTGTTCTACCAACTGACGTTCAATGATGTTCAGATCATGACAATCTAGTGCTTGAGTTCTGAACCTCTTGACGAAGTCGTTCGGATGTTCGTTGTTCCGTTGAGAGACTCTCCCCAGATCTGAAAAGGTGATTTGCTCGGACATGAAGAAGTAATTTTTATAGAAAGCGCTGACCATCTCGTCCCAATTGGATATGTTGTTAGGCGTGATGTTGTTGTACCAGGTGTACGCCCTCCCCGTAAGTGATTTCGAGAATTCTTTCAGACGGAGAACAAGATTGTATTCATGCTCTCCCAAAGATTCTAAGAATCGAGAGATGTGTTCATGAGCGTTACCAGTACTATCGTAGAGGGAGAACTGAGGAGAGTGTATCCTCTTGGAAGAGGAATTGGTTGCATATCTTGAGGGTACGGCGGCTGATGTTGGTGCGCCTCCATCATGTTTTCTTTGCCTCGGTTTTGGAGAAGTCATTCCAGGTCTTCACACGTGATGAACTTGGATGGCCGGTCCATCTCCCTTGGGCGTTCATGAGCAGCGCGAGCTTCTTCATTCATGTGGGTCTGAGTGGAAACGCCTGCTCTAGATGTATTGAAGGCATCCCTTGCTGGCTCCATGGGTTGACGTGAGTCTTGTGGCAATCGTTCAGTAAAGGTTTTAAGAAAAGTGAGTACCTCTTTCTAAGTTGCTGCCATATCCGTTTTGAGTCTTAGCAAGAGCTTCATGCCTCTCCATCAAGTCTGTGATGGCAATAGGATATGGTCCTCCTCTTGCTCCTCCAGCTCCTCGTCCTGATGAAGGAGTTGAAGTTGTTGCTCTGGTGATCTCCAGAGGCGTTACACTTGAGGCGACGCAGGGATTCGCGGTTTCTCTGGCTCTGGTGATAGGAGGCGTTACGCTTACTGGGACCTCTCCTACTCCGCTGGCGTTGGTGGTATAAGAGACGACTCCATGAGATGTATTGACTACAGTAGCTCCATTGAAAGGTACATCAATATTGAGAGTGTCATCTGCACTAGCTCCGTCAAAAGTGATTGCTGATCCTGACCTGAGTTCTACCATCTTGAAAAAGGTTGACGATTGAATTGAATCTAAGATCTACCCCTTCGAAATTGATGAAATTGAATCATATTTTGAAGAAATTGCTTTACAACCGAGAAATTAACCCCCCACTATGGTCGCCAATTGTTTATGGGTGAAAACTATTTCTGTCGGTTTTGGTAATTTGGGGTGTGTGAATGAGAAATGAATCTAAACCCTAAACAAATGCACTGCACGGGAGTGCTTGTGATTCGAGAAATCAATTTCTACAATTCTGGCCTAAACCAAGAAATGGTCGTTCCAGACTTGCTTCGGTCACAAAGTGAAGGAGACGGGGTTGATCTTAGGGAGGGAAGCGAAGAAGGTGTTGATATTGTGAAGGTGTTGGCTGTGTATGACTTGTATCAGAAAGCTGAACTGGCTTGCAGAATGTAAGCTATCAGTTCCGGTGTTTAGATACGATTGTATCAACACTTGGTTTCTGTTGTCTTGTCTTGGAAATAGGGAGGAGAATCTATTTATACAATTCATTGAGCCTTACCCACGTCTCTCGTGGGAAGTGGACAAAGTGGAGTGATGGAGTAGTGGAGTTGTGTATCTTAGTGTCACACGATCAGTCTTGCCCACTTCTCCCATCATCACTAACTGTCCATGTCTTCCTGACACGTTCTTGTGATGGCGCATTGTGCGCTGCACGCTGTAAACCGCCATATCAATACCCCAGTATGTATCCCCCAGTTTGTGACATGATTAATGTCTCGAGTGTGTGGATCGTGGGACCCACAGAAAGTAGCACGTGATGCTAGATTAAAAAACTAAGTTATTTAGGAAGTCGATATTTATGAAATATCGTGTGCGTTCTATGCATGTAACGCATCGAATATATTCAGCGTGTATGAAGCATCGTTGTTTTAAGGTTTAACGGAGTAAATCGCAGATTAAGCATAGCATCACGTCCAACCATCTTCGAGTGATCGTTTGGAGGATGTATAGGTAAGCCCTGACTTGGCCGATCACTCTGTGTGGAAGAGTGGTGGATAGTGATTGTGGTGATACCTCACAGGTCGCCTAACTTCTGCCTTAGGTTGTCCGTCCAGGCTGGTGAAGTTGGACGGACGAGATGGCTTGCGACCCATATCTGCACCGTCGAATTAGGGTTTAGGAGGTGCTCGAACACCAACCTTTAGCTTGGTCGAATCCAGGCATGGGACACGTTTTTGGAAGGGATGATTGGGCATGCGTGTAGACGACATACTGGTGTAGGTGTCTGTACCTAACTGTCCCATGGAGATGTGATCTAAGCCACTCAATTTGTCTGGAAAATAGGAGCAGATGAGATTGATTTGCGACAGAAATCCCATACCGCAAAGGAATTAAAGACCGCACGTCGTGCCTACTTTGGCACGCATTTCGAGACGACCAACCATGGTCGGTCTTGGACAATCAGTCACGCGTGCAGTCGGCAGGCCAGTGTACACGTTCGTACCTCACTGTCCCGTGAAGATGTGATCTAAGCCACTCAATTTGTCCGGCAAAGTTGAGTGGTCGAGACCTATTTGCAATTGGAAACGCGCGGCCATGCCTAGTTTGGGCGCATGAATCGAGACGACCAACCATAGTTGGTCTTGACCGATTAGTCATGTATGTAAGCGGGCCCACGGTGATTGTGTTGACATGCTCTGGGCCCTTTGAATCTACATTTACACCCTCCATCTATGCCTGCGAAGATGGATGGTTGAGACTGATTTGCGACACATGTGATGTGTCGCAAACCCTAATTAGGGTTTCACGACGTCCACGCTGCTTTGGTTGGAAGAATTCGCAAGCCACGCTTCTCTTTTGGGGAGGCCGACCATGTGGGGCCCACGTTGGGCCGATGGTGAACGCGCCAATACCTGTCTGGTGGCTATGGGTCCGATCTAAGCCATCCAATCATGCTGGTGAAATCAGATGGTCGTGATCAATTTGGGACCTTTAGTGGAATTTCCTGCGACCCTTTAAGCTTTCACGCCGGCACAACTTCGGGCAACCGTATATGGTTCTGTGGCTAGGCCAGGAAAGGATCGATTATACAGGCGTGAAGGGGGCCCGCCGTTGTGCAGGACAACACTTGTCCAACCGGTCATGGGACGATCTACGCCGTTCAACTATGTTGGCGAAGTTGGACGGCCGCGCTATTGGCAGTCTTGTTCGTACATGTTTTCCAAGCTGCTCCATACCAGCCCAACCATCCTACTTTAGGATGGTATCCGGTGGTAGTTTGGGAGGCGTGGTATGTATTCGACCGACCAGGGCATAAATGGGCCCGCTGGTGGCCATTAAGGTGGTAGCCTGCTCCTGCTGAGGATCGTCCAGGCTGGTTAAATCATACGGCCAACTTGCGTGGTCGTGATTGTTTCTGAGACTGATATGGTCAGTCCAGATTCAAATATGCTTCATCGGTCTAGTATAACACACCGAGAGTTGTATCCTGTAAATGTATTTCGTGCATGCCTCATTAGTGACACTTGGAGATTCGTGTTACTCTGCTGAGAGTAACACTCAGTCGTCATGCCGCACCAATAATGAGAGTTCAGTGGGAACAACACAGGAATTACAAGCCTGGTCATGATGCCATAAATTCATAGGGTACATGGAATTGTTTCTACATGATCCATTCTAAGTAAATTAGTGAAGTGAAGAAGTATTCACTATTTTATCAGTGCGTAGATGGTGGATTTTCGACAAAGGGTAGAATTATAAAACTATACTCCAGATTCGGCAAACGGATGAGTATTGAGGCTCATGTATCTCATCAAAGCATGAAACCTCATGCCATAAAATCTCTGACTGAGAAGGATGTCTCTCAGAGTACATGTAGATGTGTAGTCTCTTAGCTGAGGCCACGACACATCTCATGAATACTGAGAAATTTCAATAATTACTCCGGATCCGGCAATCGGCCAGATGAGTATCGAGACTCATGTCTCTATGCATGAAAGCTCATGCCACCTCTGATGGAGAAAGTCTCTCAGAGAAGATGTAGATGTGTAATCTCTCAGCTGAGGCCACGACACATCTCATATTGTATAGAATCGAAAGATTGGGCGGCTCCTAGACAGCATGTCTGCTAGTATAGAGCGACAACGTCTTCGGGATGTAAACAAGTTTTCCCCGACTATGCAAGAGGAATATTACACTCCAACAAGTTCATATTGCTCAACCCTCAAATAATTAATGCTCCTAGACAGAAATCCCTTCTAGTATAGAGCCAGCAATTAATTATCTTAAATCGTCTGAATATCCAACAATATTCTACGAGCCATCGCCTGAATATCCAGCAATATTCTACGAGTCATCAATCAATCGCCTGAATATCCAGCAATATTCTACGATTCCTCGTTATATTTTGTTACTTCAATCTGTGGTTCTTCCCAGCAGAATTCCACAAGTTAGTAATAAATATTCAACGAAACAGGCATCTGAGCATCAAATAAGCCCTGACAAAAATGGTGCAAGTGCAATTAGCGGATAATGCACAGACCAACATTTTGAATGCACGAACGAGCATTTCAAAAATATGAACGAACGAGGAACCTATGCAAAATAGGAAGGAAAAATAATAATAATAAAATATTAAGCAAAAGCGTCAGGGGACTAGGCTCACCAGCAGGCCATCCATGCCGTGACTAGTCCCGCTCCCAATTTTATATTTTATCATATTTTTACTATCTTCACGATCTCATGAAAATCCTCTTGTTCGAGCAAATTTCCTTTATTTCAAAGAAATTATCTAAATCACATGATTTTATCAAAAATAATAAAATTAGGGAAAGGTGTCGCGGGACCGAACACCAGCCGTCCATGTCTTGGTCATGTCCGGTCCCACACCTCATGTCCCATTATTTTATTATTTCTTCTCAAATTATGAACATTCCTTGATTTTATGAATTTTCCCTAAAATCATGAAAATTACCTAATTTCATGTATTTTTATCTAAATCACATGATTTTGTCAAAAATAATAAAATTAGGGAAAGGTGTCGCGGGACCGCCGGCCGGTCATGCCTTGGCCGTGGCCGGTCCCACACCTCACGTCCCATTATTTTATTATTCCTTCTCAAATTATGAAAATTCCTTGATTTTATGAATTTTCCCTAAAATTACCTAATTGCATGTATTTTCTCTAAAATCATGGAAAATATTAAAAAATTAGGAAAACTTGTGGGACCGGGCTCTAGCCGCCCGGCCATGCCCTAGCCGGTCCCACACACCCATTATTTTATTATTATTTGGTGTTTTGTTTCCTGATTTCATGAAAACTCCCTGATTTCAACAAAATATCTTGATTTTCAACAAATCTCTTTGATTTTACGAAAATTATCTAAAATCATCAAAAATACATAAAATTGGGAAGAGTGCCTTGAGACCCGCACCCATTGTCCGGCCGGCCATGCCACGACCATTGCCGACCACACTCTCATTCCCTATTTTATATTTTAATTTATGTCTCTCATCTCATGGAAGTTCCCTAATTTCGCCAAACTCTCCAGTTTCATGGAATTTTCCTTAAATCAGAGAAAAATACATAAAATCACATAAAACTGGGAAAAGCATGTGGGACCGTGTGTCAACCGGACGACCATGCCTTAGCCGTGTCCGGTCCCACACCTTGTAATTCCTTGTTTTATTTATTATTTTCATCATTTCATGTATTTTTGCCGGTTTCAGCAAAACCATGGAATTTGCATATTTTCTCCAAATGTTGCTCAAACGTGCACCGGAAAATATCAAAATTCTCAGGACTGAAGCGTGAACATTATGGTGACATGGGCATATCCCCTTGACTGACCAAGGGTGACCCTGAGGCTTGCAAACAGCTGGTCCCGCGTGCTTTAATGATTTTAACCTAATTTGCTCAGCTGCTCATATTGGGTCCAAACTCTTTCCAAACAATTGGAAGTTTGCTCAAATGACCATCTACTGGTCCCAGGGGAATCAAGAGACGGTCCCATGACCTCTTGGCCGGTCCCTCATATTTTCCATAAAACCAGGTTTTATGATTTGTCGCTCACACGAGCATTATTTCAGTAAATGATTAAACCAACATTTAATCATTCTTTCACCAACTGGTCCTCGAGATACTTTGGTATTTTTGCTCATTCTAGCATCTGGGCGTTATATGGTGAACACATCATCCCATGTAGCCGGTCTTATGTGATTTGCAATAAATCATTATCTCGGTAAAATTAGGGTTTTGAATCCAGAGCTCTGCAGAAACGTAATTTTGAGCAGATTCGAACACTCTGATAATTTTATTTTGATTCCATGATTAACATTCATATTTATTTTGCTCGACCCAACAGTCAGTAACTTAAATTAATATTTTACCTGGTCCAACTACCAACAATTCATTAAAAGAACGATATTTGTTCAAACTAGCAATATTTGCTCGAACTAGCAATATTCGCTCGAACCGGAAATATTTACTCAATTAGAAATTTTCGCTCGGACTAGCAATATTTCCTCAAACCAGAGAATGTTGGTTCAACTATCAATATCCAACAATTTAGCAACACAATTTTGCTCGTCTTAGGTTATGATGATACCTCGTCTCAGCAGACACGTTAAATTCGTGAGTTACGAAACATTTACTCACACATGTTCAACTCAGCGCTAGATGGACTCATCGTCCCATAAAGTCAGCAACTGACTCCAAAATCACGAGATTTCAATCGTGTCACATGGGGGTGTAGATGGGGAAAAACGATCTGTTGATTTTTAAGAAATTGAGGAGACGACCGTACGGAGGAGACTCCTTGAACCGAGCGAAATGTTAAACCTCACACAGATGCACCGCTACAAAGGGGGTGCTTTAGATTCGAGAGATCAATCTGTAGTACTCCGGCCTAAATCAAGACAATGACCGTTCCAGAGTAAATTCGGTCACAAGAGAGGATGGGTTGGTCTGTAGGAGGGAAGATGAGAATTGTGCGAGATCAATGGTGATCGAGATTATGGGTGTGTGAATTCTGAATATGATAAGCTCTGAATGATTGAAATTGTTCAATTGAGAATAGTTGCTCAATTGATGGGTTGATGATCTCGTGTTGTCGATGAGACGTGAGATTGATGATACTGATGATGCCGATCATTCAATCATGATTCAGAGACTTATTTATATTGCTGGAATTTTAGACACCATGATCCCATGAAGGGTGACAGTTGATGGAATCAAGGAGTGGAAAAGTGGAGATCGTGTTTGAAACCAGTTGCTCAACATGTGGAGACTTGGTCGATTTTCCACCCACTACCTCGTGAATTCCTTCAACTGACTGTACGACTTGCTCACATTCCATCGTGTGTTTGAACACACATGCCGTAGACCGCCAGACCAAAACCCTAAGTGATATCCCCCCAAGTGACATGATTGACGTCTCGTGGTTTGTTAGTCAATTGATTACTTCGTGGTTTGATGGTACGATAAGTCCATGTAGTTGCTGAGTGTCGAACATGATGTTCTGAAACTCATGAATTGAACATGTCATGAGACAGAGGTATAATTCTTACAATGAAGTGAGCAAGTATTGCTCATTCGATGAATCGTTGAATACTGACTGTTGAACCAATAGTCCTTGGTTTGAGCAAATATTTATCATCTGATCAAGTATTGGTCATGGGATGAATTTTTGAATATTAGATCGTTTGAGCATGTGTTGCTCATCTGATGGATTATTAGCAACGCACAAAAAATATTAATTAGAATACTGGCCGTTGAACCAAGCATAATTAATAAAATTAATGACCACGAGGCCGTCGTAAAATTATTAAGGTTGGAATCTGGAATGATGATCCTTGGATTCAGAAACCCTAATTTGATCAATTGATGATCAATTCATGGTTCGTCAGAAGTTGAACCATAGGACGAAGGAGGGAGCGACTATATAGGACCGTGGATCAACCATGTAGTGTCCATATGCTCACGTTAGCAAACACGAAGAACTCCTGAAGAGTTGAAGATTTGTTGGTGGAAGAATGATTAAATGCTGGCTTAATCATTTATTCAAAAATGCTCGTCTGAGCCTTAGGTGAGAAAACCTAATTAATTATGACGAGGCGAGGGACCGACCATGGAGTCATGAAACCGGCCCTGGTTGTCACGTGACCTCCTGACAATCACTTCATGAAAATCCAAAGTGTTTGGAAGAGTTTTGGACCTAATACGAGCAATTGTGCAAATTAGGTCAAAACTGTGAAAATTGATGGGACCGGCTTCCGTGATCCAAAGAGACAATCTTGGTCGGTCAAGATAGCATGCTCGTGTCCCCAAGGCGTCCGCGTCTCAGCCTTGAGAATTTTGATATTTTCTGGCGTGCAATTGAGCATCCATTCGAGAAAATATGCCAAAATTAAGGTTTCGACGAAACTGAGGAAAACACCATGAGATGATGAAAAATAATTATAAAATAAGGAATGAGGAGGCGTGGGACCCCGTGGGGCAAGGCATGGTCGGCCGGTCGTGACCACGGTCCCGTGGTGCCTTTTCCTTAATTTTATAATATTTTGATAATTTTATGAAAAATTCATGAATTTTGAGAAATTTAATAAATTTAGGGAGTTTCCATGAATTGAAGGAGTTTTCATGAGTTCATGGAAACAAAATATTAAAATAATAAAAACACGGGCGTGTGGGACCATGGAGGCATGGCCGTCCGGCTATGGACCGGTCCCACGAGTTTTTCATAATTTTTTAATATTTTTAGGTATTTTTGATGATTTGAGGGAATTTTTCCTAATTTGAGAGAAATACCATAAAATCAAGGAATTTGATGAATTCAAGGAAAATAGGATAAATAATAATAAAATAATAAAGCAAAGGGCGTGTGGGATCGGCTAGGGCATGGCCGGCAGGCTAGTGGCCCGGTCCCACAAGTTTTCATTATTTTATTTTATTTTATTATTAGATGATGATTTCTGCAAAAAATACCATGAAATCAAGGAGTTTTTCATGAAATTAGAGAAATAATAATAATAATAATAATAATAAAATAATAAGGAACCGTGGGCTGTGGGGACGGCTGGGACCAAGGCATGTCCGGTTGGCCAATGATCACGCCCCACACTCCTTTCTTTAATTTTATATTATTTGTTATGGATTTATGGAAGTACCATGAAACCGAGGAGCTTCCTCGAGACGAAGGAGATTTGATCAGATGAGAGAATTTTCATCAAATCATGGAAAATAATAAATAATAAAAATGTATTAAAAATATAAAACTGGTGTGGAACTGACCACGGCACGGTCAGTAGGTCGTGTGTCCGTGTTCCCAGCACCTTGGTCAATATTTTTAATTATTTATTATTTTCTTCCCTATTTTGTATAGATTCATCGTTTCGTTGTATTTTGAAATACTCGTTCGTGCAGTGACTGTTAGTGTATCGTCGTTGAATACACTTTCACCATTTGAATCGGGCTTACTTAGAGGTAGCTCAGACGCCCGGTTGTTGATAATTTATTACTAATTGTGGAATTCAGTGGAGAATAATTCACAAAACTGAGTAATAAGATGTTTATTATTAATTCATAGGATCAGCTGAGGATTCGACTATGAATTCAGAATAATAAAGTGAGCATTATCATTCCATGGGATCGTAGATTCGACCATAGAATAGGAGCAATTGTTATTGCCATTTCAAGGCGGCTAAAAGAGATCTCCACTCTGCAAGGAGCTCCAATTGGGAAGGACCATTTATGGTTGCTAAGTCCATAACTGGAGGATACTACAAATTGATCAACACAGATGGTAGAACCCTGCCAGTAATTCACGAGAATTGGCTTAAGGCGTTTATCTAAAATTATTAGGCATTTGAGGTACTGGGCGTTTGAGCACTCATGACGTCTGGATTTGGCATTTAGGATTTTCTTTCATTGTATTTCAATCCCTCCAAAACGTTTGCAATACTTGCAATCAGTATTTGAATTCAGCAATTTATCAGAAATTCAATTCACTTTACTTAAAGAAAATCTCTATCAAATCCAAAATCAAAGAAAATTCTCAGTCATAGACTCGACACCTATCAAAGAATCAAAACCCAAATAAAATCTCACATCTCTCACAAAGTTCAATGTTCTTGATATTATGGAAAGGAAACTAAATAAATCCATCAAAGAAAGATTTATGCTCTTTTGCATCCTCCAAGACTTTCAAGGATGCCTTTTCCTCCTTCAGCTTCCTGGTTAATTCGACAACTTCATTCATCTTATTCAACACGGCATCACTGGTAGGGAAGGGAACATCACCCTTTACTGCTTTCCTGATAACTTCAATTCTTTGACGGAGCCACTTCAAATTGAAGCCAAGATCTTCAGCATTCTTCAAGTTGTACTCCCAATCAAATAGTACGTCTTGGGTAACAACATTTCTGACTGTAATCCGGATATCATTTATAACACGCAAGATGACTTCTACTTGTCTCGTCAATAAATAACTGTGTCCTGGATCCTGAGTAACAACAATGTGTCCATACATTTCCCACAGTTCCTTGTACATAGCAGCATATCTGATGGGAACGCTAGATCCTCCAACAAGATGGTGATATGGGAGTAACTCACCAAATTAAGGATCAAAGGAAATCCCTGCAGTAGGATACTCGTGCACTATCATCTGGTTCTCAGCTACTGGAGCAGCATCGATAATCATAGAGACGATTTCAGAGGAAGTAGCTTCTGTTATTTCGGGTTCGGGTTCCACCGTCTGAGGCACAATTGGAGTTTCTTCTACCTCCACGACATAGACGACCAGCACTTCATCATCTTGAGGCACAGATATGGAATTATTGTCATCAAGAACTCCTAGATTGCCCAAACCATCATTACTGGATTCATGATTCCCAACTTCGTAGTTAGGCACCTAATGTGAATATTAGATGGGATTAGAATGATTCAAGGGGAGAAATCCAATACAATCATAAAATTAAGAGAGTAAGTGAACTAACATCATCTAAGTTCCTTATCATACATCTAAGATGTGTACAAGTAGCATCAAAGTCATGAAACACGTTTTCAAAGAAACTCAGCTGAAGAAATTTTGCACTGCCCTGTGTTCAACGACAAACTGGGAGCAATTGGTGTGGAGTCTAGAAATGGGTTATATATCATTCTCTTCGTATGGAAGTCCTCTACAGCATGTCAAAATTTCAAGGCAATTGGGCAAACGAGCTAGGAGGTGTAATCAAAACATCGGGAAACATACAATCTGAAAAAGTTCTGAAAGTCTCCTGGAAGTTTACTATTTCGTCTTTCTCAGGCCCAAAACGTGCTCAAAACTTACAAATCTTCTGTGTTAAAGCTTGTAAATTTTTCGGGCTTGAATATGCATATGCAGATCATGAAAATCCGACTCCAGATAAAGATTTTATGGCGCTTTTAGTAAAAACCTGGGTTCTGAATTTTCTGACGACGAAGTTCGACCAAGTTTTTCGTATATACACATGGATTCTCATTCATTCACAAATCAGCACTTTCATACTTTTATGAAGAGTATGCAGGGTATATACTCACTTTGGGGGTCTCCGAAGTACTCAAGGAATTATGATTGTCTGTATTAACGACAAGGGGCTCATTACTTCTATTTGGCTCCGAATATTTGGAAGTGCCTTCGTCTATATTCTCAGAGGAAGATCGAACATCATCACTTTCCATCTCCATGACGACATCCTCCTGGACATATTATCGAGTAGTTAGCATTTTCACATGAAACATTTATGTCTGATGGTAAAGAAAATTACTCACAGCGACTTCTTCTTCAACGTTCAAATCAGAAGTCATCTGCCCAGCAGCATAGAATCGAAGACCGTCAATACTAGACAGAGCAAAGTCTTGTGACCAAATAACAAATATTGGTTTTGAGATCCTGATAATGCGGATGGAAGAAGTCACAGCGGAAAAATATCAACAACACACCAAAAAGGCGACTGGGGACTTTATGGTGTTGGGAAACAACTTGCAATTCTTGCTCCTGCCTTCTCCACCGTGGGAAATTGCCTCCGCCTCTGAGAAATTCACTTCATTTCGAGGTCTCACAGCACGACCCTCCTGCAAAAGAAATTGATGTGATAATTAAAGACGATTATACGAGTTGTATGAGGAATATGCAAAAGAATACATACTGGTGAACCTCCTGGAGATGTCTTTCGCTTGTCACCACCAGAAATATTCCTTAGTCTGGGACGAGAGGCACTCAGCTCAGAAGAAGGAGCATCTTTCACTAAAGGTTGGACGGACGTCACATAATCATTAAGACGCTCAAGCTGCTGATCCCAGAATTCCATGTAGCCTGGAGTCACATGCGTAGTTCGATCAACACAAGGGAACCAATAAGAGCTCCCTTCATCATGTGTCTGATCTAAGCAAGTCTTAAGTTGTTCCACTGATGGTCTTCTCCTTCTGAAGGTTGGAACACATTGGTCCATACCCATCTGACGGGCGGCTCTGTCAATGTTATACTCCTCCACCGAAAAATCTCCATACGTTGCTGATATTAGATGACTGGGAGTGCAAATCAGCATGAAAGATCTTTCGCCATCGCTCAAATCAGCACCAGATTTCAAATACTTACTTTCTCCAGCATTGAAAGTCGTCAATTGAGAAACGTGAGGAGGAACCACCACCCAAGGACGGAAGTTGAACTCAGACTCGTCATCTAATACGTCAATGAAGCGTGTCTTGGACTGAATTTGCTTCGTAGACCAGCGCATAATCCTAGTGTTGTCTTTCTCATGAAAGATACGTCGAGCATCAGCAGAGTTCAGACTTTGTAAGACACTACGGGGAATGGGTGCATAGTTTCTGAAACGCTCCCACATCATAGCTTGGAGAAACATCGTGTTGGCGTAGCATTCAATCTTCATGAAGTCGTCGAAACACTGGAGTCTACGAATAAAGAGTCCAGGTTAGAATATAAAGAGCCCAAGAATAATCTACCTAGCGGAAGTTGTTCACCTTGAGCCAGCTTAATAGCGAAAGGAATTACAAACGCCTTCAACAAGGTACCAGCATCTTCAAACACATTCCTAGACAGCCATAATCACAAGAAAGCAGCAATAGACAACATACCGTCGGGTTCATCAAGAGGGACGTCTCGTGGCCACCAATGTGTCAACCAATGAGCGTAACAACTTTTACCAAAAACCTTGTTGATTCTCTCCATCTCAGATGTTAAAGTTTTGGAAACTGCTTTCTCTTCCGCTGTCCAAAGTTCTTCAGGAAAGTTACCTGTAATTGGAAGATGCAATAAAGTAACTACATCTTCCAAGGTAATAGTGAATTCTCCCCAGCTGCACATAAACGTGTGAGTTTGGATGCACCAGCGAGCAAGAAGATCTACAATACCTCGTGCGTCATGAAAGATATACAAATCTCCAGATGTTTGAACGGCATGGTAATTTGTGCTCTATCCAGCATAGCTCTAACACGAGGAAATCCTAGCATGTGTCTAGACCATCCCCAGAACTTCTCTAAGGGGCGTCGAGAAAGCTAGAATTCAATCATTGAAGCCTGGAATAGTCCTCGTTCAAGACAGAACCAAATAGCAGCACGAGGAGTCACCAATTTCTTTTGAGTGACCGTCCTGGGATTTATCAGAAGGCGATATACCGGGGACTTGAGACAATTTTCGGGCTCCGGAACTTCAAAGAATGCGTCATCTATGTTTGGGACATTCTTGACTACAGGTGTTTCGTCTTCCTCACAAACGGAAGGCTCATCCGTGCATGTTTCCTCTATGGAGATATCATCATCTGCATACCTTTCATCTCTGGAAGCATCATTGGATGGAAAATCAGACATCCTCGCAAAGCTGCTGTGAAATCCACACAATGTTTCAGTCATCCGCGAATTCAATAAGATGATGGAATAATGCAAATTAAAATGCCGGTGTCTACAAATGGTAAATCTTGAACTCTTACCTCTTTCAATTTCACTAACAATATTGATTGCAATACAAGAGTTAATACACGAAATTAGTTCGTACCTTGAAACCTGCAGTAAGGAACAAAACTTTATTAACCTTCAAAATTGATTTTCTCAGAAAATCATATACATAATTTTCATAACGTGAACATTCACACAACTGAACTATGAAATTTACAATAAGACATGACTTCATCATAAATAAGTTGTCTAGTTTGAAGGTTACTCAAAACCCATGTCTTGATTTTACAAAATCAATAATTAATGCAATTTGTTCATATAAATTATCAGAATTTATCTAATAAGAACAAATCCATGTGAATAAAATATGTCATCATGTTTCACATAAAATATGTCACGGCTAATATATATTAAAAAAAAATCTATTTTCCTTCGTATTAGCGTTTTATTAAAAAACGAAGGTTTATGCTAGTTTTGTGAAAGCTCACACCTATTGTGATAAAATACTAATTCTCATGAAAGTTCATAAATAAAGTTTTATGACTGGACATAAATTTACATACATAAAAATATATATGTCTATATTCCTCGAATGAGCATTATCCTCTAAAACGGGGTTTATTTCGGTTTTGTGAAAGCTCACATCTATTAAGGTAAAATCTTGGTTCACATGAAAGCTCATACACTAAGTTTTATCACTGGACCTAAGTCCACATATATAAAGACATCTCTCATAAATCAGAGATTTTTATTAGTTTTCAAAACTAACGATCGAACGAACATACGTTTGATAAAACAAGGGTTTTTCTACAAAACTCACATCAATATGTACACATGTATAGAACTTTGACATGGTGAAAGCATGAAAAACTCATGAAATCAGCAAACTCTGGAAAAAAAATCGACTCGCCTGACGGTGCCAGCCGGAAACTGGTCGGTCGGTGATCGGACGACGGCGGTAACTCCGGCAGAAAATCTCATGCTGCTCCTGATACACGTACGTGAGGGAGATGAAGGAGGTGGTAGACGTGAGAGAAAAAAAAAGAGAGGATTAATTCCCTTTTATACCTAATTTTATTTCCAAAACCTAATTCCATAAGGATTTCCTTTTGGGCCCGGCCCGTGAATCCTAAACCAACCAAGGTTCCACCATCGATTCAGCGGTTCTACATCAATTTATGTTCACTGGATGATGTTCTATGAGAATGTGAGCAATTCGTGCAATCAGTTGGAAGAGCCAGCAAAGTAGTGGGTGGAAAGTTAACCAAGTCCTCCGCACGATGAGTAATTGGTTTAACATGATTTCCCACTTCCCCACTCTCTGATTCCAGCAACTGTCACACTTCATGGGATCATGGTGTTTTCAACTACGGCATTATAAAATGTCTCTGAATCCTGATTGAAAGGACATAAGTTTTCGAACACTCGAACAACATTCGCAAGGCGAGCAATTTCTCATCAAAGTTCATACAAACAATCTTGCGTCTACACGAACTCACAGAAATTACTCTCAATTGAGCAAAATTCAATCATTCAGAGCATTTTCACGTTGAATTCACAACACACCTACAATCTCAGATCACCATTGATCTCACGCATTTCTCAGCTTCCCTCCTACAGATCAACCCATCCTCTCTCGTGAGCGAATTGACTCTGGAACGACCATTGTTCTTGGTTTAGGCCGGGGTCTTACAGATTGATCTCTCAAACTTAAAGCACCCCCTTATTGCAGTGCATCTGTGTGAGGTTCAACATTTCGTTCGGTTCAAGGAGTCTCCACACGTTCGACTCTTCAATTCTGTAAAAACCAGCAAATCGTTTTTCCCCACTCACAAAGTGGCTTTATCCTTTGCAGGATATCAGCGCATAATTTTGGCTTTTACAATTTTAGCCTTAAATGTAAATCCACCATCAACACTTAGCTAAGGAAGCACACGCATCTTCAAAATCGGCATGATATTTCTTGCGGATAACTTCTTGAGCAGAAAGGCGTTTCTCAACTAAGTCAATATCCTCCTTTTGCTTTAAAATGAGACTCTCCTTCCAACAAAGAGCCTCGTTACATTCCTCAAGGAGAAAAGCCATCTACTTTACTAAATCTGCATTATGGGAAGACTCAAGGGAAAGTTGGGCCTCATTATGAACAGTTATGTTCATTAGCCTATCAGACTTCTTTTGATAATACCAAACGTCGGAGGTTAACTTGGTCACTTGATCCCATAGAAGCCTAAGTTCACTAGAGCTGCCGGCTGGCAGACGACGGTTGAATTAGGGTTATGAAACCAGAAAGTAAAGAAAAATATAAGGAGAAGGAGAAACGAACATATGGCTTTAGAAGACTCAGTGGCTAAGGAAGTATCGGCAGATTTACGACCATCCTCAGCAACCTTGGCAGCGTTGTTAGCTCTCTCAAGAGATAATAGACAAGCCTCCAGAGATCTCTGAGCCTTCCTCAGATCATCCTCCAATGAAGATATCTTAGCAGCAGAAGTGGCATCACTAGACGAAGGCTTCTGAGCGACAACAAGGGCATATTCTTGGCGAGCACGCTCCAATAAAGCACTCAAATGAGTGCACTTAGCCCTATAAACCTTGAATAAGGTATAACCAACATCAATCTGCTTACAAAGCTGCAAACAAAGCAATATGAGGGCATACGAAAGTTTAAATCAAGAAGAAAGAAAACGAGGTAAGAATCGCTTACTGAAAATGCTGAAAGACGAGGGAGGAAGTTGGCGTATGTATCCATGAAGCCTCCATCTCTTGAATGCTACCCCTGCGGATCTCACCGAAGCTCTGACTGGAGCGGAGGAAATCAGGGTCAAAGAACAAGTCCTTGGCAGCACGGTATTGGGCAGACAACACGTCAAGCTGCGAAGCTATCCCAAAAGAATTGTCAAGATGATGGTGATCAAATCCTACAGAAAAGGGACCTTTGGAATCCCGCAGAATGGCCTCATTAATAGCATCATCAGAACTACCTAAGCTCAAACTCTCCAGCAACCGACCCTGGATAGGTTCAGCAATTGCACCCTCGTTTGTTTGCACACGAGCAAGGGAAAATCCAGCTGAGCTCTCACCACGACGAAGGGATGGCATGGTGGAAGAGCTAGGAACATAGGGAGGAGCTTGAGAGCCGCCCAAATCCATGTCACCAGCAGAAAGAAGATTACCCAGTCCGGTCCAATCTGGTGACGAAGGTGGAAGTCCAACAGCTTTACTAACGGGAACAGTAGAAACAGACTGAGCACTCCCTAGCGAGGAAGGAGCAGCATTGAAGGAGAAGTTGGCTAGTGAAATCACAACCTTCTTCTTCTGCTGATAATCTAAGATACCATCCCTAGTCGAAGGGGAAACAACCTTAGCGAATGAATCGCTAGACTGAAGAGAGGTAGCATGAGACGAAGGTAAGCTCTTGGAAGCTACAACAGCAGCTCCAGCAGCAGCAGAAACTGTGGGCAAAGCCTTGCTAGGAGCATAAAACAAAGGCATATTCAAAGACAACGTAGGTGCAAGATATTGAACACTAACAGGTTCGACCAATCGAGGACCGACACCAATGAGAAGGTTCTCACCCTCAACAGAAGCAGCTCGGACTGGGCTAGGGTTATCCTTAGAAAAATCCTCCGCAATATCATCCATATGAGGACTAAAACCAGTATCCTCAATGTCCTCCATATCGTCATCAATAGGTCCCTCAACAGCGGCCTTAGGATCGTCATCCGAAGCATCAAGATCAATTACGGTCTTCAATTTACCCTTCCGCTGGGAAGACTACATAGAAAACACACACGTAAGCTAAGGATCAGGGCAAGATTCTAAGGATTATACGAGCGCAAAGGTATGATCCTTACCTCAGCAGAAGTTTCAACCAAATCCTTCCTCTTCCTAGTCCTTGTGGCCACAGAATTACCAGCAGAGCCGGGAGCGGTCCCAGCAGAAGAAGCGGGGGAAGACTACAAAAAAAAAACCATCAAAACGAAGATATTAAAGTTAATAAAGGCATCTCAGTATATGAAGATATCTAATCAATACGAAGGCATTAAACAGCAAAGGTACCTCATGAGAAGCAGCAGGATTAAAAATCCAAGGCTGATATCCGTCATACTTCTCAGGCAAAGAACGAGCTGAACGAGGAACTGAAGGATCCGCAGTGGTGAAACCATAAGCCCAAGGACCAACTACACGAAGAGGAGTACGAGCCCAACGATCATCATGATCCATGCGGATGCGGTCAACCTTTGGCAAAGGCAGCCTAGCAGAATAAGGTATGGTAGTCAAACCAGTCTTATCAATCTCCTCCAGCAAGCGAAGGTTGTTTCCTTCTCTAAGCTGCCTAGAGGTAACATGGACGCGACGAGGACCAACACTCCAAGGAAGAAGATTACTTTTCTGAATCACATCAGCATATGTGGCATTGAAGTTGGCAGGGGTATAATCCTCATGCTTAAACCTTCCTTCAGCAAAGGGGTCATAGGACTTCAAAATGGTCTTTCCCTTGCTACTGTACCAGCTTTCACGGAGAGCACGCCAATAATTACCAGTATACTGGTAAACTCCTCGGATTTGGGTCTTATTTTCCGGGTCATCTCTAGTGGACAAGACGTCGTAATAGAAAGGATCCTTTCTACTACATAGAGGAAGAAGCATACCTGCGGCCAGTTGGCCAACACTAATCAAAAGATGGTTCTCATCATAAGGAAAATCTCGAATGAGAGACTCGGTGAGAACATCTGGATCGTTGACGAAGAAAATCTCAAACTTGTGAAGACGAAAGGACTTAGCAATCTCAGGAAAAGATAGATGGGAATAACTATCCTTGTCACGAAGCGTCATCCTTTGCAGTTCATAATGAGAAGGAGCAGGTGGAAGATCCTCAATGGCAAACTCTTCAGCCTCAGGCCCCGTAGCCTCCTCAGCAGCCGTAGCCATATCATCTCCCTCAGGCACCTCAGGATCCTCAAGAGGAGGATATGGCGTAGCATCAGGATGATCCATTCGCGGAGGAGGATCAGTCAACAAAGACACCTTCGACCCCTTCCGCGTAGGTTTCTTTGGAAGCCTCATTATACCTAACACCATCAGGAAGAACTTCTTCATCAACAATGGCGGCCGAAAAATTACAGTGCATTCAAAAGAAAATCAGGGGAAGAAACTGGAAACTTTGGGCATGGGTTTTCTATAAACCAACCAACGGGACCAGTTTGAACATATCATGGTACCAAAACAAAAACCTTTGATCGCATGACCAAAGTTACAGGCGAGAATCTATCATATCGAAACCATTATCAGAAATAAAAATGGAACAAAACCTAAGTCCCCATACGACATAAACAAGTGAAAGAAAGCAAGTATTTTTACATGCAAGCACAAGAAGCAAACATTAGTGAATCTCCTAGTACAACAACGATGCAACAGAGGAAAACATGGAGGAAATCAATACCAAAGACGAGTAACACTTACTTGTACGATCAATGCAGTGGAGCCAAAGTATGCGGAGAATCGAAGCAGCAAAAGAAAATCTCAATGAAAGAGATAGAGAGCGACAGTTCGAAGAAGAAGAAGAAGGGGAGTTAATGAAATTCCCTTATCTTTGTTCTCTTCTTATAGGCGGCCGGAAAATCCAAAAAGTTGGATACCCCGAAATTCATGGGGAAGTTATTGGATGGAAATACATGTAGGGACCACCCAATCGGTACGTGCAAAATGGCGGCGTAACTGTGAATACCAATATTCTGTGGAGCACGTGTCACGATCTTAGTGGCCCGATACATATCTAACTGTATAGCCTTCGCTAAACAGAGGAGGCTGAGTAACGAGGGATACCTCCGCAGATCTACTTTATCTCATCCCAAGAAACTGGACGTGAACTGCCAAGATAAAGAAGGAAAAAGCCTAGCCTATATAGAGTCAGCTGGCGAGGGGACAAAGGTAGATGACGCATCCAATCAGCATTAAATGCTCTAATATCTTATCTAGACGCATGAATCGAGGCACATGGAGAGAGAAGGCGTGGCGGAACCTTATTGGCGGAATGGCGGTGAACGAAGGTACAACCTGTACTAAGGTTGGGTAGTTCCCAAAGGAACGTGGGCCAGCTGAGGTGGCAAGATACGACTGGAGAAGTGCGCGGTGGACGAAGGTACCACTGGTACGAAAGGTATATCAGCGGACAATGGACCCAAAGGCAGCAAAGATATACCAGGAGCAGAAGGGGCTATAAATACCGAGTCTCACCAACAAACTAAGGGCATTCAATTTCGAGGAGAGAAGATCTAGTCTTAAGCTTATACCTCTTTAATGTTTGGAACTTAAGTATTTACTCTTACTTGAGTTCTCTCTATTAATTTGGAAAGCATTTAAGATCTTTGTAACCACCACAACTCAATACAATACAATCACTCATTACCCCGTGGACGTAGACAAATGTCGAACCACGTTATATCTTGTGTCTCATGATAAATTAGAAGCTTTTACTTATATCTGTGTTCTTCGTTATTATTGTGATCTTAGATATCATTTATTACTTAGCATTATCAGTTCAACAAAGGTATCAATACTTCATAGTATCAGATCCTCTGAGTTGTACACATTACGTAGACTACGGGAAAATGAGTAGTCACAATAAATTTCAGATTTAACCACAATTTATATGGTTTAAATGCGTCATATCTGAACGGTTTAGAGGCGTCACATGCGTAATACACACGCTTCAAGATTAATTGGTGTGGCTAAACATAACATAAAGACACATTAAGCAGATATAAATTGGTGTGGCTAAATATCATATAAAGCCACGCTATATGGCGTGTTTATAGGTTCTCCGATGAACGGATCCCAACGTTACATGTGGACGGTCAACGTTACATATGAACGGTCAATATTGCATCATCTTAAACGAAATGGGCATGGCAAAATATCACATATTTCCACGCTATATGGTGTGTCTATAGGTTCTTCAATGAACGACTCACAACGTTACATGTGGATGGTGTAGGATGCATATAATTTAACGGTCAATATTGCATCATCTAAAATGAGATCCAACGATTCCTAATACGGCCACGTGGATCAAGGTAATTATAAATTGGCGTGGCTAAATATCACATATAGCCACGCTCTTGGAGCGTGTCTATAGGATATCCAATGAACGGCTCACAACGTTACATGTGGACGTTGAAGGATGCATATAATTGAACGGTCAATATTGCATCATCTTAAATGAGATCCAACGATTCCTAATAGGCCACGTGGTTCAAGATAATTGTAAATTGGCGTGGCTAAATATCACATATAGCCACACTATATGGGGTGTGTCTATAGGATATCCAATGAACGGCTCACAACATTACATGTGGACGGTGAAGGATGCATAAAATTTAACGGTCAATATTGCATCATCTTAAATGAGATCCAACGATTCCTAATACGGCCACGTGGATCAAGGTAATTGGAAATTGGCGTGGCTAAATATCACATATAGCCACGCTATATGGGGCGTGTCTATAGAATATCCAATGAACGGCTCACAACGTTACATGTGGATGGTATTCAACGATTCCTAATACAACCACGTGGATGAAGGTAAGTGAAATTGGCGTGGCTAAAACATAACATATAACCATGTTAAACCTATATAGCGTGTCTATCGGATAACCAATGGCTACGCCAAAAAGAAATTTGCATGACTAAATTGAACCAAATAGCCACGCCAAAAAGAAATTTGTGTGTCTATAGTGAATCAAATATCCACGCCAAAAGCAATTTGCGTGTCTATAGTGAACCAAATAGCCACGCCAAAACAATAAATCGTGTGTCTATAGAGTACCAATACTTCAGTTTTTAGGACACTAAATAGCAACGCCTATATGGCTCTGGCGTGTCTATTTCATGCAGAAATAGACACGCATGGCTATAAGCTACCTAAAACCACGTCATTTTACCTAAAACCACGCAAGCAGAGGCCATGCCAAGTCCAAACCAAAGTGGCGTGTCAAAACCCCTATGGACACGCCAATTTGGCGTGGCAAAAGGGTCTCCATGTACTAGTGAAAAGTAGTATCGGTGTGGCTTCACAATCCCAATGAAGTCTTTAAGGTGTTAACCTGATTTTAGAAGAAGAAAACCAAAGGTTAAAGGAGAACCGACTCTAGCACGCAAACTAGTATCACATGTAAGGTGTGGGGATTAATTTTGAAGGGTTGCTAGATGTCCCCTTATATAGTCTTTCAAATCAGGGTTTCGCCTTGGTCACAAAGTAAAAAATATTCACCGTTAGATGAAAACCTGATTTAGATTCAAGCTAATATATCTCAACCGTTAGATCGAAATCTTAGCTTGTTATACAAAAATGAAATGCACGCTTCTAGGTTTGTTAACCGTACCCAAATGTGTACATTGTTGGTTCAACAATAGTCAACCAAAAGGTTAGCCATTTGAGCATTTCATACCAACCATTTCTTCTTCACCATAACTAGTTCAAATGACTCATATGAACTAGTTAGAGAGTTGTTCAATTGCAAGGAAATCTCATGTACTACACAAGACACGATTGAAGGAAAGATGATTTGATTCACATGAATCGTTTCATGAAATTTTTAGCCACGGTTTGCAAAAGCATTCCTTATTCTTTATAAGTTTAAGTTCAGAAATTATGTTTAGATATATAACCTTCTCAAGTTCGCAGACTAGGTTCACGGACTTAAGGTACTAGACAGAGTTTACAAACTCCAGAAGAAATTCTCGTTATGAGAACTTCGCCGGTCCTCCTAATGGGTTCGCGGACTTGGCTCACGCAAGTAGGTGTCAACTTCGGCAGAAATTCTCGGGTTTGAGAACTTCGGACTTGGCTACTAGCCATTTTTACGGTATAGGACTTATACACAAGACACAATTGAAGCACAGATGATTTGATTCACATGAATCAGTTCATGAAATTTATATCCACGGTTTGTAAAAGAATTCCTTAGTCTTTATAAGTTAAGTTCAGAAATCATCTTTAGATATATAACCTATACAAGCTCGCAAACTAGGTTCGCGGAATTGAAGTACTGGAAAGAGTTTTCAAATTCCAGCAGAAATTCTCGGGTTCGATAGCATCGCTGGTTCGCGGACTGGGTTCGAGGACTTGGCTCACGCAAGACAATTTGATAACTCAACAGAAATTTTCGGGTTTGAGAACTTCGGTAGTTCGCGGACTTGGCTACTAGCCGATTTCCCGTATGGGACTTATGCACATATGTGTTGCACAACATACTTATGTCCATTATGGTTATGTAATCTAAACTCTTATTCCAATCATTGAAACATTCTTCGAGGACGTTATATAGTTGTTACACTATTTCTCGTCAAAGCAATTTTCAAGATGATTGAAACATACATGACTTGCGTCACTAGGTAAAGAAAACATGGTCGAAGCGAAACGCTTACCAACACATATTTCGAGATATAGATAGGCGAGGTATACTCGGCTCGAAATACCAAATGTGTATAATCTAAGTCTATATATATATCATACGACTTTTGTCTCAAGAAGTATGAGATAGAATAGATAGACTTTTGAGTTATAGATAAGTTCAAGTCTTCACATACCTTTTTGTCGAGAAGTTTCACCGGTTCGTTGAGTAGTTCTTCCACTTGTATGATGAATCGCCATGAAGTCCTTGAGCTCAACTACACTTACTATCCTAGTCCGAGACTTAGCTATAATAGACTAGAAATCAAGACTTATAGTTTTGATCAATAACATTGACAAACATGGTTGATATAGCAACGCATGTGATTTTGACCGAGCAGTGCTCTAACAGTCACAAACATCTTTGTCTCATCGTTTGTGATTCCACAAAAATCTTGTTTCACCGCGTTTAGTAAGATTATTGTGAGGTGATTGATAATACTAGTCTGTTCTTCGGGAATATAAGTTCGGGTTATTAATTGTTTCTTGTTCACCATGATTTATCAAAAGATGGAACAAAACTTGTAGGTATTTCTGTGGGAGACAGATTTATCTATTCCTGTAGACTTTTCTGTGTGATACAGATTTGTTTATTAAAGTCTTCGACTTTGGGTCGTAGCAACTCTTAGTTGTGGGTGTGATCAGCTAAGGGAATCAAGTGTGTAGTATCCTGCTGGGATCAGAGACGTAAGGAGCGCAACTGTACCTTGGATCAGTGTGAGATTGATTGGGGTTCAACTACAATCCAGTCCGAAGTTAGTTTGTAGTAGGCTAGTGTCTGTAACGGCTTAATACAGTGTGTGTTCAATCTGGACTAGGTCCCGGGGTTTTTCTGCATTTGCGGTTTCCTCGTTAACAAAATTCTGGTGTCTGTGTTATTTCTATTCCGCATTATATTTTGTTATATAATTGAAATATCAGAAGTTGTGAGTTGTATCGATCAATTATGAAATCCAACCTTTGGTTGTTAATTGGAAATTTATTGATCTTTGAACATTGGTATTTGGTACCATTCAAGTGTTTTCTCTTGTATTCAATTAGACTCGCAGATTTCTATTTGCTTGAGAAATAATTGAATCAAGAAAGAGAGATATAACTCTTTGATATACTGTATTAAGATTGAGTCTAGTTGATTCTCTTGAAAGTATATTGGAGTTTGTCCATACAGATTGCTAATCGAAATATTTGGTGAGGTTGTTGTACACCCGCTTTTTCAATTGGTATTAGAGCAGGAAAACACGTTTAAGACCTTAAAAGTCTGTGTTTGTAGCGATCTGACTCTATGGACAAAGGTGATATCTCTATTAACGTACCACCAGTCTTCGATACCTCTAATTACTTATGGTGGAAAATTTCTATGCGATATTTTCTTCAAGCACGTGATTTTCAATCATGGGTATATGTTGTTAATGGCTATGATGCTCCCGTTGTGGCAATAGGAAATGTAAACATTCTCAAGAATATTGGTGAACACAGTCCTGCCGAGATACTTGCTGCAAAGAAAAATTCCGACAGTTTGAATGCCATCATACATGCCATTACCCCAAATATTCAGCACCATGTGTCAAATTGCACTAAGTCTAAAGAAGCTTGGGATATCTTAGGAACAGTATTTGAAGGAAATACCAGTGAAAAGTAAGCTAGGCTTCAAAACCTTAATTCTGATTTGGAAAACCTTTGTACGGCAGATGAAGATACATTTGATGAGTTTAATCACAAAGTGTCTAAAATTGTTAATGCATCTTTTGCATTGGGTAAGCATATTCCTGAAAAGGAAATTATGATGAAAATTCTCAGATCGCTGCCATCTAGATACGATTCTAAGAAGCGTGCCATCGTTGATGGAAATAACCTTAATACACTTTCCAGAAACACTCTGATAGGAAAGTTAAAAGTTCTTGATCTTGACACAGGCAGAACGTTCGTACTCAACGCTGTGACCAAAACAAGTGCATCCTCTCACTTGTCTTGGGCTGACGAATGTTGCTCAAATTGTGTTGATTTTTCTAAATCACTGATAATCAGAAAGGTCAAGAATTTGATAAAGAGAAGAAATATATGTGATGGATATCCATATTCAGTTAATGCTTCAGATGATTAAATAGAAGACAGAACTACTCTGGATGTCTCTGATGAGTCTACTACAGATTTTCTCTCCACTTCAACTTATGATTCAGAACTTGAGTATGACACAGAGTTTCTTGATCTGTTGAATAAATAGATTCTTCAAGAAAACCTTCAATTAAAGGCCTCCTCGAGAAGAATTGAATCATCACTACAGGCTAAAAACATTGAGATAGAGCGTTTTAATGACAAGTTCGTCAGAACCATGTCTCTAAAGGAATAAGAGATTAACACTCTCAAGTATGACCTGCAAAGGGTATCTAGAAGCTCTGACAAAATTGCAACAATTTTATTTGGTCAGATATCCTTTGGAAATACTAATGGTTTGGGGTTCAAAAGCAAAACTCAAATCTCAAAGTTGTCCACTCCGACTAATCAAGAAACAACGATTGTTGATTGTTGTGTTAAACAGGAAAAGTCACATAAAGACGAAAAATCCTCATCAACTTGTTCCTTTTGTGGACATTCGAAGCATGATCAGAATACTTGTTGGAGATTCAGAAGGAGCAATAAGACAATCACCAAACTTCAAGAGAACATGCAGAAAATGAATTTGGGTCCGGATAACCAAGCTCTTTTAAAAAAAATCAGATCTAGACGAGGTAATAAATCTGTTTACACGACAACCAGTGATGAGCCACGAAAAAATAAGAGGTGTGAGCATATGGATCACTTTTTCACTAACTAATGCTGGTGACGTCTGCATCCTCATTTTTAGCTTGGAAAAAATGAGGTTTGCACTAAAAATGGCTCAAGTTGTTGGTTCTGTAAATCCTTTTTCTTATATTTTTTAAGAAAGTATTCTCCTAAAAGGATGGATGGTGGATAAAAAATCCTGAAAGACATATTCAATGTCTTCTAGGGTTTAGGGTTCACAAATCCTGTTTTATTCTTGTGTCCTCTCTTTCTCATTTTTTTTCAAAAGATACAGTCTCATGGCTCCTGTGACTAGAGGGATCTCAAAATGAGATACACTTGAAGCAGTTAATGTGTATCTTTGTGAAGGAATCTCTTCCTCAAGAATAAAGAAAGCAAATTCGACAATCAATAAAGAAGGTTCTTCCTCTAACTGTCTCTTGTCTGTTTGTTATGATAAGGATTTTAGAGGCATGGCGAAAGATTTCATCAACAAGAGAAATGATTTAAAATCTCAAATCATTTCCTCTTTGGAAAAGATGACTCACTATGAACCTTGTGTGAACTAAAAAGAGAACTTAGTGAGTTAACTGACATTTCTGAAGACCTAGAAATTGAATGATCCCGTAATCAATAGTCTCTTCAATAATGAGAAGGAATTCTCTGTACATGCCCTGAGAAAGCTCTATAATGTCTAGTAAATCTTCTATTTCTTATTTTGTTTAAAGAAGAATAACTAGAGTTTGGAATAGCAATTATTATGATTACACATAGCTATGTCCACCGTTTTCATCTTCATGTTTTTAGATTTATTGGTTTAAATTCTGAAATTGTTTGGAAGATGATTTTTGCAGTATTAATCTTTATGGTTTTAAATATTGCAAATTTTTATGGGATATGTGTGTTTGAGTCCGTGAACTTGAATGTCCCATACCTTGTCAAAAGTTAAGTCCTTTTTGTCGATATGCATGTGTTGATAAAAGAAGGAATGAACTTTTGACAAATACAAAAGTTAAGCCTATTATGTCAATTATTGATAGAAGATAGGTTAAAATCTTTTGTTTACAAGGATTATGTCTATTGTATGTCATTGTGCAAATGGTGATAGAAAATAGAATGAATCCTTGCTTATTCCACATTATTTAGTACAATTTTTGTGCATATATTGTGTTATTCCATAAGGTGTCTTATGTTGAGCGCAACCGACTGAGTTGTTCATTCGCTTATGATAAGCTTAGTTGTTGCTCCGTGAGGTACTTTATGTTGAGCATTATCAACTAAATTAATCATCTTGTTTGGTTGTTTAGTTGTTGCTCCGTAAGTTTTCTTATGTCGAGCATGACTAATTAAATTGATTACTTTTTGTGGTTAATTTTCTTGTGTATTCCGATTAGATTAATTATGGGTTCTCTTGTGATTAATCTAATTGAGTATTTTTGAGTCTCCATATGTGTTTTATTTTGGTCATGAAATGTCTCTTTCGGAAACTTCATTAGGATCCCGTTTTCGTACCTTTTCCAATTTTATTGATAAAAAGGGGGAGAATTAATATGTAGTTCACACTACAAATACATATGGTTTTCGGATCATTATGTAAGGGGGAGTAGTTTCCATGTGATATGGAGTATTGACTAAGGGGGAGTGATACATATCACCATAGTATTGTTATCGAAGTTGTGATACAATTGAACTTTGATACTACATAATGATACTATGACACAGGATAACAATGATTGAGAACTCTTGTTTTCTCGTTGTTATAGCTACGGATTTTCAACAACGATGATGTTGAACTTACAACCTTTGGGATCATTGGAGTACTTGGAAGTGACAAAAATTTCGAGTAATGTTGAAGATTAGGCATGGGAATAGGAGCTACAAAAGTTAATTCATTTATTTTTGTATTCCATATGTATTGATAGTTTTGTCACCAAAATTGACAAAGGGGGAGATTGTTAGAGCATTTCTCGGTCGAACTCGCATGCGTTGCTATCTCAAACATGTTTTTCAATGTTAGTGATTAAAACTATAAGTATTGATTTCTAGTCTACTATAGCTAAAGTCTCGGACTATGATAGAAAGTGTAGTTGAGCTCAAGAACTCCATAGAAATCATCTTATAAGACGAAGAACTAATGAAGGAACCGGTGGAGCTTCATCGACTAAAAGGTATGTGGAGACTTGAACTTATCTATCACTCAAAAGTCTATCTACTCTATCTCATATTTTGAGACAAAACTCGTTTTTCTATATAGACTTTGATTATACACATTTGCTATTTCGAGCCGAGTTTATCTCGCCTTTCAATTTCTCGAAATATGTTTTTATAAGCTTTCGATTTAGCCAAGTTCATATCTACCTAGTAAAGAAAGTCATGATACGTTTCAATCACTTTGAAAATTGCTTACTTTGACGAAAAATAGTTTGTGAATAACAACTATATAATAACGTCATCTAAGAATGTTTCAATGGTTGAAATGAGAGTTTAGATTATATAACCAATGATGGATATAAGCATTGTGTGGAAACACATATATGTATAAGTCCTTTTCCTTGAACCGAAGTTTGCGAACTTTGTTGATCAAGAGAACCGGAGCAAGTGCCGTGAACTCAGTCCGCGAACTGGCGTAAGTTCTCGACCCGAGAAAATTTGCTGGAGTTTGAGAACTCCTTCCGGGAACTTAAGTCCGAGAACTAAGTTTGCGAACTTGAGTTGGTTATATCTAAAAACGATTGTTTGTGAACTTACATTTATATAAACTAAGGAATGCAAAATGCAAATCGTGGCTATAAAGTTCATGAAACGATTCGAGTGAATCAAATCGTTTTTGCTTCAATTGTGTCTTGTGTAGTTACACAATATTTCCTTGCAATTGAACAACTCTCTAACTAGTTCATTTGAGTCTTTTGAACTAGTTATGGTGAAGAAAAATATGGTTGATATGAAAGTGCTCATATGGCTAAACATTTGGTTAACTATTGTTGAACCAACAAATGTACATGTTTGGGTACGGTTACACAAACCTAAAATCGTGCATTTCATTTGTGTGCAACAAGCTAAGTTTTCTATCCAACGGTTGAAAGATATTATCTTGAATCTAATCAGTTTTTCATCTAACGGTTAATATTGAATGCTTTGTTACTAAGCTAACATTGATTGCAAACCCTGATTTGAAAGACTATATAAGGGAGAACTCTAGCAAATGGGAAACCTAATCCCTACACCTCATGTGTGATCTGTGTTTTATACGATCCAACCTATAAGACATGAGTCAAAGTAAAGTTAAGCGAGAGCGAAAACTAAAGAAAGACTTAGTTAACGTGTCGCAAGACGTTGAAAGTTTTGATTTTAAGAAATGTTTAAAAGGGGCTTTTTTGTCAAGTTCTACTTGCTCTTCTGAGAATAATTCTGAATGTTCTCAAGATGAAATTAAGTTAAGTCATGTATTCATAATCAATGATCCATACTCTGAAAGAAATCTTCTTGATGACGAGAAAAACATTGATTCATCGAAAATAGAAATATTTCATCAAAACAAATTAAGCGAAAAATTTCTCTCATGTTCAACTGAACTAATTCTTGCATTAGAAAGAGAAAGGAAGCTTCTAGATGATACATATTGTCTGCAAGCTACAAATGATCAACTTGCTATTGATCTTGACTCCTTAAAGTATGAATTTGTTTCTCTAAAAAGAGAAGCTTCATTAGAGTTACACTCACTGAAAGAAAGGCTTAACAATTTCCTTGAGGAAGCAAAGAAAACTGATTCTAAATATATACAGAATCTTGAATAAAAATCAAGTGCTAGTCTTTCTCGAGCGGAACTTTTAGAGAAAGATCGTGATGCTACTCTTGAAAAACTACATTTGTCGGAAGAGAAGCTTTGTGTTTATGATGCAAGGATAAATCTCAACAAAAAGTTTTGAAGAGAAAAAAGGTGAATATCTCTCCCGAGAAAAACACCTTAAGGCTGATCTAGCTAGTGCTCTTGATAAAATCAAGATGTTGGAAGAAGAAAAATTGGACCTTAAAATTTTTAATGCTAGCTCAACCAATTTAATCTCAATGTTAGAAGAAAGTATAAATCATCGTGATACACGAGGATTGGGCTATAAGGGAATAAATGCTTCAAATATTAGCAAAGAGGTAAAATTTGTTAAAGCAAAAAAATCTTCTAAACCAGAGGCTTCCACTGATGCAAAAAATGCTCGTAGTTCAATCATTATCTTCAAGTACGACAATCAAATAGAGCACTTCTACTAATGTCAAGGAAGCAACAAAGTTGAACAAAGATAAGAAAAAGAAGAGGAGGAAGAAAAATCGTGGAGCTCCAATGCAAGAGGATCCAAAATAAAGGTAACATTAAAACTCAGACTTCGTGTGTTATTAAGCATTGTAGTTATTATGGTAATACAGGGAATGTGGAATGGGGATGCAATATCCGTAAGTTAAAAGACACACTTTCTTTTGTATCAAATGAATTGGCTAAGATTGCTCCCCAAAGGAACTCAGATCGGTATTTTCCTAAGTTTAGGGAAAAGAATTATTATAATGATAGTAAAAATTTTGCATATCACTCGACAAGGTCGTTTCATAAAATACCCAATTATAGAAAGAGAGATGACTTTTTAAATGCAAAAACAATATCTGATGTTCCAAATTGGAGAAAGGGTGTCGCAAAATATTCAGAAGGACAATGTTCCTAATGGTATGAAGGAGAAAGCTTCTCATGCGAAACCCAACTCTAAATGGGTCCTGAAGTCCTCCATAGCCAAGAAGGGACCAAAACTTAGTCACAAGAATGACTCTCAGTTGTTAATTGTTGGTGACAATAATTACAAGAGTGTTCTTGAAAGACTAAAGAAAGACATCATGTCTGAAATCTCTTGTACTAGTGAACGTTGTGATAACGACACTCTTCATCACAAGTCAAAAAGGAAAAACAAGGTATGGAATAAGAGAAAACAAACCAAGCAAGAGGTCAAGAATAATGAGTCTGTCTTAGTCACTCGTGACAAACAAGACAAGGCTCAACTTAACACAACCTAGTTGTGTTAGAATGTGCATGCTCACCTTAGGGCTCAATCTTTTTAAAGGTGAGGAAGCACATAAAAACTGAGCACATGATCTCTTGATTATTATATGACTAATTAACATCTTTAGGGAGATTTATTTTCTTTTATACTCATACCTCCTTTATCTATTTTTGAGGTTTTGATAAAAAAAGGTAATTTTGAGTTGATGATGTTGATATATACTGATCATATATGTGTAGCTCTTTCTTTTACGGTTAAAACGAGCCAAAAATCACTAAATTCGGACATCATATGCAAAAGTTATGTCAAAAACAGTTTAGTATTGTGATGCTTCACTAGGAACACATGGGTACCGATCCTAGTGAGAGGTCCAACACATGGGTACCGATCCTAGTGAGAGATGCAATACGAAGGAGTGTAAAACTGTTTTGTATCAAATGACACACTTTCTTAAGCATTGTAGTTATTATGGTAATACAGGGAATGTGGAATGGGGATGCAATATCCGTAAGTTAAAAGACACACTTTCTTTTGTATCAATGAATTGGCTAAGATTGCTCCCCAAAGGAACTCAGATCGGTATTTTCCTAAGTTTAGGGAAAAGAATTATTATAATGATAGTTAAAATTTTGCATATCACTCGACAAGGTCGTTTCATAAAATACCCAATTATAGAAAGAGAGATGACTTTTTAAATGCAAAAACAATATCTGATGTTCCAAATTGGAGAAAGGGTGTCGCAAAATATTCAGAAGGACAATGTTCCTAATGGTATGAAGGAGAAAGCTGCTCATGCGAAACCCAACTCTAAATGGGTCCTGAAGTCCTCCATAGCCAAGAAGGGACCAAAACTTAGTCACAAGAATGACTCTCAGTTGTTAATTGTTGGTGACAATAATTACAAGAGTGTTCTTGAAAGACTAAAGAAAGACATCATGTATGAAATCTCTTGTACTAGTGAACGTTGTGATAACGACACTCTTCATCACAAGTCAAAAAGGAAAAACAAGGTATGGAATAAGAGAAAACAAACCAAGCAAGAGGTCAAGAATAATGAGTCTGTCTTAGTCACTCGTGACAAACAAGACAAGGCTCAACTTAACACAACCTAGTTGTGTTAGAATGTGCATGCTCACCTTAGGGCTCAATCTTTTTAAAGGTGAGGAAGCACATAAAAACTGAGCACATGATCTCTTGATTATTATATGACTAATTAACATCTTTAGGGAGATTTATTTTCTTTTATACTCATACCTCCTTTATCTATTTTTGAGGTTTTGATAAAAAAAAAGGTAATTTTGAGTTGATGATGTTGATATATACTGATCATATATGTGTAGCTCTTTCTTTTACGGTTAAAACGAGCCAAAAATCACTAAATTCGGACATCATATGCAAAAGTTATGTCAAAAACAGTTTAGTATTGTGATGCTTCACTAGGAACACATGGGTACCGATCCTAGTGAGAGGTCCAACACATGGGTACCGATCCTAGTGAGAGATGCAATACGAAGTAGTGTAAAACTGTTTTGTATCAAATGACACACTTTCTTAAGCATTGTAGTTATTATGGTAATACAGGGAATGTGGAATGGGGATGCAATATCCGTAAGTTAAAAGACACACTTTCTTTTGTATCAATGAATTGGCTAAGATTGCTCCCCAAAGGAACTCAGATCGGTATTTTCCTAAGTTTAGGGAAAAGAATTATTATAATGATAGTTAAAATTTTGCATATCACTCGACAAGGTCGTTTCATAAAATACCCAATTATAGAAAGAGAGATGACTTTTTAAATGCAAAAACAATATCTGATGTTCCAAATTGGAGAAAGGGTGTCGCAAAATATTCAGAAGGACAATGTTCCTAATGGTATGAAGGAGAAAGCTGCTCATGCGAAACCCAACTCTAAATGGGTCCTGAAGTCCTCCATAGCCAAGAAGGGACCAAAACTTAGTCACAAGAATGACTCTCAGTTGTTAATTGTTGGTGACAATAATTACAAGAGTGTTCTTGAAAGACTAAAGAAAGACATCATGTCTGAAATCTCTTGTACTAGTGAACGTTGTGATAACGACACTCTTCATCACAAGTCAAAAAGGAAAAACAAGGTATGGAATAAGAGAAAACAAACCAAGCAAGAGGTCAAGAATAATGAGTCTGTCTTAGTCACTCGTGACAAACAAGACAAGGCTCAACTTAACACAACCTAGTTGTGTTAGAATGTGCATGCTCACCTTAGGGCTCAATCTTTTTAAAGGTGAGGAAGCACATAAAAACTGAGCACATGATCTCTTGATTATTATATGACTAATTAACATCTTTAGGGAGATTTATTTTCTTTTATACTCATACCTCCTTTATCTATTTTTGAGGTTTTGATAAAAAAAGGTAATTTTGAGTTGATGATGTTGATATATACTGATCATATATGTGTAGCTCTTTTTTTTCGGTTAAAACGAGCCAAAAATCACTAAATTCGGACATCATATGCAAAAGTTATGTCAAAAACAGTTTAGTATTGTGATGCTTCACTAGGAACACATGGGTACCGATCCTAGTGAGAGGTCCAACACATGGGTACCGATCCTAGTGAGAGATGCAATACGAAGGAGTGTAAAACTGTTTTGCCTATTGTTAGAGCATTGCTCGGTCGACCTCACATGCATTGCTATATCAAGCATGTTTGTCAATATTGGTGATCAAAACTATAAGTCTTGATTTCTAATCTACTATAGCTAAGTCTCGGACTAGGATAGTAAGTGTAGTTGAGCTCAAGGACTTCATGGCGATTCATCATACAAGTAGAAGAACTACTCAAGGAACCGGTGGAGCTTCTCGACAAAAAGGTATGTGAAGACTTGAACTTATCTATCACTCAAAAGTCTATCTATTCTATCTCCTACTTCTTGAGACAAAAAGTCGTATGCTATATATATAGACTTAGATTATACACATTTGGTATTTCGAGCCGAGTATATCTCGCCTATCTATATCTCTAAATGTGTGTTGGTAATCTTTTCGCTTCGACTAAGTTTATCTTTACCTAGTGACGAAAGTCATGATACGTTTCAATCACTTTGAAAATTGCTTTGACAAGAAATGGTGTAACAACTATATAACGTCCTCAAAGAATGTTTCAATGATTGGAATAAGAGTTTAGATTACATAACCAATGATGGACATAAGTATTGTTGTGGAAACACATATGTGCATAAGTCCTATTCCTTGAACCAAAGTTTTCGAACTTTGTTGATCAAGAGAAACCGGAAGAATGGCTTGTTGCCAAGTCCTCGAACTCATTCCGCGAACTGCCAAACTTCTCATCCCGAGAAATTCTGCTGGAGTTGACAAACTAGTTGCGTGAGTACCAGTTCGCGAACTCAGTCCGCGAACCGGCGGAAAGTCTTTTGCTGAGATTTTCTGCTGGAGTTTGTAAACTCTGCCCGGTTGCTTAAGTATGCGAACCTAGTATGCGAACTTAAGAGAATCAACCAGACTCAATCAATTAAAAGTATATCAACGAGTTTATATCTCTTACTTGATTTGATTTCCTCAAACAGAAACTGTGAGTACTAATCAAATACAAGAAATAACTTGGACAGTACCAAAGACCAACGTCCAAGGATCAATCAATATCAATCAACAACCGTTAGGTCGGACTCTCCAATTGATTGATCTAAACGCACAACATGTATTATTTCTATTATATAATCAATTATAATGCGGAAAGGAAATAACACAAACACCAGAAGTTTTGTTAACGAGGAAACCGCAAATGCAGAAAAACCCCGGGACCTACTCCAGATTGAATACACATTGTATTAAGCCGCTACAGATACTAGCCTACTCCAAGCTAACTTCGGACTGGACTGTAGCTGAACCCCAATCAGTCTCCCACTGATCCAAGGTACAATTGCACCCCTACGCCTCTGATCCCAGCAGGATACTACGTACTTGATTCCCTTAGCTGATTGAGAAAACCTCAGAAAGCAAACACCAGAACAATTACGTTTTCTGGAATTGAATCCCTCAGATTTCTTTATTCTTACCTTCTTGTCTAATGAATCATCATCCTATGTGATGCATTATTGAAACAGTTGAGATTCTCTCTCAATTTCTGATTTTCTGCTTTTAAATCCTTAATCTCATCCTGACATGAACGAATATCACAAAAGAGTTTAGATACCTGTATTTTTTCAGAGCATTGAGAAATTTCGATTTTCTTCAGTCGCTTGTTAAATTTCTCCTTATCATCCAGAAAGCCCTGTTTGAGTTGATCAAGTAAAGACTTTAGTTTAGCAATGTCAGGATTATGAAGGTGACTTCCTTTATCTTCACAGGGAAGTGTTTTCTCGAAGATCTGAGGAGTAAACTCTTCATGAACATCTATGCTTGAAAGGATTTCATATTCATACATTTCTGCAAAGGTTGCAACATGATCTATCGAAACAACTTGGTTATTCTCACTTGGAAAATAATCAAGAGTGGCAGTATAAGCATTCCTTTTCCACTGTGTGTCCTTAGTTGGACAATCTGGAGAGATATGGCCAAAGCCTCTACACTTGTAACATTGAGGAATATTATCATTATCATCCCAGGTATCTTCTTGTTTATGTGGATGATTACTCTTCCTTTTTAATACCTGTGTTCCCCTTTTTCGTCGTCTCAACAGTCTCTTGAATCGTTGAGTAAGAAGAGACAAGTGATGGTTTATTTCTCCTTCATCATCGGTAAAGAGATCTTCTTGATCATCGACATTTTCTGAATATTGAGTCGAAGCACCCTTCATGGCATTGAAACCCATATTGCACTTTTGTTTGAACAAATGTTCTTGATGAAGGTATTTAGTTTTCCAACTAAGGAACTCCTAGATAGAGTTGAGAGATCATTGGCTTCGATGATTGCATGCTTTTTAGAATCGTATCTAGATGGCAACGATCTGAGAATCTTGCATACTATATCCTTTTCAGAAGTAGTCTTTTCTAACGAGAAAGAGGCATTAATTATCTCAGAGAGTTTAATGTGAAACTCCTCAAAAGTGTCGTTGTCATCCATTCGAAGGTTTTCCCACTCGGAGGTGAGGGTTTGAAGTTTATCTTATTTCTCAGATGAGTTTCCTTCGAATATGATCTGAAGATTATCCCAAGCTTCTTTCGAAGTTTGACATGTAGACACATGATGTTTCAAGTCACGACTTACATCATGAATAATAGCATTTAAACCATCTGAATTATGCTTTGTCAATGTCTTTTATTCGCTCGAAAATTCCCCTAAGCGTTTAAACTCAGTTTCTGAATTTGCTCTCTTTGGAAGAGTATAACCATCGACGACTAATAGCCAAGTATTAAAGTATCGTGATTGAAGAAAAGATCTCATAGAATATTTCCACCATAGATAGTTTGTTCCGTCAAATCTTGGCGGCACGTTAATTGAAGTCGATTCGTGAGAACTCGAGTTCATTCTTATAGGTTGGATCGCACCAAACACATATTGTTAGATCTTTTCGTGTTTGCCTCCTCTGATACCAATTGAAAAGGCGAGGGTACCCAAATATACCTCAAACCAAAAAATTTCCTACCTATAAGTCCTTTCCCCGAAAGTGATTGTCTATGGATACGAGATCGAGACAATACAACTAATCGGTTCACACTTAGTGTGATCGTCTATGGATACGAGATCGAGACAATACAACAACAAAGTGTGTTACTTGATAAAAAGGTTCGGACTTACCAAACACAATAGGATTCACTTATCAAGTAATAGGAGATTAACGTTTGTGTAATTTACTTTAATTATAATAAAACAATTATAATGTGGAATATAAAAGTAAATGACACAGCAAGATTTTGTTAACGAGGAAACCGCAAATGCAGAAAAACCCCGGGACCTAGTCCAGAATTGAATACTCTCAGGATTAAGCCGCTACACAAAATTACACATAACTTCGTATAGTTGAGACCAAGTAACTAACTCTATAGTATACCTAGTTCCGTCTATATTCTCACGCCTCCGACTTGTGAATAAGTCACGTACTTGGAACAATCCCTTTGGTTCGTATTCTAAACAGTGAAGGAACAAGAAATCTGTTTGGTATCAACTCTATTCAACCAACTGATATGAGTCAGACAAAGGCTCTTCCGTTTATCTCAATATAAACTCCTTCGTCGGGTCTAGATATATCTTATGTTCAATCACCCTAAGGTAATCGGTTAAGATTAAGCCAACAACACCTTTAATCCCAAGGAATCGTGTTGATGCCGATCTACTCAATTAATCAATCCAATCTACCACAAGGATAAATCGATTATTAATTGGATCCTCTTTTCCCAAACAAGTATTGTGCACACCAAAGATTATAAAACCCAAGTAAGATCTTCAATATCTTCTTTGTCTTCAAATCTTCTTTAATCTTCAATAAACACCTGCACACAAGAACTTGAATCTCTTGTGATCAATCACGCACAGAACGGAGTCTGTTAACAATGGATTATCAAAAGATCGTCTTTATAACTAACAACAGTCTAAAGATCCATGTCGAAACTTTGAACTAGTTTGAGTGAATCTTATATCAGAAGAGAAGATTCTCAAGCATAAACAAACTAGGTGCAATCAGATTTCAACCACCGTTAGTCAATCAAATCAATCGAAAACAAAGATAAACTGCAATTATCTAGTTTCCCACCAACGGGCCGTGCTAGAGCTTCTCAATCCCAAAGAAGACTTTAAAACGAGCGGCCGTAAGAGATTTCACCTAATTAGATTACTCTCCTCTCCGATAGGAGGCTACACCAGTAACAATGACAAAAGAGGAAGTCAAATTGTTAAGAAGGATTAGTTTGCTAGAAAGGCAAACTTCGTGTATTTATAGACAAGGAATCTTGGACACCAAGGAATTTCCAAAACCGAAAATATACTCAAGATATTCATTAGTGCACAAATTCGGTTTTCATAATTCCTGGAAATGCTCTGTCCAAAAATAACAATCAAAATCTCTTAGAAAATATAATTAGTAAATGCACATTACCAATTCCATAAATTCCATACCAAGATAAATTAATAACCTTAATTAAAAGATTCCTAACTTACTTATGTTTCGATTCTTGGATTCTCTTCCATTTAGCCTTTAAGGAATATCTTTGAAAAATTATAGAAATAAGCATTCAGCACGTGTTCAAAGTTTGTCGACATCTTTACTTTGTAAGTTATCTTTCACACTTACAACCTTGAAACCGATTTGCCACACTTCCAAACAAGTTTAGAATTGGTTCATCTGACTTTCAAGAACTATGTGATTGATCAAACCAATATTCAATCACACTCATGGGTTTGCGGTTCTACCAAAACAAGTTTCGGTTATACCTCCATGTGAGTACCAAGCATAGTCACACTAGTTTACCAAAGATATGGTTGACTAGGTACTAGGATCGGTTCCCCACATATATATGGTATCTAACTTATATGTGTTGCACCCCTTCACAGGATCGATTCCCCTTTCTTTTGTAAATGTGTTGCACCCCATACAAGGATCGGTTCCCTTCAACGTACTGCACCCTATACAAGGATCGGTTCCCCTTCACCCCTTACTAGGATCGGTTCCCCTTCACCCCTTACTAGGATCGGTTCCCTTCACCCCTTACAAGGATCGGTTCCCCTCTTCCCATGGCAGTCACAAAACCGATACATACCAAGGTGATTACTTAAGATTGGTTTTACTAATAAAAGTTCTACCAATAAAAAAGTCAGGCCTTTGTGAATAGTTCTACCCAGAACACAACAAGTTGTGAATGGTTATACTATATCACACATATTGGGTGTTCATAAGATATGCAATGAATAACAAAACCAATAACACCTGGAAATTTCCTTTTCGGTTCACAAAACAAGTTTATGAACTTACTTCCTTAGAACACATGTAAACATTGTTCCCTATGATGAAATCCTCACCTTATACCCATACATAATCACAAGAGCATTAAAATGATTATGGCGATGTCTTATCTACAAAGTTTAATGGTTAAGCAATAAACCTCGTATTGTATTCCTTAGTACTATGTCTATCTAGAGTTCAAATATGCTGCGCAGTTATGTTTTCAATATGCACGACTTCAAAGATACGTTATGGAATGAAACAGTTCAAGTCAAATATCACTAACCTCAAGTGGAAGGATGATTGTTGTCGTTTTAGCTCCTCGCTTCTTCACATCTTCAAGACTTCGCAATACTTGTAATGTCTCATATCCTAATGCTTTCAAGCTAACCTATACGAAGTTTAGCTCTAGTACATAATCAAGCGACTCTTAACATGAGTTTTGATTCACTAAAATATGACAACCAAACTTGACATACCAACGCTTGGTGGGTTCAACCGAGCAATGCTCTAACATCTTCCCTTAGCCGTTAAGGAATATCTTTGAATAATTATAGAAATAAACATTCACAGCACGTGTTCAAAGTTTGTCGACATCTTTACTTTTTAAGTTCTCTTTCACAGTTACAACCTTGAAACCGACTTTCCACACTTCCAAACAAGTTTAGAATTGGTTCATCTGACGTTAAAGAACTATATGATTGATCAAACCAACATTCAATCACACTCATGGGTTTACGGTTCTACCAAAACAAGTTTTGGTTCTACCTCCATGTGAGTACTACGCATAGTCACACTAGTTTACCTAAGATTTGGTAGACTAGGTACTAGGATCGGTTCCCCACATATATATGGTATTTAACTTATATGTGTTCCACATGTCCATAGGATCGGTTCCCCTTTATATTATAAACCTTGATGCACCCCATACAAGGATCGGTTCCCCTTGATGTACTGCACCCCTTACTAGGATCTGTTCCCTTTTCCTTACTAGGATCGGTTCCCTTTCCCCAAGGAAGACATAACCCGGTCATACCACAGGTGATTACTTAAGATTGTTTTTACTAATAAAAGTTATACCAATACAAAAGTCAGGACTTTGTGAATAGTTCTACCAAGAACACAACAAGTTGTAAGCGGTTATACTCTATCAGACATATTGATTGTTCATAAGATATGCAATGAATAACAAAACCAATAACTCCTAGCAATTTCCTTTTCGGTTCACAAACAAGTTTATGAACTTACTTCCTTAGAACACATGTAAACATTGTTCCCTAGGATGAAATCCTCACCTCATACCCATACATAATCGCAATAGCATTCAAATGATTATGGCGATGTCTTATCTACAAAGTTTAATGGTTAAGCAATAAACCTCGTATTGTATTCCTTAATACTATGTCTATCTAGAGTTCATATATGCTTCACAGTTATGTTTTCAATATGCACGACTTGAAAGATACGTTAGGGAATGAAACAGTTCAAGTCAAATATCACTAACCTCAAGTGGAAGGATGATTGTTGTCGTTGTAGCTCCTTGCTTCTTCACATCTTCAAGACTTCACAATACTTGTAATGTCTCATATCCTAATACTTTCAAGCTAACCTATACGAAGTTAAACTCTAGTACATAATCAAGCGACTCTTAACATGAGTTTTGATTCACTAAAATATGACAACCAAACTTGACATACCAACGCTTGGTGGGTTCAACCGAGAAATGATCTAACAATCTCCCCCTTTGTCAATTTTAGTGACAAAACTCTTACATCATATGGATACACAAATTACAAGAATTCATTACGCTCCACTTGATTCCCGATTCAACGACACAGTAAAACTGCTTACATTCAATCCCTGAAAATGCCGTTGTTGACATTATAATAACAAAGCAAATACTCCCCCTAAGGAAGATAGGTAGATACGCAATCCGCACGTCTTTGTTATACCAATTAATATGACATGTTACTCCCCCTTAGTATGTGATTTCACTCTTTCGTTAGATAAAACATTCAAGTACCAATGTTCTTTTCCTTAGTGATACCAATTAATATAAAAGCAATGCCAGTTTACTCCATATATTTCTCCCCATTTTTGTCACAAAAATGACAACGAAACGAAAAACTAAAGGACAACACGAAAAGAATCTTACAAATCTCAGAATAGATTTGCAAACCCGCAGATTTAGGCACGAGGGTTCCACACATCACGTTCTGATAACCAATATCAAAACCGAAAATACAAGTACTCTTATTTTGATTTATTATCAAGGAAACAATTGACCGAAACAATTTTTCCCATTTAGTTTAGAAAACCAAAAACAACTAATCACATTAGTCCCTTTGCTAAACTGATTGTTCAAAAACAACCGCTTAATTCGATAAGACCAAAATAAAGATAAACTCCATTTTTCTCATCAGGTTCTAATTATCCATAAACTTAGACCTTTCAATTTTAAAAAAAACCAAATACTAGGTTAGTTAAATAGCATTTCCTTGTTTAGGCATTCGATTAGACTTGAATAACCGAAACCTCACTTCGAAAAGACAAACTAAGATCAGAATTAACTTAGTTTCTTATCCGGAATCGAATTGGACTAAACGACTCATCCCGTACATATATTATTTCGTTTAGCCATAAATAATTCGTACAAACTAACATAAATCAACTTGCATAATTATTCACCTCAACTGGAAGCAATTGAAACAACATAGACATTAAAAGCACCGCAATTGCACCGTAATTTTGTAAGCCTAAACCATTGAAACTATATGCAAGATTGAAAAAGCGGGGGTCTAGCAACACCACACAATATTTTGCTTAGCAATCTGTATGGAAAAACTCGAATATACTTTCAAGAAAATCAACAAGACTCAATCAACTAAAAGTATATCAACGAGTTTATATCTCTTAGTTGATTTTATTTCCTCAAACAGAACTGTGAGTACTAATCAAATACAAGAAATAACCAGGACGGTACCAAAGACTAATGTCCAAGGATCAATCAATATCAATCAACAACCGTTAGGTCGGACTCTCTAATTGATTGATCTAAACGCACAACCTCTATTATTTCTATTATATAAACACATATAATGCGGAAAGGAAATAACACAGACACCAGAAGTTTTGTTAACGAGGAAACCACAATACAGAAAAACCTTGGGACCTAGTCTGGATTGAATACACACTCTATTAAGCCGCTACAGACACTATCCTACTCCAAGCTAACTTCGGACTGGACTGTAGTTGAACCCCAATCAGTTTCCCACTAATCCAAGGTACAGTTGCACTCCTACGCCTCTGAACCAAGCAGGATACTGCGCACTTGATTCCCTTTGCTGATCTCACCCACAACTAGGAGTTGTTACTACCCAAAATCGCAGGCTTTGACAATAAACAAATCTGTCTCACACAGACAAGTCTATCAAAGGATCAATCTATCTCCCACAGAAAAACCCTAAAGTTTTTGTTCCGTCTTTTGATATATAATCAAGGTGAACCGGAACCAATTGATAATCCGATCTTATATTCCAGAAGAACATCCTAGATAAATCAATCCCCTCACAACAATATTAATCGTATGGTAGCGAAATAAGATGTCGTGGAATCACCAACGATGAGAAGAAGATGTTTGTGATTACTTTTTATATTTTGCCTATCAGAGAGGTTAATCTCAAGCCAATCAATCTGATTGTACTCGTATGATAGAAGATGCAAGATCAGATCACACAACTATGATAAAAGTAGTATCGGTCTGGCTTCACAATCCTAATGAAGTCTTTAAGTCGTTAACCTGGTTTTTAGAAGAAGAAAACCAAAGGTTAAAGGAGAACCGACTCTAGCACGCAAACTAGTATCACATGTAAGGTGTGGGGATTAATTTTGCAGGGTTGCTAGATGTCCCCTTATATAGCCTTTCAAATTAGGGTTTCTCCTTGGTCACATAGTAAACAATATTCACCGTTAGATGAAAACCTGATTTAGATTCAAGCTAATATATCTCAACCGTTAGATCGAAATCTTAGCTTGTTATACAAAAATGAAATGCACGCTTATAGGTTTGTTAACCTTACCCAAACGTGTACATTGTTGGTTCAATAATAGTCAACCAAAAGGTTAGCCATTTGAGCATTTCATACCAACCATTTTCTTCTTCACCATAACTAGTTCAAATGACTCATATTAACTAGTTGGAGAGTTGTTCAATTGCAAGGAAATCTCATGTACTACACAAGACACAATTGAAGCAAAGATGATTTTATTCATATGAATCGGTTCATGAACTTTATAGCCACGGTTTACAAAAGCATTCCTTAGTCTTTATAATTTTAAGATCAAAAATCATTTTTAGATATATAACCTTCTCAAGTTCGCAGAATAGGTTCGCGGACTTGAAGTACTGGAAAGAGTTTTCAAAGTCCAGCAGAAATTCTCGGGATGAGAACTTCGCCGGTTCGCGGTCTGGGTTCGCGGACTTGGCTCACGCAAGTAGTTTGTCAACTCCAGCAGAAATTCTCGGGTTTGAGAACTTCGGCAGTTCGCGGACTTGGCTCCTAGACATTCTTCCAGTATAGGACTTATGCACATATGTGTTTCCACAACATACTTATGTCCATTACTGGTTATGTAATCTAAACTCTCATTCCAATCATTCAAACATTCTTAGAGGACTTTATATAGTTGTTACACTATTTCTCGTCAAAGAAATTTTCAAGATGATTGAAACATATCATGACTTGCGTCACTAGGTAAAGAAAAACATGGTCGAAGCGAAACACTTACCAACACATATTTCGAGATATAGATAGGCGAGATATACTCGGCTCGAAATACCAAATGTGTGTAACCTAAGTCTATATATATAGCATACGACTTTTGTCTCAAGAAGTAGGAGATAGAATAGATAGACTTTTGAGTGACAAAGAAGTTCAAGTCTTCAAATACTTTTTGTCGAGAAGTTCCACCTGTTCCTTGAGTAGTTCTTCCACTTGTATGATGAATAGCCATGAAGTCCTTGAGCTCAACTACACTTATTATCCTATTCTGAGGCTTAGCTATAATAGACTAGAAATCAAGACTTATAGTTTTGATCACTAACATTGACAAACATGTGTAGTTGCAGGAAATCCTACACTACACTCCTCATATGATTTCATTATTGATTAGCTTATTTTTAGGTTTACACTCTTAATTTCATTGATTAGTTTCTGAATGTTCTTACAATAAAGATAAAGAAGTCAAGAATGATCTCTACTCTGAACGTTCTCTCTCCTATTTACTTGTTTCTTACTAAAAAAAGATCTCCCCTCCCTTTACAACTCGAATGACTATTTATAAGGAAAATACATAGTGGATGACAGCTAATCTATCCTTTATTTTTGGATATGGCTTGCGACATTCTCGCAACCTTACAAATGTTAACTTCGCAAGCTCTCTAATTTTCGGAAGACTATCACGTCTTTCTCATGATCCTTGCTGACGTCGTTTTTGAAATTGTTCTGCGACGCTATTGTGCAATATTACTGATAATTTCGCTGAGACATAATTGTTGCGAGATTCTGATCATACATCTTGCCTCTTCTCATAACTTCTCTGCAAAGTAGGGAATGATATGAGAAATGCCGCAACTGCTTATCTTCTCATATTCTGTATTTATCACACGTATTCTTTCTTCCATTTATTTCTCGACACGTCTTTTGTAACCGTTACTTTTTAACCGCCCAAATCTTTCCGTATTAACCATGTTTATTATCTCGAGGAACAATTCCCTCTATATATATATTTCTTTTCATTCTCTTCTTCTTTCCCTTTATTCTCTCTGCAACTTCATCGTTCTTCTGCAAATTCTATTATTGAAACTTTTCTTCTTTCCTCTTCAATCTTTTTAGGTTCTTCTTCATCTTCAAACTAGATCTTCATAGTTCGTGATCTTCTTCGAGACAATCTCCCTGCTATCATTTCTCATGGATTCATCAAGGTTAGTCTTCTCTTTTCTTCCTTATGAGCTTTGCTGAAATTGATATATTTGAAATTAATCTTTTTTATTGCCTTATGTGATGTTGTTTATGTGATTCACATACTCTTGTTATTTCAGCAAAAGCGGCTCAAACACTAAATTTACAGTTCACAACCCTAACAATCCAAATCACAGCATAAAGTTGTCGCACATAAAAGAAAGTTTGCGAATGAGAAGGTAGTAAGAAACACTATCTTTTTTCTTTTAATAACAATATTTTTTCCTCTGTTTCTTATCTAGATTGTAATTCGCAGGGTGATAAAGATCTTCATAAACCTCACAAGAAATCTCGCCACCTCAAGACTGTTCCAACTTCTGTACCCTTCCACCTACTCATTTCTTCCAAATCTCCTGCAACATCTTCACAAGATAAACCTTTGTCTCCAGTTCGCGAAGATGCTGCCTCTGATTTCATTTCTTTCAAATCTCCTGCGACATCTTCGCAAGATAAACCTTTATCTCCAACTCGCGAAAATGCTGCCTCTGATTTCATTTCTCCAGTTGATCTTTCTATGATTGAAATTCCCCTTATGGATCCTTCTGCGAATGAAATCTCTTCTCTTCCCATTGAGAATGTTTCTCAACCTTCTATCTCTACTAGTTCTCTACCCAAGTCTCTCCCTCTGTCGAAAGAAACTGTGGAAGGGATAGATATTTCTTTCAAGGTTTTATCTGAGATTCTGGATGATGACAAGAAGTCTTCTACTGATCCCATCAAGTCTAATGTTTGCGAAATTCTGAGCAAGCATTTGGGTTCTGACAAACCTGCTTCGCAGACAGGTTTAGAAAAAGAATGTAATGCTCTTCGTCTTGAAAATCAGAAACTTCAGAATGTTTTGCTGGATCGTGACAATCTTCGCAAGAAGAATGATGAATTAAGAGGTATGATTTCCTCATCTATGTCATTAATTTGCCTTTTCAATGGTTTTATCCTTCCCATGTTTAATTATCCTTTAAATCCCTTTTTCGCATGTTAACCATTAAATCAGAAACGAGTAATGGAGAGATATCAATTTGAATCTGCTGTTGAAGAAGCCCGTGTTGATAAAGAAGTATTAATGGATCAATATAACCAATTAGATAACCTCTATTCATATTCCCTTGATCAAATAAATAATCTTACCAATGAAAATACCCAATTAGTTCAAAGACAAAATCTATTAAGTAATGAAGTATCTCGTCTTTCTTATTCTTTAACCAAAGCTAATTTAGGGATGGAAACTTTATCAGATGAGAATAAAACCTTATCTCAAGAGAAGCGAGTTTATTTAAACAAGATGGCGATATCTTCGCAACAACTTAATATTCTCCAAAAAGTATGTGCTGACCAAGAGAAATCTCTTCGCTCTTTAAGAAATGAACTTAAAGAAGTAACAGAATCATCTATCGTTGAGAGAGATACACTCATTCAAGGTAGAATAGCTTTAAGTTCGAAGGCAAATCAGCTTAAAGAACAATATTCCAAATTAAAAGAATCTTATTCTTCTCTTGCGAAGAAAAATTCCTTCCTTGTTTCTAAACATTAAAATCTTCAGTCTCGACTTAAAGGTTTAGTTGGAGATAAATTTGATGACACAATGGACCATTGGGAGAATAGTTGTCTATCCTTGATTCAACACCTTATTTCGCAAAAGGAAGGTAGTCATAATAGTTTGACTGCCTTAATTATCTTTTCTTTGTCATATTTCTCTGAATTCCTTATTTTAACAAAATTTTGTATTCTATTTTTCACAGAGTCTGAGAAGAATCCTCATTCCTCTATTTCTGACTTGGAGGCTAAATATGGGAATCAGTATACAAGAAGCATTATCTTTCTTATCAACAAAATATTAAAAGGAAAAGTTGACTTCAAAGTTATTGAAAAATGTAGCTCTCAAAAGTGATAAAAATAAGACAGCTCAAGAAAACAAAACTAGAAAAGAAGATCAATCTTCAATATTAATATCAATAGCAGGAGATGACAGAAATTCTTCGCCAACATTCTCGCAAGCTTCTCCTTCATTTCGGCTTTGATCTTCGCCATGACTAGCATTTTGATTATCGCCAGCAATTACTTCTTCAGGAGAAATTTCTTTCTCATTCTGATTAACACCAGTAGATACTTTTTTAGAAGGAATCTCTTCTTCATCTTCCAGGAAATTATCTTCTGCACCGCTTTCGTAATCATAATCACTATCAGCAGAACGGGGAACTTCATCATCATCTACTTATAGAGGATCAATTGATGTAGGAGGAAGAGAGTTGGACAGTAAGATGTCATTTACAAGGACTTCAGCCCGGAGATGAACTTGGCGAAGAAGTTCTCTTTGATGATTCCTATCTTGAATATCTTTAAATAAGCAAGGTAATCAAGTCTTCTTTCTGCTCGATCGCGAGAACCAGTGAGGGTGGAGACGAGCAAGGCATTCTCTTTACGAAATTCTGATCAAGCATTTTGGTTCTGACAAAGCTGCTTCGAAGACAGCTTTAGAAAAAGAATGTAATGCTCTTCGTCTTCAAAATCAGAAACTTCAGAATATTTTGCTGGATCGTGACAATCTTCGCAAGAAGAATGATGAATTAAGAGGTATGATATCCTCATCTATGTCTTTAATTTTCCTTTTCGATGGTTTTATACTTCCCATGTTTAATTATCCTTTAAATCCCTCTTTCGCATGTTAAGCATTAAATCAGAAACGAGTAACGGAGAGATATCAATTTGAATCTGCTGTTGAAGAAGCCCGTGTTGATAAAGAAGTCTTAATGGATCAATATAACCAATTACATAACCTCTATTCATATTCCCTTGATCAAATAAATAATCTTACCAATGAAAATACCCAATTAGTTCAAAGACAAGATCTATTAAGTAATGAAGTATCTCGTCTTTCTTATTCTTTAACCAAAGCTAATTTAGGGATGGAAACTTTATCAGATGAGAATAAAACCTTATCTCAAGAGAAGCGAGTTTATTTAAACAAGATGGCGATATCTTCGCAACAACTTAATATTCTCCAAAAAGTATGTACTGACCAAGAGAAATCTCTTCGCTCTTTAAGAAATGAACTTGAAGAAGTAACAGAATCATCTATCGTTGAAAGAGATACACTCATTCAAGGTAGAATAGCTTTAAGTGTGAAGGAAAATCATCTTAAAGAATAATATTCCAAATTAAAAGAATCTTATTCTTCTCTTGCGAAGAAAAATGCCTTCCTTGTTTCTAAAGAGAAAAATCTTCAGTCTCGACTTAAAGGTTTAGTTGGAGATAAATTTGATGACACAATGGACCAATGGGAGAATAGTTGTCTATCCTTGATTCAACACCTTATTTCGCAAAAGGAAGGTAGTCATAATAGTTTGACTGCCTTAATTATCTTTTCTTTGTCATATTTATCTGAATTCCTTATTTTAACAAAATTTTGTATTCTATTTTTCGCAGAGTCTGAGAAGAATCTTCATTCCTCTATTTCTGACTTGGAGGCTAAATATGGGAATCGTTATACAAGAAGCATTATCTTTCTAATCAATAAAATATTAAAAGGAAAAGTTGACTTCAAAGTTATTGAAAAATGTAGCTCTCAAAAGTGATAAAAATAAGACAGTTCAAGAAAACAAAACTAGAAAAGAAGATCAAGCTTCAATATTAATATCAGTAGCAGGAGATGACAGAAATTCTTCGCCAACATTCTCGCAAGCTTCTCCTTTATTTCGGCTTTGATCTTTTCCATGACTAGCATTTTGATTATCGCCATCAATTACTTCTTCAGGAGAAATTTCTTTCTCATTCTGATTAACACTAGCAGATACTTATTTAGAAGGAATCTCTTCTTCATCTTCCAGGAAATTATCTTCTGCACCGCTTTCGTAATCATAATCACTATCAGCAGGACGAGGAACTTCATCATCATCTACTTCTAGAGGATCAATTGATGTAGGAGGAAGAGAGTTGGACAGTAAGATGTCATTTACAAGGACTTCAGCCCGGAGATGAACTTGACGAAGAAGTTCTCTTTGATGATTCCTATCTTGAATATCTTTAAAATAAGCAAGGTAATCAAGTCTTCTTTCTGCTCGATCGCGAGAACCAGTGAGGGTAGAGACGAGCAAGGTATTCTCTTTGCAAATTTTAGCATATTCAGCCTCCAAGTCAGAAATAGAGGAATGAAGATTCTTCTCAGACTCTGCGAAAAATAGAATACAAAATTTTGTTAAAATAAGGAATTCAGAGAAATATGACAAAGAAAAGATAATAAGGCAGTCAAACTATTATGACTACCTTCCTTTTGCGAAATATGGTGTTGAATCAAGGATAGACAACTATTCTCCCAATGGTCCATTGTGTCATCAAATTTATCTCCAGCTAAACCTTTAAGTCGAGACTAAAGATTTTTCTCTTTAGAAACAAGGAAGGCATTTTTCTTCGCAAGAGAAGAATAAGATTCTTTTAATTTGGAATATTATTCTTTAAGATGATTTTTTTTCACACTTAAAGCTATTCTACCTTGAATGAGTGTATCTCTTTCAACGATAGATGATTCTGTTACTTCTTTAAGTTCATTTCTTAAAGAGCGAAGAGATTTCTCTTGGTCAGCACATACTTTTTGTAGAATATTAAGTTGTTGCGAAGATATCGCCATCTTGTTTAAATAAACTCGCTTCTCTTGAGATAAGGTTTTATTCTCATCTGATAAAGTTTTCATCCCTAAATTAGCTTTGGTTAAAGAATAAGAAAGACGAGATACTTCATTACTTAATAGATCTTGTCTTTGAACTAATTGGGTATTTTCATTGGTAAGCTTATTTATTTGATCAAGGGAATATGAATAGAGATTATCTAATTGGTTATATTGATCCATTAAGACTTCTTTATCAAGGGATTCTTCAACAGCACATTCAAATTGATATCTCTCTGTTACTCGTTTCTGATTTAATGCTTAACATGCGAAAGAGGGATTTAAAGGATAATTAAACATGGGAAGGATAAAACCATCGAAAAGGAAAATTAAAGACATAGATGAGGAAATCATACCTCTTAATTCACCATTCTTATTGCAAAGATTGTCGCGATCCAGCAAAACATTCTGAATTTTATGATTTTCAAGACGAAGAGCATTACATTCTTTTTCTAAAGTTGTCTGCGAAGTAGCTTTGTCAGAACCAAAATGCTTGCTCAGAATTTCGTAAAGAGAATGCCTTGCTCGTCTCTACCCTCACTGGTTCTCGCGATCGAGCAGAAAGAAGACTTGATTACCCTGCTTATTTTAAAGATATTCAAGATAGGAATCATCAAAGAGCACTTCTTCACCAAGTTCATCTCCGGGATGAAGTCCTTGTAAATGACATCTTACTGTCCAACTCTCTTCCTTCTACATCAATTGATCCTCTAGAAGTAGATGATGATGAAGTTCCTCGTCCTGCTGATAGTGATTATGATTACGAAAGCGGTGCAGAAGATAATTTCCTGTGAGATGAAGAAGAGATTCCTTCTAAAGAAGTATCTGCTGGTGTTAATCAGAATGAGAAAGCAATTTCTCCTGAAGAAGTAATTGCTGGCGATAATCAAAATGCTAGTCATGGCGAAGATCAAAGCCGAAATGAAAGAGAAGCTTGCGAGAATGTTGGCGAAGAATTTCTGTCATCTCCTTCTACTGATATTAATATTGAAGCTTGAGATTCTTTTCTAGTTTTATTTTCTTGAGTTGTCTTAATTTTATCACTTTTGAGAGATACATTTTTCAATAACTTTGAAGTCAACTTTTCCTTTTAATATTTTGTTGATAAGAAAGATAATGCTTCTTGTATACCGATTCCCATACTTGCCTCTCATTATCTTTCTTGCACAAAATAATATGTTGTGAATGCTTATCATCAATTTTTTTTTATCATATGGTGTTATTTTCCTTCCTAATTAAAGGTCTTATTATGCCATCTCTTGTCATTGCGACAAAATCGCAGGACGTCCTTGCATTTTCATAAAAAAACCCATTGATCTTGTCTTAACCTTTTCTTTTGTATTATGGCCTCTTCAGGAATGTTGCGAAAATATGACAGGCCTAAATATTCTTGCGAAAATAAAGACCCATGACATTGTCTTCTTGCGACGAAATCGCAGGACGTCTTCGCACTTTCATGCGAAAACCCATTGATCTCGTCTTATCTTTTTCTTTTGTATTATTGCCTCTTCAGGATTGTTGCAAAAATATGACAAGCCTTAATATCCTTGCGAATAAAAAGCCTCATGACATTTGCGTCTTAAGACACTTATCAGCTCCCTAATGGAGGGTGCCGCCCTTATCTCCCACTGGTTGCCCCTTCAAGGAGGCGTACTTCTACCATACAAGGTTAGCTCCTCCCATCCAGTCTTAACAACAACCAGTTGTTTTCGCAGCCTCTTATCCCTTTTGCCTATAGGGCTTATGGTTACGAGACTGCACCCTAAGTGGGGTTTTCTTCAGGCCGAGTGCAGTATAAGCCAAGACTTGTCAAGAATGGCAAGGACGCTTCAAACGCCCCCGGCACCCTTGACTCAACCGTGTACCTCGGCGCCTTGATCAGATTCTGCACTCCTTGAGAGAGTCCTTATTACCTTAGTCGCCCAACCTAAGTCATATGCTTAAGTTGAGAATCCAAGGTGCCTCTCCCAGATGGGCTTTATTGACCCCAAATCTCCATGACTCAGGTTCCGGTGGCGGTGTAGCCTTTCCCTGAGCCATGTAACAGGTACCCCCTAATATGACATACTTTAGGTCTTACATTTGCCTCTTGCGAAATTTTATTCGCGAACTAGGGTGTACGCCATAAAGGTTCGCCCCTTTCTTTTATGTCATTGTTTTGTGGTTATCTCTGCGACAATTTCGCACATCATGATCTTCTTTTGATATGAGTAATTCTGCGATTAATTTTTCAGAATTTATAACTTCTCAAAGCTTCTTACTGATAATATATTTTCAAATACAACCTGTTCCATGGTCTGTCTAATCATGACCAACATCTCTCCCTTCTGGATCCATTAATCTATAAGCTCTTGTTCCAACTATCTCCTTAATGATGTAAGGTTCATCCCCTTTTTTCGCTAATTTTCCACCATTTTCTCGCTGATATATTGGTGTTTCTCGCAGAACTAAATCTTCTGGTTGAAATTCACGTATTTTGACACGTTTATTATATTCTCGATCTAATCTTCGCTGATAATTCTCCATATGTTGTAAATCTTTTTCTCTTTTTTCTTCTAATTCATCAAGTTTGTTTAAAATTAAACTTGCACTAAGATTTTCTCCCAAGATTCTCTTTTTGTTGTCGGAATAACAACTTCTGTTGGTAACACCGCTTCAACTCTGTATGTTAAACAAAAAGGTGACATTCCAGTAGCTTCTCTTCTAGTTGTATTAGAAGCCCATACTGCATTATGTACTTGTTCGCACCATGATCTGTGATGTCCTTCCAATTTCTTCTTTAATATATCTGCAATTGTTTTATTTGTTGCTTCTACTTGCTCATTTGCTTGTGGATACAAAGGAGTGGACTTCCACATTTTATCTTGAATGCATTAAATAACATTTCTATATTCTGCCCCTCAAACTGTTTCCCATTATCAGATACCAACTGTGCAGGAATTCCAAATCTGCAAATGATATTTTCGAATATGAATGTAAAGATATCTTTGTCGCGAATATGTTTTACCGCCTTCACTTCTGTCGATTTTGTGAAATAATCTGTTGCGACTATTAAGTATCTTCTTTGTCCAGTTCCTGGTAAAAATGGCCCCACAATGTCTAAGCCCCATTTTCCAAAGGGACATACACTGGTTGAAGATGAAAATGGTGCTCCTGGTGCATGTATTTTCTTTCCATGTCGCTGACAATCTTCGCAGCGTCTTGATATTTGTTTTGCATCTTCATGCATGTATGGCCAATAATAACCTTGCATTTTTGCTCTATGTGCCAAAGATATTCCTCCACTATGATTGCTAGCATCTCCACTATGTAACATTTTCAGCACCTTTTCTCCTTCCTCTCGTGTCAAACATCCGAGTGATGGTCCACTAAAGTATTTTTGGTATAGCAACCCATCTTTTAATTCATAATTCGTTGCTCGAATTTTTAACTTGTGTGTTTCCAATCTACTTCTTGGTGTTTCTCCTTTCGCGAAATATGCGTGAAGTTTCATTCTCCAATCTGCGAATTTGTTCATTTGTTCTTCTTTTTCATTATCTATCACCATCACATCCACATCTTCCTCTTCTTTATTTATTGATGGTGACAGAAGTGTTTGTATTTTTATGCATCTCGCAGTTGGATCTGTCATCATGCTTGAGATGAAAGAAAAAGCGTCTGCGAGTCTATTATCCTTTCTTGAAATGTGCCTCCATTTTATCTTTGGGATTTTCGCTGATAATTCTTCAACCATCTTCTTGTATTTCTTCAAGGATGGTTCATTTGTAGCATACTCTCCTTTTATTTGACGAATAACTAGCTGCGAATCACTAGTGATCCTGGCATTTTCTATTTTCATCTCTATTGCGAATTTTAAAGCATGTTTCACAGCTTCATATTATGTTTCATTATTAGTGGATGCAAATTCCAATCTGAATGAAAAAGCCATCTTTATCCCTTCTGGCGAAATTAAAACAATTCCAACTTCATTTACTTCTCCATTTGATGATCCATCTACCAATATTTCCCATCTATTTGGTTATGTTAATAAATCTTTTGGATCTCCATGTTCTTCTTCTACATCCATCATTTCTTCTACTGCTTCATCTTCTTCTAAAGGAAATTCTGCCAAGAAATCCGCAACAACTTGTGATTTTGGTGAAGACAAAATTTCATATTTAATATCAAAGTGTCCTACTTGTGCATTCCATCTCTCTACCCTTCCTGATCTTTTAGAATTCTTCATCACTGATTCAATTGGCACTTTTGTTAATACCTTTATCTTGTGTGCTTGAAAGTATATGCGGAGCTTAAATGATGCATAGTACAATGCTAAGATTAATTTTTCAATCTTTGAGTAATTCTTCTCAGCAGTATTAAAAGTTTTGCTAATGTAATAAATGGGTTTCTCCACTCCTGCGTCTACTCGCAATAACACAGCAATTAATGCATGCGACGTTGTCGCAAGGTAAATCAATAATTCTTCTCCTGGTTCTGCCTTTTGTAAAATAGTTGTATTCATAAGATGTTCTTTGATTCCTTGAAAATCATTTTCACATTCATCACTCCATTTAAATTTCGCACCCTTCTTGAGTATATCGAAAAAATATTTGCATTTGTCTGATGATCGTGAAATGAATCTCCCCAGCGAAGCTAGAAGCCCATTCAATTTATGTACATCTTTTATTGTTGTTGGTGTTGGCATGTCACGAACTGCTTGCACTTTTTCTGGATCAACCTGTATTCCTTTCTTTGATACAATGTAGCCTAAAAATTTTCCCGATGCAACTCCAGTAGTACACTTCTCAGGATTCAATTTAATGTTATACTACCGCATTTGTTCAAAAATCTCCCTCAAGTCTTGTACATGGTCTTTAGCTTCTTTACTCTTTACTAACATGCCGTCCACGTATACTTCTAATGCTTTATGTATCCATTTTGCGAACACCTTCTCTACCATTCTTTGATATGTCGCTCCCGCATTTTGCATACCAAATGGCATTTTCGTGTAACAATATAAACCTCTAGGGGCAAAGAAAGCAGTATGTTCTTGATCTTCTTCAGCGAGAGGAATTTGGTTATACCCTTTGTACCCATCTAAAGATGATACCCTATCATTTCCCGCTGCAGATTCCACCATTTGAGGAATATCGGGTAACGGAAAACTATCTTTGGGGCAAGCTTTGTTCAAATCAGTGAAATCTATGCAAATCCTGATTCCCTTGTTTTATTTGGGACAATGACCATATTCGCTATCCATTCTGGGTATTTAGCTTCTCTTATAATTCCTGCCTCAAGCATTTTCTGTAATTCTTCTTCTATTTGGGAATGGTAAATTGTTGGGATTTTTCTTATTCTCTGTTTAAATGGTCTCACATTTTTGTTAATCTCTAATTTATGGCAAGCAATTGATGGATCTATTCCTGGTATCTCATCCATGTTTCCTGCGAAAATATCTTTATATTCTCACAACAAGTTGACAGTTCTTTCTTCTTCTTCTACATCCATTTTGGTTCCAATTCTCAATATTAGAGGCTCCTCTACAGTCCCAACATTTATTTCTTTTGTTGGTTCTGCGGCAGTGTAACTGGATTTAGGTTCTCCCATTGGTGTTGGTTCTTTTATTGCTTTTATGGGTACTTCCCCTTCTTCCGGAATTTCGCTGGGTATTCCATTTCCTTCTTTTGCCCTTATCATATAAACTCTAAATTCTTCTTCCTTCTTTGCTTCCTTTGCCAGTTTTCTGCGAAATTGTTTCCTTTTTGCTTGTTCTTCATAATGCTTTACTTCAATTTGATGACATAATTTCGCATTGTCAACATCTCCTCTAATTTCACCTATTCCATTTGGAGTGGGGAATTTAATACATTGATGCAACGTTGATACCACAACTTTTATCGCATGTATCCATGATCTTCCTAATAAGTATTATATGGAGATTCCATATCCACCACACACAATGTTACATATGTTTCGATTTCTCCAAGTGGAATTCACACCACTATTTCTCCTTTAGGTTTTGTTGTGGATTTTCCAAAGCCGTGAACAAAATATGCTGAACTGGACATTTCTTCATCTCTAAATCCCATTCCCCGGAATGCATGATAAAATATTATATCAACTGAACTTCCTGTATCGATTAAAGTTCTGTTCAACATCCATTCTCCTGCGGATTTTATTGCTGTATCCTTCTCTTTTCGTGTAATAGGCACTGTGATGACCAACGGAGATGTATGGTTTAAATTTTCTTTTGGTATTTCTTCCACCATGAATGCAATTTTTTGCTTTTCCCACTCTTTCAAGGGTGATATTTTTTCTACCGCTATAATTTTCTTTCCTTCAAAATTTCGTTTATGTATTCTTCCTTTGACGTTTTCATGAAATTCATTGATCAAGCTTTTTGTTATCATATTACACTCCAATCTTTTGCCATTTTCATTAATTCTGCTCATCTTTCTTTTAACTGATTCACTGATTTATTTAATCACTTTCTTGTTTCGAATATTCTCAATCAACAATCTTCAACTTTCGATCTTCAAGTCCCTGTTTCTAGCGCCATTATATAGTTGCAGGAAATCCTACACTACACTCCTCATATGATTTCACTATTTATTAGCTCATTTTTAGGTTTACACTCTTAATTTCATTGATTAGTTTCTAAATGTTCTTACAAGAAAGATAAATAAGTCAAGAATGATCTCTACTCTGAACTTTCTCTCTCTTATTTACTTGTTTCTTACTCAAAAAAGATTTCCCCTCCCTTTACAACTCGAATGACTATTTATAAGGAAAATACATAGTGGATGACAGCTAATATTTCCTTTATTTTCGGATATGGCTTGCGAAATTCTCGCAACCTTACAAATGTTAACTTCGCAAGCTCTCTAATTTTCGCAAGACTATCACGTCTTTCTCATGATCCTTGCTGACGTCGTTTATGAAATTGTTCTGCAACGCTATTGTGCAATACCACTGATAATTTCGCTGAGACATAATTGTTGCGAGATTCTGATCCTACAACATGCTTGATATAGCAACGCCCGCGAGTTCGACCGAACAGTCCTCTAACAATCTCCCCCTTTGTCAATTTTAATGACAAAACTATCAATACATTTGGAATAAAAAATGATAATGAAACTTTAGAAGCTCCTATTCCACATGCCTAATCATCAACATTCCTCGAAATGTTCGTTCTTCCAAGTACTCCAATAATCCTAAAGGTTGTAAGTTTAGCATCGCCGTCGTTGAAGATCCGTAGCTATAAAAATGAGAAAGCATTGGTCTCGATCATTGTTATATAGTGTCATAGTATTATTACACAATGTCAAAGTTCAATTGTATCACAACTTCAACAATAATACTATGGTGATATGTATCACTCCCCCTTAGTCAATACTCCATATCACATGGAAACCACTCCCCCTTACACAATGATCTGAAAACCATATGTATTTGTAGTGTGAACTACATATTAATTCTCCCCCTTTTTGTCAATAAAATTGGCAAAGTTACAAGAACTGGATCATAATGAAATTTTCGTAAGAGACATTTCATCTTATTAAGATGCAATCATATAGACGAAGCTAACATAATTCGTCAAGGAGTTTAAAGATACAAGATAACCCCTCAAAAATTCCACAATCGCACACCCCTCAAGATATGACCATTAAGCACAAGTTCAAAAGAAATCTCCCCCATTTGATGTCATTCCCAAGGGAACAACAAGAGCGACCTTAATTACAAGAGAAAGGAAGGATTTTTATTGGACACGAAAACCATAAGAATGATTTTTATATCCAAAAACTCAATCAAATTAATCACAAGTAAACCCATGATTAATTTAATCGGAATAAACAATCAAATTAAACCCACAAAGTGGTCAATTTAATTGATTACGCTCAACATAAGTAAACTTACGGAACATACGACTAACATAACCATTAGAAAATGATTAGGATGGACGTTCATATACTCAACACAAGAAAAACTCATGGAATATATGAAAAATCAACTAGACTAATTATAAGAGAACTCATAATTAATCTAATTGGAATACACAATCAAACTAATCACAAAAGTAATCAACTTAATTGTCATTTGTTTTGCTCGACATAAGAGAACTTACGGAGCAATAAATAAATAACCGAACAAGATATTTAATTTAGTTCACAAATGCTCAACATAAAATATCTTACGGAACAACCAACCAAGATAATCAAAAAAATAATCAACTTAGTGTATCGTGCTCAACATAAGACACATTACGGAGCCTCGCAGTATTACATAAAATATGGATCAGCGAAGATCAATACTATGGAATACACACGGATTCATTCTATCTTCAATAACTATATACGTAACAATATTTAATGGACATAATCCTTAAACACAAAAGATTTTAAACTATCTTCCATCAAATAATTGACAATATAGGCTTAACTTTTGTATTTGTCAAAAGTCTATTCATTCTTAAATCAATACATGAATACCGATAATGAACGACTTTACTTTTGACAAAATATGAGACAACATAGTTCACGGACGTAAACACCAACATCCCATAACAAGTTGCAATATTACAAATCATAAGATTAAATACTGCAAACCATCATCCTCCAAATATTTTTAGAATTTAAAACCAATAAACCTAAAAAATTTAATACAAGAAGATGAAAAATAATAGTTATGTGTAGTCACAATCATTGCTATTCAAAGCACTAGTTATTCTTCCAATTAAGCCAAAAAGAAGACATACTAGGCGACAATGTCTTTGAGAAATCCTTTATCATTCCCGAACTCCTTGTCATCAACCGCCATTGGTACATAAGGTTCGTGAAGAAAGGAGTTAATATCAACAAACTGTCTTGGCTGATGATGTCCACTCAGGGCTTTCTGAATTTCCGACGACCTTAAAACACAAGCCTTTATTTCACGAATTTCCTTTCTTACTTCCTTCAAATCATCAAGAACATCGGACAACTTCTGAGAATTAGAAGGGAAAGCCCTTGACTTTCTTATATTCCTCATTTTTCTTTTCAAGGACGAAGTTATTGGAGATTTCTCTTTTTCCTTGATTGATGGCTTAACAATCATGTTGACATCTTTTCCATCCAAAGACATGATGCTTTGAGAACAGCTATTACCAACTGGTTTTTATGAATGGAATTCACAATCCCAACAAGCAGTCTTGAGAAAAAGAATATCAAAGAGGGTAAAAGGAATGTAGGGTTCGAAAACTTTAAACAGGTTCGTGGACAAACAACTCTAAACCATATAAAGAGTAGATTTGTCGATAATAACCCTTTTCTTTTATTTGATAGACAAAAGATAACAAACCTAAGAAAAAGACCTTTTCCTAAAGCCTGTGCGCTCACAACCTTGTCTCTTTCGACCAGGCACATGAGACAAGATTTACCAATCAACACAATTAATTTGTGCTGTGGTGAACAACAATTTGTCCACCATTTTCCTCTTGAGAGAAATCCTCTTACTTCTGTCTATCAAAGCGATTTGACCATACCCTCTTCTATAATGGTCTTATTTTGTCTTTGGAAAATAACTTCTTAGACGAAGACAAAATCCTACATACCTCGGCAGTCTTTTGAGCCAGTTTAAGCTTCCTTGCCAATCGATTTGCTCTTCGTTGAAGTTTGTTAGCGTGCATCACTTAATGTTTGTACTTTTAACATCTTGATAGTTCACGACCATTTTGAAAACAGAACGAGCATATCAACCTTGGATTGTATTCAGGCATCTGTGGTGTGAACGTAGCTAGACACATAGTAGATCCTGAAACATTACAATCAGAGTTTCCAAAGGATGGGTCAATTGTTTCTTCCAGCTTGATTGGATTCTCTTCTTGACCGAAACCATCAAGATTTATATATGTATTGCTACAACTATCAAAATCAATGTTCTTACATAGAAGACCAACACTTTATTTCCTATCTTCATCAGAATCATAGATCTCACACATCTCATCAAGTGTTACAGCAAGACCTTTGTTTCCAGTGTATTTTCTCCGATTAGGGAATTCGTTTGCAAAATGACCAAAACCTTTACACTTAAAGCACTGTGGCATATCCTCGTCATCAGCCTCGTCAGCATCCCTGTTTTAGGAGGGGTGTGATTGTGAGGTTTATCTGACGACCTAGGTTTGTCTCTTGAAAACCGTTTACTTCTCTTAAATAGAAGATCCCTAAACTGTCTTGTGATCAAGGAGACTGATTTGTCAAGATCTTCATCCGAAAAATCATCCTCAGAATGATCATCCTTAGAGACATAAACACTTTTACTTTTATCAAGTAATTTAGTGTTCTTCTGTTCTTTAAAGGCAACATCCTTTCCGATTTTGGATGTATGCCCATGATCAAAGTTCTTTAGCTTTCCAACCAATGTATTTCTGGAAAGATTATCGAGGTTATTTCCCTCAACAATGGCATGCTTCTTAGACTCGTATCTAGATGGCAGCGATCTGAGAATTTTCATTACAATGTGCTTTTCAGAAATAGTCTTACCCAATGCAAAAGATGCATTAACAATTTCAGACACTCTGTGATTATACTCATCAAATGTATCTTCATCTGCCATTCGAAGGGTTTCCCAATCAGAATTAAGGTTTTGAATCCTAGCTTCCTTTTCACTGGAGTTACCTTCAAATACGATTTCTTAGATATCCCAAGCATCGTTAGACCGAGTGCAATTAGACACATGGTGCTGAATATTTGGGGTAATGACATGTATGATGGCATTCAAATCTTTGGAATTTTGCTTTGAAGCATTTATCTCAGCAGGGGTGTATTCACCAATAGGTTTGGGAATGTTTACATCTCCAACTGCCATAACGGGAGCATCACAGCCATTAACAACATATACCCATGATTGAAAATCACGTGCTTAAAGAAAATCTTGCATAACAATTTTCCACCATAAATAATTAGAGCCATCGAAGACTGATGGCACGTTAATAGAGATAACACCTTTGTCCATAGAGTCAGATCCCTCCAAACACAGACTTGTAAGGTCTTAAACGTGTTTGCCTGCTCTGATACCAATTGAAAAAGCGGGGGTCTAACAACACCACCCAATATTTCGCTTAGAAATTCAACATATACCCATGATTGAAAATCACGTGCTTGAAGAAAATCTCGCATAGCAATTTTCCACCATAAGTAATTAGATCCATCGAAGACTGGTGGTACGTTAATAGAGATAGCACCTTTGTCCATAGAGTCAGATCTCTACATACACAGAATTGTAAGGTCTTAAACGTGTTTGCCTGCTCCGATACCAATTGAAAAAGCGGGGGTCTAACAACACCACCCAATATTTCGCTTAGCAATTTGTATGGACAAACTCAAATACATTTTTAAGAGAATCAACAAGACTCAATCAATTAGAATTATATCAACGAGTTTATATCTCTTACTTGATTTGATTTCCTCAAACAAAAAATGTGAGTACTAATCAAATACAAGAAATAACTTGGACGGTACCAAAGACCAATGTCCAAGATCAATCAATAACCATTAGGTCAGACTCTCCAGTTGATTGATCTAAACGCACAACCTGTATTATTTCTATTATATAAACAAATATAATGCGGGAAGGAAATAACACAGACACCAAAAGTTTTGTTAACGAGGAAACCGCGAATGCAGAAAAACCTCGGGAGCTAGTCTAGATTGAATACACATTGTATTAAACCTCTACAGACACTAGTCTACTCTAAGCTAACTTCGGATTGGACTGTAGTTGAAACCCAATCAGTCTCCCACTGATCCAAGGTATAGTTGCACCCCTACGCTTCTGATTCCAGCAGGATACTGCACACTTGATTCCCTTAGCTGATCTCACCCACAACTAAGAGTTGCTACAACCCAAAATCGCAGGCTTTGACAATAAACAAATTTGTCTCACACAGAAAAGTCTATCAAAGGATCAATCTGTCTCCCACAAAAAAACCCTAAAGTTTTTGTTCCGTATTTATATATATGATCAAGGTGAACATGAACCAATTCATAATCTGGTCTTATATTCCCGAATAACAACCTAGATAAATCAATCACCTCACAACAATCTTAATCATATGGTAGCGAAACAAGATGTCGTGGAATCACAAACGATGAGACGAAGATGTTTGTGATTACTGTTTATATCTTGCCTATCGGAGAGGTTAATCTCAAGCCAATCAATCTCATTGTACTCGTACGATAGAATATGCAAGATCAGATCACACAACTACGATAAAATTAGTATCGGTCTGGCTTTAAAATCCCAATGAAGTCTTTAATTCGTTAACCTGGTTTTAGAAGAAGAAAACCAAAGGTTACAGGAGAACCGATTCTAGCGCGCAAACTAGTACCACATGTAAGGTGTGGGGATTAGTTTTGCAGAGTTGCTAGATGTCCCCTTATATAGTCTTTCAAATCAGGGTTTCGCCTTGGTCACAAAGCAAACAATATTCACCGTTAGATGAAAACCTAATTTAGATTCAAGCTAATATATCTCAACTGTTAGATCGAAATCTTAAATTATTATACACAAATGAAATGCACGCTTATAGGTTTGTTAACCATACCCAAACGTGTAAATTGTTGGTTTAACAATAGTCAACCAAACGATTAGCCATTTGAGCATTTCATACCAACCATTTTCTTCTTCACCATAACTAGTTCAAATGACTCATATGAACTAGTTAGAGAGTTGTTCAATTGCAAGGAAATCTCATGTACTACACAAGACACGATTGAAGGCAAGATGATTTGATTCACATGAATCGTTTCATGAAATTTATAGCCACGGTTTGCAAAAGCATTCCTTATTCTTTATAAGTTTAAGTTCAGAAATTATGTTTAGATATATAACCTTCTCAAGTTCGCAGACTAGGTTCACGGACTTAAGGTACTAGACAGAGTTTACAAACTCCAGAAGAAATTCTCGTTATGAGAACTTCGCCGGTCCTCCTACTGGGTTCGCGGACTTGGCTCACGCAAGTAGGTGTCAACTTCAGCAGAAATTCTCGGGTTTGAGAACTTCGGCAGTTCGCGGACTTGGCTACTAGCCATTTTTACGGTATAGGACTTATGCACATTTCTCGTCAAAGCAATTTTCAAGATGATTGAAGCATATCATGACTTGCGTCACTAGGTAAAAAAAAACATGGTCGAAGCGAAACGCTTACCAACACATATTTCGAGATATAGATAGGCGAGATATACTCGACTCGAAATACCAAATGTGTATAATCTAAGTCTATATATATAGCATACAACTTTGGTATCAAGAAGTAGGAGATAAAATAGATAGATTTTTGAGTGACAGATAAGTTCAAGTCTTCGCATACCTTTTTGTCGAGAAGTTCCATCGGTTCCTTGAGTAGTTCTTCCACTTGTGTGATGAATCTCCATGAATTCTTTGATATCAACTACACTTACTATCCTAGTCCGAGACTTATCTATAATAGACTAGAAATCAAGACTTATAGTTTTGATCACTAACATTGACAAACATGCTTGATATAGCAACGCATGCGAGTTCGACCGAGCAGTGCTCTAACAAAGATAACAATAGTTTTTCTTAACCGGAACCAATTGAATCACACACACATCAATTGTACCGAAATTTTGTAAGCCTTAACGATTGATATCACACAATAAAGCAAGATAACAATAGTTATTCTTAACAGGAACCAATTGAAACACACATCCACACACACATCATGGAATAAATATCAATTGAACCTAAATTTCATTAAGCAAAAGCAACAAATATATATAATATAAACTCAGGCTTTTCTTAAACATGAAAATAATTAACTAACAAGATTGTTACCTCAAATTTCGCATCCACTTCTACAATATGATAGCATCTTCGTCCAGGGAGAATTGATATCGAAATATCACCACGTTGTCATACTTATGCGTAAACAAAAGAATAACAACACACCTCAACCTTTACCAGAGAAAGGTTGAAAACCGGTTTTAACTATTGCAAGCAAAAGTTGAAAACCATCGAAACACATATGCTTTTATGCTAAACCAAAACCGATTCAACATATTGTGATTTTTTCACATACTGTTTCTATTAGAACCCCTCATAATCCTTTGATAAATCCTACCTACTAGGGCTAGACTTAATCCCGCTAAATCAAAAAGTCACCCAAACCATGAGGGTTCACAATATATGAGATCGAATATTAAGGTAGTAAAACCGAAAACATACATCTCATAAACATACATAGCAATAAGATAAAAGCAATTAAGCACAAGATATGTAAACCGAAAACTATCACAAGAAAAATTACTAATCAAATAATTCTTTTCATAATAGACCAATACAATCAATGAAAGAAATCAAAAATTTGATGTCTATTATACTAGATTAAGTAATACAACACATCACTTAATCTTCAGTGGTGCTCTTGTTGTTCACCGTGGTCTCTTCAGTGTTCAAACTCTTAAAGCATGTCTCAAGGGACTTGTCCGCAACCACTTCTTTTTTTTCAAGTCTTTCAACTTGAATATTCGTATCAGCTATATCAGCTTTTGTTTCATCAATCTTGTCCTTGAGTCAATCTTGATTTCGAATTGTTGTAATGAGATTGGTTTTCAGTTCCTCAAAACCTTGGATATAGTCAATCATACTATCAGAACGAATCCACTTGGTTTTGGTTGGATCTTGAAGGTTGTAAGCCAACAGACATGACTCATCTTGTGATCCAATAGAACTATCAGAGTCATAATCAGACATAATGCCTTTCTGTATTGATTCCTTGACAATCCTTAACCTTTTGAGCTTCCTCCTTATTATTCTTTGAGACACTGCGAGTTACTGGAGGCATAATCGGTTCTAAACGAATATAAAGGATTTCTCAGGGATTCGAGTACAGACAAGAAAAAGTTTCTCCTATTAAAAGAGACAACTTTCAGACCAAAAGACCCCTGGAAAATCCGAAAATATAAGACAATATATTACGTTTCCTTAGTCCGAGAATACTAAGTTGGAAGATTTATTAAACACATCCGAAAATTCCAAATAATTACTTATTTTGGAAAATCATGTTAAATATGAACATTTTTTTCCTACCATGGATTTGCATCTACCCATATACTTCCACAGAAAATTTTCTGATAATCAACTACACAACCAATTGTGCTCCTGTTTTATTGTTCCTTTCCCATCAAATATTATGAGCACGAAAAGATGAGAAAGCAAAACATATGACACAACTAAGTTGTACCGGTGTAAGCTTTTTCCAGCTTACCGCAAATATCAGAAACATAGCTCATGTTTCTTTTAGAGAATTTCTGCCCAAAATATTTTCTCCCAAGACGATGATTTTTTCTGACTCTAGAGATATGATCATGTGGAGAAAATGTACTAATGTGAGAATTCTCGGAGATAGATAGATCTCTTTTAATTCTTTCAATGAGATTTCCATAAGATTTTATCATTCTAAGGACTTCCTTATTATTCACATCAGTGTGATCATCTGAAATAACTATCGGAAATTCCTGATTGTTTATTTTGACAGATGTTAGAGCACTGCTCAGGCGACCATGCATGCGTTGCTATATCAAGCATGTTTTTCAATGTTAGTGATCAAAACTATAAGTCTTGATTTCTAGTCTATTATAGGTAAGTCTCAGACTAGGATAGTAAGTGTAGTTGATCTCAAGGACTTCATGGCGATTCATCATACAAGTGGAAGAACTACTCAAGGAACCGGTGGAATTTCTCGACAAAAAGGTATGTGAAGACTTGAACTTATCTGTCACTCAAAAGTCTATCTATTCTATCTCCTACTTCTTGAGACAAAAGTCATATGTTATATATATAGACTTAGATTATACACATTTGGTATTTCGAGCCGAGTATATCTCGCCTATCTATATCACGAAATATGTGTTGGTAAGCGTTTCGCTTCGACCATGTTTTTCTTTGCCTAGTGACGCAAGTTATGATATGTTTCAGTCATCTTGAAAATTTCTTTGACGAGAAATAGTGTAACAACTATATAACGCCCTCTAAGAATGTTTCAATGATTGGAATAAGAGTTTAGATTACATAGCCATAATGGACATAAGTATGTTGTGGAAACACATATGTGCATAAGTCCCATACTGGAAATCGACTAGTAGCCAAGTCCGCGAACTCAGTCCGCAAACTTCCGAAGTTCTCAAACCCGAGAATTTCTGCTGAGTTAACAAACTGTTTTGCGTGAGCCAAGTCCGCGAACCGGCGAAGTTCTCAAACCCGAGAATTTCTGCTGGAGTTTGTGAACTCTTTCCAGTAGCTCAAGTCCGCGAACCTAGTCTGCGAACTTGTGTAGGTTATATATCTAAAGATGATTTCTGAACTAAACTCTTAAAGACTAAGGAATGCTTTTGCAAACCGTAGCTATAAAGTTCATGAACCGATTCATGTGAATCAAATCATCTTTGCTTCAATTGTGTCTTGTGTAGTACATGAGATTCTTTGCAATTGAACAACTCTTTAACTAGTTCATATGAGTCATTTTGAACTAGTTATGGTGAAGAAGAAAGTGGTTGGTATGAAATACTCAAATGGATAACCTTTTGGTTGACTATTATTGAACCAACTATGCACACGTTTGGGTACGGTTAACAAACCTAATTAAGCGTGCATTTCATTCGTGTATAACAAGCTAAGATTTCGATCTAACGGTTGAGATATATTAGCTTGAATCTAAATCAGGTTTTCATCTAACGGTGGATAGCGTTTTCTTTGTGAGCAAGGAGAAACCATGATTTGAAAAACTATATAAGGGGACATCTAGCAACTCTACAAACTAATCCCCACACCTTGATACTAGTTTGTGTGCTAGAGTCGGTTCTCCTTTAACCATTGGTTTTCTTCTTCTAAAACCAAGTTAACGACTTAAAGACTTCATTGGGCTTGTGAAGCCAGACCGATACTACTTTTATCATAGTTGTGTGTTCTGATCTTGCATCTTCTATCGCACGAGTTCGATCATATTGATTAGCTTGAGATCGTGAGATTTCTCCGATAGGCAAGATATAAAAAGTAATCACAAACATCTTCGTCTCATCGTTTGTGATTCCACGACGTCTTGTTTCTCTACCATACGATTAAGATTGTTGTGAGGTGATTGATTAATCTAGGCTGTTTTTCGGGAATATAAGACCGGATTATCAATTGGTTTCTGTTCACCTTGATTTTATATCAAAAGACGAAACAAAAACTTTAGGGTTTTTCTGTGTGAGACAAATTGATCCTTTGATAGACTTGTCTGTGTGAGAAAGATTTGTTTATTGTTAAAGCCTGCGATTTTGGGTCGTAGCAACTCTTAGTTGTGGGTGAGATCAGCTAAGGGAATCAAGTGTGTAGTATCATACTGGGATCAGAGGCGTAGGTGTGCAACTGTACCTTGGACCAGTGGGAGACTGATTGGGGTTCAACTACAGTCCAGTCCGAAGTTAGCTTGGAGTAGGCTAGTGTCTGTAGAGGCTTAATACAGTGTGTATTCAATCTGGACTAGGTCCCGGGGTTTTTCTGCATTTGCGGTTTCCTTGTTAACAAAACTTCTGGTGTCTGTGTTATTTCTTTTCCGTGTTATATTTGTTATATGATAGAAATAATACAGGTTGTGCGTTAATCAATCTATTTGATAGTCGGAACTAACGGTTGTTGACTGATATTGATTGATCCTTGGACATTGGTCTTTGGTACCATCCAATTTTATCTCTCTGGGTCGTGCGGGATTGTATTATGAGCTAGCAACTTGCTGGCCGTTGGATAGCCTGAAATCTATTTATTTTGTTTTTCTGTTTTAAAGTTACAGCTGGCAACAACTGTGAGAATATACATAATTTTTCGTATATCCTCAAACTTAATTTATATTTATCAAGTGCCCCATTTGTAGAATGTATAAATAAATGGATCTGATTTCTTTTCACTTATTGTTCTCTGACTGATAACATGAATCTTTTAACTTATTGTTCTCTGACTGATGACATGAAATAGGTTGTTTCTTCCTCGATAAAACGTTTACTTGTTAATTAGCTTCTAACTAAGTGGACTTCTTACTGTGGGGTGTAGGTAGTGATAGACAAGAACAACGTAAATGACGAGTGTTGAGAAAAACAGAGCATAAGGCTATATGCTAGCACAACCGCGAGTAAAGAACAGTTTTCGAATTTGTGTTTGTAAGGTTACTACCTGTTTGGTCTACAATATGTTATATGTTAGTTAGACGCATATCGCGGTGATGATTGCATATCAGTAGTTCCGTACACGGACAATTAAAATTAAGATGAGTAATTTGTAGTAGCAGTACCATCACAGCCTCACAGGTGACATTAATCTTAGTAATTTTAGTAGCAGTACAGGGCTCTGATCAGAGTATGCAAATTTAACGGATGCAAATGTATTTCATAAAATAAACCAAAATGCTTGCCAACTAATTCAAATGTGCACAATTAGTTTGAGTAGATTTGAATGTTATCAGCGGAAAAATTTGATCTAAAAGAAAAACCAACTACTCATTGCTTCATGCCCATACACAATTATCTTTGCGCCTAACTTAGAGACATGCTTGTTGGTTGCACGTTGATGCTTCCACTTGCTGCACGACCTTGTTGGACTGTGTGGACTGTGTGGACATGAAAAAGGAAATTCTGCAGTGAGAGTTTTGCAACTGTTCGTTTGGTGAACTCATGGACAAAAGATTAAGTACTATTAAGCTTATATAATGACAACAGAGTACAGTATGATCAATAGACAATACGAATAGTTATTTGGTGAAGATAATAGAGAAGTAATTGTTTTCATACTGCAACCTAACTGTTCTTATTCATACATAGTAAAGTCTGTCAAAACATGTCATGGAGAGATTCGGGTTGGCTGTTTATTTCTCTGAAAGAATCTTTGCTTTTCCCTGCGATAAAATGCATAAGTTGCAAAGTTAATGAGAAATAAAACAAAACAATGGCCATAAACTGAAATGCTAATTCAAGAGAAAGGGAAGCATTAAGTACGCTTTTTCTTTATCCTCGGTTGTTTTTCGCTGTAATCGAACTCACTTAATAGATTTCGGCAAGGATTCATTTCTTCACACCACAGAGTGAAAGCCCTAGAATTGATTTAATTGAAGGATGTTTACGGGTTTTCATTTACTCAAGGGAAAGGTCCTTTTAACGAAGACAAAGACATCTTTAAGGGTTGTAAAATTTTTGTTAAATAAATATAAGGACGTGTTTAAAATTAAAATCTATGACAGTTGTAGCTTCGTGATGGACGGCTAAAAAAAAGACATATTCATATCTAACGTTTTAGAAGTTGCTAGCTCATAAAGCCTTCCCTCACAGCCGTGCGGGATAGCACTACCCTATCTCTCTTTGATAAAGACTCGAAAATTTCTATTTGCTTGAGTAAAGATCAAATCGAGAGATTGAGATATAAACTCTTTGATATACTTTTCTATTGATTGAGTCTGACTATCTAGTTGATTCTCATGAAAAGTATATTGGAGTTTGTCCATACAGATTGCTAAGCGAAATATTGGGTGGTGTTGTTAGACCCCCGTTTTTTCAACATAGATTCGCTCTTTCCCTTCCTTCTGAAGTTGTTCCTCATCAAAACCAGAACTGTTTCGATATGGGTGCGGAGGAACCTTTTCCAGTAGCGATTATCAACTTTTTCTTCCGACTCCTTTGAGTTGATCTTATTGGGATGTAGTATAATCTTTCTTTCTACTGAGGAATAATCTTTCAGTTTTTTAATACAAAAAACTTCTTTCAAAAATTTTACCACCATATGTTGAAGAAGTATAAGTTTCCTGTCAAGTGACTGAAAATTGTATTCCTTAGATTCAACACGGAATCGATTCAAAGTTTCATTTGCAAAAGATTTTGTTTGATCATCAGTAGATCTAGAAGATGGTTTCTCGTCCTCTTCTAACTTGATGTAGTTAGGAAAACTACCATCATCTTGATCTGTTTCATATGTGATTAACCCGGTTTTGTCACCTTCTGCAAAAATCGAGCAAGGACTTTTAGTTTCCTCATCAGAAGAAATCACAACAGCATCATTAGTCAGAATCATAGGATGTATCTCTTTATCTGTAAGAGATTTACCAAGAGCTTCTAGTTTAACAGCGAGATCCATTTTCTCTTTGGATAGACAGTTCAGTTGAATGTCTTTTTCTCTAATCTCCTGCTTAAGAAGATTCGACTCTGTCTTTAAGATAAACACTTTAGACGACAAAGATTGTTGTTAGAGCATTGCTCGGTTGAACCCACTAATAGTTGGTATGTCAAGTTTGGTTGTCATATATTAGTGAATCAAAACTCATGTTAAGAGTCGCTTGATTATGTACTAGAGTTAAACTTCGTATAGGTTATCTTGAAAGCATTAGGATATGAGACATTACAAATACTGCGAAGTCTTGAAGATGTGAAGAAGCAAGGAGCTACAACGACAACAATCATCCTTCCACTTGAGGTTAGTGATATTTGACTTGAACTGTTTCATTCCCTAACATATCTTTCAATTCTTGCATATTGAAAACATAACTGTGAAGCATGTTTGAACTCTAGATAGACATAGTATTAAGGAATAAAATACGAGGTTTATTGCTTAACCATTAAACTTTGTAGATAAGACATCGCCATAATTATTTGAATGCTATTGTGATTATGTATGGGTATGAGGTGAGGATTTCATCTTAGGGAACAATATTTTACATGTGTTCTAAGGAAGTAAGTTCATAAACTTGTTTGTGGAACGAAAAGGAAATTGCCAGGAGTTATTGGTTTTGTTATTCATAGCATATCTTATGAACAACCAATATGTGTGATAGAGTATAACCACTCACAACTTGTTGTGTTCTTGGTAGAACTATTCACAAAGTCCTGACTTTTGTATTGGTATAACTTTTATTAGTAAAACCAATCTTAAGTAATCACCTGTTGTATGATCGGATTGTGTCTGCCTTGGGGAAAGGGAACCGATCCTAGTAATGGAAAGGGAACCGATCCTTGTAAGGGAAAGGGAACCGATCCTAGTAAGGAAAAGGGAACGGATCCTAGTAAGGGGTGTAGTACATCAATAGGGAACCGATCCTTGTATGGGTGCAGCAAGGTTTATAGCATAAAGGGGAACCGATCCTATGGACATGTGCAACACATATAAGTTAAATACCATGTATATGTGGGGAACCGATCCTAGTACGTAGTCAACCAAATCTTTGGGAAGCTAGTGTAACTGTGAGTAGTACTCACATGGAGGTAGAACCGACCCATGAGTGTGATTGAATGTTGCTTTGATCAATCACACAGTTCTTGAAAGTCATATGAACCAATTCTAAACTTGTTTGGAAGTGTGGCAAATCGTTTTCAAGGTTGTAAGTATGAAAGAGAACTTACAAAGTAAAGATGTCGATAAATTTTGAACACGTGATGTGAATGTTTATTTCTATAATTGTTCAAAGATATTCCTTAACGTCTAAGGGAAGAGAATACCAAGATCGAAACATAAGTAAGATAAGAATCTTTTAATTAAGGTTACTAATTTCATTTTGTAGGGAAATTACAGAATTAGTAATGTGCATTTACTAAATTAAAATTTTCGAGAGATTTCGATCATTATTTTTGGACAGAGCATTTCCAGGAATTATGAAAATCGAATCTGTGCATTTATGAATATCGTGAGAATATTTTCGGTTTTGGAAATTCCTTGGTATCCAAACTTCCTTGTCTATAAATACACGAAGTTTTCCTTTGTAGCAAACTAATCCTTCGTAACAACAGACTTCCTCTTTTGTATTTGTTACTGGTGTATCCGCCTATCGGAGAGGAGAGTAATCTAATTAGGTGAAATCTCTTACGGCCGATCATTAAAGTCTTCTTTGGGATTGAGAAGCTCTAGCACGATCCGTTGGTGGGAAACTAGATAATTGCGGTTTATCTTTGTTTTCGATTGATTTGATTGACTAACTGTGGTTGAAATCTGATTGCACCTAGTTTGTTTATTCTTGAGAATCTTCTCATATGATATAAGATTCACTCAAACTAGTTCAGAATTCCGGCAGGGATCTTTAGACTGTTGTTAGTTCTAAAGACGATCTTGTGATAATCCATTGTTAACAGACTTCGTTCTGTGCGTGATTGATTGATCACAAGAGATTCAAGTGATTGTGTGTAGGTTTTTATTGAAGATTTAAGAATATTTGAAGACGAAGAAGATATTGAAGATCTGATTTGGGTTTTACAATATTTGGTGTGCACAATATTTGTTTCGGTAAAAAAGGATCCAATTAATAATCGGTTTATCCTTGTGGTAGATTGGATTGATTAATTGAGTAGATCGGCATCAACACGGTTCTTCAGATTAAAGGTATTGTTGGCTTAATATTAATCGATTACCTTTGGGTGATTGAACATAAGATAGATCTAGACCCGGCGAAGAAGTTTATGTTGAGATAAACGGAAGAGCCTTTGTCCGACTCATATAACTTGGTTGAATAGAGTTGATACCAAACAGATTTCTTGTTCCTTTACTTTTTGGAATACGAACCAAAGGGATTGATCCAAGTACTGACTTATTCATAAGTTGGAGGTGTGGGAATACAGACGGAACTAGGGGAACTATAGGGTTAGTTACTTGGTCTCAACTATACGAAGTTAGTGTAATTTTGTGTAGCGGCTTAATCCTGAGAGTATTCAATTCTGGACTAGGTCCCGGGGTTTTTCTGCATTTGCAGTTTCCTCGTTAACAAAATCTTGTTGTGTCATTTACTTTTATATTCCGCTTTATAATTGTTTTATTATAATTAAAATAAATTACACAAACGTTAGTTCCTATTTACTTGATAATCAATCCTATTTTGTTTGGTTAATTCCGAACCTTTGTATCAAGTAAACATATTTCGTTGTTTTATTGTCTCGATCTCGTATCCATAGACGATCACACGAAGTGTGAACCAATTAGTTGTATTGTCTCGACTCAGTCCATAGACAATCATTTTTGGAGAAAGGACTTATAGGTAGGAAAAGTTTTAGCTTGAGGTATATTTGGGTACCCTCTCCTTTTCAATTGGTATCAGAGCAGGCAAACACGAAAAGATATAACAATCTGTGTTTGGTGTGATCCAACCTATAAGAATTGAATCTATCTACGATTCATTTAACGTAGTTGCAGGATTTGATTACTTTAACAAGATCGTGGTGGAGATCACGTATGAAGTATGTAATACTTCTATTCCTAAATCTGTTAGGAATCTTGCTTATGCATGTCTTGAGTGACTTACATTCTCCTTTGGTAAACATAGGATGGTATATCATTTTGTTAAGTAGCAATGATACTACGGCCTATGAAACAGGTTGTATCTTGAAAATGCATAAGATTCCTCTTATGATTTGTATGAACCATGGCTGTTGTGTTCTTGATAATTCTAGAATCTTAAATATATTTTGGTCGGCCTACCAAAGTATATACGTATACATTTTTAGATATGATTATGTCAATGCTTTGCCCTCTAGGATGCGATTTTGGAAAATATGTATTCCTTCAAGGAATAAATTTTCGGTTAATAATTTTATTAACAATGGATTGCTTCATACACCTTACAACTGTTTTAATGAAGCAAGTGATCTTTTGAAATATTATGTGGTTTTTTATTCTGATGATATTTCTAACAAATATCATATTTTGTTCAAATTTCTCTCTGTATACTCTAGTAAACTTCAAATAATATTATCACCTTTTGGTAATAAAAGAGTACACATGCTATTGGACAAAAACTTGGAATCAAATCGAGCTAAAGATCTAGTCCATAGAAAACCGGTTTTCGAAAAAAAAGACCTAGATTAAAAAATCGAAATTGTTTCCCCACAAGCCACGATTTCCGATTTAGGGTGTATTTCCTAAAACTAGTTATTTTCGGTTTTTGTTGACAAATCTTCCTATAAAACATAACCTCTTGTTATGTATTCGAACATATTGGGGAAGATTGCTCAAAACCGTAACTAGAGTTTCACATATTATCGCAAGTATGGGAAAAAGAAAAACAAGAGAAGATATCTCTGATGAAGACAAGTTTGTCTAGAATCAATTCTTATCTACTGAAGAAGTGGAGAAATCAAGAATCCACACTTAATCAAAGGGAAGCCTGGCTTTACAAATTTTTTAGATAGTAGATACTTTGATAGATATCATGCCCTGAAGGGAGCTAGCTTCATTGAAGAAAAACGTTTCGATCCAGATGTTTCTGAAACTAGCTATGTGAACTTTGTTCAAGATCGAATTTTGGGAAATATGTTCGGTTTTGAAAAATACTCTCCTGACGCTGTAAGAATCTTTTATGGTAATATTCACAATATAAATCATAAAAATCTTACTTTTAGCACCTTGGTTGGAAGTTCGGTTCTTCATATTGACAAAAAGATGATATCAAAAGTCATCAAATATAAGGTGAAAGGGCATATGATCACGGGTTCTGAAATTGAGCACGATAACATTTCAAAAATCATTACTGGTAAGAATGTTGAATGGAAAAGCGGAAGAATGATAACCAAAGACGTTCCCTTATACTTAAGGCTATTCGGTAAACTGGTCGTACCAACTCTCTTTGCTTATTCAAGAGATTCCTCTCAGTGGAATAGAGATTTTGCTGAAATGATTTCTTTACCTTCTTGAAGGGAAGAAACAAATTGATATTTTTGGATTGATTATCAATCAAATATTTAAAATCATTGAATCTCTCAATGTTACATGATTCCATATAAACCTTGGATATCCCTGTCTCATCACCAAGTTGTGTAATAAAGCAATGGGGAACAACTCTGGAGATGATAAAGTTATCAAAAATATCTCTCAAGGAGTCATTAATCGAATGTATGGATCTCAAAAGGGATCAAGTATCTCTCATGATCAAATCTACAGTAATGGAGATCTCATGTTTCACATTTTGCGTCTTGGAAGATAATTAAACTGTATTCAGAGACAATTGATGTTCGTTTACAGAAATGATCCAGAAACTCTGGAAGAAATTGTAGCAATCAATGATGATTTCCTAAAGGGAGAACTAGAAGGTGGGACAGAAGAAGACTCCAATGAGGAAATAAAGGAAGATTAAACTTCTTCTAATAAAAAAAATAGACAGTAGTTTTGATTTACTTCAATAAAGTCTATTATGAATAAAACTATCTTATTATGAATAAAATTATTTGATTAATAATTCTTCTTGTGATAGTTTTTGGTTTACATAGCTTGTGCTTTATTGCTTTTATCTTATTTCTATGTATGTTTATGAGATGTATGTTTTCGGTTTTACTACCTTAATATTCGATCTCATATATTATGAACCCTCATGGTTTGGGTGACTTTTAGATTTAGCGGGATTAAGTTCTAGCCCTAGTAGGTAGGCTTTATCAAAGTATTATAAGGGGTTCTAATAGAAACAGTATGTGAAAAAGTCACAATATGTTGAATCGGTTTTGGTTTAGCATAAAAGCATATGTGTTTCGACGGTTTTCAACTTTTGCTTGAAATAGTTAAAACCGGTTTTCAACTTTTCTCTGGTAAAGGTTGCGGTGTGTTGTTATTCTTTTGTTTACGCATAAGGATGACAACGTGGTGATATTTCGATATCAATTCTCCCTGGACGAAGATGCTATCATATTGGAGAAGTGGATGCGAAATTGGAAGTAACAATCTTGTAAGTTAATTGTTTTCCTGTTTAAGAAAAGCCTGAGTTATATTATATATTTGTTGCTTTTTCTTAACGAAATTTAGGTTCAATTGATATTTATTCCATGATGTGTGTGTGGATGTGTGTTTCAACTGGTTCCTGTTAAGAAAAACTATTGTTATCTTGCTTTATTGTGTGGTATCAATCGTTTAGGCTTACAAAATTTTGTTACAATTGATGTGTGTGATTCAATTGGTTTTGGTTGAGAAAAACTATTGTTATCTTGCTTTTGTATGGTATCAATTGTTTAGGCTTACAAAATTACGGTGCAATTGCGGTGCTTTTATTGTCTATGTTGTTTCAATTGCTTCCGGTTGAGGTAAATAATTATGCAAGTTGATTTATTTTGGTTTGTATGAATTATTTACGGCTTAACGAAATAATATGTGTACGGGATGAGTTGTTTAGTCCAATTCGATTCCGGATAAGAAACTAAGTTAATTCTGATCTTAGTTTGTCTTATCGAAGTGAGGTTTCGGTTATTCAAGTCTAATTGAACGCCTAAACAAGGAAATGCTAGTTAACTAACCTAGTATTTGGCTTGTCTGAAATTAAAAGGTCTAAGTTTATGGATAATTAGAACCTGATGAGAAAAATGGAGTTTATCTTTATTTTGGTCTTATCGAGTTAAGCGGTTGTTTTTGAACAATCGGTTTAGCAAAGGGACTACTGTGATTAGTTGTTTTTGGTTTGCTAAACTAAATGGGAAAAATTGTTTCGGGCAATTGTTTCCTTGGTAACATATCAAAATAAGACTACTTGTAGTTTCGGTTTTGATATTGGTTATCAGAACATGATGTATGGAACCCTCGTACCTAACTCTACAGGTTTGCAAGTCTATTCTGAGATTTGTAAGATTCTTTTCATGTTGTCCTTTATTTTTTCGTTTCTTTGTCATTTGTGTGACAAAAAGGGGGAGAAATATATGGAGTAAACAAGTGATACTGGCATTGATTTTATATTAATTGGTATCACTAAGGAAAAGAACATCGATACTTGAATGTTTTATCTAACTGAAAAAGCGGGGGTCTAACAACACCACCCAATATCTCGCTTAGCAATCTGTATGGACAAACTCCAATATACTTTTTATGAGAATCAACTAGAAAGTCAGACTCAATCAATAGAAAAGTATATCAAAGAGTTTATATCTCAATCTCTCGATTTGATCTTTACCCAAGCAATAGAAATCTGCGAGTCTTTATCAAAGAGAGATAAACTTGGATGGTACCAAAGATCAATATCCAAGGATCAATCAAATAAATCAACAACCGTTAGGTCGGACTATCCAATTGATTGATCTAACACACAACCTACATTATTTCTATTATATAACAAATATAATGCAGAAAAAAAATAACACAGACACCAAAAGTTTTATTAACGAGGAAACCGCAAATGCAGAAAAACCCCGGGACCTAGTCCAGATTGAATACACACTGTATTAAGCCGCTACAGCTACTCCAAGCTAACTTCGGACTGGACTGTAGTTGAACCCCAATCAGTCTCCCACTGATCCAAGGTACAGTTGCACCCCTACGCCTCTGATCCCAGCAGGATACTACGCACTTGATTCACTTAGATGATATCACCCACAACTAAGAGTTGCTACGACTAAAAATCGCAAGCTTTAACAATAAACAAATCTGTCTCACACAGACAAGTCTATCAAAGGATCAATCTGTCTCCCACAAAAGAAAACCCTAAAATTTTTATTTCGTCTTTTGATATATAATCAAGATGAACAGAAACGAATTGATAATCCGGTCTTATATTCCCGGAGAACAGCCTAGATAAATCAATCACCTCACAACAATTTTAATCGTATGGTAGCGAAATAAGATGTCGTGGAATCACAAACGATGAGACGAAGATGTTTCTGATTACTTTTTATATCTTGCCTATTAAAGATATCAAATCTCAAGCCAATTAATTTGATTGTACTCGTACGATAGAAGATGCAAGATCAGAACACACAACTACGATAAAAGTAGTATCGGTCTGGCTTCACAATCCCAATGAAGTCTTTAAGTTTTTAACCTGGTTTTAGAAGAAGAAAACCAAAGGTTAAAGGAGAACCGACTCTAGCACACAAACTAGTATCACACATAAAGTGTGGGGATTAGTTTGTAGAGTTGCTATATGTCCCCTTATATAGTCTTTGAAATCATGGTTTCGCCTTACTCACAAAGCAAACACTATCCACCGTTAGATGAAAACCTGATTTAGATTCAAGGAAATATATCTCAACCGTTAGATCGAAATCTTAGCTTGTTATACACAAATGAAATGCACGCTTCAAGGTTTGTCAACCAAAAAGTTAGCCATTTGAGCATTTCATACCAACCACTTTCTTCTTCACCATAACTAGTTCAAAATGACTCATATGAACTAGTTAAAGAGTTGTTCAATTGCAAGGAAATATCATGTACTACACAAGACACAACTGAAGCAAAGATGATTTGATTCACATGAATCGGTTCATGAAATTTATAGCCACGGTTTGCAAAATCATTCCTTAGTCTTTAAGAGTTAAGTTTAGAAATCATCTTTAGATATATAACCTACACAAGTTCGCAGACTAGGTTCGCGGACTTGAGATACTCGAAAGAGTTCATAAACTCCAACAGAAATTCTCGGGTTCGAGAACTTCGCCAGTTCCCGGACTGGGTTCGCGGACTTGTCTCACGCAAAACAGTTCGTTAACTTAGCAAAAATTCTCGGGTTTGAGAACTTCGGCAGTTCGCGGACTGAGTTCGCGGCCATGGCTACTAGACGATTTCTAGTATAGGAGTTATGCACATATGTGTTTCCACAACATACTTATGTCCATTATGGTTATGTAATCTAAACTCTCATTCCAATCATTGAAACATTCTTAGAGGACGTTATATAGTTGTTACACTATTTCTCGTCAAAGCAATTTTCAAGATGACTGAAACATATCATGACTTGCGTCACTAGGTAAAGAAAAAAATGGTCGAAGCGAAACGCTTACCAACACATATTTAGAGATATAGATAGGCGAGGTATACTCGGCTAGAAATACCAAATGTGTATAATATAAGTCTATATATATATAGCATACGACTTTTGTCTCAAGAAGTAGGAGATAGAATAGATAGACTTTTGAGTGACAGATAAGTTCAAGTATTCACATACCTTTTTGTTGAGAAGTTCCACCGGTTCCTTGAGTAGTTCTTCCACTTGTATGATGAACCTCCATGAAGTCCTTGAGCTCAATTACACTTACTATCCTAGTCTGAGACTTAGATATAATAAACTAGAAATCAAGACTAATAGTTTTAATCACTAACATTGACAAACATGCTTGATATAACAACGCATGCGAGTTCGACCGAGCAGTGCTCTAACAATCTCACCCTTTGTCACTTTTAGTGACAAAACTATCAATACATATGGAATACAAAAAAGATAATGAAACCTTAATAGCTTCTATTCCACATGTCTAATCTTCAACATTCCTTGAAATCTTCGTTCTTCCAAGTACTCCAATGATCCCAAAGGTTGTAAGTTTAGTATCACCGTTGTTGAAGATCCGCAGCTATAACAATGAGAAAGCATAGGTCTCGATCATTTTTATACAGAGTCATAGTATTATTACACAGTGTCAAAGTCCAATTGTATCACAACTTCAACAATAATACTATGGTGATATTTATCACTCCCCCTTAGTCAATACTCCATATCGATCATGGAAACCACTCCCCCTTACACAATGATTCGAAAACCATATGTATTTGTAGTGCGAACTACATATTAATTCTCCCCCTTTTTGTCAATAAAATTGGCAAAGGTACAAGAACGGGATCATAATGAAATTTTCACAAGAGACATTTCATGACTAAAACAAAAAAGGACGCACATCATCGTAATTTAGATGCAATCATATAGTCGAAGCTAATAGCATTCATCAAGGAGTTTAAAGATACAAGATAACCCCTCTAAAATTCCACAGCCGCACACCCCTCAAGATATGACCATTAAGCACAATTTCAAAAGAACTCTCCCCCATAAGATGTCATTCCCAAGGGAACAACAAGAGCGACCTTAATTTCTAGAGAAAAGAAGGATTTTTTATTGGACACCAAAAACCATGAGAAATGATTTTCTATATCCAAAAAACTCAATCAAATTAATCACAAGTGAAAAAGCGGGGGTCTAACAACACCAACCAATATTTCGCTTAGCAATCTGTATGGACTAACTCCGAAATACTTTGCTAGAGAATCAACTAGACAGTCAGACTCAATCTAGATAAAAAGTATCTCAAGGAGTTATTATCTCAATCTCTCGATTTGATCTTTACTCAAGCAAATATAAATCTGCGAGTCTTTATCAAAGAGAGATAACTTGGACGATACCAAAGACCAATGTCCAAGGATCAATCAACTACAATCAACAACCAAAGGTTGGATTAGAGAAGTTGATGATCTTAAAGCACAACCTGTATTATTTCAATTATATAAAATATAATGCGGAAAGGAAATAACACAGACACCGGAAGTTTTGTTAACGAGGAAACCGCAAATGCAGAAAAACCCCGGGACCTACTCCAGATTGAATACACATTGTATTAAGCCGCTACAAACACTAGCCTACTCCAAGCTAACTTCGTACTGATCTATAGTTGAACCCCTACCAATCTCCCCACTGATACAAGGTACAATTGTACTCCTACGCCTATGATCCCAGCAGGACACTGCGTACTTGATTCCCTTTGTTGATCTCACCCACAACAAAGAGTTGCTGCAACCCAAAATCACAGACTTGAAAATAAACGAATTTGTCTCACACAGAAAAGTCTATCAAAAGGATAAATATGTCTCCCACAGATAAACCCTAGGTTTTGTTCCGTCTTTTGATATGAAATCAAGGTGAACAGGAACCAATTGATAATCTGGACTTATATTCCTGAAGAACAGCCTAGATTAATCAATCACCTCTCAACAAGCCTTCCTGACTACACAGGAGGTTTGTCAAGGAATCACAAACAGTGAGACGAAGATGTTTGTGACTTCTTTATCTTGCCTATCGGAGAACTCTCACGATCTCAAGCCAATCAATCGATTGTACTCGTACGATAGAAGATGCAAAATCAGATCACACAACTACGATAAAAATAGTATCGGTCTGGATTCACAATCCCAATGAAGTCTTTAAGTAGTTAACCCGATTTTAGAGAAGAAAATCAAGGGTTAATGGAGATCGAATCTAGCGAGCGCACTAGTATCACACAAGACGTGTGGGGATTAAGTTTTTGCTCAATCTAGATGTCTCCTATATATAGTCTTTAAATCAGGGTTTTCCCTTAGGTACAAAGCAATCCATATTCACCGTTAGATGAACACCTGATTTAGATTCAAGCCAATATCTCTCAACCGTTAGATCGAAAGACATAGCTTGTCACACACACTTGGGTAAACGTTTACTGGGTTTGTGAGAACTATGCCCAAACGTGTACGTGTATGTTGGTTCAACATGATAACCCAAAAGGTCAATCATATAAGAATCTCATATTAATCATGTTCGTCTTCACCATAACTAGTTCAATTGACTCAAATGAACTAGTTAGAGAGTGATCAATTGCTATGACACAATTGTATCAAAGATGATACGGTTCGATTGAATCGTCTCATGAACATTATAGCCACGGTTTGCATAAAGCATTTCTTAATAATTAATATTTCATGTTCAGAGCTCATCTTTAGATCATAACCTCTTAAGTTCACAAACAAGTTCGGGGACTTAAGTTAATCGGTTGAGTTTTCCAAACTCAGCAGAAAATCTCGGCAAGGAGACTTCCGCCAGTTCGCGTACTAAAAATGCAAACGAGTTATAGGAAAATCCAGTAGAAATTATCGGGATGAAAACTTCCGTCAGTTCGCGGACTGGGTCCGCGGACTTGGCAAGCCAATTCCACAATCTTACCGGTTACTCTTGATCAAAAAAGTTTGAAAACTTCGGTTCAAGGAATACATGGTTATGTTATCTAAACTCTCATTCCAACCATTGAAACATTCTCAGAAGACGTTATTTAGTCGTTATTCACAACCTTTCTCGTCAGAGCAATTTCCAAAGACAATTGAAATGTTTCACGACTTTCGTCACTAGGTGAAGATAAATTTGATCAAAGTGAAACGCTTTACCAACACACTATTTCGATAAACAAGATAAGCATTGAATACTCAGCTGGAAATGTCAAGAGTGTATGATCTAGTCTATATAGCATACGACTTTTGTCTCATAAGAAGTAGGAGAAGAATAGATAGACTTTCGAGTGATAAATAAGTTCAAGTCTCCACATACCTTTTTGTTGATGAAGTTCCATGGTTCCTTGGTGTAGATCTTCGTCGTTGTCGTTGAATCGCCATGAAGTCCTTGAGCTCAACTATACTTTTCCTATCCTAGTCCGAGACTTAGCTAATAGGCCAGAAATCAATACTTATAGTTTTGACCACTAACATTGACAAACATGCTTGATATAGCAACGCATGCGAGATTAACCGAGCTATGCTCTAACAATCTCCCCCTTTGTCAAATTTAGTGACAAAACTATTAATACATATGAAATACAAAAAAGATAAACTTTAGTGGCTCCTATTCCATAGTCCAATCTTCAACGTTCCTTGAAATCTTCGTCCTTCCAAGTACTCCAATGATCCCAAAGGTTGTAAGTTTAGCATCATCGTTGTTGAAGATCCATAGCTACAACAATGAGATAACTCGAGATTCTCAATCATTATTATACAGTTCCATAATATTATTATGAACATCAAAGTCCAATTGCATCACGACTTTAACAATAATACTATGGTGATATGTATCACTCCCCCCTAGTCAATACTCCATCTCGATCATGAAAACCACTCCCCTTTACACAATGATCCGAAAACCATATGTATTTGTAGTGTTACCTACAATATTTCTCCCCTTTTTTGTCAATAAAATTGGCAAAGGTACAAGAACGAGTTCATAATGAAATTTCCACAAGAGACATTTCATGACCAAAAGAAAGACAACACATCATCTTAATTTAGATGCAATCTTATAGCCGAAGCTAACAACATTCATCAAGGAGTTTAAAGATACAAGATAACCCCTATAAAATTCCACAGTCGCACTCCCCGCAAGATATTACCATTAAGCACAAGTTCAAAAGAACTCTCTCCCATTTGATGTCATTCCCGAAAGAACAACATGAGCGACCTTAATTTCGAAATAAAGGAAGGATTTTGAATTCGGACACCAAAAACCATGAGAATGATTTTCTATATCCAAAACTCAACCAAAATACTCACAAGTAAACCCATGAATATTTTAATTGAAAACGCAATTAAATCAAAACCACAAAAGTGATCAATTTAATTGAAAGTTCTCAACATAAGTAAACTCACGGAGCTACGACTAAGTCAATCACATGGAGATGACAAACTTATTATCTCAAGTACTCAACATAAGGAAAACCTTACGGAATACACAACTACATTAACCAATAGAACATATAGTGTAGCCGTTCATATACTCAGCACAAGGAATTGTGGAATATATGAAAGCACAACTAGATTAATTACAGGAGAACCTATAATTAATCTAATCGAAAAGCAAACAACCAAACTAATCACCTAAGTAATCAATTTAATTATTTTGGGCTCAACATAAAAGAGATTACGGAACCCCCACTAAGATTATCATAGAACATGACCATCTTAATCGTACATGTACTCAACATAAGAAAGAAGGCTTATGGGGTACAAACTAAATAACCAAGGATGATTATTTTAGTTCCTAATGCTCAACATCTAGTATCTTATGGAACAACATAACCAAATCAATAAGAAATCGACTTAGTCGTATCGTGCTCAACATAAGACACACAATGGAGCCTTCACGGGAAAACATAATAAAATGGATCAATGAAGATCAATACCGTGGATAACATACAAGGATCTATTATATCTTTGCATCATTATATGCATAACAACGTAATAGACCTTATCCTTGTTACACAAAAGATTTCATCCTATTTTCCATCAAATACATGACTGCATAGGCATAACTTTTGTATTTGTCAAAAGTCCATTCGTTCTTTCATCAATATGAATACCAATTCATGGACGACTTTACTTTTGACAACAATATGGGACCTTCAAGTTCATGGACGCAAACAATACATATCCCATAGAAATATTGCAATATATCAAACCATTAAAATACTGCAATAATATCATCCTCCAAATATTTTTTGAATTTAAAACAATAAATCTAGAAACATGAAGATGAAGATGATAAATGTTGGACATATCTATGTATAATCATAATAATTGCTATTCCAAACTCTAGTAATCCTTCAAAAACAAGAATAAATTCTCATAAGAAGTTTCCTAGGCATCAAGACAAACTCGTAATGCACATCTTAACTCATCCAAATTCAAGGTTTCTCATATCCATTTTGAAGAGAATTCAAAAAGAAAGAGAATTCAAAAAGAATGAGGTCATTCCAAGTTCGGACGAAGAAATTACGGTAAAAACAAGTTGACTGAATATCGACGTCTACAGGCAAGTATGCATACGGGTTTGCAAACGAATTTTTTCAAGTCCGCGAACTTAAACCCCTGGGTTTTGATTTTTCATGATGGTATGCATCCCTGGAATGTGTACCATGAAGTCCAAACATCCCGAACAACTATTTTCAACCCTAAACATATAAGAACCTTAAACACAGATCAAGTTAGGTAGAAATGAACAATAAGCAAGGTACATGGATCATTATAAAATCACAAATCTTGCTCAGGTTTATGGACATACCTTTTTTAGAAGAATCCAGTTGAATTCTACAGCCTTACCGAACATAATTTGTGTGCCCCAATTCTTGTGCTTCCCTCACCATATATATAACAGGGCATTCCTTGGTGAGGATGCACTTACAACACAATCAAGTTGTGTTGGGGTGAACAACGTCTTGCTCACCACAAGTGGCCTTTGGATTATCATGAAAGAGATCTCTTTTAGAACCTTTCACATCCAATTCCATTTTTCCAAAAACTTGTTAAGTTCCAACATCATGGATAATGCCTTCTCCATAGTCATGGAATTTTCTGAAAGATCATTCCTTTTTACACTCAAGGCATCATTGGATTTCTTTGGTACCCATGTCTGAGTGCGTTTAGGAACAACCGAAACCTTCTTCCCATTACTCTCTTCAAGATTTCTAGGAAGAGAATTGGATTGACCATTCTTTTGCAAGTTAGTCTTTCTCCAATTGGGAGCATCGGATCTTGTCTTCGTCTTTACGAAGTTATCCTTTTGATAATCATTACGATTGTGAAAAGGATTCGTACGACGTTTATAGGAAAATCTAGGTTTATCACACCACTGATTCCTTTGCCTAAAGGTTGAACAGTTACAACCTGTAACATTAAGAGGATCAGTCTTAACGTATGATCTTGGTTTCACAATTTCTTGTGATGCCCAAACAAGAACGTCATGAAGTTTTTCATTCCTTATACGGAAACGACATCTCCTTTACAGGTAACCTTTATTCTCGCAATAATGGAAAACATAAGGAATATTCTTACCTCAATCCGTGTGTGCTGACTTGGGAGGTTGATATACCTTGCTCTTTTGAACCTTAACTGCCGGTGAAGGTATTTCACTTTTGCCATCAGCGGAAACCTTTTTTTGAGAAGAATCACTAGCCTTGAAAAATTTTACCTCTTTGTTAATACTTGGAGCATCTATTCCCTTATAGCCCAACCCTCGTGTATCACGATGATTTTTACTTGCTCCTAGCATAGTGGTTAATTTGCTTGAACTAGTATTGAACTTTTTCAAGTCATCTTCCAACATCTTGATTTTATCAAGAGCAGCAGCTAAATCAGCCTCAAGGCGTTTTTCTCGAGTGAGATAAGCGCTTTCTCTGTCGTTAAAACTTGTTTGCTGGGAGTTAAACCTTGCTTCAGATTCTGCAAGTTTCTCTTCCAAAAAAAAGTACTTTTGATAAAGATTATCACATTCAAGTGACTTCATACGTAGGTTTTCCTCAGAATCCTTGAGGATCGATTCTGTAGAACGATTCGAAAAATAAACACCTGCGTAACATCATCTCAATTTCTTGTTTTCTCGACAGAGAGGATTCAGAAGAGGTGAGACATGAGAAGTTGTAATCTTCTTCATCTTCCACGAATCCAAAAACTTAACGTACTCTGAGACTTCCTCATCAACATCTCTATCAATATCTGAATCACCTTCATCAGAAAGTTCATCCAGCTGTTCTTCTAGAAGTGTTTCCCAATCAACAGTTTTTACATCAAGAGAATGTTTAGATATTAACTTAGATGTGACAGTTTTCTCAGTTGAAAAGAAGCTTTCAGAATTTTCTGGTATTTTTTGAATTGGTACGTTATCAGAGATAGACTAGTCCATAATCAGATCGCTACAAACACAGACTTATAAGGTCTTTAACGTGTTTGCCTGCTCTGATACCAATTGAAAAAGCGTGGGTCTAACAACACCACCCGATATTTTGCTTAGCAATCTATATGGACTAACTCCGAAATACTTTGCTAGAGAATCAACTAGAAGGTCAGACTCAATCTAGATAAAAAGTACCTCAAGGAGTTATTATCACAATCTCTCGATTTGATCTTTACTCAAGCAAATAGAAATCTGCGAGTCTTTATCAAAGAGAGATAACTTGGACGGTACCAAAGACCAATTTCCAAGGATCAATCAACTACAATCAACAAAAGGTTGGATTAGAAGTTGATGATCTTAATGCACAACCTGTATTATTTCTATTATATAAAATATAACGTGCAAAGGAAATAACACAGACACCTAGAGTTTTGTTAACGAGGAAACCGCAAATGCAGAAAAACCCCGGGACCTACTCCAGATTGAATACACACTATATTAAGCCTCTACAGACACTAGCCTACTCCAAGCTAACTTCGGACTGATCTATAGTTGAACCCCTACCAATCTCCTACTGATACAAGGTACAGTTGTACTCCTACGCCACTGATCCCAGCAGGACACTGAGTACTTGATTCCCTTTGCTTATCTCACCCACAACAAAGAGTTGCTGCAACCCAAAATCACAGACTTGAAAATAAACGAATCTTTCTCACACAGAAAAGTCTATTAAAAGGATAAATATGTCTCCCACAAATAAACCCTAGGTTTTGTTCCGTCTTTTGATATGAAATCAAGGTGAACAGGAACCAATTGATAATCCGGACTTATATTCTCGAAGAAAATCCTAGATTAATCAATCACCTCTCAACAAGCCTTCCTGACTACACAGGCGGTTTTTCAAGGAATCACAAACAGTGAGACGAATATGTTTGTGACTTCTTTATCTTACCTATCGGAGAACTCTCACGATCTCAAGCCAATCAATCGATTGTACTCGTACGATAGAAGATGCAAGATCAGATCACACAACTACGATAAAAGTAGTATCGGTCTGGCTTCACAATCCCAATGAAGTCTTTAAGGTTTTAACCCGATTTTAGAGAAGAAAATCAAAGGTTAATGGAGATCGACTCTAGCGAGCGCACTAGTATCACACAAGACGTGTGGGGATTAAGTTTTTGCTCAAGCTAGATGTATCCTATATATAGTCTTTAAATCAGGGTTTTCCCTTAGGTACAAAGCAATCCATATTCGCCGTTAGATGAAAACCTGATTTAGATTCAAGCCAATATATCTCAACCGTTAGATCGAAAGACATAGATTGTCACACACACTTGGGTATACGTTTACTGGGTTTGTGAGAACTATGCCCAAACGTGTACGTGTATGTTGGTTCAACATGATAACCCAAAAGGTCAACCATATGAGCATCTCATATTATTCATGTTCGTCTTCACCATAACTAGTTCAATTGACTCAAATGAACTACTTAGAGAGTGATCAATTGCTATGATACGATTCGATTGAATCGCCTCATGAACATTATAGCCACGGTTTGCATAAAGCATTCCTTAATAATTAATGTTTCATGTTCATAGCTCACCTTTAGCTCATAACCTCTTAAGTTCACAAACAAGTTCGGGGACTTAAGTTAATCGTTTGAGTTTTCCAAACTCAGCAGAAAATCTCGGCAAGGAGACTTCCGCCAGTTCACGGACTGAGTTCGCGACTAAACATGCAAACGAGTTATAGGAAAATCCAGCAGAAATTCTCGGGATGAAAACTTCCGTCAGTTCGCGGACTGGGTCTGCGGAATGGGTTCGCGGACTTGGCAAGCCAATTCCACAATCTTACCGATTACTCTTGATCAAAAAAGTTTGAAAACTTCGGTTCAAGGAATACATGGTTATGTTATCTAAACTCTCATTACAACCATTGAAACATTCTCAGAGGACGTTATTTAGTCGTTATTCACAACCTTTCTCGTCAGAGAAATTTCCAAAGACAATTGAAATGTTTCATGACTTTCGTCACTAGGTGAAGATAAACTTGATCAAAGTGAAAAGCTTTACCAACACACTATTTCGAGAAACAAGATAAGCATTGAATACTCAGCTCGAAATGTCAAGTGTGTATGATCTAGTCTATATAGCATACGACTTTTGTCTCATAAGAAGTAGGAGAAGAATAGATAGACTTTCGAGTGATAGATAAGTTCAAGTCTCCACATACCTTTTTGTTGATGAAGTTCCACGGTTCCTTGGTTTATATCTTCGTCGTTGTCGTTGAATCGCCATGAAGTCCTTGAGCTCAACTACACTTTTCTTATCCTAGTCCGAGACTTAGCTAATAGGCTAGAAAGCAAGACTTATAGTTTTGATCACTAACATTGACAAACATGCTTGATATAGCAACGCATGCGAGGTTGACCAAGCTATGCTCTAACAACAAGTAAACCCATGATTAATTTAATCGGAATACGCAATCAAATTAAACACACAAGGTGATCAACTTAATTGTTTATGCTCAACATAAGTAAAGTTACGGAACACATGACTAGCATAACTATTAGAAAATGATTAAGATAGTCGTTCATATACTTGACACAAGAAAACTTATGGAATATATGAATACTCAACTAGACTAATTACAAGAGAACCCATAATTAATCTAATTGGAATACAAATAACCAAACTAAGCACGAAAGTAATCAACTTAATTGTCGTTTGTTTTGCTTGACATAAGAGAACTTACGGAGCAATAATTAAATAATCAAACAAGATGATTAATTTAGTTCACAAATGCCCAACATAACATACCTTACGGAACAACCAACCAAGCTAATCACAAAAATAATCAACTTAGTTGTATCGTGCCCAACATAAGACATATTACGGAGCCTCACAGTATTACATAAGATATGAATCAATGAAGATCAATACTGTGGGATACATAAGGATTCATTCTATCTTCCATCATTATAAGAATAACAATATTTAATAGACATCATCCTTAAACACAAAAGACTTTAACCTATATTCCATCAAAGAATTGACAATATAGGTTTAACTTTTGTATTTGTCCAAAGTCTATTCATCCTTAAATCAATACGTGAAAACCGATCATGAACGACTTTACTTTTGACAAAATATGGGACAACATAGTTCACGGACGTAAACACCAATATCCCATAACACATTGCAATATAACAAACCATAAGATTAAATATTGCAAACCATCATCCCACCAAATATTTTTAGAATTTAAAGACCAATAAACCTAAAAAATAATACAAGAAGATGAAAATAATAGTTATGTGCAGTCACAATCATCGCTATTCAAAGCACTAGTTATTCTTCCAACTTAGCCAAAAACAAGACATCCTACAATAAATCTTCATACAACATTTCACTTACTTTGAATATTCTTCTCATATTCCTTGTATTCATCAAGCTCTTCTTCGATTAGATCAATCCTTGATTCAAGATTATCTATTTTTATCTTCAAGTCTTTTGGAGGAAGCTACGAGTTCACTTTTCAGGGCGCGTACTTGATCCAAGACCAGATTCATGGTTAAAGAGAGCTTATCAAATTGTGAAACAGAAGGATTCTCATCGGATGATGAGGTATGCTTGTCATAGCACATCTCATTATCAGAAGAATCAAAACGAATCTTCTTAGATGGAAACAGGACAGTCCAAACATCACTTTATTTTCTTGAGAGACTAAAGGGGGACATGATAGAGAATGTAAATGAAATGAACACTCTGAGAAGAAAAGCTTATTTTAAAGAGATGGAGATAGAGGAATTCCACTAAAGACCCTAACCCTAACTGAAATTGGTTATTCTCAAAACCATCAATACCCATTCAAGTACGTGAATAGTACAGGACAAGAATAAGACAGGAATAGCACTTAGAGAATTAACAAACACATTCCAAACAACCCTCCTGAAAATCATGATTCTTGCCTAAGAGGGATAGACGAAAGAATCATAAATGACAGGATTACAGATTATAATCACTCCAATCCAATATAGGCCTGGGATGTGTCTTGTGAGGAGTGGAATTATTTGTAAACTCATGTTTTTGCTTATCTTTTAGAAAAGAGGAATTATGCACACCAACCTTTTCCCTTTTAATCACAGTTTTGAAAAACTTGATTGTTGATTTGTGCAACTCCTGTACTTTTCAAGAGAACGCTTTATGAGAAAAATGAGATTTCATGAGAGATTTCTTCTTCTTCGTTTACCCGCAGCGTTTATCAGAACTGGACTGCTTCTGATTGATCGTGCTAAGATGATTCTGATTTTTACACAAGGAAACCGAGAGTTTTGGTAGCATCTTGTGTTTTTCTGTACCACCCTTGTTGTCAAGATGACTGGAGAGTGATACATAGTCAGGTGACATTTGCTGATCTAGCTTATGAGACACAGTCGGAGATGGTCGACATGTCATGTAAGAATAACGTTTGTGATTTTCAGCAAAGAGATTAAGAGAAAAATCATAGATAACATCCTCAGGACAATAATCAAGAGTATTCATCCATGCTTTCGTTATCTTATTCACCTCAGAATCTGGACTACATCACATGAGACCAGTTTCGCTAGTACACTTTTGTTTATCCCTCTTATTTTTCTTATTGATTGATCGTACATCTTTTTGATACTTTCTCTTACTTCTTCTAAGTATTTTCTTAAGTTGTTGTATAAATAGAGACAACGTAGAAATAAAGAAATTCTCATTTTTCTATCAATCAATTTAGAGCGACGAGATTTTCCATCATGAGTAGTGATATGATTAGTAGGCGAGTGATGCTTATCTCTTGATTCACGATCAAATATTTTAAGCTTTCCAACAAGCGTATTTCGCGAAAGAGTATCGAGGTTATTTCCCTCAATGATGGCATGTTTTTTAGATTCATATTTAGAAGGCAACGATCTGAGAATCTTCATCACAATTTCCCTTTCAGGAATAGTCCTACACAATGCACATGATGCATTAACAATTTCAAACATTTTGTGATAAAATTCATCAAATGAATCTTCTTCTATCATAAGAAGATTTTCCCATTCAGAGTTAAGGTTTTGAAGCCTTGCTTCCTTTTCGTCGGTGTTACCTTCAAAAAAAGTTTCTAAAGTATCTCAAGCATTTTTAGACGTGGATCAAGAAGCCATATGGAGTCGAAGATCTGGGGCGTGCATGATTGCATTTAACCCGTCGGAGTTTTGCTTCGCAGCAAGAACCTCAGCAGCAGTATATGTACCAATGTTTTTAGGCATGACAGCATTATCAACTATAACAACGGGAACCTCATAGCCATTAACAACATAAACCCATGAATGGAAATCACGCGATTGAAGAAAAGTACGCATAGCAATTTTCCACCATAGGTAGTTTGAGCCATCGAAGACTGGAGGTACGTTTACTGAGATAGAACTTCTGTCCATTGAGTCAGATCGCTACAAACACAGACTTGTAAGATCTTAAACGTGTTTACTTGCTCTGACACCAATTGAAAAAGCGGGGATCTAAAACACCACCCAATATTTCGCTTAGCAATCTGTACGGACAAACTCCAATATACTTTTTATGAGAATCAACTAGACAGTCAGATTTAATAAATATAAAAGTATATCAAAGAGTTTATAGCTCAATCTCTCGATTTGATCTTTACTCAAGCAAATAGAAATCTACGAGTCTTTATCAAAGAGAGATAAACTTGGATGGTACCAAAGACCAATATCCAGGGATCAATCAATATCAATCAACAACCGTTAGGTCGGAATATCCAATTGATTGATCTAACGCAGAACCTGTATTATCTCTATTATATAACAAATATAATGCGGAAAAGAAATAACACAGACACCAGAAGTTTTGTTAACAAGGAAACCGCAAATGCATAAAAACCCCGAGACCTAGTCCAGATTGAATACACACTATATTAAGCCTCTACAGACACTAGCCTACTCCAAGCTAACTTCGGATTGGACTGTAGCGGAACCCCAATCAGTCTCCCACTGATCCAAGGTACATTTTCACCCCTACGCCACTGATCCCAGCAGGATACTACGCACTTGATTCCCTTAGCTGATCCCACCCACAACTAAGAGTTTCTACGACCCAAAATCGCAGGCTTTAACAATAAACAAATCTGTCTCACACAGACAAGTCTATCAAAGGATCAATCTGTCTCCCACAGAAAAACCCTAAAGTTTTTGTTTCGTCTTTTGATATAAAATCAAGGTGAACAGAAGCCAATTGATAATCCGGTCTTATATTCCCGAAGAACAGCCTAGATTAATAAATAACCTCACAACAATCTTAATCGTATGGTAGCGAAACAAGATGTCGTGGAATCACAAACGATGAGACGAAGATGTTTGTGATTACTTTTTATACCTTGACTATCGAAATATCAAATCTCAAGCCAATCAATATGATTGTACTCGTACGATAGAAGATGCAAGATCAGAACACACAACTATGATAAACGTAGTAGTGGTCTGGATTCACAATCCCAATGAAGTCTTTAAGTCGTTAACCTGGTTTTAGAAGAAGAAAACCAAAGGTTAAAGGAGAACCGACTCTAGCACACAACCTAGTACCACATATAAGGTGTGGGGATATATTAGTTTGTAGAGTTGCTAGATGTCCCCTTATATAGTCTTTGAAATCATGGTTTCGCCTTGCTCACAAAGCAAACACTATCCACCGTTAGATGAAAACCTCATTTGGATTCAAGCTAATATATCTCAACCGTTAGATCGAAATCTTAGCTTGTTATACACAAATGAAATGCACGTTTCTAGGTTTGTCAACCGTACCCAAACGTGTACATTGTTGGTTCATTAATATTCAACCAAAAGGTTAGCCATTTGAGAATTTCATACCAACCACTTTCTTTTTCACCATAACTAGTTTAAAATGACTCATATGAACTAGTTAAAGAGTTGTTCAATTGCAAGGAAATCTCATGTACTACACAAGACACAATTGAAGCAAAGATGATTTAATTCACATGAATCAGTTCATGAAATTTATAGCCACGGTTTGAAAAATAATTCCTTAGTCTTTAAGAGTTAAGTTCATAAATCATCTTTAGATATATAACCTACACAAGTTCGCAGACTAGGTTCGCGGACTTGAGCTACTGGAAAGAGTTCACAAACTCCTGCAGAAATTCTCGGGTTTGAGAACTTCGCCGGTTCGCGTACTGGGTTCGCGGACTTGGCTCACGCAAAACAGTTTGTCAACTCAGCAGAAATTCTCGGGTTTGAGAACTTCCGCAGTTCGTGGACTTGGCTACTAACCGATTTCCAGTATATGACTTATGCACATATATGTGTTTCCACAACATACTTATGTCCATTATGGTTATGTAATATAAGCTCTCATTCCAATCATTTAAAAATTCTTAGAGGACGTTATGTAGTTGTTACACTATTTCTCGTCAAAGCAATTTTCAAGATGACTGAAACATATCATGACTTGCGTCACTAGGTAAAGAAAAACATGGTCGAAACGAAATGCTTGCCAACACATATTTCGAGATATAGATAGGCGAGGTATACTCGGCTCGAAATACCAAATGTGTATAATCTAAGTCTATATATATATATATATAGCATACGACTTTTGTCTCAAGAAGTAGGAGATAGAATAGATAGACTTTTGAGTGAAAGATAAGTTCAAGTCTTCACATACCTTTTTGTCGACAAGTTCCACCGGTCCCTTGAGTAGTTCTTCCACTTGTATGATGAATCACCATGAAGTCCTTGAGCTCAACTACACTTAATATCCTAGTCCGAGACTTAGTTATAATAGACTAGAATCAAGACTTATAGTTTTTGAAAAAGCGGGGGTCTAACAACACCACCCAATATTTTTCTTAGCAATCTGTATGGACAAACTCGAATACACTTTTAAGAGAATCAACAAGACACAATCAATTAAAAGTATATCGACGAGTTTATATCTCTATCCTTATTTGATTTCCTCAAACAGAAACTGTGAGTACTAATCAAATACAAGGAAAAACTTGGACGGTACCAAAGACCAAAGGACCAATCAATATCAATCAACAACCAAAGGTCGGATTTCCAATTGATTAGATCAAACGCACAACCTGTATTATTTCTATTATATAAACAAAATATAATGTGAAAAAGAAATAACACAGCCACCAGAATTTTTGTTAATGCGGAAACCGTAAATGCATAAAAATCCCAGGACCTAGTACAGATTGAATATACACTATATTAAGCCGCTACAGACACTACCCTACTCCAAGCTAACTTCGGACTGATCTATAGTTGAACCCCAATCAGTCTTCCATTGATCTAAGGTATAGTTGCACTCCTACGCCTCTGATCCCAGTAGGACACTGCGTACTTGATTCCCTTTGCTTATCTCACCCACAACAAAGAGTTGCTGCAACCCAAAATCACAGACTTGAAAATAAACGAATCTGTCTCACACAGACAAGTCTATCAAAGGATCAATCTGTCTCCCACAAAAAAAACCTAAGGTTTTTGTTTTGTCTTTTGATATAAAATTAAGGTGAACAGAAACCAATTGATAATCTGGTCTTATATTTCTGAAGAAAAGCCTAGATTAATCAATCACCTCACAACAATCTTAATCGTATGGTATCGAAACAAGACGTCGTGGAATCACAAACGATAAGGTGAAGATGTTTGTGATTACTTTTATATCTTGTCTATCAGAGAACTCTCACGATCTCAAGCCAATCAATATGATTGTACTCGTACGATAGAATATGCAAGATCAGATCACACAACTACGATAAAAGTAGTATCGGTCTGGCTTCATAATCCCAATGAAGTCTTTAACCTGGTTTTAGAAAAAGAAAACCAAAGGTTAAAAGAGAACCGACTCTAGCTTACAAACTAGTATCACATGGACGTGTGGGGATTAGTTTGTAGAGTTGCTAGATGTCCCCTTATATAGTCTTTCAAATCATGGTTTCGCCTTGCTCACAAAGCAAACGATATCCACCGTTAGATGAAAACCTGATTTAGATTCAAGCTAGTATATCTCAACAGTTAGATTGAAATCTTAGCTTGTCATACACAAATGAAATGCACGCTTCTAGGTTTGATAACCGTACCCAAACGTGTGCATAGTTGGTTCAATAATAGTCTACCAAAAGGCTAGCCATTTAAGCATTTCATATGGACCACTTTCTTCTTCACCATAACTAGTTCAAGTGACTCATATGAACTAGTTAGAGAATTTTTCAATTGCAAGAAAATCTCATGTACTACACAAGACACAATTGAATCAAAGATGATTTGATTCACATGAATTGGTTCATGAACTTTATAGCCACGGTTTGCAAAAGCATTCCTTAGTCTTTATAAGTTAAGCTTAGAAATCATCTTTAGATATATAACCTATACAAGTTCGCAGACTAGGTTCGCGGACTTGAAGTATTGGAAAGAGTTTTCAAACTCCAGCAAAAATTCTCTGGTTCGATAGCTTTGCTGGTTCGCGGACTTGGCTCACGCAAGGTAGTTTGATAACTCAGCAGAAATTCTCGGGTTTGAGAACTTCGGCAATTCGCGGACTGAGTTCGCGGACTTGGCTACTAGACGATTTCCAGTATGGGACTTATGTACATATGTGTTTCCACAACATACTTATGTCCACTATGGTTATGTAATCTAAACTCTCATTCCAATCATTGAAACATTCTTAGAGGACGTTATACAGTTGTTACACTATTTATTGTCAAACCAATTTTCAAGATGACTGAAACATACATGACTTGCGTCGCTAGGTAAAGAAAAACATGGTCGAAGCGAAACGCTTACCAACACATATTTCGAGATATAGATAGGCGAGATATACTCGGCTCGAAATACCAAATGTGTATAATCTGAGTCTATATATATAACATACGACTTTTGTCTCAAGAAGTAGGAGATAGAATAGATAGAATTTTGAGTGACAGATAAGTTCAAGTCTTCACATACCTTTTTGTCGAGAAGTTCCACCGGTTCCTTGAGTAGTTATTCCACTTGTATGATGAATCGCCATGAAGTCCTTGAGCTCAAATACACTTACTATCCTAGTCCGGGACTTAGCTATAATAGATTAGAAATCAAGACTTATAGTTTTGATCACTAACATTGACAAACATGCTTGATATAGCAATGCATGCGAGTTCAACCGAGCAGTGCTCTAATAATCTCCCCCTTTGTCAATTTAAGTGACAAAGCTATTAATACATATGGAATACAAAAAGATAAAGAAACTTTACTAACTCCTATTCCATAAGTCTAATCTTCAACATTCCTTGAAATCTTCGTCCTTCCATGTACTCCAATGATCCCAAAGGTTGTAAGTTTAGCATCATCATTGTTGAAGATCCGTAGCTATAACAATGAGAAAGCATTGGTCTCGATCATTGTTATACAGTGTCATAGTATTATTACACAGTGTCTAAGTCCAATTGTATCAGAACTTCAACAATAATACTATGGTGATATGTATCATTCCCCCTTAGTCAATACTCCATCTCGATCATGGAAACCACTCCCCCTTACATAATGATCCGAAAACCATATGTCTTTGTAGTGTGAACTACATATTAATTCTCCCCCTTTTTGTCAATAAAATTGGCAAAGGTACAAGAACGGGATCAAAATGAAATTTCCACAAGAGACATTTCATGACTAAAAGAAACGACTAACACCATCTTAATTTAGATGCAATCATATAGCCTAGGCTAACAACATTCATCAAGGAGTTTAAAGACACAAGATAACCCCTCTTAAAATTCCACAGCCGCACACCCCTCAAGATATGACCATTAAGCACAAGTTCAAAAGAACTCTCCCCCATTAGATGTCATTCCCAAGGGAACAACAAGAGCGACCTTAATTTCGAGAGAAAATAAGGATTTTTGAACACTAACAAGACAAAAACAACTCTACAAACACTAAACTGAAAGAGACCTACTGGAGTTTCAGACTCAATTGCCCAAAAGATAGAGATAAGAATAGGGTCAAGAGTCGTATAAGCGCTTTAATGAACCAAAAATAACACCAATAGACTGCCGCAAATGTTGGAAAGTGGCAGTATCTGATGGTTTGGTGAGAATATCAGCCAATTATTGTTCGGAAGGCACAAATTCCATACTTATGATTCCATTCTCATAAAGATCACGAATAAAATGGTACATGATGTCAATGTGCTTGGTTTGTGAGTGCTCAACGGGATTCTCAGTGATTCGAATCGCACTAGAGTTATTACAAAATATCTTCATTACTCCAGTATCAACTCCATAATCACCTAGCATTTGTTTCATCCACAGGAGTTGGGAACAACATGATCCAGCAGCAATGTACTCTGCCTCTCATGTAGACAAGGATTGAGAATATTTTTCTTTCTATGCCAGGAAACAAGATTAAGTCCCATATAATAGAAACCCCCTGATGTACTTTTTATGTCTTCTACACATCCTTCCCAATCAGCATCTGATTAAGCAGAGAGATCAGTGTTAGTGTCGAAAGTGTAAGAAAGACCATACCTGACAGTGTGATAATAAATCGTATGATCCTTTTTGCTGCTGCAAGATGAGACTCCTTTGGATTTTCCTGAAACCTAGCACAATATCCAACATTGAAAGAAATATCAGGTCTAGTAGTTGTAAGATACAAAAGGCTACCAATAATGGATTGATACATCTTTTGATCCAATATTGCTCCTTTCTCATCTCTGTGTAGTTCACTAGTAGTGGGCATGGGTGTCTGTTAGAGCATAGCTCAGTCAGCCTCACATGCGTTGCTATATCAAGCATGTTTGTCGATGTTAGTGATCAAAACTATGAGTCTTGATTTCTAGTCTGTTATAGCTTAGTCTCGGACTAGGATAGAAAAGTGTAGTTGAGCTCAAGGACTTCAAGGCGATTCATCATACAATGACGAAGATCTACTCAAGGAACCGAGGAACTTCATCAACAAAAAGGTATGTGGAGACTTGAACTTATCTATCACTCAAAAGTCTATCTATTATATCTCCTACTTCTTATGAGACAAAAAGTCATATGCTATATAGACTGGATCATACACACTTGATATTTTGAGCTGAGTATACTCTACTTATCTTTTTCTCTAAATCGTGTGCTGATAAAGCATTTCGCTTTGATCAAGTTTATCTTCACCTAGTGACGGAAGTCATGAAAAGTTTCAATTACTTTGAGAATTGCTCTGACGGGAAACGTTCTGTGAATAACGGCTATATAACGTCCTCCGAGAATGTCTCAATGATTGGTATGAGAGTTTAGATTGCATAACCATGTATTCCTTAATCCGAAGTTTTCGAACTTTGTTGATTTAGAGAAACTGGAGGAATTGGCTTTGCCAAGTCCGCGAACTGACGGAAGTTCTCTTACCGAGAATTTCTGCTGGGATTTCCAAAAACTTGTTTGCGTGTTTAGTCCGCGAACCTAGTCCGAACTGGTGGAAGTCTCCTTGCCAAGATTTTCTGCTGAGTTTGGAAAACTCTGTCGGTTATCTTAAGTCTACGAACTTGTTTGTGGTCTTAAGTGGTTATGATATAAAGATATGCTATGAACATGAAACTTAAATTACTAAGGAATGCTTTATGCAAACCGTGGATATAAAGTTCATGAGCCGATTAAATCGAATCGAATCATCTTTGTTTCAATTGTGTCTTGTGTAGTTACATAAGATCTCATAGCAGTTGAACAACTCTCTAACTAGTTCGTTTGAGTCAATTGAACTAGTTATGGTGAAGAAGAACAAGGTTAACATGAAATGCTCATATGGTTAACCTTTTGGTTACTATGTTGAACCAACATACACGTACACGTTTAGGCACGGTTTTAACAAACCAAGTAAACGTCTACCCAAGTGTGTGTGACAATCTAAGTTTTCGATATAACGGTTGAGAAATATTAGCTTGAATCTAAATCAGGTTTTCATCTAACGGTGAATATGGATTGCTTTGTAACTAAGGCAAAACCCTGATTTGAAGGCTATATAAAGGAGACATCTAGCATTGGGAAAAACTAATCCCCAGACGTCTATGTGATACTACTGCGCTCGCTAGAATCGATTCTCCTTTAACCTTTGGTTTTATTCTCTAAAACCAGGTTAACGACTTAAAGACTTCATTGGTATTGTGAAGCCAGACCGATACTACTTTTATCGTAGTTGTGTGATCTGATCTTGCATCTTCTATCGTACGAGTACAATATATTGATTGGCTTGAGATCGTGAGACTTCTCTGATAGGCAAGATAAAGAAGTCACAAACATCTTCGTCTCATTGTTTGTGATTCCTCGACATCTGCTTGTGTAGTCAAGAAAGAGCATTGAGAGGTGATTGATTAATCTAGGTTGTTCTTCGGGAATATAAGACCAGATTATCAATTGGTTCATGTTCACCTTGATTTCATATCATAATACGGAACAAAACCTAGGTTTTTTTTGTGGGAGACAGATTTACCCTTTGATAGACTTTTCTGTGTGACACAGATTTTTTTATTATCAAGTCTGCGATTTTGGGTTGCAGCAACTCTTAGTTGTGGGTGAGATTAGCTAAGGGAATCAAGTGCGCAGTATCCTACTGGGATCAGAGGCGTAGGGAGTACAATTGTACCTTGGATCGGTGGGAGACTGATTGGGGTTCAACTATAGTCTAGTCCGAAGTTAGCTTGTAGTAGGCTAGTGTCTGTAGCGGCTTAATACAGTGTGTATTAAATATGGACTAGGTCCCGGGGTTTTTCTGCATTTGTGGTTTCCTCGTTAACAAAATTTCTGGTGTCTGTGTTATTTCTTTTCCGCATTATATTTTTTTATAACAGAAATAATACAGGTTGTGCGTTAAGATCATCAATTAGAAATCCAACCTTTGGTTGTTGATTAATATTGATTTATTCTTGGATATTGGTCTTTGGTACCGTCCAAGTTATCTCTCTTTGATAAAGACTCGCAGATCTCTATTTGCTTGAGTAAAGACAAATCGAGAGATTGAGATATAAACTCTTTGATATATCTTTTTATTGATTGAGTCCGACTGTCTAATTGATTCTCATAAAAAGTATATTGGAATTTGTCCATACAGATTGCTAATCGAATTATTGGGTGGTGTTGTTAGACCCCCGCTTTTTCAATTGGTATCAGAGCAGGCAAACACGTTAAGACCTCATCAGTCTGTATTTGTAGCGATCTGACTCTATGGACAAGTGTACTATCTCTGATAAACGCGTCACCAGTAATAAAGATTCTCTCTTATCTAATTTTATTAAAGAGAAAAGATTTTCATTCTCGAATATAGAGAAACCTTGTGGTTCGACGAGACAGTTAAACAATGGCATGTGTGTTCTTGATCTCCCTTCGAAAGAGACCTTCTCTTCTAAGGAATGGGATACAGCTGAAGAAAGTGAGTTGATTCTAAATCTTGTTAGAATTCAAGCTGTCGGATTGGATCAGTTAAACCATTATGTCAATGTTCTCCTTGGTATTGTAAGAGATTGCAAAGTTCATGGCAATGTTGTAGATCATTCTTCATGCTTAACTCTTGAGGCCACCCTCGAAAAAGATTCCTTGGATATTGAACGCAGTTTGAACAAACTCTCCATTCAAGGATGTTCAAAGCAGTCTAACATACCAAGTACTTCTGATGCTTTACATTCGGAAATAAAAACAGGTGTTCCTAATGTTTCCACCAAACTTGGGACATTCTGTAAAAGAGACAAATCTTCTGATGATAATAGTAAGACAACATCCTCAAATCATTCTTATGATCAAAAGGTATGTCTGGTCTGTGAGACCAAGAGTTCTGTTAGACAAAGAGAAATTCTAAGTTGAATAAAGGCTCCTTAGTTCAACTGAAACACACCCTAGATTTGATTCTCAAAGGTGTGACTGACATTCGTATGATTGAGCCAATTGGGTTTCGTACCTATCCTGTGTATGCTACCAGGAAAGTCAATACAGTGAGTTCCTCCAATGTTCAAGGGAAGAATAGACGTCTTCATAAACATCGTCCAAAGGAGGTTCAACGCCATGTCTCTAAAAACAACCTTGTTCCTGTTGAAAAAGTCATCTCAAAAGAAAGGAAAATCGATAAGATGAGAAAAGATATTAAAGAGATAATTCTAGGATACAAAGAGCTTGTCAACAGATTATCTTCTTCCTCATGTCAAGGGACTTCTGGTAAGAATTCTGACTATGTCTCTTATTTTGATGACAGTAAATTTATGATAATTTCTCATGTCAAACAGGATCCCTCTCTAAGACTAATAGGAAAAACAAACTTAACCAAAAACATAAAACTCTTAATGAGCCCGTGGCTCGTACTTGTGTTAATTAATCACAAGGTTCGAGAACTTACTCATAAAAAACCATGTTGAGTAAGTTGTGTCAAGTTAAGCTAAAACCATGTTCGAGAACTTACTCTAGGTATACTTGTGCTTGCATCTGTTAAGTTAAGCTTGAAAAGGCGAGGGTACCCAAATATACCTCAAGCTAAAACTTTTACGACCTATAAGTCCTTTCCCCGAAAGTGATTGTCTATGGATACGAGATCGAGATAATACAACTAATCGGTTCACACTTCGTGTGATCGTCTAGGGATACTAGATCGAGACGATACAACAACAAAGTGTGTTATTTGATAAAAAGGTTCGGACTTAACCAAACACAATAGGATTCACTTATCAAGTAATTAGGAATTAACGTCTGTGTAATTTACTTTAATTATAATAAAATAATTATAATGCGGAAAATCAAAGTAAATGACACAGTAAGATTTTGTTAACGAGGAAACCGCAAATGCAGAAAAACACCGGGACCTTATCCATAATTGAATACTCTCAGGATTAAGCCGCTACACAAAATTACACCTAACATAGTATAGTTGAGACCAAGTACCTAACTCTATAGTATACCTAGTTCCATATGTATTCCCACGCCTCCAACTTATGAATAAGTCACGTACTTGGAACAATACCTTTGGTTCGTATTCCAAACAGTAAAGGAACAAGAAATCTGTTTGGCATCAACTCTATTCAACCAAGTGATATGAGTCAGACAAAGGCTCTTCCGTTTATCTCAACATAAACTCCTTCGTCGGTTCTAGATCTATCTTATGTCCAATCACCCTAAGGTAATCGGTTAAGATTAAGCCAACAACACCTTTAATCCCAAGGAATCGTGTTGATGCCGATCTACTCAATTAATCAATCAAATCTACCACAAGGATAAACCGATTATTAATTGGATCCTCTTTTCCCAAACAAGTATTGTGCGCACCAAAGATTATAAAACCCAAGTCATATCTTCTTTGTCTTCAAATCTTCTTAAATCTTCAATAAACACCTGCACACAATCACTTGAATCTCTTGTGATCAATCACTCACAGAACGGAGTCTGTTAACAATGGATTATCACAAGATCGTGTTTAGAACTAACAACAGTCTAAAGATCCCTGTCGAAACTCTGATCTAGTTTGAGTGAATCTTATATCAGAAGAGAAGATTCTCAAGAATAAACAAACTAGGTGCAGTCAGATTTCAACCACCGTTAGTCAATCAAATCAATCGAAAACAAAGATAAACCGCAATTATCTAGTTTCCCACCAACGGATCGTGCTAGAGCTTCTCAATCCCGAAGAAGACTTTAAAACGAGCGGTCGTAAGAGATTTCACCTAATTAGATTACTCTCCTCTCTGATAGGCGGCTACACCAGTAACAATGACAAAAGAGGAAGTCAAATTGTTACGAAGGATTAGTTTGCTAGAAAGGAAAACTTCGGGTATATATAGACAAGGAAGTTTGGACACCAAGGAATTTCCAAAACCGAAAATATTCTCAAGATATTCATAAATGCACAGATTCGGTTTTCATAATTCCTGGACATGCTCTGTCCAAAAATATAATCGAAATCTCTCGAAAAATCTAATTAGTAAATGCACATTACTAATTCCATAATTTCCTACCCTTACAAGGATCGGTTCCCCTCTTCCCATGGCAGTCACAAAACCGATGCATACTAAGGTGATTACTTAAGATTGGTTTTACTAATAAAAGTTATACCAATACAAAAGTCAGGCCTTTGTGAATAGTTTTACCAAGAACACAACAAGTTGTGAGCGGTTATACTTTATCACACACATTGGTTGTTCATAAGATATGCATTGAATAACAAAACCAATAACACCAGGCAATTTCCTTTTCGGTTCACAAAACATTTTATGAACTTACTTCCTTAGAACACATGTAAACATTGTTCCCTAAGATGAAATACTCACCTTATACCCATACATAATCACAATAGCATTCAAATGATTATGGCGATGTCTTATCTACAAAGTTTAATGGTTAAGCAATAAACCTCGTATTGTATTCCTTAATACTATGTCTATCTAGAGTTCAAATATGCTTCGCAGTTATTTTTTCAATATTCACGACTTGAAAGATACGTTAGGGAATGAAACAGTTCAAGTCAAATATCACTAACCTCAAGTGGAAGGATGATTGTTGGCGTTGTAGCTCCTCGCTTCTTCACATCTTCAAATACTTCGCAATACTTGTAATGTCTCATATCCTAATGCTTCCAAGCTAACCTATACAAAGTTTAACTCTAGTACATAATCAAGGGACTCTTAACATGAGTTTTGGTTCACTAAAATATGACAACAAAACTTGACATACCAACGCTTGGTGGGTTCAACCGAGCAATGCTCTAACAAATCTATTTTCTTATCCTCCATAGCTAAACTTATGTTGACAGATCCGCTAAGAACGAGTATTGGTTAAGTCAAAAGAATTTGTTGCATTAGAGTCTTAATTTTAGTGTTTAGGTCATGTTTTTAATTGCTTTAAGGACTTTATTTTGATGGGTATTTGTTGTACTCGAACGGATACTGTTCTGACCCGAGTCAACATTTTTAGATGAAACCCTAAATGGTCATCCCCAAGATAAATATCCAACTTCTTAGGGTTACAAGTCAAGTACGTGTACTTCGGGTAGCTTTGGATTTTCAAGAATGTCTTCCTCCTCTTCTTGCTATGGTGGCTTTTCAAAAGGATTCCTTGACAAAGGTGTTGAGATTGATTCCAAGAGGAAGAGAACACTTGTAGATGAAGATCATCCCAATGCCTCATGTTTCTTTGCTTATACTCATGAAGATGCTGAAAAGGATGATATGATCTCTGCTGAAGTTATTCATGACTTTCTTAAGTACTTTGGGGAAGCAAAACTACAACTTGTTGACACTCTTAAAGGTCTTGATAAGGTGAAAACTGAGTTGGAAAAGGTTGTATCTGACCTTGGTCTCATAAAATCTCAAATCAAGGATCTTCGAAAAGAGAATCATCTCTCCGCTGATGCTGAGAAGGCTGTCGATCACAAGATCATAGACTTCATGTCTCGTGTGGATCCTGAACCTCTCGTGTCCCTGTTTGCTGTTGAGGATACACCGGAATCCGCTCCCCATTAAGCTTGCCATTTATCTTGTTGCCTAGTATGTCTTCTTTTTGGATTAGTTGGAAGAATAACTAGTGCTTTGAATAACAATGATTGTAACTACACATAGCTATTTTTGTTTTCATCTTCTTATGTTATTTTTTAGGTTTATTTGTTTTAAATTCTAAAAATATTTGGAGGATGATATTATTGCAGTATTAATCTGTTTTGAAGTATTGCAATATTTTTATGGGATATGTATTGTTCGCGTCCGTGAACTTGAAGGTCCCATATTTTGTCAAAAGTAAAGTCGTTCATAAATTGATATTCGTATTGATGAAAGGACGAATGGACTTTTGACAAATACAAAAGTTATGCCTATGCAGTCATTTATTTGATGGAAAATAGGATGAAATCTTTTGTAATATAAGGATAAAGTCTATTATGTCGTTATGCATATAGTGATGGAAAATAAAATAGATCCTTGTATGTTATCCACGGTATTGATCTTCATTGATCCATTTTATTATGTATTACCGTGAAGGCTCCATTGTGTGTCTCATGTTGAGCATGATACAACTAAGTCAATGAATTTTGGCTTTTATGGTTGTTCCGTGAGATGCTATATGTTGAGCATTATGAACTAAATTAATCATCTTGATTGGTTATTTAGTTAATTGCTCTGAAACTCTTCTTTTGTCGATTAAAACATTTGACAGTTAAATTGATTACTTCGGTGATTAGTTTGGTTGTGTATTCCAATTAGATTAATTATATGTTCTCTTGTAGTTAATCTAGTTGAGTTTTCATATATTCCACAAGTTCTTGTGTTGAGTATATGAACGGCTATACTAATCATGTTCTATTGGTTAATGTAGTCGTATATTCCGTAAGGTTTTCCTTCTGTTGATTATTTGAACGGTTAAGTTAGTAATCTTCGTATGATTGGCTTGGTCGTAGCTCCGTAAGTTTACTTATGTTGAGCACGATCAATTAAATTGATCACTTTTGTGGTTTGATTTAGTTGCATTCCAATTAACTTAATCATGGGTTTACTTGTGATTAATTTGGTTGAGTTTTGTATATAGAAAATCATTTCCATGTTTTTTGGTGTCCAATTAAAAATCCTTCTTTTCTTCCGAAATTAAGGTCGCTCTTGTTGTTCCTTCGGGAATGAAATCAAATGGGGGAGAGTTATTTTGAACTTGTGCTTAATGGTAATAATGCGGCTGTGGAATTTTAAAGGGGTTATCTTGTATCTTAAAACTCCTTGATGAATGCATTTAGCTTCGTCTTTATGATTGCATCTAAATTAAGTTGGTATGTATTGTTTTCTTTTAGTCTATGAAATGTCTCTTGTGGAAATTTCATTATGATCCCATTCTTGTACCTTTGCCAATTTTATTGACAAAAAGGGGGAGAAATAATGTAGTTCACACTACAAATACATATGGTTTTCAGATCATTGTGTAAGGGGGAGTGGTTTCCAAAATCGAGATGGAGTATTGACTAAGGGGGAGTGATACATATAACCATAGTATTGTTGTTAAAGTCGTGATGCAATTGGACTTTGATGTTACATAATGATACTATGTCACTGTATAATAATGATGGAGAATATTGATTTCTCTCATTGTTATATCTACGGATCTTCAACAACGGTGGTGCTAAACTTACAACCTTTGGGATCATTGGAGTACTTGGAAGGACGAAGATTCCAAGGAACGTTTAAGATTAGACTATGGAATAGGAGCCACTAAAGTTTATCTTTTTTGTATTCCATATGTATTAATAGTTTTGTAACTAAAATTGACAAAGGGGGAGATTGTTAGAGCATAGCTCGGTCAACCTCGTATGTGTTGCTATATCAAGCATGTTTGTCAATGTTAGTGATCAAAACTATAAGTCTTGATTTCTAGTCTATTATAGCTAAGTCTTGGACTAGGATAGAAAAGTGTAATTGAGCTCAAGGACTTCATGGTGATTCATCATACAACGACGAAGATCTACTCAAGGAACCGTGGAACTTCATCAACAAAAAGATATGTGGAAACTTGAACTTATCTATCACTCAAAAGTCTATTTATTCTATCTCCTACTTCTTATGAGACAAAAAGTCGTATGCTATATAGACTGGATCATACACAATTGATATGTCAAGCTGAGTATACTCTACTTATCTTGTTCTCGAAATCGTGTGTTGGTAAAGCATTTCGCTTTGATCAAGTTTATCTTCACCTAGTGACGAAATTCATGAAAAGTTTCAGTTACTTTAAGAAATGCTCTGACGGGAAACGGTCTGTGAATAACGGCTATATAACGTCCTTTGAGAATATCTCAATGATTGGGATGAGAGTTTACATTACATAACCATGTATTCCTTAATCCGAAGTTTTCGAACTTTGTTGATTGAGAGAAACCGGAGGAATTGGCTTTGCCAAGTCCGCGAACCCAGACCGCCACCTGACGGAAGTTCTCTTACCGAGAATTTCTGCTAGGATTTCCAAAAACTCGTTTGCGTGTTAGTCCGCGAACTGGCGGAAGTCTCCTTGCCGAGATTTTCTGCTGAGTTTGGAAAACTCTGAAAGTTATCTTAAGTACGCGAACTTGTTTGTGAGCTTAAGTGGTTATGATTTAAAGATGCGCTCTGAACATGAAACTTAAATTACTAAGGAATGCTTTATGCAAACCGTGGCTATAAAGTTCATGAGTCGATTCAATCGAATCGAATCATCATTGTTTCAATTGTGTCTTGTGTAGTTACATAAGATCTCATAGCAATTGAACAAATCTCTACTAGTTCATTTGAGTCAATTGAACTAGTTATCGTGAAGAACAACATGGTTAATATGAAATGCTCATATGGTTAACCTTTTGGTTACTATATTGAACCAACATACACGTACACGTTTGGGCACGGTTTTCACAAACCCAGTAAACGTCTACACAAGTGTGTGTGACAAGACGGTTGAAAAATATTAGCTTGAATCTAAATCAGGTTTTCATCTAACGGTGAATATGGATTGCTTTGTAACTAAGGCAAAACCCTGAATTGAAGGCTATATAAAGGAGACATCTAGTATTGGGAAAAACTAATCCCCACACGTCTGTGTAATACTAGTGCGCTCGCTAGAGTCGATTCTCCTTTAACCTTTGGTTTTCTTCTCTAAAACCAGGTTAACGACTTAAAGACTTCATTGGGATTGTGAAGCCAGATCGATACTACTTTTATCGTAGTTGTGTGATCTGATATTGCATATTCTATCGTGCGAGTACAATCTATTGATTGGCTTGAGATCTGGAGAGTTCTCCGATAGGCAAGATAAAGAAGTCACAAACATCTTCGTCTCATTGTTTGTGATTCCTTGACATCTGCTTGTGTAGTGAAGAAAGATCGTTGAGAGGTGATTGATTAATCTTGGCTGTTCTTCGGGAATATAAGACCGGATTATCAATTGGTTCCTATTCACCTTGATTTCATATCATAAGAAGGAACAAAACCTAGGGTTTTTCTGTGGGAGACAGATTTATCCTTTGATAGACTTTTCTGTGTGAGAAAGATTTGTTTATTATCAAGTCTGCAATTTTGGGGTGCAGCAACTCGTAGTTGTGGATGAGATCAGCTAAGGGAATCAAGTGCGCAGTATCCTGCTGGGATCAGAGGCGTAGGGAGTACAAATGTACCTTGGGTTGGTGGGAGACTGATTGGGGTTCAACTATAGTCCAGTCCAAAGTTAGCTTGTAGTAGGGTAGTGTCTGTAGCGGCTTAATACAGTGTGTATTCAATCTGGACTAGATTCCGTGGTTTTTTCGGCATTTGCGGTTTCCTCGTTAACAAAATTTCTGGTGTCTGTGTTATTTCTTTTCCGTATTATATTTTTATATAATAGAAATAGTACAGGTTGTGCGTTAAGATCATCAATTGGAAATACAACCTTTGGTTGTTGATTGATATTGATTTATCCTTGGATATTGGTCTTTGGTACCGTCCAAGTTATCTCTCTTTGATAAAGACTCACAGATTTCTATTTGCTTGAGTAAAGATCAAATCGAGAGATTGAGATATAAACTCTTTGATATATCTTTTTATTGATTGAGTCTGACTATTTAGTTGATTCTCATAAAAAGTATATTGGAGTTTGTCCATACAGATTGCTAATCGAATTATTGGGTGGTGTTGTTATACCCCTGCTTTTTCAGTGTCAACTTTGGAGAACACTTATCCATTCCGAACCTTGTCACAAGATCTCGAGCATACTTCTCTTGGGATAAGTAAATTCCATCCTTATGTTGTTGAATTTGTAAACCTAAGAATAATTTTAATTCACCAACATCTCATTTCAAATTCCTTAGCAAGAGAGACTTGGAAGTCCTTTGCAAATATTTCAGAAGTTGATCCATAGATGATGTCATCCACATAGATTTGAGCAATAACCACATATTTCCCACTCTACTTGGTGAACAATATTTTATCCGCTCCGCCTCTTGAAAAACCTTTTCTAATGAGAGAAGTGGTGAGTTTTTCAAACCAGGCTCTAGGTGCTTGTTTCAACCCATATAATGCCTTTTTAAGTTTTAGCACGTGATCTGGGTAGTCAGGGTTTTCAAATCCCTTTGATTGAGCAACATAGACTTTTTCCTAATTCCGTTTAGGAACGCAGATTTTATGTCCATTTGAAACAGCTTAACCTTAAGAAAACAAGCATGAGCTAACAACAGACGAATAGACTCAAGGCGTGCCACAGGAGCAAAAGTCTCATCAAAGTCAATACCTTCAATATGTGAATATCCTTGAGAAACAAGTCTTGCTTTGTTTCTGACAATCGTGCCAAATTCATCAGACTTATTCTTGAATATCCATTTGGTACCAACAATATTTACATTGGGAGGACAAGGTACCAGTTTCCACACATCTTGTCTTTGAAATTGATTTAACTCTTCATGTGTTGTATTCACCCATAAGGGATCATTCAGAGCTTCATCAATGATTCTCGGTTTTACTTGTGAAAGATAGCAACCAAAGTTACATATATTTTGGATTTGACCTCTTGTTTTGGCCGTAGAATCTCTTCCCCCAATAATATTGTTGGGATCATGATTCCTTTGAACCCAGAGATGTGAGGAACACGTTCTTGTTCATCAGAAATGCCTTGATCAGTGCTCTTCTCCTCGTCACTAGAAATATCAGGATCAACAACCATTGGAATAACTTCGACTGATTCTGGAATTTCTTTGACTTTCTCAATTGTCTCGGATGAAGGCAATTCAGCAGGAGGATTATCAAGACGAAAGTTACTAATGTCGTCGATAATAACATTAACAGATTCCATCATGACTTGTGTTCTTATATTAAATATTCGAAAGCCACGACTATCAGAAGAATAGCCAAGAAAGATACCTTCATCACTTTTGGTGTCGAATTTCCCTTTCTTCTCTCGATCTTTCAGAATATAACACTTACTTCCAAACACCCTGAGATAGTGTAGGTTGGGTTTCCTTCTGTACCACAACTCATAAGGAGTGTTAAGGATTTTAGACCGTAAATACACACGGTTGATCAAGTAACATGTTTTAAAAACATCTTCTCCCCAAAACCTTAATGGTAAGTTCTTGTTATGGAGCATTACCATGGCCATTTCCCGAATATTCCTATTCTTCCTTTCAGCAAGTCCATTAGCTTGAGAAGTGATAGGTGGTGAGTCTTATTGAATGATCCCAAGTTCGTCACAAAATTCAAATACCTTGGTGTCTTTGAATTCAGTTCCACGATTGCTTCTAATTTTCTTTAGTTTTTGACCTTGTTCGTTCTGGATCCTTTTAACAATAATCTTGAATTCACTGAGAGTTTCATTCTTATGAGATAGGAATGCAACCCAAGTGAATCTGGTGTAATCATCTACCATCACTAAAGCGTACTTCTTACCAGCAACAGTGGGTTGTAGAATTAGTCCGAAGAGATCCATATGAATTAAATCAAGTGGAACTTTAGTGAGAATTTTTAGAGCATTGCTCGGTTGAACCCACCAAGCGTCGGTATGTCAAGTTTGGTTGTCATATTTTAGTGAATCAAAACTCATGTTAAGAGTCGCTTGATTATGTACTAGAGTTAAACTTCGTATAGGTTAGCTTGAAAGCATTAGGATATGAGACATTACAAGTATTGCGAAGTATTGAAGATGTGAAGAAGCGAGGAGCTACAATGACAACAATCATCCTTCCTCTTGAGGTTAGTGATATTTGGCTTGAAATGTTTCATTTCCTAATGTATCTTTCAAGTCGTGCGTATTGAAAACATAATTGCGAAGCATATTTGAATTCTAGATAGACATAGTATTAAGGAATACAATACGAGGTTTGTTGCTTAACCATGAAACTTCGTAGATAAGACATCGTCATAATCATTTGAATGTTATTGTGATTATGTATGGGTATAAGGTGAGGATTTCATCCTAGGGAACAATGTTTACATGTGTTCTAAGGAAGTAAGTTCGTAAACTTGTTTTGTGAACCGAAAAGGAAATTTCCAGGTGTTATTGGTTTTGTTATTCATTGCATATCTTATGAACAACCAATATGTGTGATAAAGTAGAACCGCTAACAACTTGTTGTTCTTGGTAGAACTAATTCACAAAGGCCTGACTTTTGTATTGGTAGAACTTTTATTAGTAAAACCAATCTTAAGTAATCACCTTGGTATGATTGGATATTGACTGCCATGGGAAGAGGGGAACCGATCCTTGTAATGGGTGAAGGGAACCTATCCTAGTAAGGGGTGAAGGGGAACCGATCCTTGTAAGGGGTGAAGGGGAACCGATCCTTGTATAGGGTGCAGTACATTGAGGGGAACCGATCCTTGTATGGGGTGCAACACATTTACAGAAGAAAGGGGAACCGATCCTGTGAAGGGGTGCAGCACATATAAGTTAGATACCATATATATGTGGGGAACCGATCCTAGTACCTAGTCAACCATATCTTTGGTAAGCTAGTGTGACTATGCTTAGTACTCACATGGAGGTAGAACCGAAACTTGTTTTAGTAGAACAACAAACCCATAAGTGCGATTGAATGTTGGTTTGATCAATCACATAGTTCTTGAAAGTCAGACGAACCAATTCTTAACTTGTTTGGAAGTGTGGCAAATCGGTTTCAAGGTTGTAAGTGTGTGTAGTTGCAGGAAATCCTACACTATACTCTTCATGTGATTTCATCATTAATCAACTCATTTAAGGTTTATATTCTTAATTTTATTGAGTAATCTTGGGATGTTCTTACAAGAAAAGCTAAAGAACTTTAAGAATGATCTCTGCTCTAAACTTTCTCTCTCCTATTTACTTGTTTCTTACTCAAAAAGATCTCTCTCTTTACAATTGGAATGACTATTTATAAGGAAATACATAGTGGATGACAGCTAATCTGTCCTTTATTTTCGGATATGTTTTGTGACATTCTCGCAACCTTACAGATGTTAATTTCGCAAACCCTCTAATCTTCGCAAGACTATCACGTCTTTCTCGTGACCTTAGATGACGTCATTTATTCTATCATTTCTGAAACTGTTCTGCGACGCTGTTATGCTGTGTCATTGATAACTTCGCTGAAACATTGTCATTGCGAAATTCTGATCCTATATCTTGCCTCTTATCATATCTTCTATGCAAAGTAGAGAATGATGTGAGAAATGCCACAGCTGCTTATCTTTTCATATTCCACATTTATCACACTACTGTCTCTTCCATTTATTTCATGACACGTCTTCTGTAACCGCTACTTTTCAACCGCTCATGTCTTTTCATCTTAATGGTGTTTATTTCTTCGAGTAAAAAATCTTCTCTATATACTCTTCTTACCCCCTTTTTCCACTTTTCTTTTTACTTTCTCTTCTATTTTTATTCTCTTATCTCTACAACTCTGTTATGAAATTCTGCTCCTGTAATTTTTTCTTCCTTCAATCCTTTTACTTTCTATACATTCTCATACTCTATATTCAAACATGGCTCCAAGTGGTCATAGATTTGAGAAGAATTTACAAGATGTCCAAAAAGATCTTGCTGATAAAGGTTTCACGCTCTCCACCATTCCTGGTGAGAATACCAAATCAATTTTTTCTGTCAAGCTTTTCTCTGATCAATATTGTGATGATCAATCAATCATAGGTCAGATTCTCGCAGGTCTCCTTATTCCTATTTATAACCCAGATCTTCTTTTATTTTATGAAATTCTCGCTCATTCGGGATTTTCGCGAGCCATCTTCCAATTAAGTGGGGACTGCATCCGTCTGATGCTAGAGTTCGCTAATCGTGGTGCTGGTAGAGGATCTCTTTACTCCAAAGAACTTAGGGATCCAAAATTCGCAAACTTAGAGATAGTTGCTGAGAAATATACAATGGCGAATTTATTTGAGAACTACGAACTTATCTCCATGAAGAAAGAAAATACTCGCTGGGGTATTCGATTAAAAAGGAAAGATAACATTGATGAAGCCAAAATTCTTATGCAAGATATTGACTGGCACTCTGGTAAAAACACAACTCCTCGCCAATCCAAAGATGATAAATGGTGTGTTTTTCCTTTAATGCTAAATGAACCCTACATTGCTGGATCAAACGTTCTTCCTGCGAATCTCGCTGCATATCAACCTTGGGTTTTCTCTTGGCCCGAGAAGGAGAATGAGGTATGTTTTTCCCCTTTAACTCATTTTATATTTCTTTATTGATTTTTACTATTATGTTCGCTAACTCTTGTGACATTCCGCAGATCCAAAAACTGAAGGATAGTTATAACAGGACTGGGAAATCTAGTACTCTGTTAGCTCTTCGCTCATACACAGATGAGGTAAGAAATTTTCTCTTATGACTTTAAATAGTACTGTTACTTCATGCTTCCATTTCTTATTTCTATCTGTGTGTGAAGATTATTGCTGAAGTAGAAGAATCTGTTGATGCTGCGAAGATTGGTTATAAAGGTAAAGGTGCTCTTCGCAGGGAAAAATTAACTGGTCCTCCTCCAAAGAAAAGAAAAGTTCGTTCTTCTTCTCCTTCAAATGTTCCTTCTAACGAAAATTTCGAAAGTGACAAGGATGATGAGGATAACGATGATATTGCTGCAACTGAAGATTCTCCACCTGAATCTTCTATGGCTAAGCTTTCTGGCCTCTTTTCTGATTCTCTACAAGGAATGGGAGATAGCCAATTCGCAAATACCTATAAAGCTCTCTCTACCCTTTGTGATGTCCATTTACTAGATGGTGATAGCTCTCTTCGTGGAGTTTCTAGATCAGTGACTCCCGACTTCTTGCATTCTCTCAATAGTCTGGTATACTTTTACCCTTTTACTTCTTCATTGTTATAATTCAAAATCTCTTTCTATATTAATATTTTTTATATCTTTTCGCAGGATGGAAAAATTTCTTTTGTTGTTGCCTCAGATCTAGAGAGAAGACGCGAAAATCTTGAAAAGAAGAATCTTCAATTTCGCAAAAAGAATGAAGAATTGGAAGCTGAAGTTAAAGGTCTTCGCGAGAAAAATAGACAATTAGAAATTGATTCTTCATCGTATAAGAACAAAATTTCTTGTCTTTAACAAGCTAAAATCAGCTTTACGGTATGTTACTTTTCTCTTTTCTCTTTATTCATTCATCCTGTTGTTTTATCTTATTTAAATGATCCTTTTTGCAGACATTTATGGTCTTTCTGATGAATCTACCCTTCTTCGCTCGTTTCCTAATGCCTTGGATAATGATACCCTTCTTGAACGTCTTAACAATTCCTTAAATAGATTCTCAAATGATAGAATTTCATCTTTTTCTCTAAGTGAACTTAGATCACAATTTCGCCTCTTAGAAATTGATCATAGATCTAGTTTAGGCTTAGCTAACAGATTTAAACGTCTCCTTATTGATTCCAAAGAGAAAACCAATGAGTTGAGAACCAAGATTAGCGGTCTCATAGATGATAAAGATCGTATCTCTGATCAAGGTGCCAAGGCTCTGGCGAAATTCCAAGAGGCTCTCCTTGAAGTTCAACTTGAGCGAGATGAAGCTAACCGAAAGAATATTGAACTCTGCGAAAGGGAAAATCAAATTCGTTCTCGTCTTCTCATAAGTAGTGAGGATGAATTTGTCTGGGCTGCGAAAATTTTAGATGATGCTAGAAAAGATTTAGGCGTAAATGTTAGTCTCCAAGTTGAACATACAACCTTGATTAGAGATATGATTTCTGACAGAGAAGGTTGCTAATTGCTCTTCTTTACTAATCTTTTGCTTCTTATGAATTTTCATCAAGTTAAGAATTGATTGTCTTTTGTTTGCAAATTCTAAAAATAAATATCGTGAAAAGATTGAAGAACTTGAAGCTGAAAAGGAGGAACTCGCAAAGAATCTTTCTTCTCGCAACGACAAGTATTCTAGATTGAAGAACCAAATCAAGATCACCGTTGTGAATTTTAAGAATGACGCTATGCATTTTCGCAATCAAACCATCCAAATGGTTTGTGATGATCATAATATCCCACATTCTGATTATCCTTGTCTTTTAGAAGAAATCCCACAGAATACTCCTAGTTTGATTATCTCTGATAGCGAAGCTGGCGACGAAGAATCTGATAGTGATGGAAGTTCTGATGGTGATGAAGATTCTGACGCAGATGAAGAAGGAAACAAGTCTGATGAAGATAATGAAGGATTAACCAAGAAATAGTCTTTACTTCTTTCTTTGATTCTTTGTAATACTTGTACATTTATTTCTTCTTTCTGTATATTTGTGTTTCTTTCATTTTGACCTGCGTAAATTAAAACAATTATTCTTTCCAATACAGTTAATCAATATAATCATTAATTCTTGAATTTTAAGTAAATCTCTCATATGGAGAGAAATAACATTTTCTAATTTCATACATTCCCATACTTGCCTATGTTATTTGAAACCAAATGAGAGATTTCATAAAAAAATTATTATTGTATAATTTCACAATCTTTTGCGAAGTGAATTTTGTTTCTTTTCAAAATCTCATTCCTGTGTGGTCTTATTTTGCCTTCCTAATTAAAGGTTTTATTATGCCACCTCTTGTCACTGCGACAAGATCGCAGGACGTCCTTGCACTTTCATGCAAAAACCCATTGATCTTGCCTTAACTTTTTCTTTTGTATTATATCCTCTTCAGGAATGTTGCGACAATATGACAGGCCTAAATATTCTTGCGAAAATAAAGCCCCATAATATTGTCGTCTTGCGACGAAATCGCAGGACGTCTTCGCACTTTCATGCGAAAACCCATTGATCTCGTCTTATCTTTTTATTTTGTATTATTGCCTCTTCAGGATTGTTGCACAAATATCACAAGCCTTAATATCCTTGCGAATAAAAATTCTCATGACATTTGCGTCCTAAGACACTTATCAGCTCCCTAATGGAGGGTGCCGCCCTTATCTCCCCCCTGGTTGCCCCTTCAAGGAGGCGTACTTCTACCATACAAGGTTAGGTCTTCCCATCCAGTCTTAACAACAACTAGTTGTTTTCGCAGCCTCTTATCCCTTTTACTAGGGATTATGGTTACGAGACTGCACCCTAAGTGGGGTTTTCTTCGGGCCGAGTGCAGTATAAGCCAAGACTTGTCAAGAATGGCAAGGACGCTTCAAACGCACCCGGCACTCTTGACTCAACCGTGTACCTCGGCGCCTTGATCAGATTCTGCACTCCTTGGGAGAGCCCTTATTTAGTCTCCCAACCTAAGTCATATGCTTAAGCTGAGAATCCAAGGTGTCTCTCCCGGATGGGCTTCATTGACCCCAAATCTCTATGACTCAGGTTCTGGGGGTGGTGTAGCCTTTTCCTGAGCCATGCAACAGGTACCCCCTTATATGACGTACTTTAGGTCTTACATTTTCCTCTTGCGAAATTGTATTCGCGAACTAGGGTGTACGTCATAAAGGTTCGCCTCTTTCTATTTTGTCATTCTTCTCTTATTATTTTCTGTAAAATTCATTATCTCTGCGAGAGTCTCGCAAATCATTATATTATATCTGAATTTCGCAATCTCAACTTTGTTGTTCAATCAAATGTATTTTTGAGAATTTTACTTATTGCGAGAGTATCACAACAACTTAATCATTCATACATTTCTTGTTTTTATTACCTTTGCCATCCTCTGCTTCTCTATTATTTTCTGCTACTGCTTCCTTGGTAGTGGTATGTTCATTCTTTTTATTCTTAGCTAGCATTGATTTCGCAACATCTCTTCTCCTTTCTTTTCGATTGTATCCACCACCAACCTCTCATTTCTTTGTACATCTTTGATTTTGTGTCGCCAGTTTTCCTTCGTGTTTGCTCTTCCTTCGCAAGATTCTGTCTCAGTTCTTCCTTCAACCCAATCTCCCTTTATGATTCCTACACCATTGGGGTGAGGTAATTTGATGCATTGGTGGAAAGTTGAAGCTACACCTAGAATCCCATGTAGCCAAGGTCGACCAATTAACGCATTGTAGGGTGATTCTACATCAACGACATAGAATGAGATTTCAGAAGATATTCCCTTCAATGGAATTCGGATAGTAACCTCCCTTTAGGCTTGTTAGCAGTACCATTAAACCCATATATCTTATATGTTGATGGTATAAGATCATCATCTCTTCCACCCATGGTTTTATAAGTATGATAAAATAAGATGTTCACAGAGCTTCCAGTATCGACTAGAATTCTATTGATTGCCCATGAATCTTCAGCTTCATCATCCTCATCTTCTTTCGGTTTTGGATTAATTTCTAGTTTTATTACCAATGGATTATCATGCACCTCTTCTCCTTCGGGAATTTCTTCTGCAGTAAAAGAAATGATTTGTTTCTGCCATTCCTCTAATGGCGAGATTTTCGCAATATTCATAATTTTTCTTCCATCATTATCTCTTGCGAACACTCTACTCAAAACATTATCATGAAAATCTTCAATTGTCTTATATGAATGTACAATAGAGTGACAGAATAGATTTTTTGCTTTTGCACCAACTTCTATGAAGAATGTTTCTTTCTTTTTCATCGTATTCACTTTGTGATGTTCTGGTGTGGTGGTGTGGTTGAGATTGCGGATGCCCTACCAGAAAGTCGTTTAGTTTTTCCTCTATCATTCTCAAAATAATTCTTTTACATTTCTGCAATCATTTGTGGTATGTCCATGAAAATGATGATAAGAACAAAATTCATGACTTCTGTGGTTTGGAGGGGTTCCGTTCCCATGTTCCATGGTGTTGGATATTCTCCATCAAAATTATAGCTTCCCATATCTTCTCCACACTTGCATTTAGAGGTGGCATCTTGATTTCTTCCCATATTACCTTGTGACCTCCTTGTCCTTATTATAGTTTGTCTTTGACCTCCATAAGTTTCTTGCGGTTGATCGAGTCTTTGAATCTTGTTATTTCCTCCACGATTGTAGAAATTTCTTTCTCTCATACTCTTCTTGATCTCGGCTCCCCATAGCTACCAATTTCTGCTGATTGTTACTTGTCACCTTCTCTTGTTGTACTTGCGAAGTATTCGCCACTGTGTTTATTAGCTTGGGTAATAAGCTTGCATTCGCTGTTTGTGAGCTGGTGTTCGCAACTGGATATGATTCCATTTCATTTTTCTTTCCTCTAGAGCAATGTATTCTTCTTGAAGTTCTCGCAATTCAGTCATTGTAATCGTATTCTTGACTCTGAAAATTTGGACATACAATAGGTTTGTTGCAAACATAGCATTGATAAATGATAATATGAGATATCTCTCATCTACACGGCCAGCCATTTCGCTACACATAGTTCTCCATCTTTTAGTCAAGTGTTTCAAACTTTCGCCAATCCTTTGTTTTAATCCAAACACATCTTCTATACCAGGTCGTGAGGAATTATTACTTATATATGCCCCAAGAATGTAGTCTGCAAATGATTGAAGGAGGTTATTGTATTCTTTGGTAAACCTTCAAACCATTTTAACGCTTCTCCTGTTAAGCTGGATGCGAAATATTTGCACAATACCGCATCATGATTTTCCCATTGTAACATGCACCTCACATAGCTTTAATGTGTGAATTGCACAAGTTGTTCCATCAAAATGCTGGTTAATGCGGGCAAATTGCATTTCGGTGGTATTCCTCCTAATTGTACTTCCCTTGTAAATGGAGTTTTCGCAGCTTCTTCTATTGCTTCATCCAATTGTCTTCTACCTACTTCTCCTCTGTTATTTAGCATTCCTCTCATTTCTTCTAATTCTTTCAAGATTTGTTTATTTACACCTGAATCTTGACCATTGGTCTCTTTAATTTTGCTTCTCTTCTTCTGCGTTCACGTCTATCTTCTCTTGCGAAATTTTGTATCTCTTCTTTTATCCTCATCTCGTCTTCTTCTGCGATTCTCTTCCTCATCTATATCTTGAATTCGCAATGATGATGTCGTTCATTTTCCCCTCCATAATTTTGTTCATTTCTTATCAATTCAATTCGCTGTCTTTCAGCCATTCTCTTTACTCTATCATACTCCTCATTGAGATTATCATTATTCCGGTTTTGTGTACGCCTTCTTTCTCGATTGTCATGATTGTTCTGGCGAATTGTCTCCTGAAGCTCTTGTTCTTCCATTTCCGCTCTCAATCTTTCACGTTCGCAGATTAAACGTGCTTGTTCAGCATATGTCTTTCAATTTCTTCTTCAATTGTCTGTTGATTTCTTTGAGTTTCTCTCACATGTAAAATTCTTCTTCCTTCCTCTTGATTTCCTTCGCCATCTTGGTTATTTTGTCCTGATTTTGCCGTTCTCTTGATTTCCTCCAATTTTCCCATCATCAAAAGTTTCATTTTGTGGAACGTAACGATCATCAGTTCTTTCTCTATTTTCGCGATATTCTTCATTAGGATTTGATATTTCTTCTTGAATATTGTTTCCAGCATTGATTGTGGGTGAATTTCGCCTCATTTCTCTTCTAGTCGATCTTGAATATGATTTTGTAATACTTCTCGATCTTCTATTCTGTAGTCTTATATTCTCCATCCTTAATTCGTGATTTTGCCTTGTTAAATTTGCACGTTCTTCTGCCTCAGCTCTTCTTTCTTCATGTATTCTTCGTCTCAATGTTTCTAACGCTCCAATTTCCTCACCTCCATGAATTATTCCTTCATCTGCTTCTTGATTTCTCTCTTCCTGTCTATAATTTCTATTTTGTTGCTCTTCTTCTATTTCTTCTGCTGAATTTGATCGCCAAGTGTGTACTCACCCTGTCATAATCTGTATTCCTCTCTTGAACTAGTGTTTGTTGAATTGGCGATTGAATTTGATTTTCTCTATTATTTCTCATTCTAGTAGATTCTCCCATTTCACTTCTTTCTCTTCCAGCAATTCTTTTGCTTCTTCTAATAGTAGTCGGTTGTTCGGATGTATTTCTTCTTCTAGCCATTTCTTCAATGTAACAGTATTGCAAGAAATTATGAAAAATTCTTAATCAATCACTTTAAATTTTCACAAATCTCAATATCAATCTTTAGCTTTTTCTAGAATAATCTTCAACTCCTCCTGTTTCTAGCGCCATTATGTAGTTGCAGGAAATCCTACACTACACCTCATATGATTTCATTTATCAACTCATTTTAGGTTTATTTAATTTTATTGATTAATCTTTGAATGTTCTTACAAGAAAGATAAAGAACAAGAATGATCTCTGCTCTAACTTTCTCTCTCCTATTTACTTGTTTCTTACTCAAAAAGATCTCTCTCTCTCTCTTTACAATTGGAATGACTATTTATAACGAAATACATAGTGGATGACAGCTAATCTGTCCTTTATTTTCGGATATGTTTTGCGACATTCTCGTAACCTTACAGATGTTAATTTCTAAAACTCTCTAATCTTCGCAAGACTATCACGTCTTTCTCGTGACCTTAGATGACGTCATTAATTCTATCATTTCAGAAACTGTTCTGCGACGCTGTTATGCTGTGTCATTGATAACTTCGCTGAAACATTGTCATTGCGAAATTATGATCCTACAGTGTGAAAGAGAACTTACAAATTAAAGATGTTGAACTTTCAACACATGCTGAATACTTATTTCTATAATTGTTCAAAGATATTCCTTAAAGGCTAAAAGGAAGAGAATCCAAGAATCGAAACATAAGTAAGTTAAGAATCTTTTAATTAAGGTTATTAATTTATCTTGGTATGAAAATTAGGGAATTGGTAATGTGCATTTACTAATTATATTTTCCAAGAGATTTCGATTGTTATTTTTATACAGAGCATTTCCAGGAATTATGAAAACCGAATATGTGCATTAATGAATATCTTGAGTATATTTTCGGTTTTGGAAATTCCTTGGTGTCCAAACTTCCTTGTCTATAAATACACGAAGTTTTCCTTTCTAGAAAACTAATCCTTCGTAACAATTTGACTTCCTCTTTTGTCATTGTTACTGGTGTAGCCGCCTATCAGAGATGAGAGTAATCTAATTAGGTGAAATCTCTTACGGCCGTTCGTTTTAAAGTCTTCTTTGGGATTGAGAAGCTCTAGCACAACCCGTTGGTGGGTGTTTTTGATTGATTTGATTGACTAATGGTGGTTGAAATATGATTGCACCTAGTTTGTTTATTCTTGAGAATCTTCTCTTCTGATATAAGATTGACTCAAACTAGTTCAGAGTTTCGACAGGGATCTTTAGACTGTTGTTAGTTCTAAAGACGATCTTGTGATAATCCATTGTTAACAGACTCCGTTATGTGCGTGATTGATCACAAGAGATTCAAGTGATTGTGTGTAGGTGTTTATTGAAGATTAAAGAATATTTGAAGACAAAGAAGATATTGAAGATCTGACTTGGGTTTTATAATCTTTGGTGTGCACAATACTTGTTTGGGAAAAGAGGATCCAGTTAATAATCGGTTTATCCTTGTGGTAGATTGGATTGATTAATTGAGTAGATCGGCATCAACACGATTCCTTGGGATTAAAGGTGTTGTTGGCTTAATCTTAACCGATTACCTTAGGGTGATTGAACATAAAATAGATCTAGACTCGACGAAGGAGTTTATGTTGAGATAAACGGAAGAGCCTTTGTCTGACTCATATCACTTGGTTGAATAAAGTTGATACCAAACAGATTTCTTGTTCCTTTATTTTTTGGAATACGAACCAAAGGGATTGCTCCAAGTACGTGACTTATTCATAAATCGGAGGCGTGGGAATACAGACGGAACTAGGTATACTATAGAGTTAGGTACTTGTTCTCAACTATACGAAGTTAGGTGTAATTTTGTGTAGCGGCTTAATCCTGAGAGTATTCAATTCTGGGATAGGTCCCGAGGTTTTTCTGCATTTGCGGTTTCCTCTTTAACAAAATCTTGTTGTGTCATTTACTTTTATATTCCGCATTATAATCGTTTTATCATAATTAAAGTAAATTACACAAACGTTAATCTCATATTACTTGATAAGTTAATCTTATTGTGTTTGGTTAAGTCCGAACCTTTTTATCAAGTAACACACTTTGTTGTTGTATTGTCTCGATCTCGTATCCATAGACGATCACACTAAGTGTGAACCAATTAGTTGTATTGTCTCGATCTCGTATCCATAGACAATCACTTTCGTGGAAGGGACTTATAGGTAGGAAATTTTTTGGTTTGAGGTATATTTGGGTACCCTCTTCTTTTTTATTGGTATCAGAGAAGGCAAACACGAAAAGATCTAACAATCTGTGTTTGGTGTGATCCAACCTATAAGAAGAATCCAAAGGATGATTCAATTAACATATCAAGATGTTATGTAGATCCTTTACTGGATCCTGACGAATACTCTGCTGGTCTTGTCAAGACCCTAGACAAACTGATAGAACAAAACCAGTTGCTTACTGATAAAATCAGTATTATCATGGGTGATAAAAAACTGGCTAAACAGACCAACAAAGAACTTACCAGGAATATAACCCAAGAAGGATGGAGTCATCTTTGTCAGAAAATATGTTTTGTAAAAATTCTGATTAATCGTGTTGTGAATCTTTGTAAGAATCTAACAATCCTTCATAAATCTGGTGAAAATTGTCTGGGAGCTTTTGCTTTGTAGGATCAGAATCTTACAACGATAATGTTTTAGCGAAATTATTAATGACACAACACTTAAGCGTCGCAGAACAATTCCAGAAATGATAAAATAAATGACGACAGCTAAGATCACGAGAAAGATATGATAGTCCTGCGAAAATTAGAGAGTTTGCGAAATTAATATTTGTAAGGTTGCGAGAATGTCGCAGACCATATCCGAAAATAAAGGACAGATTAGATGTCATCCACTATGTATTTCCTTATAAATAGTCATTTGAGTTGTAAAGAGAAGGGAGATCTTTTTTGAGTAAGAAACAAGTAAATAGGAGAGAGAAAGTTTAGAGAAAAGATCATTCTTTAGTTCTTTATCTTTTCTTCTAAGAACATCCAAAAATTACTCAATAAAATTAAGAATATAAACCTAAAATGAGTTGATTAATGATGAAATCACATGAAGAGTGTAGTGTAGGATTTCCTGCAACTACATAATGGCGCTAGAAACAGGGAATTGAAGATCGAAAGTTGAAGATTGTTGATTGAGAATATTCAAGTCAAGAAAGTGATCAAATAAATCAGTGAATCAGTTAGAAGAAATATGAATAGAATTAATAAAAATGGCAAAAGATTGGAGTGTAATATGATAACAAAAACGATGATTAATGAATCCCATGGAAACGTCAAAGGAATAATACATAAACGAAATTTTGAAGGAAGGAAAGTTATGGCGGTAGAAAAAACATCACCCTTGAAAGATTGGGAAAAGCAAAAAATTGCATTCATGGCGGAAGAAATACCAAAAGAAAGTTTGAACCATACATCTCCGTTGGTCATCACAGTGCATATTACACGAAACGAGAAGGAGACAACAATAAAATCCACAGGAAAATGGATGTTGAACAGGACTTTAATCGATACAGGAAGTTCAGTTGATATAATATTTTATCACGCATTCCGGGGAATGGGATTTAAAGATGAAGAAATTTCCAGTTCAACATATTTTGTTCACGACTTTGGAAAATCCACAACAAAACCTAAAGGAGAGTGGTACTAATTCCACTTGGAGAAATCGAAACACATGTAATATTGTGCGTGGTGGATATGGAATCGCCATACAATATGTTATTAGGAAGATCATGGATACATGCGATAAAAGTTGTGGTATCAACGTTACATCAATGTATTAAATTCCCCACACCAAATGGAATAGGTGAAATCAGAGGAGATGTTGATAATGCGAAATTATATCATCAGATTGAAGTAAAGCATTATGAAGGACAAGCAAAAAAGAAACAATTTCGCAGAAAATTGGCAAAGGAAGCAAAGAAAGAAGAAGAATTTAGAGTATATATGATAAGGGCAAAAGAAGGCAAAGGAATACCCAGCGAAATTTCGGAAGAAGGAGAAGGACCCATAAAAGCAATAAAAGAACCAACACCAATGGGAGAACCTAAACCCAGTTACACTGCCGCAGAACCAACAAAAGAAATAAATGTTGGGACTATAGAGGAGCCTCTAATGTTGAGAATTGGAACCAAAATGGATATAGAAGAAGAAGAAAGGACTGTTAACTTGTTGCGAGAATATAAAGATATTTTTGCATGAAGCGTGGATGAGATACCAGAAATAGACCCGTCAATTGCATGCCACAAGTTGGAGATTAACAAAAATGTGAGACCATTTAAACAGAGAATAAGAAAAATTGCAACAACTTACCATTCCCAAATAGAAGAAGACCTACAGAAAATGCTTGATGCAGGAATCATAAGAGAAGATAAATACCCAGAATGGATAGCGAATATGGTCATTGTCCCAAAGAAAAATAAAGGAATCAGGATTTGCATAGATTTCACTGATTTAAAAAAAGCTTGACCCAAAGACAGTTTTCCGTTACCAGATATTCCTCAAATGGTAGAATCCGCAGCGGGAAATGATAGGGTATCATCTTTAGATGGATACAAAGGGTATAACCAAATCCCTCTCGCTGAAGAAGATCAAGAACATACTGCTTTCTTTGCCCCTAGAGGTTTATATTGTTACACGAAAATGCCATTTGGTTTGCGAAATGCGGGAGCGACATACCAAAGAATGGTAGACAAGGTGTTCGCAAAATGAATACACAAGACATTAGAAGTATACGTGGATGACATGTTAGTAAAGAGTAAAGAAGCTAAAGACCATGTACAAGATTTGAGGGAGATTTTTGAAAAAATGCGGCAGTATAACATTAAATTAAATCCTGAGAAGTGTACTATTGGAGTTGCATCGGGAAAAATTTTGGGCTAAATTGTATCAAAGGAAGGAATACAGGTTGATCCAGAAAAAGTGCAAGCAGTTCGTGGCATGCCAACACCAGCAACAATAAAAGATGTACAAAAGTTGAATGGGCTTCTAGCTTCGCCGGGGAGATTCATTTCGCCATCATCAGACAAATGCAAATATTTTTTCGATATACTCAAGAAGGGTGCAAAATTTAAATGGAGTGATGAATGTGAAAAGGCTTTTCAAGGAATCAACGAACATCTTATGAATACAACTATTTTACAAAAACAAGAACCAGGATAAGAATTATTGATCTACCTTGCGACAACGTCGCATGCATTAAGTGTTGTGTTATTGCGAGTAGATGCAGGAGTGGAGAAACCCATTTATTACATTAGAAAAACTTTTAATACTGCCGAGAAGAATTACTCAAAGATTTAAAAGTTAATCTTAGCATTAGTTTATGCATCATTTAAGCTCCGCATATACTTTCAAGCACACAAGATAAAGGTATTAACAAAAGTACCAATTGAATCAGTGATGAAGAATTCTAAAAGATCAGGAAGGGTGGAGAGATGGAACGCACAAGTAGGCCACTTTGATATTAAATATGAAATTTTGTCTTCACCAAAATCACAAGTTGTTGCGGAGATCCAAAAGATTTATTAACAGATCCAAATAGATGGGAAATATTGGTAGATGGATCATCAAATGGAAAAGGAAATGGAGTTGGAATTGTTTTAATTTCGCCAGAAGGAATAAAGATGGCTTTTTCATTCAGATTGGAATTTGCATCCACTAATGATGAAACAGAATATGAAGCTGTGATACATGCCTTAAAATTATCAATAGAAATGAAACTAGAAAATGCCAGGATCACTAGTGATTCACGGCTAGTTATTCGCCAAATAAAGGGAGAGTATACTACAAATGAACCATCCTTGAAGAAATACAAGAAGCTGGTTGAAGAATTGTCAGCGAAAATCCCAAAAATAGAATTGAGGCACATTTCAAGAAAGGATAATATACTCGCAGACGCTTTTTCTTTCATCTCAATCATGATGACAGATCCAACTGCGAGATGCATAAAAATACAAACACTTCTGTCACCATCAATCAATAAAGAAGAGGAAGATGTGGATGTGATGATAATAGATAATAAAAAAGAATAACAAATAAACAATGTCGCAGACTGGAAAATGGAACTTCATGCATATTTGACGAAAGGAGAAACACCAAGAAATAGATTGGAAACACACAAGTTAAAAAGCCGAGCAACGAATTATGAATTAAAAGATGGGTTGCTATACCGAAAATCCTTTAGTGGACCATCACTCGGATGTTTGACACGAGAGGAAGGAGAAAAGGTGTTGAAAATGTTACATAGTGGAGATGCTGGCAATCATAGTGGAGGAAGATCTTTGGCACATAGAGCAAAAATGCAAGGTTATTACTGGCCATACATGCATGAAGATGCAAAACAAATATCGAGACGTTGCGAAGATTGTCAGCGGCATGGAAAGAAAATACATGCACCAGGAGCACCATTGTGTGGCCCTTTGGAAAATGGAGCTTAGATATTGTGGGGCCATTTTTACCAGGAACTGGACAAAGAAGATACTTAATAGTCGCAACAGATTATTTCACAAAATAGACAGAAGTGAAGGCAGTACAGCATATTCGCGACAAAGATATCTTTACATTCATATTCGAAAATATCATTTGCAGATTTGGAATTCCTGCACAGTTGGTATCTGATAATGGGAAAACGTTTGAGGGAAGAATATAGAAATGTTACTTAATGCATTCAAGATAAAATGTGGAAAGTCACTCCTTTGTATCCACAAGCTAATGGGAAAGTAGAAGAACAACAAATAAAACAATTGATATATTAAAGAAGAAATTGGAAGGACATCACAGAGCATGGTGCGAACAAGTACATAATGCAGTATGGGCTTATAATACAACTAGAAGAGAAGCTACTGGAATGTCACCTTTTTGTTTAACATACGGAGTTGAAGCGGTGTTACCAACAGAAGTTGTTATTCCGACAACAAAAAGAGAAGCTTGGGAGAAAAATCTTAGTGCGGGCTTAATTTTAAACAAACTTGATGAATTAGAAGAAAGAAGAGAAAAAGCTTTACAACATATGGAGAATTATCAGCGAAGATTAGCTCGAGAATATAATAAACGTGTCAAAATACGCGAATTTCAACCAGGAGATTTAGTTCTGCGAGAAACACCAATATATCAGCGAGAAAATGGTGGAAAATTAGCGAAAAAATGGGATGGACCTTACATCATTAAGGAGATAGTTGGAACAGGAGCTTATAGATTAATGGATCCAGAAGGAAGAGATGTTGGTCATAGATTAGACAGACCATGGAACAGGTTGTACTTAAAAAGATATTATCCGTAAGAAGCTTTGAGAAGTTATGGAATTCTGAAAGAATAATTGCAAGATTACTCATATCAAAACAAGATAATGTGCGAAATTTTCGCAGAGATAATCACAGAACAATGACATAAAAGAAAGGGCGAACCTTTATGGCGTACACCCTAGTTCGCGAATAAAATTTCGCAAGAGGCAAATGTAAGACCTAAAGTACGTCATATTAGGGGGTACCTGTTACATGGCTCAGGGAAAGGCTACACCGCCACCGGAACCTGAGTCATGGAGATTTGGGGTCAATAAAGCCCATCCGGGAGAGGCACCTTGGATTCTCAGCTTAAGCATATGACTTAGGTTGGGCGACTAAGGTAATAAGGACTCCCAAGGAGTGCAGAATCTGATCAAGGCGCCGAGGTACACGGTTGAGTCAAGAGTGCCGGGGCGTTTGAAGCGTCCTTGCCATTCTTGACAAGTCTTGGCTTATACTGCACTCGGCCTGAAGAAAACCCCACTTAGGGTGCAGTCTCGTAACCATAAGCCCTATAGGTAAAAGGGATAAGAGGCTGCGAAAACAACTGGTTGTTGTTAAGACTGGATGGGAGGAGCTAACCTTGTATGGTAGAAGTACGCCTCCTTGAAGGGGCAACCAGGGGGAGATAAGGGCGGCACCCTCCATTAGGGAGCTGATAAGTGTCTTAAGACGCAAATGTCATGAGGCTTTTTATTCGCAAGGATATTAAGGCTTGTCATATTTGTGCAACAATCCTGAAGAGGCAATAATACAAAAGAAAAGATAAGACGAGATCAATGGGTTTTCGCATGAAAGTGCGAAGACGTCCTGCGATTTCGTCGCAAGACGGCAATGTCATGGGGCTTTATTTTCGCAAGAATATTTAGGCCTGTCATATTGTCGCAACATTCCTGAAGAGGCCATAATACAAAAGAAAAAGTTAAGGCAAGATCAATGGGTTTTTGCATGAAAGTGCAAGGACGTCCTGCGATTTTGTCGCAATGACAAAGGTGGCATAATAAGACCTTTAATTAGGAAGGCAAAATAAGACCATATGATAAAACAAATTAATTATAAGTATTCGTAACAGATTATTTTTGCAAGAAAGATAATGAGAGGCAAGTATGGGAATCAATAAAAGAAGCATTATCTTTCTTATCAACAAAATATTAAAAGGAAAAGTTGACTCCAAAGTTGTTGAAAAATGTAACTCTCAAAAGTGATAAAAATAAGACAGTTCAAGAAACAAAGCTAGATAAGAAGCTCAAGCTTCATATTAATCAGTAGCAGGAGATAACAGAAATTCTTCGCCAATATTCTCGCAAGTCTCCTTCATTTCGGTTTTGATCTTCGCCATGACTAGCATCTTGATTATAGCATTACTTCTTCAGGAGAAATTTCTTTCTCATTCTGATTACACCAGCAGATACTTCTTTAGAAGGAACCTCTTCTTCATCTTCCAAAATTATCCTCTGCACCGCTTTCGTAATCATAATCACTATCAGCAGGACGAGGAACTTCATCGTCATCTACTTCTAAAGGATCAATTGATGTAGGAGGAAGAGAGTTGGATAATAAAATGTCATTTACAAGGACTTCAGCCCGGAGATGAACTTGGCGAAGAAGTGCTCTCTTATGATTCCTATCTTGAATATCCTTAAAATAAGCAAGATAATCAAGTCTTTTCCGCTCGATCGCGAGAACCAGTAAGAGTAGAGACAAGCAATGCATTTTCTTTGCGAATTTTGCATATAGCCTCCAAAACAGAAATAGAAGAATGAAGATTCTCTCAGACTCTGCGAAAGATAGAATACAAAATTTCATTAATATAAGAGTTCAGAGATATGACAAAGAAAAAATTAAGGCAGTCAAACTATTATGACTACCTTCCTTTTTGCGAAATAAGGTGTTGAATCAAGGACAGACAACTATTCTCCCAACGGTCCATTGCGTCATCAAATTTATCTCCAACTAAACCTTTAAGTCGAGACTGAAGATTTTTCTCTTTAGAAATAAGAAAGGCATTTTTCTTCGCAAGAGAAGAATAAGATTCTTCTAATTTGGAATATTGTTCTTTAAGCTGATTCGCCTTTACACTTAAAGCTATTCTACCTTGAATGAGTGTATCTCTTTCAGCGATAGATGACTCTGTTACTTCTTTAAGTTCATTTCTCAAAGAGCGAAGAGATTGCTCTTGGTCATCACATACTTTTTGAGAATACTAAGTTGTTGCGAAGATATCGCCATCTTGTTTAAATAAGTTCGCTTCTCTTGAGATAAGGTTTTATTCTCATCTGATAAAGTTTCCATCCCTAAATTAGCTTTAGTTAAAGAATAAGAAAGACGAGATACTTCATTACTTAATAATCTTGTCTTTGAACTAATTGGGTATTTTCATTGGTAAGATTATTTATCTGATCAAGAGAATATGAATAGAGGTTATCTAATTGGTTATATTGATCCATCAAGATTTCTTTATCAACACGGGCTTCTTCAACAGGATTCAAATTGATATCTCTCCATTATTCGTTTCTGGTTTAATGCTTAACATGCGAAAGAGGGATTTCAAGGATAATTAAATGGGAAGGATAAAACCATCGAAAAGGCAAATTAAAGACATAGATAAGAAAATCATACCTCTCAATTCATCATTCTTCTTGCGAAGATTGTCACGATCCAGCAAAACATTCTGAAGCTTCTGATTTTCAGACGAAGAGCATTACATTCTTTTTCCAAAGCTGTCTGCGAAGCAGCTCTGTCAGAACCCAAATGCTTGCTCAGAATTTCGCAAACATTAGACTTGATAGGATCAGTATAGACTTCTTGCCATCATCCAGAATTCAGATAAAACTTTGAAAGCAATATCTATCCCTTCCACGGTTTCTTTCGAAAGAGGAAGAGACTTGGTAGAGAACTGGTAGAGATAGAAGGTTGAGAAACATTCTCAATGGGAAGAGAAGAGGTTTCATTCGCAGAAGGATCACAAGGGGATTTCAATCATAGAAAGGTCAGCTGAAGAAATGAAGTCAGAGGCAGCTTTTCGCGAATTGGAGATAAAGGTTTATCTTGCGAAGATGTCGCAGGAGATTTGGAAGAAATGAGTAAGTGGAAGGGAACAGAAGTTGGAACAGTTTTAGGGTGGCGAGATTTCTTGAGAGGTTTATTAAGATCTTTATCACCCTGCGAATTACAATCCAGATAAGAAACAGAGGCAACAATATTGTTATTATAAAAAGATAGTGTTTCTTACTACCTTCTCATTCGCAGACTTTCTTTTATGTGCGAAAACCTTATGTTGTGATTTGGGAATGTTAGGGTTCTGAACTGTAAATCTAGTATTGGAGCCGCTTTTGCTGAAATAACAAGAGCATGGGAATCACATAAACAACATCAAATAAGGAAATAAACAAGATCAATTTCAGCAAAGGCAATAAACAATACTCCCTCCGTTCCACTATTAAGTGACCTAGTTTAAATTTGCACAATTTTTAAGGCAAGCAAGGAAAAGAGTAATTTTAAGCATTTTTTACAATTATACCCTTATGAATAATAATTAATGAAATTTAGAAATGATTTATCTCTCAAACTACTCCACGGATGTTCGCAATCTTCATACCATTGAAAAGCATTTTAAAACACATACGAATCGAATATAAACATGCCTATCAAATTATGCATATTTCTTATATTTTTTATAATTAACTAAAAGGATAATTTTAGAAATATATCCTTGTTTAGTGATATAGGTCACTTATTAGTGGGACAAAATCTAAAATCAAATAGGTCACTTAATAGTGGGACGGAGGGAGTATCAATTTCAGAAAAACTCATAAAGAAGAAAAAAGAAAACCAACCTTGATGAATCTATTGAAGATAATAGCAGGGATATTGTTTAGAAGAAAATTATGAACTATGAAGATTTGCAGAAGAAATAGTATGAAGATGAAGAAGAACTTAAAAAGGTTGAAGAAGAAAGAAGAAAAGTTGCAATAATGGAATTTGCAGAAAAACGATGAAGTTGCAGAGAAAATAAAAGGAAAGAAGAAGAGAATGAAAAGAAATATATATAGAGGGAATTTTTCCTCGAGAAAATAAAGACAGTTAATACGGAAAGATACAAGCGGTTAAAAAATAACGGTTACAAAAGACGTGTCGAGAAATAAATGGAAGAAAGAATACGTGTAATAAATGCAGAATATGAAGAGGAGAACAACTGCGATATTTCTCACATCATTCTCTACTTCGCAGAAAAGATATGAGAAGAGGCAAGATGTAGGATCAGAATCTCGCAATGATAATGTTTCAGCGAAATTATTAATGACACAACACTTAAGCGTCGCAGAACAATTCCAGAAATGATAAAATAAATGACGACATCTAAGATCACGAGAAAGATATGATAGTCCTGCGAAAATTAGAGTGTTTGCGAAATTAATATTTGTAAGGTTGCGAGTATGTCGCAGACCATATCCGAAAATAAAGGACAGATTAGCTGTCATCCACTATGTATTTCCTTATAAATAGTCATCAAGTTGTAAAGAGAAGGGAGATCTTTTTTGAGTAAGAAACAAGTAAATAGGAGAGAGAAATTTTAGAGAAAAGATCATTCTTTAGTTCTTCATCTTTTCTTGTAAGAACATCCAAAAATTACTCAATAAAATTAAGAATATAAACCTAAAATGAGTTGATTAATGATGAAATCACATGAAGAGTGTAGTGTAGGATTTCCTGCAACTACATGCTTTAAAAACAACCTCTCCATTTCAGTGGTTTCTAGATAACGGTTGCAGTAGACATATGACATGCGATCTTTCTTGGTTCACGAGGACAGAAGACTATGAGGGAGGATCTGTAACATTCGGTTATGGAAGCAGCTGCCCTATTAGCAAGAAAGGTACAATCAAACTCCCTGGTATTCCTGAAATTCATGATGTCGTTTATGTTAAAGGTATGAAAGCAAACCTCCTGTATGTGAGTCAAATTTGTGATAAAGGCAACAAAGTTATCTTTTACATGAAAGGGTGTGATATTGAAGACAAGTCCGGAAAAATAATCTTTCGTGGACGAAGAAGCATGAATAATTGTTACCTTCGTGAGATACAATCCAATTTGTATTGTAACCTGACTAAGGTTGAGTCAAACCATCTATGGCATGAACGATTTGGTCATATCAATTATCGTATGTTATGAAAGCTCATTAATCGTGAACTTGTTAAAGGTGTTCCAAAAATCAACACCAAAGTAGAAGGTCTCTGTGGAGCATGCCAAAAGGGTAAGAAAGGAAAAAATCCTCACAAATCATCTCGAGATATTGCCACTCGTGCCCCTCTCGACCTTATTCATATGGATCTATTTGGTCCAATTCAACAAGCTTATGTTGGAGGTAATAAGTATGCCCTGGTAATGGTCGATGAGTATACTCGGTTCACATTGGTTTCCTTTCTTAAGAATAAGAATGACACTCTTGAGGAATTCGAGATTATTGTGAACAGAATACAAAATGAACAAGGTCGCAAACTTAAGAAAATAAGTAGCGATCGAGGTACAAAATTCAAGGATACGAAAGTATATGAATACTGTAATGAACTTGGGATTACCCAACAATTCTCCACTCTCATTACACCTCAATCTAATGGTGTGGCTGAGAGAAAGAATAGAAATATTCAAGAAATGGCAAGAGTAATGCTTCACAATAAAAAACTTCCTCTAAGTTTCTGGGGAGAAGCAGTTTTCACTGCGTGTTATCTGATAAACAGAGTTTACTTAAGATCCAAAACTCTAAATACACCATATGAACTATGGTATGGAAGAAAACCCAATCTAAGCTATCTAAGAGTTTTCGGTAGCAAATGCTATAGTCTCAAAGATAGAGAACATAGAGGAAAATTTGATTCCAAAAGTGATGAAGGAATTTTTCTTTGGTATGCATCTGATAGTCGTGCCTTCCGTGTATACAACATCAGGACCAAGGTCATGATGGAGTTAATCAATGTTATTATTGATGATATTAGTGATTTTAGTCAAGACAATCACACTGCAACAGAGTTTCCTCCGTCTGAAACAGTTGTTAAAGAAAAACAGAATATAGAAGAACCATCTGTAGTTCCTCTAATTAGTGACAATGATGATAATGAAAGTATTGTTGAACAACCCAATGATACTGAACATATTGTTCAAAAACCCGCTAAGTGGGTACATCAAAGACACTCTAATGAAGACATTATTGGAGATGACAATGCAAGGGTTATGACTCGAAGAGAACTTCAGAATGTTTGTATTATTCATGTTTTTTATCTTCAATAGAACCAAAGAATATTGAGGAGGCCCTCAGTGAACCTGCTTGGGTAAACTCTATGCATGAGGAACTCAATCAGTTTAAAAGACAAGAGGTATGGGAACTTGTTCCGAAACCAGCAGGAGTTAACATTGTTGGAACAAAGTGGATCTACAAGAACAAATCAGACGAATTCAGAACAATCGTTAGAAACAAAGAAAGACTTGTTGCTCAAGGATACTCTCAAATTGAGGGTTGATTTTGATGGAACTTTTGCTCATGTTGCTCTTTTAGAATCTATTAGACTTTTACTTGCATATGCCTGTTATCTTAAGATAAAATTATTTCAAATGGACATCAAGTCTGCTTTTCTAAATGGAGATTTAAAGGAAGAGGTTTTTGTTGCTCAACCGAAAGTTTTTGAAGACCCATCATTTCCAGATCATGTATTTAAACTTAAAAAGGCCTTGTATGGTCTAAAACAGGCCCCACGAGCTTGGTATGACAAACTGACATCGTTTCTACTCCAAAAAGGATTCTCTAGAGGAGGAGCTGATAAAACTCTTTTCACCAAGTGGAGTGGTAAAAATGTTCTTATAGCTCAAATATATCTAGATGATATCATATATGGATCCACCTCAAAAACTCTAACAGATGAATTTCTAAATCTTATGAGTGGAGAATTTGAAATGAGTAATGTCGGAGAATTGTCATACTTTCTTGGTTTGCAAATACAGCAACAAAAAGACAATATTCTTCTTTCTCAAGAAAAATATGCAAGGAACCTTGTTGAAAAATTCGAACTGAACAAATAAACACCTATGGCAACACCAATGCCGACCACAGGGAAACTTCAATCCAACCCAGGAGAAAAATCTGTTGATCAGAAACTGTATAGATTAATGATCGGAAGCTTGCTGTACCTAAAAGCAACAATGCCAGACATAGCCTTTAGTATGGGATGTTGTGCCATATTTCAAGCAAACCCTAAAGAGTCACATCTTAAAGCTGTAAAACGTATCATACGATATGTCCGTGGTACTGTAGACTATGGTCTATCTTATTCTATGGATACAAACAACAATCTTGTTGCCTACTTAGATGTTGATTGGGCAGGGTGTGTAGATGATCGTAAAAGCAACTCAGGTGGTTGTTTTTATGTTGGTCAACACCTTGTTGCTTGGCATAGAAAGAAACAAAACTCACAGGTTCTATCAACCTGTGAAGCAGAATACATTGATGTTGGTACATGTTGTACACAACTATTGTGGATGAAACAGATGCTCATTGACTATGGAATAAATATTTCAACCATGAACATCCTTTGTGATAACTCAAGTGCTATTCGCTTGACTGAAAATCCTGTTGAACATTCTCGTACTAAACAAATAGATATTAGATATCATTTTATTAGAGAATTATACGAGAATGACATTATTAAGTTAGAATATGTTCCATCTGAGTGTCAACTAGCTGATATTCTAACTAAACCCTTAGATAGATTGACTTTCGAAAATCTAAGGAAATCTATAGGAATTGTTAAGGTACATTAGTACCTTATGAACCCCTCATGGTTTGGCTGACTTTTTGATTTAGCGGGATTAAGTTCTAGCCCTAGTAGGTAGGCTTTATCAAAGGATTATGAGGGGTTATGATAGAAACAGTATGTGAAAAAGTCACAATATGTTGAATCAGTTTTTGGTTTAGCATAAAAGCTTATGTGTTTCGACGGTTTTCAACTTTTGCTTGCAATAGTTAAAACCTGTTTTCAACCTTTCTCTGGTAAAGGTTGAGTTGTGTTATTATTCTTTTGTTTACGCATAAGTATGACAACGTGGTGATATTTCGATATCAATTCTCCCTGGACGAAGATGCAATCATATTGGAGGAGTGGATGCGAAATCTGAGGTAACAATCTTGTTAGTTAATTGTTTTCCTGTTTAAGAAAAGCCTGAGTTTATATTATATATATTTATTGCTTTTGCTTAACAAAATTTAGGTGCAATTGATTTTTATTCCATGATGTGTGTGTGGATGTGTTTCAATCGATTCATGTTAAGAAAAACTATTCTTATCTGACTTTATGGTGTGGTATAAATCGTTTAGGCTTACAAAATTGTGGTACAATTGATGTGTGTGATGATTCAATTGGTTCAGTTAAGAAAAACTATTGTCATCTTGCTTTTGTATGGTTTCAATGGTTTAGGCTTACAAAATTGCGGTATAATTGATATGTGTGTGATTCAATTGGTTCCGGTTAAGAAAAACCTTTGGTGTTTTGCTTTGGTATAGTATCAATGGTTTAGGCTTACAAAATTACGGTGCAATTGCGGTGCTTATAATGTCTTATGTCGATTCAATTGCTTCTGGTTGAGGTGAATAATTTTGCAAGTTGATTTATATTGGTTTGTATGAATTATTTATGGCTTAACGAAATAATATGTCTACGGGATGAGTTGTTTAGTCCAATTCGATTCCGGATAAGAAACTAAGTTAATTCTGATCTTAGTTTGTCTTATCAAAGTGAGGTTTCGGTTATTCAAGTCTAATCGAATGCCGAAACAAATAAATGCTAGTTAAATAACCTAGTATTTGGTTTGTTTGAAATTGAAAGGTCTCAGTTTATAGAGAATTATAACCTGATGAGAAAAATGGAGTTTATACTTTATTTTGGTCTTATCGAATCAAGCAGTTGTTTTGGAAACAATCGGTTTAGCAAAGGAACTAATGTGATTAGTCGTTTTTTGTTTGCTAAACTAAATGGGAACAATTGTTTAGGACAATTGTCTCCTTGGTAACATATCGAAATAAAACTACTTGTAGTTTCGGTTTTGATATTGGTTATCGGAACGTGATGTGTGGAACCCTCGTGCCTAACTCTACAGGTTTGCAAGTCTATTCTGAGATTTGTAAGATTCTTTTCGTGTTGTCCTTTATTTTTTCGTTTCTTTGTCATTTTTGTGACAAAAAGGGGGAGAAATATATGGAGTAAACTGGTGATACTGGCATTCATTTTATATTGATTGGTATCACTAGGGAAAAGAATATTGGTGCTTGAATGTTATTATCTAACGAAAGAGTGAAAAGCACATACTAAGGGGGAGTAACATGTCATATTGATTGGTATAACAAAGACGTTCGGATTGTAAGGAATTCTTGTAATTTGTTTATCCATATGATGTAAGAGTTTTGTCACTAAAATTGACAAAGGGGGAGATTGTTAGAGCATTGCTCGGTTGAACCCACCAAGCGTTGGTATGTCAAGTTTGGTTGTCATATTTTAGTGAATCAAAACTCATGTTAAGAGTTGCTTGATTATGTACTAGAGTTAAACTTCATATAGGTTAGCTTGAAAGTATTAGGATATGAGACATTACAAGTATTGAGAAGTCTTGAAGATGTGAAGAAGCAAGGAGCTACAACGACAACAATCATCGTTCCACGTGAGATTAGTGATATTTGACTTGAACTGTTTCATTCCCTAACGTATCTTTCAAGTCGTGCATATTGAAAACATACCTGCGAAGTATATATGAACTCTAGATAGACATAATATTAAGGAATACAATACGAGGTTTATTGCTTAACCATTAAACTTTGTAGATAAGACATCGCCATAATCATCTGAATGCTGTTGTGATTATGTATGGGTATGAGGTGAGGATTTCATCCCAGGGAACAATGTTTGCATGTGTTCTAAGGAAGTAAGTTCATAAACTTGTTTGTGAACCGAAAAGGAAATTGCCAGGAGTTATTGGTTTTGTTATTCATTGAATATCTTATGAACAACCAATATGTGTGATAGAGTATAATCGCTCACAAATTGTTGTGTTCTTGGTAGAACTATTCACAAAGTCCTGACTTTTGTATTGGTAGAACTTTTATTAGTAAAACTAATCTTAAGTAATCACCTTGATATGATCGGATATTGACTGCCATGGGAAGAGGGGAACCGATCCTTGTAAGGGGTGAAGGGAACCGATCCTAGTAGGGGTGTAGGGAACCGTTCCTAGTAAGGGTGAAGGGGTCCTTGTAAGGGGTGAAGGGGAACCGATCCTTGTATGGGGTGCAGTACATTGAGGGGAACTGATCCTTGTATGGGGTGCAACACATTTACAGAAGAAAGGTGAACCGATCCTGTGAAGGGGTGCAGCACATATAAGTTAGATACCATATATATGTGGGGAACCGATCCTAGTACCTAGTCAACCATATCTTTGGTAAGCTAGTGTGACTATGCTTAGTACTCACATGGAGGTAGAACCGAAACTTGTTTTGGTAGAAACGCAAACCCATGAGTGTGATTGAATGTTGGTTTGATCAATCACATAGTTCTTGAAAGTCAGATGAACCAATTCTAAACTTGTTGGAAGTGTGGCAAATCGGTTTCAAGGATGTAAGTGTGAAAAAGAACTTACAAAGTGAAGATGTCGACAAACTTTGAACACGTGTTGAACGCTTATTTCTATAATTGTTCAAAGATATTCCTTCAAGGCTAAATGGAAGAGAATCCCAGAATCGAAACATAAGTAAGTTAAGAATCTTATAGTTAAGGTTATTAATTTATCTTGGTATGGAAATTGGGGAATTAGTAATGTGCATTTACTATTATATTTTCCAAGAGATTTCGATTGTTATTTTTGGACAGAGCATTTCTAGGAATTATGAAAAACGAATCTGTGCATTAATGAATATCTTGAGTATATTTTCGGTTTTGGAAATTCCTTGGTGTCTAAACATCCTTGTCTATAAATACACGAATTTTGCCTTTCTAGAAAACTAATCCTTCGTAAAAATTTGACTTCCTCTTTTGTCATTGTTACTGTTGTAGCTGCCTATCAGAGAGGAGAGTAATCTAATTAGGTGAAATCTCTTACGGCCGCTCGTTTTAAAGTCTTCTTTGGGATTGAGAAGCTCTAGCACGACCAGTTGGTGGGAAACTAGATAATTGCGGTTTATCTCTGTTTTCGATTGATTTGATTGACTAACGGCGGTTGAAATCTGATTTCACCTAGTTTGTTTATTCTTGAGAATCTTCTCTTCTGATATAAGATTAACTCAAACTAGTTCAGAGTTTCGACAGGGATCTTTAGACTGTTGTTAGTTCTAAAGACGATCTTGTGATAATCCATTGTTAACAAACTCTGTTCTGTGCGTGATTGATCACAAGAGATTCAAGTGATTGTATGCAGGTGTTTATTGAAGACTAAAGAAGATTTTAAGACAAAGAAGATATTGAAGATCTGACTTGGGTTTTATATTTTTTGGTGTGCACAATACTTTTTTGGGAAAAGAGGATCCAATTAATAATCGGTTTATCCTTGTGGTAGATTGGATTGATTAATTGAGTATATCGGCATCAACACGATTCCTTGGGATTAAAGGTGTTGTTGGCTTAATCTTAACCGATTACCTTAGGGTGATTGAACATAAGATAGATCTAGATCCGACGAAGGAGTTTATGTTGAGATAAACGGAAGAGCCTTTGTCTGACTCATATCACTTGGTTGAATAGAGTTGATACCAAACAGATTTTTTGTTCCTTTACTGTTTGGAATACGAATCAAAGGGATTGTTCCAAGTACGTGACTTATTCACAAGTCGGAGGCGTGGGAATACAGACGGAACTAGGTATACTATAGAGTTAGGTACTTGGTCTCAACTATACGAAGTTAGGTGTAATTTTGTGTAGCGGCTTAATCCTGAGAGTATTCAATTCTGGACTAGGTTCCGGGGTTTTTCTGCATTTGCGGTTTCCTCGTTAACAAAATCTTGTTGTGTCATTTACTTTTATATTCCGCATTATAATTGTTTTATTATAATTAAAGTAAATTACACAAACGTTAATCTCCTATTACTTGGTAAGTGAATCCTATTGTGTTTGGTTAAGTCCGAACCTTTTTATCAAGTAACACACTCTGTTGTTGTATTGTCTCGATCTTGTATCCATTGACAATCACTTTCTGGGAAATGACTTATAGGTAGGAAAAGTTTTGGTTTGAGGTATATTTGGGTACCCTCGCCTTTTCAAGAATATCTCGATATGATTTGTGGTGAACTTTCGTTTGCTTACCCTTTTGACAGGCACCACACACACCTTCAATATTTGCATTGATTTTGGGAATGCCTCTAACAAGTTCTTTGTTAATGATATTAGTTAGAAGACGATAATTGATGTGACCAAAACGCTCATGCCAAATATGTGTAGATTCCACCTTAGTCAAATTGCAACGGTTGCTAAACTGAGTATCGAGTAGATAACAGTTGTTTTTACCACGAGTTCCCTGAAAAATTACTTTCCCAGTTTTGTCTACAATGTCACATCCTTTTGCATTGAAGATAACTGATGGCCTTTGTCACAAATTTGACTAATAGAAAGAAGATTAGCAGTCATACCTTTTACGTATACTACATCATGGATTTCTGGAACACCGGGCAGTTTGATCGTTCCCTTCTTGCTGATGTAGCAGCAACTCCCATCTCAAATGTTACGGGACCTCCTTCATAGTAAATGGACGAAACAAACCATGTGAGATCACCTGTCATATGTCTACTGCATCCACTATCAAGAAACCATTGAAAAGGAGACGTAGATCTTAAAGAAAAGGCAACCATACTATTAGTGCTTCTCTATTTAGAGGTTCCTGTCAGTTTTGTATGTCCTTTCAGAGTATCAAAAAGTTGTTTAGTTTTCTTACAAAGATTACTTGCAACATTCAGACTCCTTTGAAAGGACATAGAAACTGGTTGAATATGAATAGAAGAATCATAACAACATGGGATAATACTTTGACGTTTGTCTGAGTGGTTCCTAGTCACGTCAGTTTTCTCAACAACCGGTTGTTGATTACTATCTGATTTACGACTATTCTTTAAAGAGGAACAACTGGAGTTTCTCAGATTCTTAGAGGAACAAATACCAGAAATCAAATCCTTGAGAATTGCAATTTCTGCAACAAGATCGGAGTTGATCCGGATTTGTTCATCCAACCCTCTTTGAAGAGAAACCAGTTTATAAGACCTTTTTCTACGGTTAGTTTTCAAACCTGGTGAAGCGTTAATTGAGAATTTATACCATATAGTCAGATCGCTACAAACACAGAATTTTGAGGGCTTAAACGTGTTTGCCTGATCTGATACCAATTAAAAAAAGCGGGGGTCTAACAACACCGCCCAATATTTCGCTTAGGAATCTGTATGGACAAACTCGAATACACTTTTAAGAGAATCAACAAGACTCAATAAATTAAAACTATATCGACGAGTTTATATCTCTATCCTTATTTGATTTCCTCAAACAGAAACTATGAGTACTAATCAAATACAAGGAATAACTTGGACGGTACTAAAGACCAATGTCCAAGGATCAATCAATATTAATCAACAACCAAAGGTCGGATTTCCAATTGATTAGATCAAACGCACAACCTATATTATTTCTATTATATAAACAAAATATAATACGGAAAAGAAATAACACAGAGACCAGAAGTTTTGTTAACGAGGAAACCGCAAATGCAGAAAAACCCCGGGACCTAGTCCAAATTGAATACACACTGTATTAAGCCACTACAGACACTAGCCTACTCCAAGCTAACTTCGGACTGGACTATATTTGAACCCCAATCAGTCTACCACAGATCCAAGGTACAATTGCACCCCTACGCCTTTGATCCCAGCATGATACTACGCACTTGATTCCCTTAGATGATCTCACCTACAACTAAGAGTTTCTACAACCCAAAATCGCAAGCTTTAACGATAAACAAATCTGTCTCACACAGACATGTCTATCAAAGGATCAATCTGTCTCCCACAGAAAAACCCTAAAGTTTTTATTTCGTCTTTTAATATAAAATCAAGGTGAACAGAAACCAATTGATAATCCGGTCTTATATTCCCGAAGAACAGCCTAGATTAGTCAATCACCTCACAACAATCTTAATCGTATGGTAGCGAAACAAGACGTCGTGGAATCACAAACGATGAGGCAAAGATGTCTGTGATTACTTTTATATCTTGCCTATCGGAGAACTCTCACGATATCAAGCCAATAAATATGATTATACTCGTACGATAGAAGATGCAAGATCAGATCACACAACTACAATAAAAGTAGTATCGGTCTGGCTTCACAATCCCAATGAAGTCTTTAAGCCGTTAACTTGGTTTTAGAAGAAGAAAACCAAAGGTTAAAGAAGAACCAACTCTATCTTACAAACTAGTATCATACGGACGTGTGGGGATTAGTTTGTAGAGTTGCTAGATGTCCCCTTATATAGTCTTTCAAACCAGGGTTTCGCCTTGCTCACAAAGCAAACGTTATCCACCATTAGATGAAAACCTGATTTAGATTCAAGCTAATATATCTCAACTGTTAGATCGAAATCCTAGCTTATCATACACAAATGAAATGCATTCTTCTAGGTCTGATAACCGTACCCAACTTGTGCATAGTTGGTTCAATAATAGTCAACCAAAAGGTTAGCCATTTTAGCATTTCATACCAACCACTTTTTTCTTCACCATAACTAGTTCAAGTGACTCATATGAATTAGTTAGAGAGTTGTTCAATTGCAAGTAAATTTCATGTACTGCACAAGACACAATTGAAGCAAAGATGATTTGATTCACATGAATTGGTTCATGAACTTTATAGCAACTGTTTGCAAAAGCATTCCTTAGTCTTTATAAGTTAAGTTCAAAATCATTTTTATATATATAACCTATACAAGTTCGCAGACTAGATTCGCTGACTTGAAGTACTGGAAAGAGTTTTCAAACTCCAGCAAAAATTATCGGGTTCGAGAGCTTCGCTGGTTCGCGGACTTGGCTCATGCAAGGTAGTTTGATAACTCAGCAGAAATTCTCGGGTTTGAGAACATCGGAAGTTCGCGGACTTGGTACTACCCGATTTCCAGTATGGGACTTATGCACATATGTGTTTCCACAACATACTTATGTCCACTATGGTTATGTAATCTAAACTCTCAGTCCAATCATTGAAACATTCTTAGAGGACGTTATATAGTTGTTACACTATTTCTCGTCAAAGCAATTTTCAAGATGACTGAAACATACATGACTTGCATCACTAAGTAAAGAAAAACATGGTCGAAGAGAAACGCTTACCAACACATATTTCGAGATATAGATAGGCGAGATATACTCGGCTCGAAATACCAAATGTGTATAATCTAAGTCTATATATATAGCATACGACTTTTGTCTCAAGAAGTAGGAGATATAATAGATAGACTTTTGAGTGACAGATAAGTTCAAGTCTTCACATACCTTTTTGTCGAGAATTTCCACCGGTTCCTTGAGTAGTTCTTCCACTTGTATGATGAATCGCCATGAAGTCCTTGAGCTCAACTACACTAACTATCCTAGTACGAGACTTAGCTATAATAGACTAGAAATCAAGACTTATAGTTTTGATCACTAACATTGACAAACATGCTTGATATAGCAACACATGCGAGTTCGATCGAGCAGTGCTCTAACAGTTTTGATCACTAACATTGACAAACATGCTTGATATAGCAACGATGCAAGTTCGACTGAGCAGTGCTCTAACACTAACGAAAGAGTGAAAGCACAGACTAAGGGGGAGTAACATGTCATATTTATTGGTATAACAAAGACTTGCAGATTGAATATCTACCTATCTTTCTTAGCTATAATAGACTAGAAATCAAGACTCATAGTTTTGATCACTAACATTGATAAACATGCTTGATATAGCAACGCATGCGAGGTTGACCGAGCTATGATCTAACAGTTATACCAATACAAAAGTCAGGACTTTGTGAATAGTTCTACCAAGAACACAACAATTTGTGAGCGATTATACTCTATCACACATATTGGTTGTTCATAAGATATTCAATGAATAACAAAACCAATAACTCCTGGCAATTTCCTTTTCGGTTCACAAACAAGTTTATGAACTTACTTCCTTAGAACACATGCAAACATTGTTCCCTGGGATGAAATCCTCACCTCATACCCATACATAATCACAACAGCATTCAGATGATTATGGCGATGTCTTATCTACAAAGTTTAATGGTTAAGCAATAAACCTCGTATTGTATTCCTTAATATTATGTCTATCTAGAGTTCATATATACTTCGCAGGTATGTTTTCAATATGCACGACTTGAAAGATACGTTAGGGAATGAAACAGTTCAAGTCAAATATCACTAATCTCACGTGGAACGATGATTGTTGTCGTTGTAGCTCCTTCTTCTTCACATCTTCAAGACTTCGCAATACTTGTAATGTCTCATATCCTAATACTTTCAAGCTAACCTATATGAAGTTTAACTCTAGTACATAATCAAGCAACTCTTAACATGAGTTTTGATTCACTAAAATATGACAACCAAACTTGACATACCAACGCTTGGTGGGTTCAACCGAGCAGTGCTCTAACAGTTACTGAATAAGGATTACTGGGATAATTTAGGTCACGACTTTGCAGGGAACAAAAGCTATAAAATAGAGGCGCAGAAAACAAAGAAGGACTACCTCTTCCTGACCAGTTTGTGCCTGCAGATTGTTCGTGAAAAAGCGGGGGTCTAACAACACCACCCAATATTTCGCTTAGCAATCTGTATGGACTAACTCTGAAATACTTTTCTAGAGAATCAACTAGACAGTCAGACTCAATCTAGATAAAAGTATCTCAAGGAGTTAATATCTCTCTCTTGATTTGATTTCTACTCAAGCTAAAATCAATAGCGAGTCTTTATCAAATACAAGGAATAACTTGGACGATACCAAAGACCAATGTCCAAGGATCAATCTACTACAATCAACAACCAAGGGTTGTATTTCCAATTGATGATCACGAACGCACAACCTGTATTATTTCTATTATATAAAATATAATGCGGAAAAGAAATGACACAGACACCATAAATTTTATTAACGAGGAAACCGCAAATGCAGAAAAACCCCGGGACCTAGTCGATCCAGATTGTATACACACTGTATTAAGCCGCTACAGACACTAGCCAACTGCAAACTAACTTCGGACTGATCTATAGTTGAACCCCTACCAATCTCCCACTGATACAAGGTACAATTGTACTCCTACGCCTCTGATCCCAGCAGGACACTGCGTACTTGATTCCCTTTGCTGATCTCACCCACAACAAAGAGTTGCTACAACCCAAAATCACAGACTTGATAATAAACGAATCTGTCTCACACAGAAAAGTCTATCGAAAGGATAAATTTGTCTCCCACAGATAAACCCTAGGTTTTGTTCCGTCTTTAGATATAAAATCAAGGTAACAGGAACCAATTGATAATCCGGACTTATATTCCCGAAGAACAGCCTAGATTAATCAATCACCTCTCTACAATCCTTCCTGACTACATAAGCGGATTGTCGAGAAATCACAAACAGTGAGACGAAGATGTTTGTGACTTCTTTATCTTGCCTATCGGAGAACTCTCACGATCTCAAGCCAATCAATCGATTGTACTCATATGATAGAAGATGCAAGATCAGATCACACAACCACGATAAAAGTAGTATCAGTCTGGCTTCACAATCCCAATGAAGTCTTTAAGTCGTTAACTCGAATTTAGAGAAGAAACTCAAGAGTTAATGGAGACCGACTCTAGTGAGAGCACTAGTAGCACATAGACGAGTGGGGATTAGGTTTGCTCAATGCTAGATGTCTCCTTTATATAGCCTTCAAATCAGGGTTTTGGCTTAGGTACAAAGAAAACTCTATTCACCGTTAGATGAAAACCTGATTTAGATTCAAGCCAATATCTCTCAACCGTTAGATCGAAAGACATAGCTTGTCACACACACTTGGGTACACGTTTACTGGGTTTGAGAAAAACCATGCCCAAACGAGTACACGTATGTTGGTTCAACATGATAACCCAAAAGGTCAACCATATGAGCATCTCATATTAATCATGTTCTTCTTCACCATAACTAGTTCAATTGACTCAAATGAACTAGTTAAGAGTTGTTCAATTGCTATGAGATCTTATGTAACTACACAAGACACAATTGAAACAAAGATGATTTGATTCAATTAGAATCGGCTCATGAACATTATAGCCACAGTTTGCATAAAGCATTCCTTAATAATTAATGTTTCATGTTCAGATCACATCTTTAGATCATAACCTCTTAAGCTCACAAACAAGTTCACGGACTTAAGTTAATCAGTTGAGTTTTCCAAACTCAGCAGAAATTCTCGGGTCGAGAACTTCCGCCAGTTCGGGACTTAGCACACAAACGAGTTTTGGAAATCCCAGCAGAAATTCTCGGTCGAGAACTTCCGTCAGTTCGCGGACTGAGTCTATGGACTGGGTTCGCGTACTGAGTCTGTGGACTGGGTTCGCGGACTTGGCAAGCCAATTCCACAATCCTACCGATTTCTCTTGATCAACAAAGTTCGAAAACTTCGGTTCAAGGAACACATGGTTATATAATCTAAACTCTCATTTCAATCATTGAAACATTCTCATAGGGCGATATTCAGTCGTGAAGAACAACAGACCTTTCTCGTCAGAGCAATTTCCAAAGTGATTGAAACTTTCATGACTTTCGTCACTAGATGAAGATAAACCTGATCAAAGCGAAACGCTTTACCAACACATGATTTCGAGTAAAAGATAAGCAATGAATACTCAGCTCAAAATTTCAAGTGTATATGATCTAGTCTATATAGCATACGACTTTTATCTCATAAGAAGTAGGAGAAGAATAGATAGACTTTCGAGTGATAGATAAGTTCAAGTCTTCACATACCTTTTTGTTGATGAAGTTACACGGTTCCTTGGTGTAGATCTTCGTCGTTGTCGTTAAATTACCATGAAGTCCTTGAGCTCAACGACACTTTTTCTATCCTAGTCCGAGACTTAGCTAATAGGCTAGAAATCAAGACTTTATATTTTTGATCACTAACATTCACAAACATGCTTGATATAGCAACGCATGCGAGGTAGACCGAGCTATGCTCTAACAATCTCCCCCTTTGTCAATTTTAGTGACAAAACTATTAATACATATGGAATACAAAAAAGATAAACTTTAGTGGCTCCTATTCCATAGTCCAATCTTCAACGTTCCTTGAAATCTTCGTCCTTCCAAGTACTCCAATGATCCCAAAGGTTGTAAGTTTAGTATCACCGTTGTTGAAGATCCGTAGCTATAACAATGAGAGAAATCGAGATTCTCGATCATTATTATACAGTGTCATAGTATTATTATGAACATCAAAGTCCAATTGCATCACGACTTTAACAATAATACTATGGTGATATTTATCACTCCCCCTTAGTCAATACTCCAACTCGATCATGGAAACCACTCCCCCTTACACAATGATCCGAAAACCATATGTATTTGTAGTGTGACCTACAATATTTCTCGCCCTTTTTGTCAATAAAATTGGCAAAGGTACAAGAACGGGTTCATAATGAAATTTCCACAAGAGACATTTCATGACCAAAAGAAAGACAACATATCATCTTAATTTAGATGCAATCTTATAGCCGAATCTAACATCATTCATCAAGGAGTTTTAAGACGCAAGATAACCCCTATAAATTCCACAGCCGCACTTCCCGCAAGATATTACCATTAAGCACAAGTTCAAAAGAACTCTCCTCCATTTGATGTTATTCCTAAAGGAACAACAAGAGCGACCTTAATTTCGAAAGAAAAGAAGGATTTTTATTTGGACACCAAAAACCATGTGAATGATTTTTTATATCCAAAACTCAACCAAAATACTCACAAGTAAACCCATGAGTATTCTAATTGGAATACGCAATTAAGTGAAAACCACAAAAGTGATCAATTTAATTGAAAATGCTCAACATAAGTAAACTCACGGAGCAACAGGCTACGACTAAGTTAATCATATGGAGGTGACTAACTTAACCGTTCAAGTACTCAACATAAGGAAAACCTTGCGGAATACATGACTACATTAACCAATAGAACATGATAGTGTAGCCGTTCATATTCTCAACACAAGAGCTTGTGGAATATATGAAAACTCAACTCTATTAATTACAAGAGAACCTATAATTAATCTAATTGAAAAGCAAACAACCAAACTAATCACCGAAGTAATCAATTTAATTATTTTGGGATCAACATAAGAGATTATAGAACCCCGACTAAGATTATCATGGAACATGTCCATCTTAACCGTACATGTACTCGAAATAAGAGAGAAACTTATGGAGTACAAACTAAATAACCAAGGATGATTAATTTAGTTCATAATGCTCAACATATAGCATCTTACGGAACAACCAACAAAGCCAAAGTTAATCGACTTAGTTGTAAGGTGCTTAACATAAGACACACAATGGAGCCTTCAGGGTAAAACATAGCAAGATGGATCAATGAAGATCAATACCGTGGATAACGTACAAGGATCTATTCTATATTTGCATCATTATATGCATAACAACATAATAGACTTTATCCTTGTCACACAAAAGATTTTACCCTATTTTCCATCAAATAAATGACTTCATAGGTAAAAATTTTGTATTTGTCAAAAGTCCACTCGTCCTTTCATCAATACGAATACCAATTTATGAACGATTTTACTTTTGAAAACATATGAGACCTTCAAGTTCACGGATGCAAACAATACATATCCCATAAACAATTGCAATATCACAAAATCATAAAGATTAATACTGCAATAACAATCTTTGCCCTTAGAGGGTGGAATCAATCTTTTTAGCATGGATTTATACCAAGAGTGGTTACCAAAAGCGTACAAAAAAGATTTCCTTAACAAAGAAGAACATACAAAGTCATTGACGACTATGCACCATAGTTCACATGAGATGATTGTGAACACTCAACAATGTGAACTACTACCCATTCTCGAACTTCATTCTTTGTCATTCACCAACATCACTCTTGTAATAGCCACAAAATAGCTTAGAATAGGATTTCTCCAAGAATCCTAGTGCCCAAGTCCAAGTGAATATAACAAGTGCAACGAAACGGAGCAAACACTAAAACCAAGAGACATGACAAAGACCAATATTAACTCATCCAAATTCAACAATTCTCATCTCCATTTTGAAGGATCAATAAGGAAGAGAATGCAAAAAGAATGAGGTAAATCCGAGTTCGGACGAAGAAGTTACGGCCAAAACAAGTTTCCCGGATATCGACGTCAAGTATGCACACGGGTTTGCGAACTTAAACCCCTGGATTTTGATTTTAAATGTAGTTATGCATACTTGGTATGTGTACCATGTAGTACAAACATCCCGAACTATTATTTTCAAACCTAAACATTTAAGAACCTTAAACATATATCAAGTTAGGTAGAAATGAACGATAAGCAAGATTATTATAAGTATTCTAAGCAAATAAAAGTACAAATCTTGCTCAAGTTTATAGACATACCTTTTTAGATGAAGCCAATCGAATTCTACCGCCTTACCGAACATAATCTGTGTGCCTCAATTCTTGTGCTTCCCTCACCGTATACAAAGCAGGACATTCCTTGGTGAGGATGCACTTCCAACACAATCAAGTTGCGTTGGGGTGAACAAAGTCTTGCTCACCACAAGTGACTTTTGGATTATCATGAAGCAGATCGCTTTTAGAACCTTTCACATCCAAATCCATCTTCCCAAAGAACTCTTTAAGTTCCAGCATCATGGATACTGCTTTCTCCATAGTTATGGAACTTTCTGGGAGATCATTCATTTTCACACTCAAGACATCATTGACTTTCTTTGGTATCCACTTTTGAGTGTGTTTAGGAATGACCGAAACCTTCTTCCCATTACTCTCTTCAAGATTTTCTGGAAGAGAATTGGATTGACTATTCTTTTGCAAGTTAGTCTTTCTCCAATTGGGAGCATCAAATCTTGTATTCGTCTTTATGAAGTTATCCTTTTGATAACCATTAAGATTGTGAAAAGGCTTCGTATGACGTTTATAGGCAAATCTAGGATTATCACAGCACTGATTCCTTTGCCTAAAGGTTGGACGTTTACAACCCATAATGTTAAGAGTGTTAGCCTTAACATATGATCCCGGTTTAATAACTTCTTTTGACACCCAAACAAGAATATCATGAAGTTTTTCATTCCTTATACGAAAACGACATCTCCTTTCCAGGTGACCTTTGTTTCCACAATAATGACAAATATAAGGAACGTTCTTACCCGGATTCACGTATGCTGGTTTTGGAGGTTGATATACTTTTCTTTTTTGAACCTTGACTGCCGGAGAAGGTATTTCACTTTTGTCATCAGTGGAAACCTTTTGTTGAGAAGAATCACTAGCCTTGACAAATTTTACCTCTTTGCTAGTACTTGGAGCATATATTTCCTTATAGCCCAATCCTCGTGTATCACGATGATTTTTACTTGCTCCTAGCATAGTGGTTAATTTTCTTGAACTAGTATTGAATTTTTTCAATTCATCTTCCAACGTCTTGATTTTATCAAGAGCAACAGCTAAATCAGCCTCAAGGCATTTTTCTCGAGTGAGATAAGCACTTTCTCTGTCGTCAAAACTTGTTTGCTGGTAGTTAAACCTTGCTTCAGATTCTGCAAATTTCTCTTCCAACAAAAAGTACTTTTGATAAAGATTATCACATTCAAGTGACTTCATACATAGGTTTTCCTCAGAATCCTTGAGGATCGATTCGGTAGAACGATTCGAAAAATAAACACCTGTGTAACATCTTCTTAATTTCTTGTTTTCTCGACAGAGAGGAGTCAGAAGAGGTGAGACATGAGAAGTTGTAATCTTCTTCATCTTCCACGAATCAAAAAACTTAACATACTCTGAGACTTCCTCATCAAGATCTTTATCAATATCTGAATCATCTTCATCAGAAATTTCATCCAACTGTTCTTCTATGAGAGTTTCCCAATCAACAATTTTTACATCAAGAGAATGTTTGGATATTGACTTAGATGTGACAGTTCTATCAGGTGAATCCAAGCTTTTAGAATCATCTGGTAATTTCTGAACTGGTACGTTATTAGATACAGACTCGTCCATAATCAGATCGCTACAAACACAGACTTATAAGGTTTTTAACGTTTTGCCTGCTTTGATACCAATTGAAAAAACGGGGGTCTAACAACACCACCCAATATTTCGCTTAGCAATCTGTATGGACATGATAACGCACCACCTTACAGTTGGTGTTTTCCTAGGCCAACGACATGATAACGCACCACCTTACACTAGTTCTAGAAAGTTGAAAAAAAAATAACTTTGTCCTTAATTGAGAAAAGTATCATTTTATGGTTAATATTATTAGGACACGGGGTCCTCCAAGGGAATAGAAGTTGATAAAGTCAAGGTTGACCTAATTTCAAAACTAAGACCATCTAATAATGTAACAGATGTTAAATCCTTCCTTGTCCATGCTGGATTTTGTTGTTGTTTCATCAAATGCTTTAGCAAGATTGCTTTACTATGTCGAACCTACTTGCTAAGGATACTGCCTTTGTATTTGATGAAGCATGTTTTGAAGATTTTGTGAAGCTTAAATCATTGTTAACTTCCGTGCTTATCATATGAAGTTGATAAGGAGAAGACCACTTTAGTCGTTAAATATCTTTAGTGACTGAAAATTGTAAGCAATATTCTTTACCATTTAATACAATGGTTAATCAAATTTTTTCCAAATTCCGATTCATGAGTAGCTAAATTTATTTTCTAGGGTTACGGAGGAAGCTATTTTTGATGTGTAATATTTAGTAATTAATTTCTTTGACATATTTACTTCCATTTTGTGCTAATAAAATTGCATAATAATTTTCGCTTATTTACAAGATTTTTTTTAATTGTCTTGAATAGTTTTTAATCTATCGATCCGTTATAAGCGAAGGAAATTAGATTTTTAAATAACAACGAGAGTCATAAAAATAGTTGGTAACATTCTATCCTTCATGGCATTAGATTTGGTTCGAAATTGCCTTGAGCAATTTGGAGTATTATGTCAAGTTATTATTATTGAGTTTACAAACATGAGAAACAGTGAAATCCAAATCCCTAGATTCTCTTTGGCCCTACAAGTTTATTATTTTTTGTATTTGTCTTTTAAATTAAAATCATAAGAACAATTCCTCAAAAATTACTTTCTTAGTTTTTAGCTTAGAATTTGTTTAGTAATTAGGAATAATATTATCAATCTGAGTGGAACGAACCGTACTCACCTTATCTACTTGTAGACTTCGTATGATTGCGAAAAAATATTATATCACAGAGTTGTTAGCTACCAAAACTACCTCACATACAACAAGAGATATTAATCAAGTAGAAGCATTGTAAGTGTTAGAAGGTATGCGATGGGCACAACAACTGAAATGTAATAAAGTTATTGTACAAATATATGATAAAGGAGGGGTTTGTAAATCCTCATAATATAGTTAGGAGATTATAAAGGTGTAGTTTGTGAATTCCCCTAATTATATTAGGATGCAGCTTCTGCTTGCCTGAAGCTAGCTTCTAACTAGAGCTGCACATGGGTCGGGCAGGGAGGATTTCATCTAATACCAACAACCAACCCAACTATAACGGGTTTTGTATTTTCATAACCAACCCCGCCCACCTAATTTTTGGTTCGAGCTGTAACCCGCCTGTTACGGACAGGTCGGTTTCAAGTTTAAACCCACCTTAACTTTTGTTTTAGTAAAATCTATCAAGAATTGAATCAACTGACAGAGTTTAGAACCTAGTAATGCGCGACCTTAAAACACCAATGATGACGAGAAAGAAGTCTTGACTTTCGGTCAATATTATTTTTCCTTTCACGTAAATGACAAACCGGCTAACCTTCCTACATAAGGATAAAGTCAGTAACTTAAGTCACTAATCATAAAAAAAGACAGTCCGACGAATATTGTGCAAAAGTATGTTAATTAGGTTCATCAAATGCAAGTGCGTTTTTAGTGCTCGTTGTTTCTTTCACAACTGAGCCAGTGAGCCTCCAAGTACAAAGCTCTAACTAGATTAATTAGGTTCACCAAATGCAAGTGTGTATTTAACTAGATTTGATTCTCTGTAGTTTTTTCCCATTTCTGCTAACTATTTAGTGAACAATAAAATACATAAGGCGCACAAAACCTAACTACCGGGTTTTTCGGGGGGTTCGGGCGGGTATAGAGCCATAACCGACTATCAACCCAACCATATCCAGGTTCATTAGTATTTAAAATCATAATTATGTATCTAGACATTAAAAATGTATTTACTTCAATAAATAATCTATATTCATCCCCTCCTTTCATAATGATCAGATTAATTAATGTACTTGGACTAAATACACATGTAGATTAATTCTAACTCCCTGGTTTGAATTTATGTCTGGTCTTACCATCAACAAATTCATCCACTTTTTAGGATACAATGAATTTAGTCACCCTTAATAAAGGCCACCAGATTAGGTTTTTTAATCCTTAATGGATTTAGGCTTCAACCCATGACCCAATTAAATGCTTTTATTTAAGGATAATGGGTTGAAGATCTTATTATTCCCATTTCATATTTTATGTGGTCCAAACAAAAATATCTCTCAATATTCTGTTGGTTTTTTTTTTTTGGGGAAGATTGTGTGTGTCTTTAGCGTGTATAGCGTAATCAGAGTCGTGTAATCAATGTGTTTGGAAAGATTTAACACCAGCAAGAACATGAAGGATACAAACATGAAAAATATTTCTCGTACATTGGAAATAAAATAAGGAAGGTATTGCGAGAAGATTTTGAAGTTATGGTTGAATATTTTCGGTGATGTTGGGTATATAAAGGGTGTGAGAGGTGATTAGAAGACATACAGAGAGTTTGGGAGGCTTGGAATTGAAGAAATAAAAAGTTACATAAAGTTTCTTGTTATTGCAAAACTAAAAAACACGAAGAACATTATGCTGCCAGAAACTGTCGCAGAAACAATCGCTTAATAAACCTTAGAAGTTAACTATCATTTCTTGTTTGGTTGCGATATCCTTAGTAACAAAGTTCTTTTAGTCGCTGAATATCTTTAGTGAATGAAAATTGTAAGCAATTTTCTCTACCTTTTAATACAATGATTAATCAAATTTCTTCCAAATTTCGATTCACGAGTAACTAAATTTATTTTATAGGGTAACAGAGGAAGCTATTTTTGATCTGTAATATTTAGTAATTAATTGCTTTGACATATTTACTCCCTTTTGTGCTAAAAAAAATTGCATAATAATTTTCTCTGTTTTACAAACTTTGTTTTAATTGTCTTGAATAGTTTTTAAGCTGCTGATCCGTTATAAGCGAAGGAAATTAGATTTTTGAATAACGACGAGATTCATAAAAATTTATAGCGTTTTATCCTTCAAGACATGAGATTGGGTTCGAAATTACCGTGAGCAATTTGAAATATTGTGTCAAAGTTATTATTATTGAGTTTACAAAGATAAGAAGTAGCGAAATCTAAAATCCTAGACCTATTTCTCTTTGGCCTACAAGTTTAATATTTTTTCGTATTTGTCTTTTAAATTAAAATCACAAGAACAATTCCTCAAAAATTATTTTCTTAGTTTTTATCGTATAATTTGTTTAGTAATTAGGCATAATATTATCAATATTAGTGGAACGAACCGTACTCGCCTTATCTACCTATAGACTTTATGCGATTTGCAAAAAATATCATACGAGAAAGTTCTTAATTGTCAAAGTTATTTCACTCATGACAAGAGATATTAATCAAGCAGAAGCTTTTCTAGTGTTAGAAGGCATGTAATGGGAACAACAACTTATTGTGCAAACAGATGATAAAGGTGTGGTTTGTAAATCCATCTTACATAATTAGGAGGCAGCTTGTAAATGAAATAAAGCTTCCTTTTCTTTCAAAAAATATTTATGGAGGAAGCAATTACATCTCTTGAATATTGTGCAAAAGCATGTTAATTAGGTTCACCAAATGCAAGTGCGTATTTAGTGCTCGTTGTTTCTTTCACAACTGAGCCTCCGGATACAAAACGCTAACTAGATTAATTAGGTTCATCAAATGTAAGTGTGTATTTAACTAGATTCGATTCTCTGTAGTTTGTCCCCATTTCTGCTAACTATTCAGTGAACAATAACATACATAAGGTGCATATAATCAAAACCTACCTACTGGGTTTTTCAGGTTGGTTCGGGCGGAATTAGAACCATAACCAATTACCAAATCAACTATATCGGATTTTTATTTTCATAACCAACAACCAAATTAGAGGGGTTTCGGTTTAAAAACCCGCGGGTTCATCGGGTACGGCCGGTCTTGTGAAGCTCTACCTGCAATTCAAAAAAATATTTCTGGAGGGACCAGGGAGTAATTAGATCCCTTTTCTTACACCTCGTTTACACTTACTTGTGTTGACACGTGCCTTTCCCTGACTGGAATCGCCCAAGTGAGAGTATATATAATTCCTGTCGGTCAGTCATGTTGGTAGAGAGTTTATAATTTCAGTTGGATTAATTTCATTTCTCTCTCCTCTTACAAATATATCAGCCATGGCGGAAACCGAACTCAGTTTATCGGAAACCGCCATGGCTATATATTTATAAGAGGGAAAAGTAAGTTAATGAATTTAAGGTTTTACTTTAGTTCGTTTTGAATAAGGTTTAGGGTTTATTTGTAGTTTTTACTTCAATTCTTCTTGTAAATCTAGATGTTCATAATTGATTGTTGTTATAGTTTCAGATCGATGTTTACGGTTTTCGTGGAATTCTTATTTTCACGATTCTTCTTGTAGATCTAGATGCTCATAATCGATTACTGTTTATAGTTTCTGATCGATGTTTACGGTTTTACTTGTTTTCACGATTCTTCTGGTAAATCTAAATGTTCTGTAATTGGTTGATGTTTATAGTTTTTGGTTGATGTTTAAGGTTTTACTTATTTTCACGATTCTCTTGTAGATCTATATGTTCGTAATTGATTAACGTTTATAGTTTCAAATTGATGTTTAGGGTTTTATTCGCGGTTCTTGTTTCCATGATTCTTATTGTAAATCTAGATGTGATAATAGTTTTAAGTTTTGTTGTATTTTCTAAGTTACCTGATTCTTTAATAACTCATGCTTTCTTAGGAGAAAAGAACAACTGCAGTGACTGCAGTTTCTCGGCCCCTACATATGGTGATTTGCAGCGGCACAAGACTGAAAAGCACAAAAATATTCAGGTTGTCCATAAAAAGAAGAATGAAGCCATGAAGCCTAGTAGGCAGAAACTAAAGGGTTCTGGTATGTTGTATGGAAGAAAATGCCGTACTCGTGAGGATATCGAAATACTCAGAGCTCGTATTGGTACACATTTGCAAGAAGAATTGCCAAATCTGTCTGTTGAGGAATCGGTAAATGTTCAAGAACGAGAAGAAGAGTTTCCTACACTACATGGACCTGGCCTCGACCCCAAAGTGATGAAGCGGTTGAGCGAGATGGCTCCTGATTATGTAACTGAGGTAATTTAATTCCTAATTGTCTAGTTTTATTTGAAAGCAGCATCCATACCTTACAGTATCTTTGCTTAGATTATGTGATTTTATGTGACGATTAAGTACTCTCTGCATCATATATCATTAGAATAAATAAGCCAAGCCTCTTGGTGAGAAGATAGTGGTATTGTTTTTATTGACGCAGACTTTTCTTGCCGATAACATTGATGAGCCGACTTCCCATCGTCTGAGGCTGCTTCAAAGGTAGCATCTTTAGATTTCTTTTCCCTTGAACTCCTTTTTGCTTATTCATGATTCCACAATTGTCAATCTGCATAGGGATGTCGGTATTATTTTCCATTTACTTCCTTCGAGTAAGCTCTCTAGGTGCTTATACTTTCTTAGCTCTTATTATATGTGTATTTTGGTGTTTGATAATAGCGTGTTTGGTTTGAGGAATTGAATTCCTAGGTTTGGTTTAGTTCCGCAAACCATGGAAGTAAAACAAAATTCATTTCTGGAGATACTTAATGGAATTCATGTCTACAATACAATTAGTAAGTGGATACAATTATTTGTATTTATAATATCTGATCATAATTTCTCTCTCTCTCTTGTAGATTGAGAGCAAATGGTCTAATGGAGATGGAGGTTGCGGCTGATGGAAACTGCCAGGTCTGTCACGTTTGGTTTATTCTTTCATCAGGAGATTCAGGACTCGTCTTTGTCATCATTAGGAGTTCTCAACAAGCAGCATATTATCCTCTGTAAAGTTTATATTCTATAAACAAGATGTTACCTATAAAACTATTTTCAGTTTAGAGCGCTATCAGATCAATTGTATCACAGCAGTGAGAACCATGATTATGTCAGGAAGTTGATCTTGAACCAGGTTTGTCAATTTAATGTGTTTTGCGAATTGTTACTTTCTGTACTTGTGCATTATGTTAGAAACATGTTGTGCTTATTGTTCTCTATATTACCTGACTTAAAATGTTCTGTTGATGAAATTTTTAACAGCTGAAGTCCCATCCGGAACTGTATGAACAATATGTTGACAGGGATTATGGGGAATATTTGGAGGAGTTGTCCCGGTATATTGTTAGACAGATCTTTTATCGTATTTAAAATTTGCTTTAGTAGCTCTTTATTAGATGGTTTGCTTATTCTAGACATATTGAAAACAGATCTGGTAGTTGGGGGGATAACGTTACACTACATGCTGCTGCGGATGTGGTTTGTATTAGTGATCAATCTTTCTTTCTCAATCACAGTTTTATGTTTCCAGCTTTGGTGATTACCTATCTTGTTTTGCTGCAGTTGGGAATCAAAATTATTGTGGTAACATCTCATCCCAATGTATGTTACTACCAGATTGACCCTAACGATGGAGAACCAACTCGAGGTAGAGAATCGTTTTTTTTCTTTCCTTTTTGCTCTCTCATAATGCTGTTAATGAAAGCGTCACCACCGAAGTCTCAACTATCCATGCTAACATGTTTACGGTTGGAATTATTTTAAGCTTCTTGTGTAGTTTTTTTCTTTTTTTTTCTGGGAATGTTAATTCTATGAGAAAAGAAAACACAGCATTATTAGTAAGGTCCACATGACGGTCCCTTGACTTTCGGTTTTAATATGTATCGTCCAGTTGTTTGCTTGAGTTTCTCTGACGGGGGCTTGCATTACAATTCTGTACATCATGTTGGTGAAGATGTGGAGGAAGATCCTCCTGATCAGGTACCCATACAAGAGGATGCGTCAGATTCAAAGGTAATTTAAACATTCATAATTGTGGAGTTCAATTAGAAAGCAGCGTCCGCACCTTGCAGTATCTTTTACGTGATATTATATTAAGAGCTAGTAATCTCTGCATCACATATCATTAGTAATAGATAAGCCAGGCCTTTTGGTGAGAAGCTAGTGATATTGTTTTATTGACGCAGGATATTTGTTCTAAACATACTGATGAGGCGGCTTCTCATCGCCAAAGGCTGTCTGCCAGGTAGCATCTTTATCTTTCTTTTCCCTTGGACAGTTGGACTCCTTTTTGATATTCATAGTTCCACAATTGTCTATCTACGTAGGGATGCTGTATTATTTTCCATTTACTTCTTTTGAGGATGATTTAGTTCTGCGAACCAAACAGTGGAAACAAAACAAAGTTCATGTTCTAAGTAATTGAACAACATCATAGGTTTTATTGAATTAATATCTGTAATTTAATTAGTAAGTGGATACAATGTATTTACAGTATCTGATCATAATTTTTTCTCTATCTTGTTGATCGGAAAAAAATAGTCTGAATGAGAATGAAGACAATGTCAAGGTTGCACCAGCTCCAATCGTGACAGCAGCGTCGTGGAAGAGTTGCTGTGCACTCTTTGAAGTTTTATTTGGCTTCAAGGCTACTTAGACGCAATACCGCCGAAAACAGGACAATGGTTTACTCGTTACAAATTATTTGCTAGAACAACTAATTGTTAAGATTGACACCAAAACAATTATATTACTAATTATAATCTATGGCATCTTTTGGACAATTTTTCTCAGGTGAAATTTGGAATTTGAATCCCTTTGTGTGGACTTATGGATTGTGTGTTGTCTGGTGCGCTGGAATAGGACCCAATTGAGCTTTGCTCTGTTGGTGCATGCTCCGAGTATTTGGGTAAGTTAAAACTTTTATATAAACTGGTGTAGGCAAAGTTCTCGCTATTGCTGGGCTAGGTGGGTTGTTCTAGCTTTTAGGACTTTACAATCAGTTCTAGTTAACTGTGATAGATTAAGGTGTACCTGGTGTGTGCATAATCCAGCTAGCTTCTAGATATGATTGTCCATGGGTAATAAATAATAATAGGTGATCTTGAATTTTGTTGTTAGGCGGGAAGAGAAAATGGGTGGAAACTTAATAGCTCAGTCCAACTAGAAAATGTCAAAGATCATATTGATCATTTAGGTCTCTCTGATATCAATTTCATTGGTAATACATTTACGTGGATTAACCACAGAAGTGGCCAAGCTTTGATTATGGAAAGGCTGGACAGGGCAATGGCAAATGGGACTGGTTTACTTTCTTAAATGTGATTGTCGACCGCTTTACTAGTATAGTTAGTGACCAGAACCCAACTAAGAAGCCCAATAGATTCAATGCTGGCTATTGGACAATAGTTGCAGAGAAGTTGTGGCTAGAAACTGGAATACTAATTCTGAAGGGTCTCATGCTTTTAGACACAATGTCTCTGCAATGTTAAAGTTGATGTTGTGAGGTCAGCTAAACTCATACACGATAAACATGGCAATGAATGTTCGTCTGGACTCTGGAGGGAATAGTATGATTTGTGACGATGATACAATTTCGTTCGACTTTGACTATTGAAGCACATTCCTTGGCTTGTGGATGATTCTTTGCCCACCCTCCAACTGAGCTTTGTAATTTCTTACATAACTCCTTTAACCCACTGTATAACACCCTGCAGAAGAACATTACAGGACCAACTTGCGAGCTACTCTTATGTACGTTACTAAATCCACCAAATCACTAAAGACCCACACCACCCTTAACAATCAAGACGAAACCTACAAAATATTGATTCCACACATGTAGCAGCAGTCTTTTGAAGAGGTTTCTCGAACCCAGCTTAATCAAATTATCATATTCGGTTATACTACAAGCAGTAGTGGCCATCACATTGGTCCCATCACTGGCAGCAAAAACACCATCTTCGTTTTTGGGATTCTGTAAAAGGCACATAATATCAACTGCAGTGCCCCAAGACCATTTGGAACCTGTGAAGCACATAAACTCAACAACCAACATATTTTCATCTTCAAAAAATTAGAACCATTTTTTGGAACCATGGTTTTTTTGGAGGACCCGTTCTCGTTCTCATTCTTTTCATAGGCAATTGTGCTTAATCCATTTTCCACTGCCTCTCTCATGCAATCTTCTTCTTCTTCCTCATGTTGCCGTCCATCAAGAATCTTAGTCCATGGGAAACACGACAAACATGGCAAAATAACAGCATTAAGAATATCCCAGGAACTTGTTACTTCAAATCCACCATCCTTCTTATTCTCATTCTTTTCACAGGCCATTACACTTGATTCGTTTTTGACTGCCTTTCCCATGCTATCTCCTTCTTCTTCCTCTTGTTGCTGCCCATCAAGAATCATGATCCAATCAGATGGGAACCATGGCCTTGGTAGCTTTAAACACGGCAAAATAACAGAGTTCCCGCTACCGTGTACTTCAAATTTATATAAAGCCTGATCATCTGGAAGTGTGTAATACAGACGACAACCTGTAAGTCCCAATTTGGACGCCGAGCAACAAGCTCTAGTGTTTTTTCCGATAAACAGAACATTATCTCCCAAACAAGTCACCTCCTCCGACTCCTTTGAAGCGAAATCCAACATCCAGACAACAACTGAGTTGAACACCTTCATGTCTTGTCTCCTATTGAAATATATTTCAACCTTGAAGAGTTCAACAGAAGATTCCACGTAAAAAGCAATGCTATCAATATGGTCACTCCCACACCAAGGGTATTCAGTGATGTTGGTTATCTCGAATGGCCTTAAAGTGAGGGAATCATCATCAATATCCCAAAGCTTTCCCTTATCAATCTCTAGGTGTTGATCATATCCACACATAAGATATAACTTATCTTTAAAACAACAAAGAGAAGTAATGAGGTATTCATCTGTCCTAGTATCTTGAGACAAGACCCATTTTGTTTTCCATTGTTTGTCTCCAGGGTGAGAAAATACCAAAACCATATCACTGTCGCAATCATCTCTTCCACGAAGAAGAAAAAGCAATAAAACCATTGGCTCATCATCATCAGCATTATCAGGATAAGCAATTGTATTAGTACTAGTTCTAGGAGGGGATGACAAAACACAGTGACTGTGTCACAGTCTATCAGAGAATATGCATTCATTTTATGATACACAGGTAATAAACTAGGTAACTGAATGGTCTCCAATGATGCAGGACTCCACAGGAAACAATCACCAAAATCCCAGTTCGGGGCAGGGTTGTATGCTGGATCATCACAAATAACAATTAGCCAGCCTTGATGAGAATGCTTTTGCCAAAAAGATTTTCCACTCAATTCAGGTATGTGTTTTCTGCAACTTTTGTTACTGGGTTCACAAATATTATAGAGAGCTTGATTTTGTTTGTTACCTTTTACTTTATACGGAAAGACAAGCCAGGGAGCTGGCTTCGGTAATGGCGGACGATTGTGTTCATTTCTTTTCTCAGTTGATGATGATACTACTTTGGCACCTTCTTCACCCATAACCTCCATTGATTGATTGAACGATCGATGGATAAAAAGAAGTGTTACAAACTATAATTTCAATCAAAGTTTAAACCTGTAAGATGAATTGTTGAAGATATCCTTAAACCTGCATGATGAATTGTTTAAACCAGTACAATTTGTTTTATGGACGGTCTAGATTTCTTTACGAATTGTTTAAACCTAATGGAACCCAAGAGTCAAGACTAGAGCTTGTTTGTTTTATATCTTCTGAATATGAGTCGTCCGGGACTGAGGTCTGACTCGGGAAAATGATACAATTCACGGTACTGACTGATTTTATCATTTTATGTCAAGTACAAGCCGGCAAGGCTTTCCAATGATTCGGCAATTAGTTTTTTTTTATCAATAATTCGGCAATTAGTTGCAGTTCACTATGACAAAGTATTCATTTATCCTAAACGGCATTGGCCGGTGTAACTGTTAGACTTGTAGATTTAATCATATTGGCGTAGTCATAATTTTGCAGCCCTAATTATCCAAAGTAAGAACAGGCGGTGTGTCCATTCAATGAAACAGCATAAAAGGTGCAAAGTCCAGACATTAGTCCTAAAAGCCCGAAGATATAAAATTATGAAATTTGGATTCATTAAACAGAAAATTTCAAGACGAAATCCAAAACAGAAATTTCCAGGATAACAAAAAAAAATAGACAGACTCTCTACTTCCAAAAATCTCACACAACTGGTTTCCTACTCTGTTTAACTGTTGCACACAAACACTTCTACCTGATTTCAAATAACACCAGTTGAACTAGTAGCTTCTGCCCCAGTAAGTCCACTTTTTAGCAGGTTTTCCGGAGGCAAAGCACAACGTCCCTGAAAGCACGAGTCTCGAACATTAGAAGGTAAATATGAAACACAAATGGCATATACATAAACTACAAGCAGGTCCATGATGTTGAATGTTAAAGATGAAAACAAGAACAGCATGGGTTATAGCAAAAATTACCCTCTGGGAGCTCTGGCTGATCAAAAGGGGTGCAAAGAGTCTTGCATGCTCCCATCTCACCCTTGGTACGTGCTTTAACATCTCTCTCAACTTCCTGAAAGAATAAATCAAAGAACAATAATGTACCCATAACTCCATTTTAAAGTGATAACTGAAACAAAAAACCAACCAGTAGCTGGAAATTCTTATTACAAGCAAAGGGAGAAAATGTTAAAAGCAATAAGAAACTAGATAATGGAAGCCTACCTCCTCATCGCACCAAGGAGCTAAGATCATCCTCTTCTCATTTAGGGCCTCCGTAAACTCTTCCCATGTCTTAGCTACCACAACACAAGCATCGCGTTTTTGCTTTGCAGCATCAAATAGGCTTTGTTGGACATTTTCCAGCAGGTCCTTAATTTGATCAACCAAGTTGGTTCTTGAGATATCCTCTTTTGCTCCATTGTCTCGGCGAACAACACGTACCTGTTAATGTGTCCAAATGGAGTACTCAATAGGACTGAACATCTATGAACATAGCAGAGACAAAATTACAATTAACTGACCTGGTTTTTGGCCATATCCTTTGGACCTATCTCAATCCTCAAGGGAACTCCTTTCAATTCCCAGTTTGAATACTTCCAACCAGGTGAGTAGTTGTCTCTTAGATCTGTCTCAGCACGGAAACCAGCTTTATTCAACTCTTCTGCAGTTTCGGAACAAGCATCACAGATGGCTTGAGTGTCGGCATCTTTGTAAGGCACAGGAATCACTATGACTTGGACTGATGCAACTTTAGGTGGCAAAACTAACCCCTTGTCATCTCCATGAACCATCACCATTACTCCAATCTGAAAAAAGTGTACATCCAAAATGAATAAAGATGCTTTTGATCTAACAAGAATCAGAGATAACTTTTTTCCAAAATGAATCTTAAGCAATTTCCGTAACTTGTTACTTGGAAATGGCCTACTTACCCTGCCTGCCACGCAGATATCATTTTAGTGCAACTGACCCCTAAAGTAAATAAAATATATGTTTACAAGTGAAGAGGAGATATTTAATGGGAGGATTACCGTTCGGGTGCTGTATGCCCAAGAATTTTGCCACACCATTCCCTTTTCTCCCTTCTCGTTCTCAAAGTTGATCTCAAACATTTTTGCAAAATTTTGGCCGAGACAATGTGAGGTTGCACCCTGTACTCCACGACCAGTATTTGGAACAAAAGCCTGAGAACAAAAAAGGAATAATGTAATTGGACAAAAGAAAATAAAGCTCAAGGATTATTCATACAAATAGAATATAAAGATAAAGCAAAATGGAACTTATGTCTCACCTCAACACTTGTTGTATATAAACCTCCAGCAAACTTTTCATTCTCACTTTTCTTCCCCTTTACCACTGGGATTGCCAAGAACTCTTCATAAATTCTCCGGTACAGTTCCAAAACTTCAAGAACCTGATCATGTGTATATCTATTAATATTGACCATATTGCATGGCATAGAACATATTTCGACCCAAGTTTTATTCAGAATTCCATAAACAGTTCTATCCAAACAGACACAGAACAAGGAGGAAGTATAAAACGAAACAAACATGATACTGAAAGGAGAGAACAGACCAATATCACAGAATTCGAGTTATGTGAAAGATTTACCTCTTGATCTGCTTCATCCTTTGTTGCAAAAGCCGTATCCCCTTCTTGCCAAAGAAATTCACGACTCCTACAAGCGTGAAATAAGTGAGTACATAACTATGACTTATGCGCAGCTGCACAAGAACTCTCATTGAGTCATCTACAAGTTCTCCGAGGCATAACTGAGGCATAAGACTCTCATCTCTACCTAGTACATACATGAATCTATGTGCCAATTGCCCTCACAAAAGAAAACAATGAATACCTGATGAAGGGAGTAGGATTGCTGAATTCCCAGCGAACAACATTGCACCACTGGTTAAGCCTCAAGGGCAAGTCACGATGTCCTCTTATCCATTTCGAGAAGTAGGGATACATGACAGTTTCACTCGTAGGACGAATTGCAATAGGAACCTCTAAATCTGTATCTCCAGACTTGGTAACCGATGCAACCTGATTGTGTGAGTGTGAACGAGTGAGTAAGTAAGTTATTTATAGATCATGCAACACTACAAAGTCTATGAAAAGTAGATGACCAAGAGAGGTTAACAGTTAAGTCAAACAAAACTTCCTGGCATAGTGTGAACAAAAAACAGACATCAGCCTATCAGCAGGAATCATAAGAAACCTCTACTTAGTGGAGGTCCCAAAAAGGAGAACTCACCAATGGCTGATTCTATGATTACAGCAACTTGGAAGTCACAGTTATCTTACAGTTTAAGTTTATAGATATTTCTACAAGAAGTAGCTAATGCATGTTTGTACGAGGCATTAAGATTCTCACCTCTGGAGCGAAGCCCTCAATGTGATCTTTTTCTTTCTGTAGTACAGTAGAAGACACAAACACAGGGAAATAGCAATTCTTGATCTTCATTTTCTTAATTTCGGCATCAAAGAATGTCTGCATGTGGACAATGGTGTAAATTAGTAACATAATCATATTACCATATTACCTCAATATGTTCGATCGAATGCCATAAATCAAACCAAATCCAGATTACTAGCTCATATAGGTATACATGGATATCAAGTAACTTAAAAAAATTGACATACTTGCATAATTTCCCAAATAGCCATAGACCAGCCTGAGGATATAACACCCCGAGATATCATAGTATTCAATCATTTCACCACTGACAACAACCTGCAAAAAACAAGAGACCAGAATACACATTCATCACAGATCTAATCACTGCCACATTACAGAAGTAAGAACACAAGTGGTCAACTAGATACCTCGGAATACCAATCTCCGAAATTTTCATCTTTCTTATTAGATAAACCAAGACCAGTCTCTTTTTTGACCTCCTTCTTTTTTCCACCACCACCGCCGCACCGCTGCTTCCACCACCTGAATTTATTCATAACATTCAGCTTTAAAAAAAAAAAAAAACAAAGCTACTCATGAATCAGCAATTGGAAATTAAAAACATACCAGTAGTCTTAGGGGCTTTAACTTTGGGTGTTTTTTTCTCCTTTTTGTTAGTCACGTCCAAATTTGCCACTCTGATGATACACTAACACAAACCAAATCCAAATAAAATCAAAATTATGAATAACCTAAAATAACAATTACAAAGAAATCAAATGAATTAATTCACTAGGAAATCTTACTTTTCATTCACATCCTCCATGACAGACAGTTAGAGGTAGTAGTACTGTGAAATCAATGAAAAACCCTCAGTTGACCATAAAAACAACAATAATAGGTGATAATAAAGAGATTCTTATCTGCAACAGAATCAATTACAGATGAGACGAGGGATAGATACCAAGCTTACCAGAAATCTGTGCCCTAATAAGCTGTTGCAGCGACGACCAATGGAGATAGTGGGAGAGATAAAAAGAAGGGAGAAAGACGGAAAACCTAGAGGAGAAGAGTGAAGGGGGTTTTGTCTGAATTTCTTTTTATTTTATTTTGTTTCCCTAATTTTTATTGGTCAAAACCTTTTAGCCCAAACCCGAGTCCAGCATTAAAGTGCTCACGCTACAATCCCTTCTCATACTCCTATGGTTATGGTTAGACTTGGCACGAGCAGGTGAACCGAAAAGCTAGATAGGATCAACTTTGAAGGTGATTTTCAGTTTCTTACGTATTTAATAGGATTCCTAGTTGCATATTTTATTTGAGTCAAACCCATAGTATCCGTTTGTTGCAAAATCGGGGTGATATTTAATATTTTCCCCTCACTAGATCACGCATTAAGTAGAAAGTGCTTGAATAGTGGTTGCTAATTTTTGTTGTGTTAAATTGCTAACTCGGTGGCTAATTTTTTTACTTTTGTTTTTAATTAAGTAATGTTAACTTCATCATAAAATACGAGGATGGATGGAATCTTGCCACAAGCTGAAGCTGGAGCTCGAACACTTTTTATGAATGACCATCCCTATTCTATGAACACGAAGACAATAAAGGAAAATGTATTCTAACAAAGCTGGAATAGCTTAGCTGGTTAGAGCGTGTGGCTATTAATCACAAGGTCACAGGTTCAATTCTTGTTTCTAGCGATTTTTTATGCCCAACTTGTAGCTATCCACCAACTTGAATTGAATTTTTAGGGGAGAGATTGACTCTTCAAAAGACAGATAAGCGTCCAAAACGAATATCTAAAGGACTAACCTATAAAGGTTGAATGCTTTGAAGTTTCTTATCAACGTTACTTAAATTACAGAGTAAAAAGTGAAGCGGCAAGTGCAAGTAACCAAATCGTCATCAAATCCACTAGTGATTTTGATCTTATTAAGAATTATATATATGACGAAGACTTTATGATTTTAGAACTTGAGTTTTTCATTCAAAATTAATAATTAGTGAAAAGTTACGGAACTGAAAATAAATAAATTTAGATGGTAATTATAGTCGGAGGAACTTGGGCTTTTGGAAGAAGATAACCAGGCAAGTAACGGATTAAGCACAATAAGTTAGTGATTGTAAGAATGGTATCTAACAAAGATATATTGATTTAATCATGTTTTCTTTGACCAAACATTGACCTGAATTAGGTTTAATTATTTCCCTCTTAAAATCCATTCCTTCCTTCACTCACAATAACATGACTCACTTTGTTTTCTTCAGAATCAGATGAATATTTATAGATAGGAAGATTATAGGTGCAAAAATATTCTAATGAGGCAAAAAAAAGGCATTTAGACGGTTCACCAAGGTCTGAACATCAAGGTAATAAACTAAAAATGTGGCAGGTGGCTTCGAAAGATGTGTAAGTTTAAAATAAATGGGGATCTAGGGCTGAAATCTAAGTAAAGTAATAGAACTCATCTACCACCATAATAAAAGTTTTTGGTAAGAAGGTGTTGAAAATATTTGGATAGAGGGCGACTGTAAAAGAATGGTGAGGTACATTGAAAGCAAAAATACAATGATACACTGGAAGAATCAAAAGTTAGTGGAGAAATCCATGAAGATGCTGGCAGAATACAACAACTTTTTGGCGTTCAAATTCACCTATAGATCTGGCAATTATGTGGATGATAAATTAGTGAGGGGGGCGAGGAAACTTTTCATCTATTGGAAAGAAGAATTACCAGTATTCCAATATTATTCCGAGAGCACCATCTTATAAAGCGAGCTCAACCATACCGAGAGCACCAACTTATAAAGCTATCTCAACCAAGAAAGATATCAAAGAGCTATATCTTTTTTTCTCAAATCAATCAGCAAATTAAATAGATAGAAATCTATGAGCCTGATCGATATGAGAAATACTTGAACGGTACCAAAAACCAATGCTCGTGCCAATCAATCTATATCCAACAAACAAGGTTGGATTTACCAATTGATTGAACTACGCACAACCTGTGATATTTCAATTATATAAAAATATAACGCGAAAAAGAAAGAACACATACACTAACAGTTTTGTTAACGAGGAAACCGCAAATGTAGAAAAAACCCGGGACCTAGTCCAGATTTGAACACCACACTGTATTAAGCCGCTACAAATAATAGTATACTACAAGTTAACTTCAGACTGGAATGTAGTTGAGCCTTAACCAAGTTTCACGCCAATTAAGGTACAGTCGCGTTCCTTACGCCTCTGGAACCACGCCGGCAACTGCGCACTTAATTCTCGTAGCTGATCTCACCCACAACTAAGAGTTTCTACGACCCAAAGTCGAAGACTTATAAACAAATATGTTTCCCACAGATAAGTCTATTCTGATAGATAAATATGTCTCCCACAGAAATACCTATGAAGTTTTGTTCCGTATTTTATTAAATCCGTACTTATACTCCCAAAGAGCAGCCTACAGATATCAATCACCTCACAATAACTTAATTATATGGTAGTAGAAGAAGTTATTGTGTTCCGTATTTTATTAAATCCTTACTTATACTCCCAAAGAGCAGTCTAGAAATATCAATCACCTCACAATAACTTAATTATATGGTAGTAGAAGAAGTTATTGTGGAATCACAAAGAATGAGACAAAGAAATTTGTGATTACTTTTTATATCCTACCTATCGGAGATAAATCTCGAGCAAATCTTAGAGAAGATAGTACTCAATACGATAAAGTAAAATCAAAATACGCAACTACAGAGAAAATAGTTGGATCTGGCTTCACGAATCCCAAATGAAGTCTTCAAGTCGTTAACCTATAATGGTTTTGGAAAAACCTAGGTTAAAGGAGAATCAACTCTAGTCGCAACTAGGATGATGGAAAGTGTTCGGATTTGGTTTTGCAGTTGCTAGAGTTCTCCCTTATATATTCTTTCAAATCATGGTTTGCTTACAATCAAATCTAAGATAGGTTAGTAACAAAGCATTCAATGTTCATTGTTAGATGAAAACCTGATTTAAGATTCATGTTAAGTTTGCTCCATTATTAGATGGTATTAGCTTGTTGCACACAAATGAAATATACCTTCATTTAGATATGGGTAACTGTACCTAAACGTGTATATTCATTTGTCTCAATAACAGTTAACCGAAGTTATCCATATGAACACTTTTGTTCTTAACCACATTCATCTTACACTTTTAGATCAAATATGATAAACAATCAATTTTGAAAGATAATCAAATGAATCTAATTGTGTTAAAAATAGAGTTGTTCAATTGTTAACTATCTCATATAAATATATATGAACCAATTGAAACAAAGTCGGATTGATTTGTAATCGGGCAAAGTACTTATGTAAGAATCAACTCATGAACATTAACCACGGTTTGCAAAGATTGCATTCCTTAATTCATAAATGTATTTGTTCATGCGTACGAGAAACATAGTTAACCAATTTTAGAACTTTAACCGCTAAGTTTGCAAACTGGTACGCAAACTATAGGTTCCGGACTTTGGTCTTGTCCAGCCGTTTGCTATGCAAATAGTCGTTCCGGACCTAACTCAGGTAGAACCATTCGCATACTAGGTATGAAAACAAAGTTCCCATACTTTAACAGTTAAAACCATTTGCATACTAGGTATGCAAACAAGGTTCCCAGACTTGAATCATACCAAAACAATTTGCGTACTAGGTACGCATACTGTGTTGTATCCTTCAAAGACAACAATGGTTGCCTCACACTAACCATTAGCTGTAATTTTTAAGTGATCGAATGATCAATACGAAACTTTCCAAGTCGACATGAAATGACTGTCTCGCACAAATCATATAAGTTGTTTCAAGGCAATTTTCACATGATCATATTTTGACTTATTATTTAGTTTTCAACAAATAAATTGTTTCCAACTAAACTCATCAAGAATAATGATGAACAAAGCTAAAGCAAAAAGCTTCCGACACATATTTCGAGAAATATATAAGCGAGTTAAACTAAGCTCGAAATATCAAATTGTATAATATATATATATATATATATATATATGTATATATATATATATAACTATACGACTTAGCTTCATTAGTGAATATAATAAAATAGACTTTTGAGTGATAAATAAGTTTTAGTATCCATATACCTTTTGTTGATGAAGTTCCTCCAAGCTCTCCTCAGTAGATCTTCTTCTTCTTCAATCGATGAACGCCATGAAGCTTAAAGCTCAACTACACGTTCTATCATAATCCGAGACATAGTTGTAAGTAGACTAGAAATCAAGACTTGTAATTTTGACCAACTAAACTTCATAACAAGCTTGAGATGACAACGCTTGCGAGTTCGTCCGAGAAGTGATCTAAACCTTGCAATATAAGGAATAAAATATATACAACAATATATCTTAGAGGAGTATAACAAGAACTAACAATAAAATGAAAGACTTTAATAGATTTTCCTAACTAGGCCACGTATGTAACTTCTATTGGTGTGAAAATGTTTACCCCAACACTCTTCCAGATGTGCATAGATATATTGAATCTTTGCGAAAATATTTACCCCAACACACTCCGATAACACTGTCTTGTATTCCGGATATAGTAGTTTTATATTTCTCTTAATTAATTTAAAACATTCTTGAATAATATCAATGACACATATCATTGTTCTAAGATATTATCAATTGATAAACTTGAAACATGATTTGGTTCCGAAAAATAAATTGTTCTTGTCCGGCCGTTTGCAAACCGGTTACGTCAAGTCTGAATAATATCAATAACACATATAACTTTGAAAAAATATTTACCCCTAACTAGGTCACTTATGTTACTTCAAGTCTATAGAAATTGTAGATGAACTTCAAAAGACACCGTGATGCTAAAATCAGAGAGAGCTCTAAACAAGTGAGTTTGGAGAAAGGAATAAAAATTATGTACCTTTTGAGTTGGATTTCAGCCATTATTTATAGGATGAAGGCAAATCTAGTTGATGATTTGTAGTTATCCCAATAACCACCTAGATATGTATTTGTCCCCTTAGGATTTGTATTTATCCTAAATAACCATGTGGATTTGTACTCACCTCCCCAATATAGGTGTTTATCTATTGTGGATTTGTACTCTTAGAGAAGATAGAACTCAATACGATAGAACAAGTAAGAACAAAATACGTAACTACAGAGAAAATAGTTGGATCTGGCTTCACGAATCCCAAATGAAGTCTTCAAGTCGTTAACCTAATAATGGTTTTTGGAAAGCCTACGTCAAAGGAGAATCGACTCTAGTTTGAAACTAGGACACAAGAAAGTATCGGATTAGGTTTTCCAGTTGCTAGAGTTCTCCCTTATATAGCCTTTCAAATCAGGGTTGCTTACAATCAAAGCTAATATATCTTAGTAACAAAGCATTCAATATTCACTGTTATATGAACTCCTGATTTAGTCTGCTTAGAATTAAACAATCAATCTTCACCATTAGATGGTGTAATCTTGTTACACACAAATTTAATATACTTATATTTAGATATGGGTAAACGTGTATATTGATTTGTCTCAATAACAGTTAACCGAAGTTATCCATATGAATACTTTTTGCAGGTACCCCCCCCCCCCCCAACACTGTTAACGTGGAGAGAAAGGTAGCATTTCGATCAATATCAATGTCATCATCAGATTCATGTTTGGAGGTGAAAATATTTTACCATCCAAACATTTGCGCCGCTGCAAGGGGATTCAAGAAAAGAGATCTTGTTTTTCCCGAATCGAGATTATGGAAAAAGTAAGACAGACTGCACGGAAGATCGTTCCTGATAGCAATCCTCGATACCTAGTCCAATCATCACCTGCAGTGCCTACCGGAAATAGACAGGTCCGAGATCATAATCGTGACAGAACCCCAGATCACGGTCGAGATCGAGATCGTTTTCGTGACAAAACCCCATATCTGAATAATCGGAGAAGCAAAAAATGACCGATGATTGAAGACGGGGGAATGGATGTTGACTCCATACCTGATGGAGAAAACCCACGAGTTCGATTAAATAGAGGGCATGTACTCGGCAGCCCGTTAAGGAGGAACCACGATCGACATGACCTGCGAGATGGAAGAACCGCGACTTCTAGTACGGAGGAAGAACTGTTGCGTTATCAGTTGAAGGAGGTGCAGAAAGAAAATGCTCTCCTGAGATTAGAACGTGAGTACCAGTCTCGACCAATTATGACTGGTAGTCAGAAAAACCAGAAGGGTCGGTCTGTATGGGAGCGTCTTGGAAGTCGAATTAGCCCGCAAGATGCAGACCAAAGCAGAAAAATTATCGATCTTGATAGACCACATAAAAATATGTTGGTCACTGGAGATCTACCTAGACGAAGGAGAGTACGATCTTGGTGAGCAGGAACCTGAGCACGGCCAGAACCACCACCCGCTCAAATCTTCTCAGGAATAACGAAGGTGAGGTTCCAGATCGGCACGATGAGAGATAATTTTCGCATGATTACTGTGCTCGTTCGGAGCAAGGCAGAGTTGGAAGAGAGTCCACTGGACCCCAAAGGAAAAAAAATAATCTAAAGTTGATATTGCAGTGGATCGGGACTGTGAGTTGGAAGACAGTTCCTCTGATGGCGATGTAAACGCAATAACGGATGCTCACCTATGCAAGATGATCGAGAAAGTAATGTCGAAAAAGCGCTCCAGAGAGGAAAGGATAGACAGGTTGCATCGATCTGTTGGAGCTCCCTTCAAACTGAATATCACATAATCTCGACCACCAGTGAATTTTCAAATTCCCAAGCTGCCAAAATTTGATGATAAAGAAGATGATCTAGATCAGCATGTATTACACTATGAACCTACCATGACTTTGTGGGAATACATCGATGAGTTGATGTGCAAGATGTTTCCACAGTCACTGACTGGTGGAGCAATAATGTGGTTCAATCATCTTCGAACACAGTTGATCGGGACTTACCACGAGCTGGTTGACGAATTCGACTCTCGCCACAAATATAACATACGTGATCGGAAGGGATGCGATGCATTGTTCATTTTGGGAATTCGAAGGGAGGAAAGCATCAGACAGTTTACTCGATGCTTCAAACAAGAGTTAGCTGATAGACGCATTTATGTGTCTAATATAGCTCAATTGTATATAGTGTTAGTGCTCGATTTTGTACTTATTTGGTTATTTTATTTATTTGTAGGTGTTTTTAGAAGAATAAGGATTTGCGGCGAAATTGGCTGAAAATGCGGCGTTTGGACCTCCGTTGATAGAGTACCGGAAGCGCCCCAGGAGTGTACTGGAAGTACCCCAGAAATACCCCGGAGGAACCCCAAAAAAGTGCCTAAAATGTCCCAGAGAAATCATTATACGGATCCTCGATTTTGGATAAGGGGTAACCTAATTACTAAGGGGTGACCTATTTCCAGGCAGCTGCTAAAGGGAGACCAGTCACAGATAAGGGGAGGTCATCTTCTTAAATTCAAATATTGAATTTGGCGGGAAAGTGAGTTTGTTAACTGCCAGTTTTTTTGATCAGATTTTTGAAGGAGTTGTAGTGCGACTAAAGGGCTAGAATTGATTGGGCCTGTTACTAGTACTTATAGGAAGCTAATGGGGGTGAGTTGAAGGGCCAGAAGTGGCTGGAAAATCCGGGAGAGCTAAACAGAGTCGAGTTTGTGTCGGGTCTCTTGTTTTTGGAAACTACGGAAATTATAACGAGTTTGAGTATTTTTGGACACTGCAATATCCTAGATATACCTATACTAGGTATTTTGAGCGAAAAAGGAGAAGGAAATCAGCTCTCTACGCGTAAACAAAGTTTGGCAGGGAAAGAAACTCACGTAAATTGCTGTGGAGATAAACGAGAATTTATGGGAAGATTTAGCCGACCTATTATGTATAAATAGGAAGCTTAGGTCACGAAAAAGGGTTATCAAGAGTTTTGGGGAGGTTTGGAGGCGAGCAGAGAGGCGCAGGAGGAGTTGCAGAGAAGTTACCTGCTGCTGCTGCTGCCATTAACACGCCTGAAGAACACGAAGAACACACTTACCAAAACCGTTCGTTTCCAGCAGTCTTAAAACAGCAGCGACAGTGGAAGCTAAGTATCGTTGTTTCTGTTACAGCAGTGGTAAAGTATCGTTGTTCTCTGGACGCCTTCTGTGGGTCGCAGATTCGTTTTAGTTCTTCTTTATCTTTTAATTAACTTTTTGGCTATAATCTTGTATCTTGAGCAAGTTGTTAATATGATGAGCTAAACCCCAACACTGGGATGACGGAGGAAGCCCTATTTCACGCATGTGATAATTCTAATAATTCTTTTATGACTATTTGCATTGATATTTAATTGATTTATGATTTTTATTGAATGGGTGTGACTTCGTTTGATGATGTATACTTGGTCTATGTATTTTTGATACATCATGCTTGTGATTTACAGTCATTGCTTTTCAAAAATCTATTTTGGCAAAGTACAAGAGTCCATATTTGAACTATAATTGATTGGAATTATTATTTGAGTCACATGAATGAAATTTGGTGGAATCCTGAGTCCTAGTATCTCTTGATCCTGTGACATATATTTTGGTTTTTAAATCTTTACAAGTCCGAGCAACGAACTTTTACTACCACTTGAAAAATACTACAACATTAGCCGACGTGGATGGTGCCAACGATCAATTCATCATCGCATCTTACAAACAGGCATACCAGTATGATCAAAGAGGTGTGTACGGTTCCTTGGTCAAGGACCACCAAATACTTTGGATGATTCCCAAAAGGAACAATGCATCGCATCCAATCATCTAAATGATGGGAAGAAAAAGAAGTCGAAGAACCATTCGAGTGGGCAGCATAATGATCGAGGTGAAGTTTGAGAGAAAACCCATGGGAAACGAACGAAAACTGGATATCAGAAACATCATGATATGAAGCTGACACCATTGAACATACGACTTACAGAGTTGCATAAGAAAATAAGCAAGGATTTGTGCCCCCCTCGGCCTTTGCCAGCGGAGACACATGATACACATGATAAAAGAAAATACTGCAATTATCATAAAGACATTGGTCACAAGACTGAGAATTGTCGCTCCATACATATCGAAGTTCAGCGAATGATAAAGGCTGGAAAGCTACAAGAGTACATGAAAAAGGATTTTGGGAAAGGTTCGGTATAATTTGGCACAACACATGTGATTAACGTCAATCATGCTAGGATCCATTCAATGACCATATGGGCATCAGAATATGAGACCAGGAAAAAGCTCAGGCAATTAAAGGAACGGTACGTGACAAATCACATCGATTTTGTCAATGGAAATGGAGAAGAAATTCTGGAGATTGGATGCACAAAGATCAAGTTCTCTAAAGCAGACATGATAGGTAAATATGCTCCCCACAATGATGTTATCAGTATAATAGCTTGGATTGGCATGTTCCATGAACACCGTATTCTAGTGGATACGGCAAGCTCAGTGAGCATGCTGTTTTCAAGAGCCTATTTATGTATGAATCTCTCGCAAGACTTGATCGAGGAGGACGAAAATCCAATTATCGACTTCAGTGGCGAAGTTACAAAGGCGATTGGGAAAGTAAAGATGCATATAACAGTGGCTGACAAGTCCGTTCTAGGCAATTTCTTGTTGCTGGATTGTCGAGCTCCCTATAATGCAATCATATGACGAGACTGGATGCATGCGTTCGGTGCAATCACATCCTCGTTTCATAGATGCTTTAAGTTTATTACCCCTGAAGGGGTCGTGAAGGTTAGAAGCGACCAGATGGCCTCCCACAAGTGTCACGAGAATGCTATGAATGAATACATGAAAACAGAAGTTAGCGGGAACCATAACCTGCGAGTCGAACAAAAATAGCAATTACAGAATCCTCTCCTCCCAGAATTATATACAGGATAAGACGCGGATGAACCCCCAACAATCAAGGAACTTATTAGGGTCCAGGTTGGGGATGAGAAGCACAAAACCACGTTCGTCGGGGAAAATATACTCGTGCACGAACGCGATGGTTATATTACATTATTAAGGGCAAACGTTGACGTTTTCGCATGGAGTTTTACTGAAATTCCTGAGATAGATCCGAACATAGCCTTCCACAAGCTAAATATAGATGAGAAGTTTCATCCAGTTAGTCAGAAAATTACGAATATGGCACAAAGAAAAAAAGATGGAGTTGTTGTAGAAATCAAGAGGTTGTTGGAAGCAGGCTTTATTTGACCAGTACAGTATCCTCGCTGGATTTCCAATGTCATTCTCGTTCCAAATAAGAATGGTAAAATTCGTGTATGTATCGACTATACTAATATAAATAAAGCACGTCCTAGTGATTCGTACTAACTTCTACGGATCAGATATTTGGTGGATGTAACCTCAGGGTACGGGAGATTGCCATTCATGGACGGTTTTTCGGAGTATAACCAAATACCTTTGTTTGAGGGAGATCAAGAGCATACTTCCTTTGTGACTGACATAGGATTTTACTGCTATACTGTAATGCCATTCGGGCTAAAGAACGTAGGGGCGACATACCAGCATTTGGTATACCGTATGTTCAAAGATTTGATTGGGAAGACGATATGAGTCGCATCTTCTCAATCAACAGAAGACGTTCGATATCTTGAGGAGATACAATATGAAGCTCAATCTAGCAAAATGTTCATTCGGGCTATCCTCGGGAAAGTTCCTTGGATACTTGATAACGCACAAAGGAATCGAGGCGAATCGGGAGCAAATCAGACCCATCAGAGAGATGTCATCCCCAAGAACGAAGAAGGAGGTCCAGAATCTAGCAGGGTGATTAACAGATTTAAATCGTTTTATTTCACACTCGTCGGATCGATTCGAACCATTCTTTGATGTTTTGAAGAAAGTAGAGAATTTTGGTTAGATGGATGAGTGCGAAAGAGCATTCGATGATATCAAACAATATTTGTCAACTCACCTAATATTGGTGAGTCCAAAAACTGGAAAACCTTTCGGATTTTATCTGGCTGCAACGGAGAATGTTGTAAGTGTAGTGTTATCTGTTACGGATTCACATGAAAAGCCTGTTTACTTCGTCAGTAAATCTCTGACGGGGCCGGCAACATGGTACAAAAGAGTTGAGAAGATAATACTTTCATTTTTGCATGCATCTCGTCGCCTCAAACCATATTTCCAAGGGAGACAGATCGTAGTCTACTCTAAATATCCGCCGAAGAGAATCCTGGAACGTACTGATGATTCCAGCAGACTAGCCATGGTCAAATTTCTTGGGGGCGTATAAAATCAAGTACGAAACCAAAAATTCAGAGAAGGGACAAAATCTGGATACACTATTAGCAGATTTTCCTGTGGACGACAAAGAAACGATTATCGAAGAAGAAGAAGAGCTTTTGAACAAACCCATAGAGTCAACCAAAAATCAGACTGGGGGTGAGTCCGCAATAGAGGTTGATACACATGAGCCTCTATGGACAATGTTTACTGATGGGTCATCAAATATTGGTGGAGCTAGAGTTGGATGTGTAATCCTTACTCCCGAAGTTTCAAGGATCGAGAAAGCGATTAGATTAGGCTTTCGAGCATAAAACAATGAATCTGAATATGAAACAACATTTATCGGTTTATAAGTTGTCAAACAGTTAGATGCGAAGAACATGAAGCTGGTAATTGGTTTTATGTTAGAAGTTAACGAGTTTATGGGGACCTACAGAGCCAATGAAGACAGACTGGCCTTATATTTGGATCGTATGAGAGAGATGGTAAATGAATTCGACCAATTTTATATTTGGAAGCGACCACGGTTGGGAAAACATACACGCGAACACTTTAGCCTATCTGTATTCCGCAGTCGATACTGATACCGCCCGTTTTGTTGTAGTGGATTTCCAAGAGTTACATAGTATCTCCGACAACTACTTTGTTCTGGATCTCGAACACGCTAGTGGGGGAGCAAGGGTAACTATATCATCACAGGAAGATATCGAAAACATTGACAACTATATGAATATTTGCAGTTCAATGATAGAGGATTCAGGAAATCCTGCTGAAAACGCTTCAGACTGGCGTCAACCTTATATCCGGTATTTGATAACCAGAGAACTCCCAGAAGATGAGCAACTCTCTTCAAAAGTGAAAAAAAATGCATGGAGATATTCAATGATCGAGGGACAGTTATACCACAAACTTTTAGCTTTTGAGCCATTTTTGCGATGCATATATGCTGAAGGAGGACAACAGATACTGGCGGAGGCTCATGAAGGAATATGTGGCAACCATTCTGGAGGACGCAGTCTCGCGCAAAGGTTACTTACCTAGGGGTACTTCTGGCCATACATGCATAAAGATGCAAAATAATACGCGCAAAAATGTGTGTCATGCCAAGAGCACACTCCAATTCCTAAAAAGACCGCCAACAAATTGCATACAATTTTAAGTCTCTGGTCGTTCGCTAAGTGGGACTAAACGTCTTCGGACCACGTACTGGCCGCTACTGATTATTTTATAAAATGGGTTGAGGCAGTGGCATTGGTATATGTTACCATATACGAAGTAAAAAGGTTTATATGGGAGAACATCGTCTGCAGATTTGGAATCCCACACGAGTTGGTGTCATACAATAGAAAGCAGTTCGATTGCGGAGCGATCAAAGAATTCTGCAAGAATCTGAGCATTCACCACAACTTTTATGCTCCATGTTATTCTCAATGCAATGGTCAGGCAGAATTAACAAGTCGTGTTATTATGGAAAACCTCAAGAAAAAGCTAGAAACGACGAAGGAAAAGTGGACAAAAGAGTTCCCTGGAGTCTTATGGTCTTACCGGACGACCCCAAAAAGTTCCACATGATTCTTCCCACTCACACTGACTTATGGAATAGAGGCGGTCATACCCACTGAGGTATACCTTAAGACTACCAAGACCCGTGTTGTCGAATATGGAGACAGTGAAAGCATATTGGCTTTAGATAAAGAGTTGCTGGAAGAAAAAAAAGAAACAACCGTGAAGCATTTGGTTCGATATCAACATGCAATCAAGATGAGTTACGACCGAAAGGTCAAAGAACGAGCATTTAACCCGGGGGAGTATGTGTTGAAGAAAACTCGTACAGTCACAATGGAGCCAAACTGTGGAAAGTTCGGAGTAAATTGGGAAGGTTCATAGATAGTAGACATACCCGCATCTCGTGGACCCTACTACCTAAAGAACTTCGATGATACTCAAGATTCAAAACCATGGAATCCATGTATTTCGTTTCACTTGAAGAAGTTCTATCATTAGCTAAATTCACATAGGAGTAGTTGCGTGCAAATCCTGATGCGCTGTCCTTTTTTTCATTTATGGTGGTTTTATCCCACAGGGCTTTCCACGCAAAGGTTTAAACGAGGCAGTTGTTGTTGGGCAGTAGGTACTTACCTTGTTATTCATATTCAGATATTTAATTCAATATTATTTTGGTTTCCACATTCTATCAAAATTGCTCGTGTTTAATTATAAGCTGTTGCATATGGTTCGAATCCGCAGTCGGTCCTAAATGGCGAACATTTTATCCTATCCAGACATGGGAAAATGTACACATCTCAACTCTGCGTGCATCTTGAATATTAGGATTGCCCCCCTGCGCGAATTTAAAATAGCAGAAGAACACAAACTCTCGTTCCATGCGTGAGAAAAATGCAGTAAGGAAGTGCACCCTTGCGCGAGCATTGAGCAGCATGACACAATTACATACTGGGGCAAGTTTTATATCACCCCAATCACTTGGGGGCGAGGTATATAACACTCATCTCACAAACAAAATAATAACTTGGGGCGAGTTGCATAATACTCCATAACGCGCTTGGGGGCGAGTTATGCAACACTCCAGAACAATGCGAAGTTCAGTCGCAGACATAATTGGAAAATCCGAACTTCTTAACCCATAACAAGTTATGGATTAAGAGGGGGCAATGTTTGTACCCTAATATTTTTCACTAGAGATAGGCTTACTTGAGACTAATATGCTCCTCTTATTAGTCAAAAAATGGCCAACTAGGACTCACTAAAACTATACATGAAAGCCCATGAGGAAAAGTCCAAGTCAAGATATGGAGGTGCCACATCAGCGTTGTCACGTCAGCGGTGCCACGTCAGTAGGCATCTCGAAACATCGTCTGCTACGTCAGCTGAATATGCACAGTCAGAAGTCAGTCGTGGCAGTGACGTCAGCAAACTTAACGCCGTCATAACCGTTATAACGTCGTTACAACATAATCCAATCACATCTTCCGTAGGTAACAGCATTATAACGCCGTCAGCAACAACATCAGGAGGTCAACATGACATCGTCATTATGACGCCAGCGTAGTGACACAAGCATAGTGTCATCAGATGGTCATCTTCTCCAACGCCGGTCTTCTTCTCCGATGATGATTTCAACCAGTCTGGCGGCCTACCCGGGGGCCATAGCCGGATGACTTTTCCGGTGGCCAAACTGAATCACGACCGACGACAGTGGTGGTACTCTTGTACTTCGCGAATTGGTTTATTTCCATAGTTCTTGGATTTATCCCCCCCATTCATTTGTTCTACAAGATGTTTCCGCCTAGCCGAGCCAAGGAAAGTCGGTTCACCCGAGCCGAGCCAACGCTGTTGGATTTTTCATCCCTGATTATTTGGCATGTGGATATTTCCACCCCACACCATGTGCTTAGCCAATTGTACCAACTCATGGTCTTGGTCTTTTGTATCCTTTTGCTTAGCTAATTCCATAACCCTAGTGGAAGTTTCTGGAATATTCCAAAAGGCATGCAAGGAAAATTAATGCATGCAATTTATGCCAGGAGGCATGCATGGAAAATTAATATGATTTATGCCAGGAGGCATGCATGGAAAATTAATATGATTTATGCCAGGAGGCATGCAGGGCAAGTTAATAGGATTCATGCTTACCTCGAAATGAGGGTAAGACCCTAATTCACAACATATAAAAACAGGGGTTCACAACCTTTAAAGGTATGCAATATTCCTTACTAAAACTCATGCGAAAACCTCTAGCCAACTTAAGAATTAGAGTTTTTTTTTGTACAGGTACCCCCCTCCCCCGCCCCAAACACTGTTCACGTGAAGAGAAAGGTAGTTGTTCGATCAATATCAACATCATCACCTGATTCGTGTTTGGAGGTGAAAACATTTTACCATCCAAACAGTTAGCCGGGGTAAATATTTATACCTTTTTTTAGACAGAGTTTCAGTATATTAGCTAACTTTTCTTTTACGGGTGATGGACAAATTCCCCAGTGGTAGTCTTCGTACTAGACACATGTTGTTCCAATTAGAAGGATGAGATCTATTTTAGTTCATTTGAAGGCTCAATATTCTCTCCAGAAGTCTAAATTGAATTCTGAGAGAGAGGCCAACAATAATCTTGCAGAACTTTTTGAAAAGTGACTTGAAGATAGGGAAGATGTCATTTATCAGTGTAGTAATGTTAAGGCTAAGAATGTGCTTTTCACCAAACAAGTTGAAATCTTCAACATTAATTTTGAAAATATTTAGAAACATATTCTTTTATCAGAGGTTTTTCCTTCTCATTCTCTAGATGTTGTTCAGCAAGCTCCCTTTCAGGAGTCTCCTTTGGCTGCTCCGCCGAGATCTAGTTATGTGACCGCAACTGCCTCCTCATAGGTTCAGCCTGTTGTGGAGACACCTCCCCCTTCCCCCTCCCCCATCCCTTTTTTTTAATTGGGGAAAAAATTTAGTTTTAGATTCCGAATTTGTATCAGTATTCTAAGTTGAGATTTATATCGTACTGGTTTATTAATTTGATTGGGTTGTTAGTTAAGCTTCAAGCTTTCATGCTCTAGTTTTCACCTGGAATTTGTATTTAAATTTGGGTAAATTCAAATTTCTAGAATTTCGATCTGCTTTTTGACTTTAAGATCTTACTTTTTGGTCTGAGGACAGATTATGGGATTAAGTTATTCCCCCCCTAATTCTCGTTGTGCGGTCTTGACTCTTTAAGTTTAACGACCTAGAATATTTTGATTTTTCAACCTCTGTTGTGGTATAAAATCTTCACAATTTTTCCTCCAAAATACATTTCTTTTATATTTTTGGATAAAAAATATGTCGAAAACAATTAACAAAAAAATCACATGTTAACATATCATCTGTCCCCCATGTTGCCATAAAAGACGCCCCTATAAAAAAATTATCCAGTAAGGTGAAAAAACAATGACAAAGTAACAAAGTAGGCTGAGATTTATTTTCGACCCTTTCTGTTTTTTGAGTTGCTTTTGGAGCATATTTATGATTCTTTTATGCATGTGGAAGCTGACGAGGACGAGGATGCTATTAGGGTAGACTATGGGGTTTTAACAACTAGGAAAAACGAACGCAGATTAATAGTATGTATGTATTTTTTCCTCTACTTGGAAGCTAACCTCTACCGGCCTCTCTGTAGCGATGGGTCCGATTAATTTTGATGTTTGTTTTTTCCACTACCTCTAAAAAGATAGAGGCAAATATCTACCTTTGTAGAGTAATTGAAATAGCAGTAACCTGTATCTTTGACTCATACCTCTATCTATGCGTAAAATATCAAAATTACCTATGATCTAACTTCAAAATTGAAACTATTTATCCAATGCAAAATTGCTTCAAATACCTTTATCACGCCCTTCTCTTCTTTTCAGTTTTAATCTTCTTCAACCCCCACCAGCACCACCTTTACCTTCTTCGGAACTAAACCCCACTATTACCTCTTTACTCAAAAACCAATTATGGATACTCAAGATCGCACTTCCAAACTCCCGGTGCCACCACTTCAGCCGCCAATAAACAGAAAAAAGTTTTTGATTCAAGCCTTGATCACTAGTTATGGACTCTCAATCTACTCCAACACAACTTCCAAACTCCCAGTACCACCACCTTCGCCCCCAATAAAAAGAACAAAGTTTTTTTATTCGAGCTAAATTGTTGAATAAAATTACATAAACTTGTGATTGATTCATTTCGACCACCATTCCTTAATTTATCAGAATCAATACTTTATCATCAATAACTTTCTTATAAGGACGGTTTCTATGGGCATGAGAGTTTGCCAATATTGCACCCACTATGGAGCTGGCTAACTAGCAAACATGCCTGTCTAAGTGGAAAATTTGCCACTTAGCTAGGCCAGGTCGAGTCCCTACCGAACAGTGGAGTTTTGACCGGGCGATCTAGTTTAGACCGCCAGTGGTTGAGACTCCACCATTATCTGTTAAGTAGTTTTTGTTAGAGGAAGAGCAAAAAGAAATTTGAGGAGTACAAAAATCGTTGTTGACTTACTAATTTGGACCGTTCTCATATATTTGCATGAGTCGGTCAAAATTAACCTCGCCTTAGCACTTACCGGTTACCAGCATCTCGGACCAGAACTTAAACTGCTATGGATGCGATACATATTTTTCTTGCCATTGGAATCATAGAAATACTTCTTGGATCTTTTGTTTCTTCATTCAAATCTAAGTAATTATAAAAATAAGCAGTGAGCACGTGCGATGCACATCGGAAACATTAATTTTTCATTCCATTTCTGAAATATGGTACCTTCATTTTACTTTTTTATTTATTCCTAATGTTAAGTAAAAATGGAAAGATTTTTTTTTTTAAAGTATCACTTTAATGAAACATAGGTAATCTTTCGTATCGAAGATAAAATCTATAGTCTCTTCTAAGTAATTTTATAGTATATCAAGTGAAGTATTTGAGCATTATATATGTAACATATAAAAATTACGTAAGCTCTTTCAATTTACCTTTAAATTATAGATATTTTTTCGTAGAATTATAAATATATTAAAAATAAAAGTTTGATATGGTTATTTATACTCGTTGCGTAGGTGATTGAAAGAGCTTTCCAAATATATAAAATTCACGAAAATCCGATGCACCATTTAGAAGATACGAAGTTTTAAAATATTTATCTTTATCTTTATAAAAATGGCATTTCTGTAAATAAACTCCATATATTATTATTTTAAGTCCCTATTCTGTTAAACATTTTTGTCCTTATTTATATTCCTTAACTAAACAGTCCCTATTTTGTTAACATTTTAGTCCCTATACCGTTTGGTGAACCATTTTCCGTTTGGTGAACCAAAAAAGGAGTTAAGGATTTCAATAAAGCTTGCTTACCTTAAAAGGGGGAGATAAGAATCTAATGATGATTTTGTTTAATCAACCAAAGATTTATTTGCCTGTTAGTATAAAATATTTGCAACCCTTGTTTTTTATCGGGTTTTTGTTTCTGGTGGTATCTGGTTACAACCATCGAATTTATACAATTGATCACAGTCTCGGAAGATTTCAATTCACAGAAGGGTAATGAAAATTATCAGAAATTATTGGATGTGGTGACAAATAAAGTTGGACAAAATTAAAATTATGAAAACGAAGTATCCAAAACCTAATTAGATATCAAAACAATAGGACGATCCCCTAATTCTTCTTGTTTGGTTTGTTCTTCCAAAAAACGGAAAAGTGACACTCTTTTTCCTACGTCAACTTATATATTTCCTAGTTAGCCTGATTTGTGTCGACTGTTAACGCCATCAGAAAAAAGAAAACCGAGAAGCAAAAATTAGGTTTAGAAAAATAAAACTGTAGTTGTAACTATTGAAAGAGGATTCTGTTTATGGGTAATTTTGTCCGACTCGTACAAGTTTATTAGAATGTGAGTCAACAACGATTTTTGTACTCTTAGAATCCATCCGTTTTTGCTCTCCATCTAACAATTTTTTTTGCTCATTTTGATACTTACTTTTACTCCAACGGGTCCCAATAAATAAATTAAATTCTTTATATACCCCACCTACACACAAATAATATTTTTATTGATAAAAGTCCCATTTATCATACAAATATATTATTATTTTATCTAATATTTGTCAGTTTTACCTAATATTTGCCGGTCTTTCCACAACAAGTGTAGGTTCACCGGGATTCAAATCTCGTAAATCACACCGAGAGACGCAATTGTTGTGGATCCTACTATGTTTAAAACCCCACCCCCTATTTTTCTCCTTGTGGTCCCGGGGGTTCTGTTTCTACCGGTGCATTCTCGGTGGAGAAATGCACGGTGTGTCTAGCATTACACATCTTTCCTTTCCATAGTGGAAAAACAGATTTGCCATGCCACGATGGCATGCCATACCCTATAGGAACCGGATTAAACCTGATGCAATGTTCGCACAGGAGCAGAGGTGGATTTTTTAAATCTTTAAATCTTTAAGAGGGTCAGATGGGAAATGTACTTTCTGTATTACGCTTTGAACAAAATCTTAATAGTTAATACCGCTGGAAAAGTAAAACGACAAACATCCAAGTAAAGAGTAAAGAGGCAATAAGGTTGTGGCACTTTCAAGAAGTAGTGGCAGACCTCTATTTGGCGACCACTGTCCAAGTAGATGTAAAAATAAACATGCTGCAAGTCATTAAGAGAGACAGGAAACAAGAGAAAAAGAAACTGCCTGAGATGATGAAACACAGCTCGACTAAGTCAAACTTTTGTCAGTCAAGCTTTCACAGAAGAGGCATTGGGCATGGCCACAGACTCACAGGCCTGTTAAGAATTGCTTCTTCTGCAGAACAAAGACCAACAACTAAAACAGAAGAAGTCATCTATGATTCTGCCTAAGATGCGTCTACCCACCCTAACCTATCAACTGATTGACACAACTTGACTATTTCAGCTTGCACGGTGATAAAAGATAATGCTGACAGAGAGTAGCTGTAGAAATAAAGACTTGTTCTGTAGATATGTTAGTTAAATAAACAATGCCTTAAGACCCGTTTTCTAGATAAGTTAGTCTATTTTCATACAGATAGAGAACAATACTCCATATATGACTAGTTTCACGGTTGTTTATTAATGTTAGATCAGCACGATCAGATCCACTGCTCCAAGACTTGGTTATTAAGAATATTAATTAAACCAAAGCAAACCTCAAACAAAATACAGTTAAAAGAAAGGTTAGAACTTTGAACTGGTCATTCTACTACAAGTTATTTTGAATTGCTAAAGAGCATTCACATGCTTATTGTTCAAAATCAATTGCAACAAAAAAAAAAGAGAGAAAAAAGTTGCAGATTCAAGAGGCCAATACTGACCCTTCAGATGTATGTAGTGAGACATTAAAGCTAAAAAATTGTTTTACTAGTTCAACTTGACTGCTCCAGAATTGCCTTCTTGGGGGAGTTCCAACCTAGATACCACTCTCACGAGCCAAGAAACAAGTCTAGCGAAAGGACAATAACCCAGATTCCCAAGGACACCATGTTTACTTTAACCTGCAAGTTAAGTAGAATAATTACAGCTGAAAAGAACAGTTGTTTCCTAATAAAAACAAAGAACAGGAAAACATGCTTTAAAATCATTTAAGGCACTACATGCCCATGCAACCGAATGAACCCTTACGATAGCACCACTACCACCCTGTCCACCATTCCACCACTATTACTACCATATTACCCCTAATTTGTCAACATCACAATCTCTACACCACCAGCACCGTCATCGTGGCAAAACCACCACACACCTCAACCACCATCACATCACTAACCCCACCATGTTAAAAGACAAACTTAACATGTTAGCACAAACACACAACCACAAGTCCACTAAGACCAACTTACTAGCCCCATAGTCTTATTTATAGAGAAATAAAATCAACTACCAGACTGTTAGTTTGCTCCCTTTAGCAAACTAACATTCTTAGAATAAACAGTGGGTAACTAAAGTGGAAGAAAGGACAACCCAATATCATCTCGTCAACATGGGGACTTGCATTGCTGATCATACGTGCCTTTGACACAGATGACTGGTTAGAGATGTTTTCACAAAAATAAAATGATGATTGACTAACTATGGTAAAATACATCAGCAGTCATATGCACATAACCAGCCACTCAACCTCTAACCCATGGCATATTTCTAATGAGCACTGAAAGTTATTTTATGGGTATCAATTCAAAGACTACAAGTACTCAGAAAAACTAGCTCTGAATGATATACACATGGCTAAGAAGTGTACCTTTCAGTTGGAATGTAGCATCTTGCATGTGAACCCATCCCGGATAAGCAGATTAATCCCATCCCTCAACCGGTAATAATCATCGACCTTATTGTAAATTTGATGTGAAATCCTAACGTACCCTGTTACACCACAATCATTATCCATGTTTTCTCCATCTTTTAGTGCCTGAAAATGTATTGGAACCTCAATTTTGAATTTATCCCGCAAATGTGTCCTTAAGTTCAAGGTATCAGCCTCACTTGAAATCCCCAGACAAGAAGGCAAACCAATCATAACCATACTCGAACACATATCAGGAGGACACCCAAGTTTCATACCCCAAGCTTTCGCTAACATTTCCCCCATTTCAATAACAACTTTGTGATTCCTCTTCCTAATCCCATCAATTCCACCTTCAAACCTATTAACAAACTCGATAACATCCGGAACAACAAGTTGTGAACTGTAATCTCTAGTCCCAATCCAAGAACTCTCAATAGCTAACCCATTTCCATACTCATGCGAAACAACAGGATGATGCACATCTTCACGAAAACCCGTTCTTTTCCTACAATACAAAAATGCGATAGATGGTGGACAGAAAAACCACTTGTGCAAATTACTTGTATAAAAATCAGCACCAATGTCCTTCATATTAATATCCACATTACCAATAGCATGAGCTGCATCAACAAATACTTGATCAACACCTTCTTCTCTACATATCTTGACCAATTCTTTAACTGGCACCACAACACTAGGCATCGAGGTTATATGATCAATAACAGCTAATCTAACTCTCCTACCATTCTCCCTTCCTTTCTCTAAAGCCTTTCTAAACTTGCATATAATCTCATCATTTGAACTAACAGGAAATGGTAAGTGTGCTTCAATAACATACCCACCAGCCCGCGTAACATAGGCTTGTATCGATTTCTTCACGGCCCCGTACGCGTAATGCAGCATCACAGCTGCATCCCCTTTTTGGTACCTGCCTTCAACGAATTCACGGGCAATATGTTGGAGTACGATTGCCGCAGCCGTGGTAGCGTTATCAACGATTGAAACCTCATCAACATCATCGGCGTTGATTAGATTCTTAATAACTGTTCTCGATTCGAGTATTCCTTTACGGAGATGATTGAAATAGAAATCATCAGGTTGTTGTAGGTATTTCAGCTGCCATTGTTTTTGTGCCGCAATGATACTTGCCGGACAACAACCGAAACTTCCGTTGTTGATTCTCGCGATTCCGGATTGGTGATGTGAGAATTCATTTAAGATTTCAGAATCCGTGATGAATTTTTGGAGGAGTTTTTGTTTCTTTGAGACGTGATTGTGGTTGTCGTCTCCGTTCAGTTTATGGTGTTCTTCTTCTTCGTCCATGGAGGGATTGAGGTTTAGGATTCGAAATAATAGTTAGGGTTTTCTTTAATCAATGAGAAATTAGGGTTTGGAATTGAATAAAGAGGGAAGAGATTTTGTCATTTACTAACCAGTGAGTAACGCAGATCAGGGGGCGTATTTTATTACGATTGTTTTGTAGTTGGATAATGTACGCTTTTCAGCGTGTAAGTGGGGTACTACTATGTTTAATTCTTTCCACGTATGATTTCAAAAGGCACGAATATACTTTTTAGGCACCGGTATGCCGTTGGTGCATCTCCAATAGGTATGCCTTTTTGCATCTCAACAAAACACCCTATCAGATTTGCTAGTATGATACGGCGCCATTGCTGGTTTGATTAGAGGCAGCAGCAACAACTTAACCTACAACTCATAAATTTCGAACTTAGATTATCTGTAATAAATTAGAAGACTCAAGTAATATGGTCCTGAAACATCTAAATAAGAATGTTAAAAAAACAATGAAAAAGAAGACTCGAAACTTGAGCAAAAAGGAATGAAAAGAAAGAAATATTTCTTCATTTCATTTGTTTGTAATGAACAATAGATTTTTATCCAACAATATTTCAATCTCACAAGAACTGTATAAAAATTGTGAAAAAGAAACTCGAAAGGAAAAGAAAAATTACAACACAAAATTTTTCAGAGTACCTGACTGTGTGGAAGATTTTTGGACGATCTCAAAATCGATATCCAAGATAGATCTAGTTTGTATGCTAATTGCACAAGATCCGGTTTCTAGCAAGTATAAAACTTACAATCTATCGTTCAAGATATGAACTCAACAAAAACGAGTTTTGGTTTGATCTCAACCCATAGGGACTTAAACTATCAAGATTGATTTACGTATTACTCCTGTTATAATAAAGATAACCAATATAATTCGGAAAAGGAAAAACATAAAAAACTATAATTTTGTTAACGAGGAAAACTGCACTAACAGAAAAACCACGAGACCTCGTCTAACTTTGAACACGCCGTATTAAACCGATAAAAATACTAGTCTACTATCAGACTTCATACTGGAATGTATTTAAGACCAAATTAACCCTAAAAATAAAATTCAGTTGTAGTCGTATTCCTTACGTCTCTTGAACCTCATAAGTGAAAAAGCGGGGGTCTAACAACACCACCCAATATTTCGCATAGCAATCTGTATGGACAAACTCCGAAACACTCTATTAGAGAATCAACTAGACAGTCAGACTCAATCTAGAATATAGTGTCTCAAGGAGTTATTATCTCTATCTCTCAATTTGATTGTTACTCAAGCAAATAGAAATATGCGAATCAAATCAAAGAGAGATAACTTGGACGGTACCAAAGACCAATGTCCAAGTGTTAATCAACGAAATCAACAATCACAAGATTGGATCTCCAGTTGATTAAACTTCAACGCACAACCTGTATTATTTTAATTATATAAACAAATATAATGCGGAAAAGAAATAACACAAACACCAAAAGTTTTGTTAACGAGGAAACCGCAAATGCAGAAAACCCCCGGGACCTAGTCCAGATTATATACACACTTTATTAAGCCGCTAAAGACACTAGCCTACTACCAATTAACTTCGGACTGATCTATAATTGAACTCCTACCAGTCTCCCACTGATACAAGGTACAGTTGCACCCCTACGCCTTTGATCCCAGCAGGATACTACGCATTTGATTCCCTTTGCTGATCTGACCAACAGCAAAGAGTTGCTACGACCCAAAATCGCAGGCTTGATAATAAACAAATCTGTCTCACACAGAAAAATCTATCAAAGGATAAATCTGTCTCCCACAGATAAACCCTAGGTTTTGTTTCGTTTTTTGATATAAATCAAGGTAGCACATGAACCAATTGATTAATCCGGTCTTATATTCCCTATGAACACCCTAGATAAATCAATCACCTCTCAATACTTAATTCATGAATACACAAGAAGACTAACGAGGAATCACGATCAGTGAGACGAAGATAATCGTGACTTCTTTATCTTACCTATCGGAGAAACAAGTTCTCGAGCCAATCAGAAACGATTGTACTCCTAACGATAGAAAAGTAAGATCAGATCACACCACTGTGATAAAAGTAGTATCGGCCTGGCTTCACAATCCCAATGAAGTCTTTAAGTCGTTAAACCCAATTTGAAGAAGAAACTCAAGGGTTAATGGAGATCGATTCTAGCGAGCGCACTAGTATCACACAGGAAAGGTGTATGGGGATTAAGTTTTTCTCTAGCTAGAAGTCTCATATATATATATATATCCTTTCAAATCAGGTTTTTGCCTTAGTTACTAAGTAATCCTTACTCACCGTTAGATGAAACCTGATTTAGATTCAATCCAATATCTCTCAACCGTTAGATTAAAAGATAAAGCTTTTCAAACACACTTGTGAACGTTTTCCAAGTTCGTGAGAACCGGCACAAACGTGTACACCTGTATTGGTTTAATACAGTAACCCAAAAGGTAACCATATGAGCTTCTCATATTGACCTGGTTCCTCATCCATCATAACTAGTCCACTTGACTCAAACGAACTAGTTAGAGAGTCATCCAATTGCTATGAGATCTTATGCACATACACAAGACATAATTGAAACAAGATTCTATCGATTCGATTGAACCGACTCAATGGATATTATAACCACGGTTTGCATTAAGCATTACTTAGTAATTTATTGTTTATGTTCAGAGCACATCTTTGGATCATAACCTCTTAAGTTCACAAACAAGTTCACGAACTTAAGGTCTATCTATTGAGTTTCCAGAATCAGCAGAAATTCTCGATCTAGAACTTCCGCCAGTTCGCGGACTAAAGCAGCAGACGAGTCTTTGGAAAATCCAGCAGATTTTTTCGGTCGAGAACTCTCGACAGTGCGCGGACTAAGTTCGCGGACTGGGTTCGCGTACTTGTCAAGCCAATTCCACAATTCACCGAATTCTCTTGCTCAACAGAGTTGTGAAACTCCGGATCAAGGTATTCATGGTTATGTTATCTAAACTCTCGTTCTAATCATTGAGACTTTCTCAGAGGATGCTACCCAACCGTTATTCACAGATTGTATTCATATCAGAGCAATTCTCAACTTAGTGATTGAAAGATGAAGATAAACCTGATCAAAGCGATAAACTTTACCAACACATATATTTCGAGAACTAGATAAGCGTTGAATACTTGGCTCGAAATACCAAATGTGTTTGATCTAGTCTATATATTAAGCATATGACTTGCGCCTCAAGAAGTAGGCGATAGAATAGATAGACTTTCGAGTGATAGATAAGTTCAAGTCTTCACATACCTTTTTGTTGATGAAGTTCCATGGTTCCTTGGTGTAGATCTTCGTCGTTGTCGTTGAATCGCCATGAAGTCCTTGAGCTCAACTTTACTTTCCTACCTTAGTCCGAGACTTAGATAAATAGGATAGAAATCAAGACTTATAGTTTTGATCACTAACATTGACAAACATGCTTGATATAGCAACGCATGCGAGGTTGACCAAGATATGCTCTAAAAATAAGATTCTAAGTACTTGATTCCCTTAGCTGAAGTCCCTTATAACCTAAGAGTTGCTTCAACCGCACTGAAGACTTTTGATACCTATCTTCCTCTAACAGACAAGCCTATTTGATTTCCATTTTCATATGTTTCAATCTAGCTTTGGAAATTTGGTTGTAGTAGAAAAAGTCCGAAAAACCTCATAAATGCAAAATACTTACACTCTTATTAAAGATATGCATATATCACTAACCACCTCTCAAGAGAAATCCAAGCATATCAAACAAGAGTTTACATATATATCATGAGGAATCACAAAGTCTGAGATAAATAGAACTTTGTGATTTTCATCTATCTTGCTTGTTCGTGATCTCAAGTTCGTGAACTTCAATAACTAGTAAAACATGATCCGGATACAAGAATCATCAGGTAAAAAATAGTCTGGTTGGGCTTCACAAATCTCTAAATGAAGTCTTCGAAATCGTAACCTAGAAACAATTTTGTAAATAAACCTAGTTTATAGAAGATGACTATATCTTTGCAACTAGGACGCAAGAGTCCCAAGGATTAAGAAATCATGTTGCAAGAGTTTTCATATTTAGAGATTTTAAGGCTATAGATAACTTTGAATTCAAGTTAAGGTTGCTTGATATTCAAGCAAAACACCTTCCTAGTTTAGATGAAATTCCTAGTTAAGAATTAATGTAAGCATGTAAAAATTCCTCCTTGCAATTACATAGAAGAATGTGCACCATGGTACGAGTAGTTCAGGAACCATGCACCATGATAGTCCATAGTGGATAAGTAAGCCTTTGAACTTATAAGCAGTAACAATGTTCAGTAATATTCAAGAGTAAATAATAATCCACAAGTCCAAAGTGATTTTGCGAATAAAGTTGTCTTATAAGTATCTATGAGAGTTGTAGCAAAAGCGAGCATAGTCATGTTAGACAATTCATGAGATTCTTCCAAACTAGAAACAAATAGATTTGCAAACTACTGGAAGTTCACGCAGTCATGATCAACGGGTTTGTAAACCGGGTTTGAAAACCTACGCCTCCAGTTCGTGAAGTCGGGTCATTTGGGTTTGAAATCTTCTCCTATTACCGAACTCAGATGTAAAGAACCTCTTCAGTTCGTGGAATCTAAAATGACTAGGTAATACATAAAAGTGTGTATACCTTGTGCAAAGAAGTTTTATATTGCTCGTAGTTAAATTTGAAACATTATCAGTAGCGATAGACAATTGGAAGTTTACGCAGTCATGCTCAACGGGTATGTATTGTTGCTTGGGAAATTTCCAAATGACGTGAACAAAAATAGTTTGTAAACGATAAATTATTGATAAGGATCTATGAACATCCATTTCTTGAACCATATATCAAGATTTTAACCAAGACAATCTTTAACTCAAAATATCTTCTTTGAAATATTAAATCCACTAAAATCATACAACTGTTTGTGGGTGAAAAATACTTCTGCAGGTTTAGGTAATTTTGCGGTGTGTGTGAATGGGAAGTGAATTTAAACTTTAAACAAATGCACTGCACATGAGTGCTTTCTGATATCGAGAGATTAATTCATACAATTATGGCCTAAACCAAAGATATGGCCGTTCCAGACTTGCTTCGGTCATAAGGTGAAGAAAGTGAGGTTGATCTTAGGGAGAGAAGCGAAGAAGGTGTTGAGAGTGTGAAGGTGATGGATGTTTTATGACTTGTGATAGAAAGGTGAGCATGCTTACGAATAATGCAAGCAGGCTCTGGGTGTATTAACACGAATTTCTGTGCTGTTGTTGGAAAATAGGGAGGAGAACCTATTTATACAAGTCATTAAGCCTTATTCAGTCTCTCGTGGGAAGTGGAGGAAGTGGAGTGATGGAGGAGTGGAGTGGTGCGTTAGTGTCACACGACCAATCTTGCCCACTTCTCCCATCATCACTAACCGCTCATGTATTCCTGAAACGTTCTTGTGATGGCGTGTTGCACGCTGTAAACCGCCAGACCAATACCCCAGTTTGTATCCCCCAGTTTGTGACATGATTAATGTCTCGAGTGGATCGTGGGACCCACAAAAGGTAGCGTATGCTAGGTGAAATAACCAAGTTATTTGGAAAGTGCATATTTTATGCATGTGATGCATTGAATATGCTCGATATGCATGTGATACATTTCTTCATTAGTTTGATTCTAACTTACTATGAAGCCAGTCAGTATCCACTAATAACAAAGAAATCACTATGCCATGAAGATGTTAATGGAGATTTGAAATGTCAAGAAGAAAAACTTATGTTGATAGCGTGGTGCGTCTTGAAAACGAACACAGAAGTGAAATCATTCTTCATTGATTCCCTAGATTTATGTTCCACTGTCATCGTTATAAAAGAACACTAACCCTCTGTAAAAATCCATAGTTTATAGATCAAATTTATTTCCAAACTTGATACATAAACCTGCAAAGGATACAATCAGAGTTCCCTTGTTTTCATTTGGTCGATTGGAAACTTGCAACTTATAAATTAACATTCTTAACTAAGCCAATTGACAAACACAAGTTTGTTTTATCACCAAGACAAAATCCAAATTCAAATGGTAAACATTAAACCACAATAATTTACTTGAATTCAGAAACCAAATGAACTTTTATTACGAAACAAGTTCTAGGAACCAATTTCAGACACATATATTAGTTCCTTAACACACAAACTTCAACAGACTAATGATTTATGTAATACATAATAGATATTAATCATAAAAACACTGTGCAATCCAGTGGGATGCTAACTGAAAACATCTTTATTCTTTAGGACTTGACAATCACTATGTTAGCCTTAAACAGACCTCCACTGAGGTAACCCTTCCCCAAGTATACATCGTTCTTGGAGATGAGAAAATTATTTGACACAAATGTTAACTTAAAGCCATTCTTTATGAGAAGACTGCCGGAGATCAGATTTTTCTTAATATCTGGCACATGCAGGACATTGGTAAGGGTGAGTTTCTTTCCAGAAGTAAATTTCAGAATTACAGTACCCTTCCCTTTAACCTCCGCAGTTGCAGCATTTCCCATGAACACATGCTCTGCGTTTTTCATCTCCTTATAAGATGCAAACATACTTCGATCGGAACAAACATGCTTCGTTTCCCCGGTATCCACCCACCACTCGTTGGTATTATTAATCAAGTTAACTTCTGAAACAACTAAGACCTTAAATGGGGGCGGACTGAGACATACCTTTGAGCCTGGAAATCCATGGGTGAGCACTGCCACCATGTTTATTTCAGATTCATCTTCACTTCCCGACGCTTTGGCTTTCTTCTTCTTTTTGTTCCCTGATTTACAATCCTTTGCATAATGACCTTTCTTACCACAATTATAACATTCGCCATTAAATTTCTTTTTCTTTCCTTTATCGTTGTCTTTGTTTCCTCCATGGTTCGTCCTTTTTATTTTCTTGCTACTAGTCCCATCATCTATCATATTGATTTTGACATCATTAATAGCTTTCTCATTTTTATTTTCGGCAGTTCGGTTTTCTTCCTCAACTTGCAGTCTGCATATCAAGTTCTCCAAGGTCATCTCCTTGGTTTTGTGTATGAGATAATTTTTAAACTTCTTCCATGAAGGAGGCAATTTCTCAATTAAACCACCGACTTGAAAGGATTCAGTTGAAGTCATCTTCTCAGCCTTCAATTCGTGAAAAATCATATGGAATTCTTGAATTTGCGTCATAACAGACTTGTTGTCCATCATCTTAAAGCCCAGGAATCGAGAAACTATAAATTTCTTCACTCCCACCGATTCAGTCTTATATTTCTTATCCAGAGACTCCCATACTTCTTTCGCAGTATTCATTGGATAAGAAACCCTGTATAGGGAATCTTCCAGATAATTCAAGATATAATTCTTACAGAGAAAATCGTAGTGCATCCAAGCTTGCGTTGTCGAGACTTGAAGAGTATCACCATCCTTCGCAGTTGGTGGACTTTCCGTGAGATATGCAGCCAAGCCTAATGTTGTCAGGTAGAAGAGCATCTTTGACTTCCACCTTTTGAAATCAAAACCATTGAACTTCTCAGTATTTTCAGTATGAGAGTGAGAGGAAGTAACTGCCTTGGAAGGACCAGCATCATTCATAGAACCATTGTTAGAACCGTTGCGAGGGTTGGTGATTTTCTCACTGTTGGTGTTGCTTCCGTTCGTCATTGTTTACTGCAATAAACAATGGAAATGGTAAATACCAACTGAAGTTCACATACAACCATCACACTGTATATCACCAACATACCAAGAATGTAAAACATTAACAATCAAGGTTGTGATTCAATTTTCACCCAACCTATGATTCTTACTATTAATCCAAAGTTGCATCACAACTTAATCATTGGAAATGGTTCACAGTAGTTTCTTTCATGGTTCTAGAGAAATCAATATGCAATCAAAGAATAGTCCAATGAAGGGAAACTCAAATATAACCCAAATACTAAAATACAAAAACTTAAAGTTTTCAGATTGTTGGAAAATCTGGGTTATAAACCACACAATGGATAATATCAGTACCCAAACTCAATACCCATGTATTGGTTGTTCCGATTAGCACAAGTCTTGTTTGTGAAAAAATCACAAACACTTGTCTGGAACCCATCGTAAGTATATCTTTGAAAGCAGAAACAATGGTAGAATTCTCTAAGAACACAGACATGTTAAAAACAAGATGCATATAGTAAAAACAATGAAGGAAAGTGGTGTATAGAGGCGAGGTAATCCTCTTTCCTGAAAACTTTAACTTCCCGTTTATTAATGGTGCAAATGACGAATCCAGAAGTAAGTTTAGCCAAGATACAACTATACCTATTGATGTTAACTTTGCACATGAATAACACCAATCAATCGAACGCATGAAGCAGCACCAAACTCTCTCTATGAAGACTTTCAAAAGCAAATTTTATTTTTATACAAGCGACTAAGAATTTTTTGTGTCTTTCCATTGTTGTAAAACAAAGTTTTTATAACATTTCAAAAGACACGACGGTTGAGAAAACAGTTTCAATTCAAAGCGTTAAGACACCACTATTGGGATATATCCTTTGGGAATAAACTCAATTTATGTTCACCATTCATAAATGGATTTGGGGCGCCATCCAAACCCATATTTCCTACGATATTGGCCAAAATATCTTAGAATCTCATCATAGTTCAGAAAAACCCAATAACATAACAATCATAATGTTATAACTATTACATATTACTTATGAAAATTCATCCGAATTCTGGAGCATGATTAAAAACATTTGGAATTGATGAACAATTCATCATAATACTCTATATTGTTCCCTTTTCGATAGGTCCATCTACTGCAGGTCTTTTGTTACTGGCAAACTGCATTCCTATGACACATGGATACACTTCTAGAATAAAAGTTAGTTTTACATTTGCCATAAATGTTGTGTATTGCAGTTATAACAATGACTTGTCACCATTAAGTTTAACTAACATATTTTAAATTTCAGATACATTCTAAAATTCGGTAAAAAGAAAAAGAAGATAAAAAATGTATTATGTACCCAAAAAGAAGTATGAAAAGAGTTTTAGAGTTGTGAATGTATGTGTTTTTGAGGAAGTTACCATTAACCTGTAGAACCATCAGAGAATACAAACATAGGTACATAGATTAGCATGGCAAAGGTATCCTAGTAAGTATCATGGTATTGCATTCATTGTGTTGCAGCGGTATTTCTTACAAAAATCAGCTGGGTTTAAGTCTTTGAAAAACAAAAAAACAGGTTACATGTACGCATCATGGCATTGCATAACTAATGAAGCAATTTTCACAAACTACTATATCATTACCAAATCGAAAAATTCACCACCAAATACTACCAATTAACGATTCCTTAATGTTTAGACTGTTGAATAAGCCTTGGGCTTCCTAGTATAACATGCATGCGCAATGCTCCTGCCGGTACATTCATTTTGTAATTCTGTTATTTTTATAGTAATAAACGGTCTAAGTCAACATTCGGTCAACGCCAAGTGGTGAAAACTCATTTCATATTAATGTGCAAAAGTAATCACAACTAAATTTGATTTTTTCATTTAATAATAATAATTTTTGAATCATAAATGTCTTTTTACATCTATAATTTGTATTTGTAACTCGTATTTTTCTAAGACAAAAAGACTTCTTTACACACAACATTCTTTGTGTATGTTCACTTTTTCTTTGCAATGGTGACTTTAGACACTAACACTTTCGTGTTGCTACTTGACATTCCTCTCGGGAGAGAAACGTATAGCTGACCATGACTGAACACATGTTCAGGGAAAAAAATACCAGTGTTTTCGATCGTCTGCTCTTGCGCCTTGTTGATTGTAAAGACAAAACACAAAAGGGTCGAAAACTGTTTATGTTTAAACTTGTACGGGAACTTCAGATTCTCAGGTGGTTCCAGTGGCATCCTGTGAATGAAGACTCTTGTACCTATCTTCATTTACTCGTGTACCTATCTAGTTCCCAACAGTATAAACCTCAGCACCGTCTGTACCAATATCAATCTCCACGGGAATTGTATCTCTTACAACCTCCGTTTGAGGCCGTGCTGATTAGGGGACTATCACAGTTTGGTTGGTATAATTAGGCTACACCAGGCTGCAAGCAAAGGAGAATCAGGCCTCGGCAGAATATTGGGAAGGCTGCTTGGCTGTACAAGGGCCAATTTTTTTCTTTTATTTCTTGAATCGCTTTACAATTTTAGTTGCTTATACTATTAGATATATCTGATGACCACTTATCAAGTTCACTAGTATGGTTTTATAACGAACGTTAGACTACTTATCAAAATCAACAGTTAAGTGTTTTATCATTTTGATTCATAGAATCATTCTTCATTTTTCTGAAAATTATAATTGAAGTTAATAGTTTTTTAGTTTCGGATTATCTAGGTTTAATTTTGTATTACTACTTCCGTCGTTTTATATTTTGCATCTAACTAGTGTAATGGTAGTGTTTCTATCCATCATGTTTTGCATAAGGTTAATGTGTAACTTAATCTATTTTTGTGTTTCTTATTTGAATATAAAAATGAAGGCTCTTTTGAACCATTATGATGTTGAAATCAATGCTGGCTATGTTATTCTAGTTTCTTCTTGGGCTGGTGATCCCAAAGGCGGTGTTTTTTCGAAGATACAACCTCAACTTTCACTAATTGAACTCTGGATTAGCAGGACCCCCTCCTGGATAGGCCGACGTGACACTTCAAGCAGTCTTGCTAGAAGGGCTCAGGAGTCCATCTTGATAGTTCTATCTCGAGCATAGGTGCTTATTTCCAACAACTTGTTTGTGGAATCTAACATATTTCCAGTATCAGAAGACAATTCTTTGGGTACCAATAGAGCACGAGACATTCCTAGATCTCTGAAATTCTACAATTGCATTGGTTGGTACTGTATGCTATGTCTTTTATATCTCTTAGGACTTATCGCGTTGTACTCTTTTCCTTCGCCAATTTCCTAGGCAAGGTTTTTAATGAGGCAACATATGTGTGTCCAACATCGCATCATGTCCCTTTTGATGACGGTGGTTCTACAGTTTACTGTTTTTCTTTGTTTTGCTCTCTTTGTAATAACTCTAAATGATTGAATGTATTCATTAAATTTCTCTTATAAAAAAAACAAAAACGAGGGAGAGCAAAAATAGATTCGAGGAGAGCGAAAACCGTAGTTGACTCGGCGAGTCGGGATGGTTTCATAATCTTACCCGAGTTAGACTAAATTACCCTTATTAACCACACACATTCTTCCCACACGTTACACTAAGAATGATTTAACCTAACTCACTCATCCTCTTCTTCCTCCCACTTCCGTTCTATACCTCCGACACTAATGGTTTCAAACTTGATTCGACCGAATCCTCTCGTCGTTTAATTATTCGTTCTATTCCGCGAACGCGACATCTATTTTCTTTGATAAGCAATGGATACACGAAACTTTTTTTAGAAACTAACTTACACGTCGCGGAATTAAGAACAAATGCAGCTTAATTAGTTTACAGATTGGATACTTCTGATCATCATGGGTGTCCACGGTACCGTATAACTAACTCCTAAATCCGGATACAGACTCTTGAGTAAATTAAAATTTGTTAGAGAAAACAAATCACTTTTCATGGTTTTTTCCTATAAGAAAAGATATCATATTATCGATTAAAAAAGTTAAATAAATGATGTTCCATCAATACTCGGAGTCCTGCTAATGTTTTCATTGGTATCTGGTCATCAACCTATTAGTGATCATGTCGATGTTGTTTTCCTTCTGTTCTACAAGATATCCATTCTTGCTGGAAATTGAGATAAATCGTGTAGTGATTTTAGTTATCAAAAAATTTATTTCACACGGAGTTAAACGAATTGATTATTATTGTTCCAAAATTTATGGCATCATCAAAACGGTGATGGGAAGAATTGAAGAACAAGGTGATTGTTAGGTCAAATCATTTTGATTTGTGTATACATACAACACGTGTGGTTAATTAGGGCATTTTTTTCCATGTAAATATATAAAACCAGTCTTACTAAGAGCATCTCCAATGTTAGGGGTGAAGATCTTAAAAAGACATGACATCTAGGATTTAACACTTTCTTAACTAAAAATTAATCTCCAATGCTAAGGTCAAGGTTAATGAAAATCATGACAAGGATGCCATCTCATAAGAAGGGGTAAAGAAGAAGATCATATCTTCACCTTCTTCATGACCCTGGGTCTATTGACACATCACCAATATTTTATTCCAAAATTGATTTATTTTAATTAGAAAATATTGTTATTGGGTGATAACTTCAAAGATGTTTTTCCCCCCAAAATGATGACCCATTTCCAAAATTGATTTTAGTGAAGGGTGACTTTAGCATTGGAGGTAAAATGTAAAATTTCAGGCTTCCACCTTTAGTACTGGAGATGCTCTAAGCGAGTTAACTACCATCTCGTTTTGCTCTTAACAAAAATCAAATAAATTTCAGGCTTCTTTAGCCCGTCTTCTCTTCACGAAAAAAAAGTTGTATGGAGCCAGGTCTAAATTTACACCGTCCATTTGAGCACAAAGAAAAAATCTAGACCGCCGATAGGTATTTTTTCATTTCTTTCTGTTTATATTATTGATTCATCCTCTGTGCCATTAAACTCCTTGGCTTCCTCTCCCGATTCTCTTGCAATTTCCTTTTCCAATTAGAAGAAGAATACCCTTTATGAAACCATTGATTCACAGTCTCCTCCCTTCTCAAACTCCAAAAAAGGCAGCTCTTTTTTTTTTTCCTTTTTCGGATCAACAATTACTTATAAATACAAAAATCTTGGTTGCAATCCATGGTTCTGTAGATTGTTCTCTCCTTTTAATTTCAGATTTCCAGCCTTCTCCACCACACTTTTTTCCAAATCTTCTTCACGAACTCTTAAAAAAGGCAGTATTTTTCTGTTTTGTTTCCTTTTGTTTTAAGGATATCTTCATCATACAGGTTTAAACTTTGATTGAAATTTAAAGTCTGCAACACTTTATTTATCAATAGATCAGTCAATCAATCAATCGTGGGTTATGGGTGAAGAAGGTGCCAAAGTAGTATCATCATCAAGATGTGAATGCAATCGTCCGCCAGGACCGAAGCCATCTCCCTGGCTTGTCTTTCCGTTTAATGTAAAAGGTAACGAACAAATTCAAGCTCTCTATAATATTTGTGAACCCAATAACAGAAGCTACAGAAAACACATACCTGAGTTGAGTGGAAAATCTTATTGGCAAAAGCATTCTCATCAAGGCTGGCTAATTGTTATTTGTGATGATCCAGCATACAACCATGCCCCGAACTGGGATTTTGGTGATTGTTTTCTGTGGAATCCTGCATCATTAAAGAACATTCAGTTACCTAATTTATTACCTTTCTATCATAAACCGGATGAATATTCTCTGATAGACTGTGTTTTGTCATCCCCTCCTAGAACTAGTACTAATACAATTGCTTATCCTGATAATGCTGATGATGATGAGCCAATGGTTTTATTGCTTTTTCTTCTTCGTGGAAGAGATGATTGCGACAGTGATATGGTTTTGGTATTTTCTCACCCTGGAGACAAACAATGGAAAACAAAATGGGTCTTGTCTCAAGATACTAGGACAGATGAATACCTCATTACTTCTCTTTGTTGTTTTAAAGATAAGTTATATCTTATGTGTGGATATGATCAACACCTAGAGATTGATAAGGGAAAGCTTTGGGATATTGATGATGATTCCCTCACTTTAAGGCCATTCGAGATAACCAACATCACTGAATACCCTTGGTGTGGGAGTGACCATATTGATAGCATTGCTTTTTACGTGGAATCTTCTGTTGAACTCTTCAAGGTTGAAATATATTTCAATAGGAGACAAGACATGAAGGTGTTCAACTCAGTTGTTGTCTGGATGTTGGATTTCGCTTCAAAGGAGTCGGAGGAGGTGACTTGTTTGGGAGATAATGTTCTGTTTATCGGAAAAAACACTAGAGCTTGTTGCTCGGCGTCCAAATTGGGACTTACAGGTTGTCGTCTGTATTACACACTTCCAGATGATCAGGCTTTATATAAATTTGAAGTACACGGTAGCGGGAACTCTGTTATTTTGCCGTGTTTAAAGCTACCAAGGCCATGGTTCTCATCTGATTGGATCATGATTCTTGATGGGAAGCAACAAGAGGAAGAAGTAGGAGATAGCATGGGAAAGGCAGTCAAAAACGAATCAAGTGTAATGGCCTGTGAAAAGAATGAGAATAAGAAGGATGGTGGATTTGAAGTAACAAGTTCTTGGGATATTCTTAATGCTGTTATTTTGCCATGTTTGTCGTGTTTCCCATGGACTAAGATTCTTGATGGACGGCAACATGAGGAAGAAGAAGAAGATTGCATGAGAGAGGCAGTGGAAAATGGATTAAGCACAATTGCCTATGAAAAGAATGAGAACGAGAACGGGTTTGAAGAAACAAGTCCTTGGGATGTTCTTGATGCCGATTCCAGAGAGTTGGTTGCAAGTTATCTTCATCCGTTGGATTACGTGCATTTTCGTTCAGTCTGTAAAACAATTCGAGCGATGATGCCTGTATCAAAGCGGACGTTTGCAACAACTAGTATCACGAAGACCTCAAATTTATTTCCATGGCTGGTGGTTTGTGGAGATAGCAATGACATCATCTACTATTTCGTAATCCCTGTGCGTAATGAGTACTATCTCTTGAAGTTTTCCGAGTTGCTACTTGGTGCTACTATCTGTTTCCAGAAGGATGGTTGGCTATTAATGTCAAGAGAGGAAATCCTATTCTTCTACAATCCATTCACAAGGGAAACCATTAATCTTCCGGACGTGGGGCATCATTTCTCTTCTAGCATCTGTTTTTGTTCGTTGCCGACTTCCGCAGACTGTACAGTTTTTTCCATTGATCAAAGTGAGCAAGGAACAATCACCCTCTATTTTATTACCAGAGGGAAACAGGTCTGGGATATTTTCAACTTCGATAATGCTATTCAGTATAGGCCATTGTGTAATCCTCCAATTTTGCATCAAGGGGCTTTCTACTGTGTGGACTATAATGGGCTTTTAGGGGCATTTAACTTGGAGGGTAAAACCTGGAAAGTTCATGGGATTCCGCGTGAAAGATACAGTGATACATATACGTATCCAGGTTTCCTGGTGAAGAGTGGCGAAGATCTGTTATTGGTGAAATTAGGATGTCAAGAAAAGCTGGTTACAGTCCTAAAATTTGATTTCCCCGTCAATGACTGGGTTGAAGTTGAAAATTTGGGGAAGCATATGCTGTTCATCAGCCACACCTCTTGTTTCTCAGCCATTGCTCCGAACAGTCAAATGGAGAACAAAATATATCTCCCTAGACTTTGTTTGAATGGAGATGGGATTCTGTTCTATTCTCTTGAAACCGGTAGGTATGACTCTTTTGGGGGTCGGCATACTTCTAAGAATTTATATGAGACAGCGGGCTGGCGTGCAAACTGCACATGGATTGAACCTAATTGGTCGAAGTTCACTCCTCGAGAGCTCAACTGGGTCGAGCCTCCTTCTTAATATTTTGGTATGTAGTTTATCTCCTTTTTTTTTTTTTTTTTTTTTTTTTTTTTTTTTTTTTGCAGTGGTAATAATTCTAAAACCAATACTATTACATTATAAGTTGAGACGAAACAGAAAATGTGTCATGAAATTATCAGTTCAATGACCTGCTAAGAGTCTATGGCTATGTTTCGCTGATCTTTGAATTTATCTAGTCACGCCAACACCCTTGATTAATCACTCTAATCTTTGTTTAGAAGTGTAGTCTCGCTCCAAAGACCTTTTCAGTGCTAAAATTCGTTATAAAAACCGAAAGTGTAATTAGGTTTTGATCAGCGTACTATTCCTATTTGGTGCTCATGTGAGAGTTTCTTAGGTTTTGGTATCTCTCCAGGAACTGTTATCACTTGGGGAAGCAACTACTTTGTGTAAGTGGGTGGTTTATTCTTATCTCAATTTGGTGTGTTGGGTAGGGATATTGTGAATTTAGGATGAACAGTCCAATTTGGAGGTACTTGCTACAATGGTTCATATTGAATTTTACTTTTGTTGTAGAGGTGGTGATAGTTGTTTGTTTATGTGCTGCTTGTGTGGCTGGTTCTGTTGACCATTGGTCTGTTTGATGGTTTCAGTTGGTTTCAGCATGAAAATGTTCTGATAACAGGATTGTTTATAACCTCACAGTTTTGGAGTTGGAACTTTGGTGGTATAAGTTGCTGATGCTGTGTTTTTCGCACTCTCAGTAATTTCTTCATTTTTTTCTTTCCACCGCCAACTTTCTTGATATTCTTGTTAGTAGAAGAGAAAAAGTAGACAGTGTTCTTTTAATAGTTATATGAATTATGTAAGACATATTGCAAACGTTATTCCCAAATTATTCGCTAGACTGACTGCCGTGTAAGCGAAGCGAATTCCCAACGAATGAGCTTTATATATGTGTGTTATTAGTTTGATATTTATCAACTCAGTTAGCAACATCTGTAGGTATGGATATATACTGACTAATGCTTTGTTCAATCCTCAATTCAAGTGATTCAACAGCATGGGTTTGTTGTATTTCATCATAATTTCATGATTCTGTGTGGTTATCACTAGAGAAAGTTTTGATCTTTATGGTGTTTTTGATCTTTAATTTCTAATCAGTATGTGCTATTCAGATTGATCTCTCTCTCTCTGATAAACTATGGGGTTTAATAATGGTTTTGTTCACAGATCTGATACTGGTTCTGTCTTTTGTGCTAGGATGCGGCTTTGAAGTTGCCAGCAGAGAAGGAAGCTACGCCTAGAGATGCAGAAGGGGTGGTGGGTGCAGAAATGAGAGACAACCCTAATCTTGTAACGCATCCTGGTGATGTGGCTGCCTCTGTTGTTGCTGCTGCTAGGTTGATGAAAATACCCAGAAATCAGTTTCTAGAGAGAAGGGAAAAAAGAAAAGAAAAAAGGAATGTCAGACTAGCTTCATAGTGATGGTGTAGCTAGCAGTCTTAGGGAAGTATCTCCATTTCAGTAGACTGTATGTGAAGTTGTAAACCTCTGTGCCTTTTAATGTGTTAATAGTGTTGCGGACCTCGCTTTTATAAATAAGTGTTGAGCTTATGAGTAGCACAAGCATCTAAACTGTGTTGTTAAATGTGCGCTTCTTCTCTATTTCGTGGATGATCTCCAAAAGATGCTTTAATTACAGAATTTCTAGGTTTTAGTGGGATTTTCCCATACTCTACTCTAGGTTAGTGAATATTCTGCCTTTACGTTTGGAAATTCCTTTGTTTTTATACTTGTACTGAAATTTTGGTGATTGCGTATTTCAGATATGTGATTATAGATAAGAAAAGTGGGAAGAATTTGTTCTATTACTTTGTAGTTTCAGAAAGATTAATCTGAAGATCCTGCTGTTCTTTGGCCGGTCTTTTCATTTGTTTCCCCACATAATATGTGGTCCGTTCCGTGGTCTTGCTGCCACCAGGATGCTATTCAGGTTGTAGAAATTAACGTTTAATCCCAAAGTTGTTGGGCTTTGGACACTCTAGTCCTCTCCTCTCAGGCCTAGTACTAGGAGGTCCAAATTTACACAATTCAGAACGAGTTGGTCCTTTGGTGAACGAGTTAGTCCAAAATGATATTTTTTTGTGACAAAAATACCCATCAATATTTCTTCTTCATCGTTGATTTTGATTTCTTGGTTTCATTTTTCGAAACTGCACAGAGCTCTCCATCCATTCCGATTAAAGGCGACATCATAAGATTTTGATAAAACTTTAGCACGAATTCGATTCATGATCCGGTTTACATTATTTTAGGCGTCTCTACCTTTCCCATTTCTCTCAACACCGTAGAATCTATGGAAGAAGATCTCAAATTAAACAAACAGATCTGGTAAATTTCATCCAAATCTTAAACAAAACTCATTAAATTTTACACCAGCAGTTTGTTTTTAATATTTATTTACAATCTTATTACAATTTCTTTTACGATGTTTTAGGTATTCATTTTATTTTGATGAGTTACCAGATGCTATTTTTTTCTTATATCTAAAGGTTCTTTTTAATGAAATAGAGTTTTGGTCGAGGAGAAAATGAGTTGGAACCGTAAATTTTGGTTTCATGGCGATTCTTTTGAGATGACTACCGGTAATTGCATCCATCTAATTCCTTTAATTTCTGTAAATTTGATCTCATCTGTGATTTTAATTTTGGGAGGGATTTAGGTTTTTGACGTTTTTTTTGTTGATTAGGTATAAATTTCATATGAAACGATGGGTTCCAGTGAAAACATATGAGCTTTTGTGAGTATTGTTGAATTATATCTCATTTTAAAGACAGAGAGGGAACAAGATTGTAGGGATTTGGAGAAATTTTGGAGATCATTGTGGTATTTTGTTTGCGTTTGTTTGGCTTGATTAATTGTAGCTGAATATTGTAAACTTGTTTTGTTTATGTTATGCATTTTGTTGGTATTGCTGAAATGTTAGCCAGGCACCAAAAGAAGACGAACTTAATCAACTACTGACTACCAAAGTTAATTGTTTATTAGTTGTCAGCACCACCATATGGATTCCACGTCTTAGAACTTGTTTGTTTGCAGCTGACTCGGCGTCTGAATCTGAGTCAACTCCTGACTCGGACCGAGTCAGCAGTCAGACCGTTTGTTTTACATTTTGAGTCAGATCTGACTCGACCTCTGACTCTGACATAACCCCTGACTCGGACTCATTTGAGTCAGGTAACAAAATACCCCTGACTCATGGGACCAAACCACTGACTCATTTATTTCCGAGTCAGATGAGTCAGATCTGACTCAAAACAAATATATCGACTCAGATCCAGATGAGTCAGGTAATTTCACTCAGATCCAGATGATTCAGATCCAGACAACTCAGATGAGTCAGGAGTAAACAAACATGGTGTTAGCATGGGAATCAAAGAGATGTTTTTTCTTATTTGGGAAAGTGAACTCCATTAGGAGTTAGGTGGATGACGTGGTCATTTTACAACCACATTTCCTTTGTGGATTGTGTTAAATATGAGGCAGGGGTCATTTGTTTGTTGTTCGTTTAGCTATGTTACGCGTTGTGAGAATATTGTGATAAGTGATAAGGCAATGTAGGAATTAATATGTTTATTACTAGGAATTTTGTGAAGCTTGACTTAATTCGGGTGCTCTCTTAGAGAGAAATCAACGTTTTTGGCTTGGTTAGAGAAGATTGTTAAGCTAGCCAAACGGGCACTACTATTCCCTTGGAATATTATAGTAGCTCAAAATTGTTAAGATCATACTGTTTAAGTGAATTTTTACAGGGAAATACAATGACGACATTTTGGTTCATCATCATTTTCATGAGCTCATGTCAAACGTGGTATAGTGACGTTTGTGATGTATAAATCAGCAAAAATAAATGCTACACTACTATTGGGACAACACAGGCTTCCAAATTAATAAGAAGGTCAATGATCCCTACCAGTTACAATTAATAATTTTTAAACTTCATTAGGGAGTTCTTGGTGACTATTAGGTGGTTCATTAAAGTGCTGATTCGACTTCTCTAAATGTCTTTCTTCCATAGTTCTATATAGAGTGGAATAAACATCTCAGAACCCTTAGTTAATTTTACATAATTGTACAAGTTAATTTTTAACGTGTACACAGTTTTACACATGTTGATTTTACAGGTATTAAATTCTACTAATTCTTTCCGCGTTGCGACATGTAGCATTGTTTGGTTCATAACATGTTTTTTGTACAATATCGGCAGGTGTGTTCTTATTGTGCACCTGTATAATTCTCATGAAATAGAATTGTTTGTAAGTGAATACGTTTGATTGGTTACATGTTTTGTAGGGGGTGTACATCTTGGTGAATCAATGTATTTTTCATGAAAATAAGTCTGCATATGGGTATAAATGATCGATTTGATGTATGTTTTGTAGGTGTATACGTATTGGTGTACCTGTGTAATTCCAATGAAAAAATAGGTTTGTGCAGGATTATGAATGATCAATTTTATGCATGTTTTGTAGATGTACATATTGGTACACCAGTATAATTCCCATGAAAAATTAGGTTTGTGTGTGGTTATGAATGATCATTTTTACACATGTTTTGCAGGGGTGTGCATAAAAACTAGGTCGTAATCAGGAGTCTGTCTCCTTTATGTGGAGAGTCTAAACTGGTGCACCAGTCTATTTTCTATGATAAATATCCTGTTTATGGGTAAGAATGCTTGATTTCATCCATATGTTGTAGGTGTGTACATATTTGTGCACCAACGTATTTTCCATGAAAAAAGTAAGTCCAAACGTGAGTGGGAATGAGCGGTTTCATGCATGTTTTATAGGTATGTACAAAGTAGTACACATGTACATGTTTGGGATTAAACGTCAATTCTTAGTTTTTTTTTTTGCATCGAGTCCATGTCTTATGTAGCATATAGAGTAACTATGTGTTGCACACCTGTTGATTCTTGATGTGTACATAATTGTACACATACTGATTTTTAATGTACACATAGTCGTACACCTGTAGATCCTTATATGCGCACAATATCTTACTATTGGCTTTAGACTTCAGTTTATTCATTGGAAAATGCATGGTTATGTGAATGAAAGAAAGGCTACTGAAGAACTGCTATAGTCACCACTTTGAAAAAGAAAAGAAGAACGTATGTGGTAAATATGAGTAGTAGAATTTAATGTTTTGTATTAAAAGTATGTGTTTGACTTTAGGGTCCAAATCATGTTGTTGTAACAACTTGTGCTACTGGTGCATATTCAATTGATGATGCTGCGAGGATGATTCAGTTTGTTGGGCTAAATCTTATGATTTTAGGGTCCAAATCAGTTTGATGTGCATGTTTTATAGGGGTGTACATATTGGTGCATATGTGTAAATCTTATGAAAAAGTACAATTCCCTTGTTTTACAATGGTGTACATATTAGTGCACCTGTGGGAAGTAACTCCCATGAAAAAATAGGTTTGTGTGCGGTTTTGAATGATTAGCTTTATGCATGTTTTGAAGCGGTGTACGTATTGGTGCACCTCTATAATTCCCATGTAAAAGTAGGTTCGTGTGTGGTTATGAATGATCGTCTTTCTGCATGTTTTGCAGGGGTGTACACATTGGTGCACCTGTGTAATTCCCATGAAAAAGTGTGCCAGAGTGTGAATATGAACGATCGATTTTATGCATGTTTTACAGGGGTGTACACATTGGTGCACCAGTGTATTTTCAATGAAAAGTAGGTTTGTTTGTGGCTATGAATGATCGACTTTAGGAATGTTTCACAGGGATGAATATATTGATGCACCAATATACTTCTCATGAAAAAGTAGGTCTGGGTGTGAGCATGATTGATATGTTGTGCATGTTAGTAATCTCATTTTTGGTAAAGTGCAATGAATCACTGTACTGGGATGTTTCGAAGCTATATTAAGTTTGTGTAGTAATGCCCACATGGATTGTGTCTCTGACCATAAACTGAGTAAATTTTTATATTGATCATTTTCTTGTTTTGTTCTCTTATGTGGATGTGAGCGAAAGGATAATCACTTTCTTTCAAGCTGCGATTTCTTATGTTCATTGGTTTGTCCTCGATGCAGGTTATCTGCTAAACTTACATCTACAAATCTGGATGTTATCCAACTGGAGCTTGGCGTGGTTGGTACTTTTATCAGTCTGTGCAGATTAGGGTGGCAGTTTGGCTATCATAGACTCTGGATTTTTTGGATCTTTGCAGCGGTGTACATAATTGTACACATCAATGTAAATTAAAAAAAGTTAAAAATGAAAATTATATAGTCATATGGGTACTCTTTTTGTAGCTCTCGGTAAGGGCTTTCCGAATATATAAAGTTTGCGAATTTTGGACAAACGGTTCAAAAGATAAATTGATTTTTATTTTATTTTTTTATTATTTAAAATTGATGACATCATCATGAGTCAGTTTGGATTAAATTACAAATATTTGGACTAAATTGTAAACATGAAGGTGATTATGGATTTTCTGGGGTTGTAGTAATGAGGTTCAAACTCTCGGACTTGTGAAGGATAATTTTTTAGATTTAAAAATATATATATACAAAAATATTAACAATGGTGAAGAGACACTAGAACGCTGGATTTCACTACTTTTCATATTCTTGTGGTTCAGTCATTAACTTTAGACAATATAGCTCAAACAAAAGAAGTTGTGACTCTAATTCTTTGCCAAAACTAGATTTCATAAAACATTATCTGTAAGTCGTAAGCATGACGCATCAAAAGTAATTTAAACTAAGCATGCGACATCAGACAAAATAACAAATAATTAATAGAAATCATTAAACAATTAAATCTATGCAAAAAGTCATATAAAGAATTAATTCATTTACCACAATCATGAAAAGTTGCTTCCTCCGTTGTCCCAGTGATGGGTTCTAGCTCCGCATATTGGAAACACGCTCAAAGAAATTTTTCATTGCTCAAAAGAGGTGTACAAATGATGAAATGGAGAAAATAATGAAAATCGGGTGTTTGCAACGTTTATAATTGTTGCAACACCGTTACAAAGAACGATAATTGAAAAGTGCTGTAGTATACGGAATACTACGAGCCTCAGATGACAGTCGTTGTTACTGTAGCATGAACGACTGTCTCTGGTTGTATAATGTTCTTCGTGTTTTTGAGTTGCAGCAGCAGAAATGGTGGCTCTGCAACTCGATTTTTCTTCACTATGTAGCCTCCAAAGCTTCCCGAAACTCTCGACCACCTCTCTAGTAGACCCAAAGAGCCTATTTATATCCAACAACAACTCCAAATCTCGCCAATAACTCCAATATAATTCTTCATTATGCGGGCAGTGAATAACAATATTTTCCGAATATTTTCTTACCAAACTTGGAATTTCTTGCGTAAACTTCCTCCCTCCACGCTCCAAATCGATTCTTCACGACCCAAAGTGATTTTCGAGCCATTCCACATCATCAGAACACGTCCATAACTCTCCATGACGCGTGATTATCATCCTCCAGTGCATGCTTGCCCTGTTTTGAACTCGAGAATCAAAACAAGTATTCCAGCCAAATTTGATCGAAACCACCACCCAAACTTTGTTCCTTATGCCAAATCACATCTTTCTGCCAATTTTCAGCGATTGAATCGCACTCTAACCTATTCATTTTGACGATCAAAATTCTGCCAGTTGAAAACTTCATTTCCCGCCAAAAACACAAATTCAAATTGTTGAAGAAGGTGCCCCTTATCCAGAGTGCTGGGGTGCGAATATCAATTGGGATGGAAATAGTAATTTTTGGGTGGAAATAGTAATTTTTCTGGGTTCCTCCGGGATATTTCTGGGACGCTTCCGGTGCATTTCTGGGGTGCCTACGGTACATTTATGGGGTGCCTTTAGTAATTTTCTCCGGGGTGTAAAACACTGCTTTTTGAGCCCATTTCACCGCAAGGGCTTATTTCTCTAAAATTTCCTACAAGAACACAAAATAACACAATAAGTACTTAATCGAGTCTAACAATACAGAAAATTGAGAGAAAAATAGACACATAAATGCGTCTATCAAATACCCCAAACTTATTATTTGCTAGTCCTCGAGCAAATTTATTCTATAAAGGAAAATCATTTGAACCCCTAGGTGGCCCTAGTGGTTGAGTGTTGTCTCCGGAGGGTTTACCAGAGGTGTACCCACAAAACCTTTACTCCAGACCCTAGCTATCTACGCAGAACTTTGGAAGGCACTAAAGAATTTCATTGGTTGGCATACAATCATTGACTACATGAGGAAGTACCCTGATGCGAAATTCCAATTGTTGTACACGAGTTTGCACTCAAGCATACTAAAATTCATATAAAGTGACAGAGCTCTACTCAGATAGTTTCTGGACATCATAAACCGGAGTCAACCAATCACATGGATAGATTAAGAAGATGGATGTAGAGAAAAATATGGATGATGTTGACTAAGGTGAACCTATCCTAATGTACCGAGATACTGGTCTGGACTAATATCAACACACTGGCATATACAAGGGAACCAGTGGTCGATAATCCTAACTCTAGGTCAACCCAGCTGGCATATACAAGGGTACCAGTGGACGACTTTATTGTATTTATTCCGGTTGGTCTGGTGGTCTGGTCTTTTTCTTCTTTCGATTTTTTTCTCTTTTTTCTTTCTTTTTTTTTTTTTTGTGTATCTCAGTCACTCTATTTCACCCTAGCAATGGTAAAAATAAAACAAAAAGAAGTGATCAGGATTTTTTCGATGTTTCCATCACGAGGATATGGCGAAACTACCATGTTTTTTTCCCTAACACCTGAGCTCTGTGCTTTTATGAATAGACTCTTCTAGATGTTTCCATCTAATCAGATTGGTTCCTCAACTCCTACAACCAAAATGTTTCCATCCACTTAGATTGGTTAGTGCCTAGCATAAATTTCTAAGTTCTGGAGTTTATTTATTGCAATTAAAAAGTTTCTCCCATACCCCCAAACTTAAATCTAACATTGTCCTCAATGTTCTAAAGATAAAACTAAAAGCATGAACAAGGAGAAACTGTTACCGCTTCAAGCAAGAGAGTTTAGGAAAGATATTACCGTGTTGCATGAGATTGGGTTACCTCCCAAGAAGTGCTAAGTTTAAAGTCTTCAGCCAGACATTGGAAGAATTAGTCACCTCGTAGAATCGTATAGTAGTAGCCGGAATAATTGTGGGTCATCTGAATCAAAAAGTATTACCCACAAGAAGAGGAAACTGCAAAGTACCAAGAAGATACCGAACCTACCCTTGCTTAAGACAACTACATCTAGTTGTGGTTCAGGTTCAGGCTCTATAAAAGGGTCTAAATAAAAAGCTTTCATTGGTTGGATTTCCTCAAAGGCATTCTGAAGATCAGGCTGAAGAGTCTGGAAATACTCAAGTAAGAACTTATAAGCGCATAACAAAAGCCTGGATAACTTACGATCCTCTAAGTCAATCATATTTGACTCACATAGCTGACCACAATGAAAGAGGTGGTCTTCCTTAAGAAGATGTGTCGACCCTATTCTCCTAAAGTAATTAGGTTCAGTCTCAAAACTTAATAACCGAAACATCTGAAAATCATAAGTTCCCACAATTGGAAGAAAAGTTTTTGGTGGGAAAACAAAGTCAATCATGGTATCAGAGCCTGGGTTAACCACATCAACCAGAGGATGGGTTTCTAACAACTGGACTTCTTCCTGGACATTATTAGGTTCGGGAGAGCTAGTATGAAGATTATCTGACACAATGTTTGAGGCACAAATATCAAGTCCCAAGTGAGGGATCTCTGTAAGAGCTAAAGGTAAGGCACAAGGAGAATGATAATCACCCCCAAACTTAGAGTTTTGGGTGTCTCTAGATAGACTAGCTACAATTTCCTTAATTTCTAGATCATCGGAATCCTGAAAATGGTCAATTGCTTCGTGTAGATTATACTTAGGTGATGCATCCTCACTCATATTTAAAAGCTCTACGAGTTCATCTTCTTTGTCTAAGACTAATGTTTCTAAATCGCTAGACTCTAAAACAATATTCTCAGAATAAACTCGTTCCTCTAAACTATCATTGGCTTCGTAATCATAAGGAAATACTACATCGTCTAAAACGAGAGTATCTCTAGTCAAATCCTCGTCCTTTTGAATAAGTGAATAATTATTAAAATTACTTGGATTTGAACAAGAAACATTATCATTATTAAGTTCAATTGGAGTAACAAATTCCTTATCACTATGCCTATATATTTCAGATTCTTTATCAATACTATCCTCATCATAATCATAATAATATGAAAATGGTTGAACCTCATCTAAAAAAGTAGTGTCACCAATTCTAACCTCATCATCTTGATTATGTGAATAACTATCTTCATTCTCAAAGGAATTATTGGATACACTATATTGGAAATTCAATTTATTTCGAGCAATACTGTCGTTCGTCTCTAACTCAAGTCTACGTGTCGACTCAGCTATCCTCTCAAGGGTCTCTTCCAAAGAAAGTTCCCTTAGTTTTGGATCTAAGTTTTGAGTTAATCTATTTAGGATATCTTCTAAAGATTCACTCGTTGTTGCAGTCCTTTCATCCATAACTACGTTGTTCACCTCATCTAATTTATACGTCGATTCAGCTAACTTACGTGATGACTCTGCTAAATTCCCGAGAGACTCTTCTAGATAAGGAATAGGAACTGAAGGATCATAAAAAGGACTACTTTTCAATAGTTTGATTGTATTCTATAGAGACGAAGAACTAGTACTATAATCTTCTTGCTCGTATGACTGATGTACGTGTGGGTAGTAATTGGGCTCACCATGGTATGACCCATAACCTTCAAAAGGTTGGCGTTCCCAACCACTATTCACACTATGGTCATAAAAATAATAATATCCATATTGTTCAGTTAGATAATCATATTCATTCTGATGGCTATTATAATACCAGTTTGACATCTTAACTGCAAAGGAATTCTAAACAAGCACAAAGAAGGCTGACTCGACCACAACAAGCCTATTTTATCTAGCAGACAAAAAGCATGATGGCTCCCTTAGATTGTTTCTAGAATAGCTTCTATCTTTCGAAGGGGAATTCGTTACAGTTTGAGCAACCCCTCTGGATCAATCCGAGCTAATGTGAGATGAAACTGAGGCGAGGATCAATGGAGCTTTGATACCCAAGGCCTCACCGGCGTTACTAGGAGGCTTGTTTCAACTCCCAGAAGTCATCATGAACTTTGAAATTGCTTAAAAAGTGACCAATATTCTTCGAAATTTTTTTCCTAACAAGCTCGATACCCTATAGGTCTCTTTCTAATCAGATTTTAAAGCTTAGGTTTGCGTTAGGTTTTGTTCTCCTAAAGCGGGCAAGAAGGGAGCGGTGATGAAATCCAAACCCTTATCTGTTTAGGCCAGGCCTTTCCCTTTACTAGGAAAATAAAGACAGTCCGGTTCGTCCTCAAACAATTAGCACCTTAAGGAGTACAATAACTCGCTTGCAGGGGATTCGCGAGTGTTTCGATTGGACTTACCTCCCGTACTAGACGGGGGATGAACCGTTGTCGTCGACTCGGGACACGACTCCTATGCCGTGTGCGAACCTGAGGGGCCGAGGTGATATTGTAATCACCCTCCTTCTCTGCACACAATTTAATATTCTTTTTTTATTAATACCCTTCCGTAGGGTTAAGAAAATAAAATAAAGTCCAAGTGTTTAAAGTTCAAAAAAAAAAATAAGAAAAATAAAATTACAGTTTTCCTCACACACTCTAAAAAATAAAATAAAAATATCTAAAAAAAACAAACTAAAAAATTAAAAATTAAATCCTAAAAATTTATTTGTCTTCTTTTCTTCTTTTTTCGTTTTTCGCTTTAAGCTTTTTCCTCTCCAAGTCCTTAGTGTTCCACTTCGAACCTGCAAAATAAAGACAAAAAGAAACGTAAAAAGGAACAAACAATTCTAAAAAAAATAATAAACCTAAAAAAATTCTACCTAAGCACAGGTCCGTGTCGGCGGCGCCAAAATGATTATGGATTTTCTGGGGTTGTAGTAATGAGGTTCAAACTCTCGGACTTGTGAAGGATAATTTTTTAGATTTAAAAATATATATACAAAAATATTAACAATGGTGAAGAGACACTAGGACGCTGAATTTCACTACTTTTCATATTCTTGTGGTTCAGTCATTAACTCTAGACAATATAGCTCAAACAAAAGAAGTTGTGACTCTAATTCTTTGCCAAAACTAGATTTCATAAAACATTATCTGTAAGCCGTAAGCATGACGCATCAAAAGTAATTTAAACTAAGCATGCGACATCAGACAAAATAACAAATAATTAATAGAAATCATTAAACAATTAAATCTATGCAAAAAGTCATATAGAGAATTAATTCATTTACCACAATCATGAAAAGTTGCTTCCTCCGTTGTCCCAGTGATGGGTTCTAGCTCCGCATATTGGAAACACGCTCAAAGAAATTTTTCATTGCTCAAAAGAGGTGTACAAATGATGAAATGGAGAAAATAATGAAAATCGGGTGTTTGCAACGTTTATAATTGTTGCAAACACCGTTACAAAGAACGATAATTGAAAAGTGTTGTAGTATACGGAATACTACGAGCCTCAGATGACAGTCGTTGTTACTGTAGCATGAACGACTGTCTCTGGTTGTATAATGTTCTTCGTGTTCTTGAGTTGCAGCAGCAGAAATGGTGGATCTGCAACTCGATTTTTCTTCACTATGTAGCCTCCAAAGCTTCCCCAAACTCTCGACCACCTCTCTAGTAGACCCAAAGAGCCTATTTATACCCAACAACAGCTCCAAATCTCGCCAATAACTCCAATATAATTCTTCATTATGCGGGCAGTGAATAAAAAATTTTTCCGAATATTTTCTTACCAAACTTGGAATTTCTTGCGTAAACTTCCTCCCTCCACGCTCCAAATCGATTCTTCACGACCCAAAGTGATTTTCGAGCCATTCCACATCATCAGAACACGTCCATAACTCTCCATGACGCGTGATTATCATCCTCCAGTGCATGCATGCCCTGTTTTGAACTCGAGAATCAAAACACGTATTCCAGCCAAATTTGATCGAAACCACCACCCAAACTTTGTTCCTTATGCCAAATCACATCTTTGTGCCAATTTTCAGCGATTGAATCGCACTCTAACCTATTCATTTTGACGATCAAAATTCTGCCAGTTGAAAACTTCATTTCCCGCCAAAAACACAAATTCAAATTGTTGAAGAAGGTGCCCCTTATCCAGAGTGCTGGGGTGCGAATATCAATTGGGATGGAAATAGTAATTTTTGGGTGGAAATAGTAATTTTTCTGGGTTCCTCCGGGATATTTCTGGGACGCTTCCGGTGCATTTCTGGGGTGCCTACGGTACATTTATGGGGTGCCTTTAGTAATTTTCTCCGGGGTGTAAAACACTGCTTTTTGAGCCCATTTCACCGCAAGGGCTTATTTCTCTAAAATTTCCTACAAGAACACAAAATAACACAATAAGTACTTAATCGAGTCTAACAATACAGAAAATTGAGAGAAAAATAGACACATAAATGCGTCTATCAAATACCCCAAACTTATTATTTGCTAGTCCTCGAGCAAATTTATTCTAGAAAGGAAAATCATTTGAACCCCTAGGTGGCCCTAGTGGTTGAGTGTTGTCTCCGGAGGGTTTACCAGAGGTGTACCCACAAAACCTTTACTCCAGACCCTAGCTATCTACGCAGAACCTTGGAAGGCACTAAAGAATTTCCTTGGTTGGCATACAATCATTGACTACATGAGGAAGTACCCTGATGCGAAATTCCAATTGTTGTACACGAGTTTGCACTCAAGCATACTAAAATTCATATAAAGTGACAGAGCTCTACTCAGATAGTTTCTGGACATCATAAACCGGAGTCAACCAATCACATGGATAGATTAAGAAGATGGATGTAGAGAAAAATATGGATGATGTTGACTAAGGTGAACCTATCCTAATGTACTGAGATACTGGTCTGGACTAATATCAACACACTGGCATATACAAGGGAACCAGTGGTCGATAATCCTAACTCTAGGTCAACTCTGGCATATACAAGGGTACCAGTGGACGACTTTATTGTATTTATTCCGGTTGGTCTGGTGGTCTGGTCTTTTCTTTCTTTTTTTTTTTTTTCTTTTTTTTTTTCTTTTTTTTTTTGTGTATCTCAGTCACTCTATTTCACCCTAGCAATGGTAAAAATAAAAAAAAAGAAGTGATCAGGATTGTTTCGATGTTTCCATCACGAGGATATGGCGAAACTACCATGTTTTTTTCCCTAACACCTGAGCTCTGTGCTTTTATGAATAGACTCTTCTAGATGTTTCCATCTAATCAGATTGGTTCCTCAACTCCTACAACCAAAATGTTTCCATCCACTTAGATTGGTTAGTGCCTAGCATAAATTTCTAGGCTCTGGAGTTTATTTATTGCAATTAAAAAGTTTCTCCCATACCCCCAAACTTAAATCTAACATTGTCCTCGATGTTCTAAAGATAAAACTAAAAGCATGAACAAGGAGAAACTGTTAACGCTTCAAGCAAGAGAGTTTAGGAAAGATATTACCGTGTTGTATGAGATTGGGTTACCTCCCAAGAAGTGCTAAGTTTAAAGTCTTCAGCCAGACATTGGAAGAATTAGTCACCTCGTAGAATCGTATAGTAGTAGCCGGAATAATTGTGGGTCATCTGAATCAAAAGTATTACCCACAAGAAGAGGAAACTGCAAAGTACCAAGAAGATACCGAACCTACCCTTGCTTAAGACAACTACATCTAGTTGTGGTTCAGGTTCAGGCTCTATAAAAGGGTCTAAATAAAAAGCTTTCATTGGTTGGATTTCCTCAAAGGCATTCTGAAGATCAGGCTGAAGAGTCTGGAAATACTCAAGTAAGAACTTATAAGCGCATAACAAAAGCCTGAATAACTTAGGATCCTCTAAGTCATCATATTTGACTCACATAGCTGACCACAATGAAAGAGGTGGTCTTCCTTAAGAAGATGTGTCGACCCTATTCTCCTAAAGTAATTAGGTTCAGTCTCAAAACTTAATAACCGACACATCTGAAAATCATAAGTTCCCACATTGGAAGAAAAGTTTTTGGTGGGAAAACAAAGTCAATCATGGTATCAGAGCCTGGGTTAACCACATCAACCAGAGGATGGGTTTTTAACAACTGGACTTCTTCCTGGACATATTAGGTTCGGGAGAGCTAGTATGAAGATTATCTGACACAATGTTTGAGGCACAAATATCAAGTCCCAAGTGAGGGATCTCTGTAAAGCTAAAGGTAAGGCACAAGGAGAATGATACTCACCCCAAAACTTAGAGTTTTGGTGTCTCTAGATAGACTAGCTACAATTTCCTTAATTTCTAGATCATCGGAATCCTGAAAATGGTCAATTGCTTCGTGTAGATTATACTTAGGTGATGCATCCTCACTCATATTTAAAAGCTCTACGAGTTCATCTTCTTGTCTAAGACTAATGTTTCTAAATCGCTAGACTCTAAAACATATTCCAGAATAAACTCGTTCCTCTAAACTATCATTGGCTTCGTAATCATAAGGAAATACTACATCGTCTAAAACGAGAGTATCTCTAGTCAAATCCTCGTCCTTTTGAATAAGTGAATAATTATTAAAATTACTTGGATTTGAACAAAACATTATCATTATTAAGTTCAATTGGGGAGTAACAAATTCCTTATCACTATGCCTATATATTTCAGATTCTTTATCAATACTATCCTCATCATAATATCATAATATGAAAATTGTTGAACCTCATCTAAAAAGTAGTGTCACCAATTCTAACCTCTCATCTTGATTATGTGAATAACTATCTTCATTCTCAAAGGAATTATTGGATACACTATATTGGAAATTCAAGTTATTTCGAGCAATACTGTCGTTCGTCTCTAACTCAAGTCTACGTGTCGACTCAGCTATCCTCTCAAGGGTCTCTTCCAAAGAAAGTTCCCTTAGTTTTGGATCTAAGTTTTGAGTTAATCTATTTAGGATATCTTCTAAAGACTCACTCGTTGTTGCAGTCCTTTCATCCATAACTACGTTGTTCACCTCATCTAATTTATACGTCGATTCAGCTAACTTACGTGATGACTCTGCTAAATTCCTGAGAGACTCTTCTAGAGAAGGAATAGGAACTGAAGGATCATAAAAAGGACTACTTTTCAATAGTTTGATTGTATTCTCTAGAGACGAAGAACTAGTACTATAATCTTCTTGCTCGTATGACTGATGCACGTGTGGGTAGTAATTGGGCTCACCATGGTATGACCCATAACCTTCAAAAGGTTGGCGTTCCCAACCACTATTCACACTATGGTCATAAAAATAATAATGTCCATATTGTTCAGTTAGATAATCATATTCATTCTGATGGCTATTATAATACCAGTTTGACATCTTAACTGCAAAGGAATTCTAAACAAGCACAAAGAAGGCTGACTCGACCACAACAAGCCTATTTTATCTAGCAAACAAAAAGCATGATGGCTCCTTTAGATTGTTTCTAGACTAGCTTCTATCTTTCGAAGGGGAATTCGTTACAGTTTTAGCAACCCCTCTGGATCAATCCGAGCTAATGTGAGATGAAACTGAGGCGAGGATCAATGGAGCTTTGATACCCAAGGCCTCACCGGCGTTACTAGGAGGCTTGTTTCAACTCCCAGAAGTCATCATGAACTTTGAAATTGCTTAAAAAGTGACCAATATTCTTCGAAATTTTTTCCTAACAAGCTCGATACCCTATAGGTCTCTTTCTAATCAGATTTTAAAGCTTGGGTTCGCGTTAGGTTTTGTTCTCCTAAAGCGGGCAAGAAGGAAGCGAGCGGGCAAGAAGGGAGCGGTGATGAAATCCAAACCCTTATCTGTTTAGGCAAGGCCTTGCCCTTTACTAGGAAAATAAAGACAGTCCGGTTCGTCCTCAAACAATTAGCACCTTAAATAGTACAATAACTCGCTTGCAGGGGATTCGCGAGTGTTTCGATTGGACTTACCTCCCGTACCAGACGGGGGATGAACCGTTGTCGTCGACTCGGGCCACGACTCCTATGCCGTGTGCGAACCTGAGGGGCCGAGGTGATATTGTAATCACCCTCCTTCTCTGCACACAATTTAATATTTTTTTTTATTAATACTCTTCCGTAGGGTTAAAAAAATAAAATAAAGTCCAAGTGTTTAAAGTTCAAAAAAAAAAAAATAAGAAAAATAAAATTACAGTTTTCCTCACACACTCTAAAAAATAAAATTAAAATATCTAAAAAAACAAACTAAAAAATTAAAAATTAAATCCTAAAAATTTATTTGTCTTCTTTTCTTCTCTTTTCGTTTTTCGCTTTAAGCGTTTTCCTCTCCAAGTCCTTAGTGTTCCACTTCGAACCTGCAAAATAAAGACAAAAAGAAACGTAAAAAGGAACAAACAATTCTAAAAAAAATAATAAACCTAAAAAAATTCTACCTAAGCACAGGTCCGTGTCGGCGACGCCAAAATGATTATGGATTTTCTGGGGTTGTAGTAATGAGGTTCAAACTCTCGGACTTGTGAAGGATAATTTTTTAGATTTAAAAATATATATACAAAAATATTAACAATGGTGAAGAGACACTAGGACGCTGAATTTCACTACTTTTCATATTCTTGTGGTTCAGTCATTAACTCTAGACAATATAGCTCAAACAAAAGAAGTCGTGACTCTAATTCTTTGCCAAAACTAGATTTCATAAAACATTATCTGTAAGCCGTAAGCATGACGCATCAAAAGTAATTTAAACTAAGCATGCGACATCAGACAAAATAACAAATAATTAATAGAAATCATTAAACAATTAAATCTATGCAAAAAGTCATATAAAGAATTAATTCATTTACCACAATCATAAAAAGTTGCTTCCTCCGTTGTCCCAGTGATGGGTTCTAGATCCGCATATTGGAAACACGCTCAAAGGAATTTTTCATTGCTCAAAAGAGGTGTACAAATGATGAAATGGAGAAAATAATGAAAATCGGGTGTTTGCAACGTTTATAATTGTTGCAAACACCGTTACAAAGAACGATAATTGAAAAGTGTTGTAGTATACGGAATACTACGAGCCTCAGATGACAGTCGTTGTTACTGTAGCATGAATGACTGTCTCTGGTTGTATAATGTTCTTCGTGTTCTTGAGTTGCAGCAGCAGAAATGGTGGATCTGCAACTCGATTTTTCTTCACTATGTAACCTCCAAAGCTTCCCCAAACTCTCGACCACCTCTCTAGTAGACCCAAAGAGCCTATTTATACCCAACAACAGCTCCAAATCTCGCCAATAACTCCAATATAATTCTTCATTATGCGGGAAGTGAATAACAATATTTTCCGAATATTTTCTTACCAAACTTGGAATTTCTTGCGTAAACTTCCTCCCTCCACGCTCCAAATCGATTCTTCACGACCCAAAGTGATTTTCGAGCCATTCCACATCATCAGAACACGTCCATAACTCTCCATGACGCGTGATTATCATCCTCCAGTGCATGCTTGCCCTGTTTTGAACTCGAGAATCAAAACACGTATTCCAGCCAAATTTGATCGAAACCACCACCCAAACTTTGTTCCTTATGCCAAATCACATCTTTCTGCCAATTTTCAGCGATTGAATCGCACTCTAACCTATTCATTTTGACGATCAAAATTCTGCCAGTTGAAAACTTCATTTCCCGCCAAAAACACAAATTCAAATTGTTGAAGAAGGTGCCCCTTATCCAGAGTGCTGGGGTGTGAATATCAATTGGGATGGAAATAGTAATTTTTGGGTGGAAATAGTATTTTTCTGGGTTCCTCCGGGATATTTCTGGGACGTTTCCGGTGCGTTTCTGGGGTGCCTTTAGTAATTTTCTTCGGAGTGTAAAACACTGCTTTTTGAGCCCATTTCACCGCAAGGGCTTATTTCTCTAAAGTTTCCTACAAGAACACAAAATAACACAATAAGTACTTAATCGAGTCTAACAATACAGAAAATTGAGAGAAAAATAGACACATAAATGCGTCTATCAAATACCCCAAACTTATTATTTGCTAGTCCTCGAGCAAATTTATTCTATAAAGGAAAATCATTTGAACCCCTAGGTGGCCCTAGTGGTTGAGTGTTGTCTCCGGAGGGTTTACCAGAGGTGTACCCACAAAACCTTTACTCCAGACCCTAGCTATCTACGCAGAACCTTGGAAGGCACTAAAGAATTTCCTTGGTTGGCATACAATCATTGACTACATGAGGAAGTACCCTGATGCGAAATTCCAATTGTTGTACACGAGTTTGCACTCAAGCATACTAAAATTCATATAAAGTGACAGAGCTCTACTCAGATAGTTTCTGGACATCATAAACCGGAGTCAACCAATCACATGGATAGATTAAGAAGATGGATGTAGAGAAAAATATGGATGATGTTGACTAAGGTGAACCTATCCTAATGTACTGAGATACTGGTCTGGACTAATATCAACACACTGGCATATACAGGGGAACCAGTGGTCGATAATCCTAACTCTAGGTCAACTCAGCTGGCATATACAAGGGTACCAGTGGACGACTTTATTGTATTTATTCCGGTTGGTCTGGTGGTCTGGTCTTTTTCTTCTTTCTTTTTTTTTTCTCTTTTTTTTTTTTCTTTTTTTTTTGTGTATCTCAGTCACTCTATTTCACCCTAGCAATGGTAAAAATAAAACAAAAAGAAGTGATCAGGATTGTTTCGATGTTTCCATCACGAGGATATGGCGAAACTACCATGTTTTGTTTCCCTAACACCTGAGCTCTGTGCTTTTATGAATAGACTCTTCTAGATGTTTCCATCTAATCAGATTGGTTCCTCAACTCCTACAACCAAAATGTTTCCATCCACTTAGATTGGTTAGTGCCTAGCATAAATTTCTAGGCTCTGGAGTTTATTTATTGCAATTAAAAAGTTTCTCCCATACCCCCAAACTTAAATCTAACATTGTCCTCGATGTTCTAAAGATAAAACTAAAAGCATGAACAAGGAGAAACTGTTAACGCTTCAAGCAAGAGAGTTTAGGAAAGATATTACCGTGTTGCATGAGATTGGGTACCTCCCAAGAAGTGCTAAGTTTAAAGTCTTCAGCCAGACATTGGAAGAATTAGTCACCTCGTAGAAGTATAGTAGTAGCCGGAATAATTGTGGGTCATCTGAATCAAAAAGTATTACCCACAAGAAGAGGAAACTGCAAAGTACCAAGAAGATACCGAACCTACCCTTGCTTAAGACAACTACATCTAGTTGGTGGTTCAGGCTCTATAAAAGGGTCTAAATAAAAAGCTTTCATTGGTTGGATTTCCTCAAAGGCATTCTGAAGATCAGGCTTGAAGAGTCTGGAAATACTCAAGTAAGAACTTATAAGCGCATAACAAAATCCTGAATAACTTAGGATCCTCTAAGTCATTCATATTTGACTCACATAGCTGACCACAATGAAAGAGGTGGTCTTCCTTAAGAAGATGTGTCGACCCTATTCTCCTAAAGTAATTAGGTTCAGTCTCAAAACTTAATAACCGACACATCTGAAAATCATAAGTTCCCACATTTGGAGAAAAGTTTTTGGTGGGAAAACAAAGTCGATCATGGTATCAGAGCCTGGGTTAACCACATCAACCAGAGGATGGGTTTCTAACAACTGGACTTCTTCCTGGACATTATTAGGTTCGGGAGAGCTAGTATGAAGATTATCTGACACAATGTTTGAGGAACAAATATCAAGTCCCAAGTGAGGGATCTCTGTAAGAGCTAAAGGTAAGGCACAAGGAGAATGATACTCACCCCCAAACTTAGAGTTTTGGGTGTCTATAGATAGACTAGCTACAATTTCCTTAATTTCTAGATCATCGGAATCCTGAAAATGGTCAATTGCTTCGTGTAGATTATATTTAGGTGATGCATCCTCACTCATATTTAAAAGCTCTACGTGTTCATCTTCTTTGTCTAAGACTAATGTTTCTAAATCGCTAGACTCTAAAACAATATTCTCAGAATAAACTCGTTCCTCTAAACTATCATTGGCTTCGTAATCATAAGGAAATACTACATCGTCTAAAACGAGAGTATCTCTAGTCAAATCCTCGTCCTTTTGAATAAGTGAATAATTATTAAAATTACTTGGATTTGAACAAGAAACATTATCATTATTAAGTTCAATTGGAGTAACAAATTCCTTATCACTATGCCTATATATTTCAGATTCTTTATCAATACTATCCTCATCATAATCATAATAATATGAAAATTGTTGAACCTCATCTAAAAAAGTAGTGTCACCAATTCTAACCTCATCATCTTGATTATGTGAATAACTATCTTCATTCTCAAAGGAATTATTGGATACACTATATTGGAAATTCAAGTTATTTCGAGCAATACTGTCGTTCGTCTCTAACTCAAGTCTACGTGTCGACTCAGCTATCCTCTCAAGGGTCTCTTCCAAAGAAAGTTCCCTTAGTTTTGGATCTAAGTTTTGAGTTAATCTATTTAGGATATCTTCTAAAGACTCACTCGTTGTTGCAGTCCTTTCATCCATAACTACGTTGTTCACCTCATCTAATTTATACGTCGATTCAGCTAACTTACGTGATGACTCTGCTAAATTCCTGAGAGACTCTTCTAGAGAAGGAATAGGAACTGAAGGATCATAAAAAGGACTACTTTTCAATAGTTTGATTGTATTCTATAGAGACGAAGAACTAGTACTATAATCTTCTTGCTCGTATGACTGATGCACGTGTGGGTAGTAATTGGGCTCACCATGGTATGACCCATAACCTTCAAAAGGTTGGCGTTCCCAACCACTATTCACACTATGGTCATAAAAATAATAATGTCCATATTGTTCAGTTAGATAATCATATTCATTCTGATGGCTATTATAATACCAGTTTGACATCTTAACTGCAAAGGAATTCTAAACAAGCACAAAGAAGGCTGACTCGACCACAACAAGCCTATTTTATCTAGCAAACAAAAAGCATGATGGCTCCCTTAGATTGTTTCTAGACTAGCTTTATCTTTCGAAGGGGAATTCGTTACAGTTTGAGCAACCCCTCTGGATCAATCCGAGCTAATGTGAGATGAAACTGAGGCGAGGATCAATGGAGCTTTGATACCCAAGGCCTCACCGGCGTTACTAGGAGGCTTGTTTCAACTCCCAGAAGTCATCATGAACTTTGAAATTGCTTAAAAAGTGACCAATATTCTTCGAAATTTTTTCCTAACAAGCTCGATACCCTATAGGTCTCTTTCTAATCAGATTTTAAAGCTTGGGTTCGCGTTAGGTTTTGTTCTCCTAAAGCGGGCAAGAAGGGAGCGAGCGGGCAAGAAGGGAGCGGTGATGAAATCCAAACCCTTATCTGTTTAGGCAAGGCCTTGCCCTTTACTAGGAAAATAAAGACAGTCCGGTTCGTCCTCAAACAATTAGCACCTTAAATAGTACAATAACTCGCTTGCAGGGGATTCGCGAGTGTTTCGATTGGACTTACCTCCCGTACCAGACGGGGGATGAACCGTTGTCGTCGACTCGGGCCACGACTCCTATGCCGTGTGCGAACCTGAGGGGCCGAGGTGATATTGTAATCACCCTCCTTCTCTGCACACAATTTAATATTTTTTTTTATTAATACTCTTCCGTAGGGTTAAAAAAATAAAATAAAGTCCAAGTGTTTAAAGTTCAAAAAAAAAAATAAGAAAAATAAAATTACAGTTTTCCTCACACACTCTAAAAAATAAAATTAAAATATCTAAAAAAACAAACTAAAAAATTAAAAATTAAATCCTAAAAATTTATTTGTCTTCTTTTCTTCTCTTTTCGTTTTTCGCTTTAAGCGTTTTCCTCTCCAAGTCCTTAGTGTTCCACTTCGAACCTGCAAAATAAAGACAAAAAGAAACGTAAAAAGGAACAAACAATTCTAAAAAAAATAATAAACCTAAAAAAATTCTACCTAAGCACAGGTCCGTGTCGGCGGCGCCAAAATGATTATGGATTTTCTGGGGTTGTAGTAATGAGGTTCAAACTCTCGGACTTGTGAAGGATAATTTTTAGATTTAAAATATATATACAAAAATATTAACAATGGTGAAGAGACACTAGGACGCTGAATTTCACTACTTTTCATATTCTTGTGGTTCAGTCATTAACTCTAGACAATATAGCTCAAACAAAAGAAGTGTGACTCTAATTCTTTGCCAAAACTAGATTTCATAAAACATTATCTGTAAGCCGTAAGCATGACGCATCAAAAGTAATTTAAACTAAGCATGCGACATCAGACAAAATAACAAATAATTAATAGAAATCATTAAACAATTAAATCTATGCAAAAAGTCATATAAAGAATTAATTCATTTACCACAATCATGAAAAGTTGCTTCCTCCGTTGTCCCAGTGATGGGTTCTAGCTCGCATATTGGAAACACGCTCAAAGGAATTTTTCATTGCTCAAAAGAGGTGTACAAATGATGAAATGGAGAAAATAATGAAAATCGGGTGTTTGCAACGTTTATAATTGTTGCAAACACCGTTACAAAGAACGATAATTGAAAAGTGTTGTAGTATACGGAATACTACGAGCCTCAGATGACAGTCGTTGTTACTGTAGCATGAACGACTGTCTCTGGTTGTATAATGTTCTTCGTGTTCTTGAGTTGCAGCAGCAGAAATGGTGGATCTGCAACTCGATTTTTCTTCACTATGTAACCTCCAAAGCTTCCCCAAACTCTCGACCCTCGACCACCTCTAGTAGACCCAAAGAGCCTATTTATACCCAACAACAGCTCCAAATCTCGCCAATAACTCCAATATAATTCTTCATTATGCGGGAGTGAATAACAATATTTTCCGAATATTTTCTTACCAAACTTGGAATTTCTTGCGTAAACTTCCTCCCTCCACGCTCCAAATCGATTCTTCACGACCCAAAGTGATTTTCGAGCCATTCCACATCATCAGAACACGTCCATAACTCTCCATGACGCGTGATTATCATCCTCCAGTGCATGCTTGCCCTGTTTTGAACTCGAGAATCAAAACACGTATTCCAGCCAAATTTGATCGAAACCACCACCCAAACTTTGTTCCTTATGCCAAATCACATCTTTCTGCCAATTTTCAGCGATTGAATCGCACTCTAACCTATTCATTTTGACGATCAAAATTCTGCCAGTTGAAAACTTCATTTCCCGCCAAAAACACAAATTCAAATTGTTGAAGAAGGTGCCCCTTATCCAGAGTGCTGGGGTGTGAATATCAATTGGGATGGAAATAGTAATTTTTGGGTGGAAATAGTATTTTTCTGGGTTCCTCCGGGATATTTCTGGGACGTTTCCGGTGCGTTTCTGGGGTGCCTTTAGTAATTTTCTTCGGTGTAAAACACTGCTTTTTGAGCCCATTTCACCGCAAGGGCTTATTTCTCTAAAGTTTCCTACAAGAACACAAATAACACAATAAGTACTTAATCGAGTCTAACAATACAGAAAATTGAGAGAAAAATAGACACATAAATGCGTCTATCAAATACCCCAAACTTATTATTTGCTAGTCCTCGAGCAAATTTATTCTATAAAGGAAAATCATTTGAACCCCTAGGTGGCCCTAGTGGTTGAGTGTTGTCTCCGGAGGGTTTACCAGAGGTGTACCCACAAAACCTTTACTCCAGACCCTAGCTATCTACGCAGAACCTTGGAAGGCACTAAAGAATTTCCTTGGTTGGCATACAATCATTGACTACATGAGGAAGTACCCTGATGCGAAATTCCAATTGTTGTACACGAGTTTGCACTCAAGCATACTAAAATTCATATAAAGTGACAGAGCTCTACTCAGATAGTTTCTGGACATCATAAACCGGAGTCAACCAATCACATGGATAGATTAAGAAGATGGATGTAGAGAAAAATATGGATGATGTTGACTAAGGTGAACCTATCCTAATGTACTGAGATACTGGTCTGGACTAATATCAACACACTGGCATATACAAGGGAACCAGTGGTCGATAATCCTAACTCTAGGTCAACTCAGCTGGCATATACAAGGGTACCAGTGGACGACTTTATTGTATTTATTCCGGTTGGTCTGGTGGTCTGGTCTTTTTCTTCTTTCTTTTTTTTTTCTCTTTTTTTTTTTTTTTTTTTTTTTTTTTGTGTATCTCAGTCACTCTATTTCACCCTAGCAATGGTAAAAATAAAACAAAAAGAAGTGATCAGGATTGTTTCGATGTTTCCATCACGAGGATATGGCGAAACTACCATGTTTTGTTTCCCTAACACCTGAGCTCTGTGCTTTTATGAATAGACTCTTCTAGATGTTTCCATCTAATCAGATTGGTTCCTCAACTCCTACAACCAAAATGTTTCCATCCACTTAGATTGGTTAGTGCCTAGCATAAATTTCTAGGCTCTGGAGTTTATTTATTGCAATTAAAAAGTTTCTCCCATACCCCCAAACTTAAATCTAACATTGTCCTCGATGTTCTAAAGATAAAACTAAAAGCATGAACAAGGAGAAACTGTTAACGCTTCAAGCAAGAGAGTTTAGGAAAGATATTACCGTGTTGCATGAGATTGGGTTACCTCCCAAGAAGTGCTAAGTTTAAAGTCTTCAGCCAGACATTGGAAGAATTAGTCACCTCGTAGAATCGTATAGTAGTATCCGGAATAATTGTGGGTCATCTGAATCAAAAAGTATTACCCACAAGAAGAGGAAACTGCAAAGTACCAAGAAGATACCGAACCTACCCTTGCTTAAGACAACTACATCTAGTTGTGGTTCAGGTTCAGGCTCTATAAAAGGGTCTAAATAAAAAGCTTTCATTGGTTGGATTTCCTCAAAGGCATTCTGAAGATCAGGCTGAAGAGTCTGGAAATACTCAAGTAAGAACTTATAAGCGCATAACAAAATCCTGAATAACTTAGGATCCTCTAAGTCATTCATATTTGACTCACATAGCTGACCACAATGAAAGAGGTGGTCTTCCTTAAGAAGATGTGTCGACCCTATTCTCCTAAAGTAATTAGGTTCAGTCTCAAAACTTAATAACCGACACATCTGAAAATCATAAGTTCCCACATTTGGAAGAAAAGTTTTTGGTGGGAAAACAAAGTCGATCATGGTATCAGAGCCTGGGTTAACCACATCAACCAGAGGATGGGTTTCTAACAACTGGACTTCTTCCTGGACATTATTAGGTTCGGGAGAGCTAGTATGAAGATTATCTGACACAATGTTTGAGGAACAAATATCAAGTCCCAAGTGAGGGATCTCTGTAAGAGCTAAAGGTAAGGCACAAGGAGAATGATACTCACCCCCAAACTTAGAGTTTTGGGTGTCTATAGATAGACTAGCTACAATTTCCTTAATTTCTAGATCATCGGAATCCTGAAAATGGTCAATTGCTTCGTGTAGATTATACTTAGGTGATGCATCCTCACTCATATTTAAAAGCTCTACGAGTTCATCTTCTTTGTCTAAGACTAATGTTTCTAAATCGCTAGACTCTAAAACAATATTCTCAGAATAAACTCGTTCCTCTAAACTATCATTGGCTTCGTAATCATAAGGAAATACTACATCGTCTAAAACGAGAGTATCTCTAGTCAAATCCTCGTCCTTTTGAATAAGTGAATAATTATTAAAATTACTTGGATTTGAACAAGAAACATTATCATTATTAAGTTCAATTGGAGTAACAAATTCCTTATCACTATGCCTATATATTTCAGATTCTTTATCAATACTATCCTCATCATAATCATAATAATATGAAAATTGTTGAACCTCATCTAAAAAAGTAGTGTCACCAATTCTAACCTCATCATCTTGATTATGTGAATAACTATCTTCATTCTCAAAGGAATTATTGGATACACTATATTGGAAATTCAAGTTATTTCGAGCAATACTGTCGTTCGTCTCTAACTCAAGTCTACGTGTCGACTCAGCTATCCTCTCAAGGGTCTCTTCCAAAGAAAGTTCCCTTAGTTTTGGATCTAAGTTTTGAGTTAATCTATTTAGGATATCTTCTAAAGACTCACTCGTTGTTGCAGTCCTTTCATCCATAACTACGTTGTTCACCTCATCTAATTTATACGTCGATTCAGCTAACTTACGTGATGACTCTGCTAAATTCCTGAGAGACTCTTCTAGAGAAGGAATAGGAACTGAAGGATCATAAAAAGGACTACTTTTCAATAGTTTGATTGTATTCTATAGAGACGAAGAACTAGTACTATAATCTTCTTGCTCGTATGACTGATGCACGTGTGGGTAGTAATTGGGCTCACCATGGTATGACCCATAACCTTCAAAAGGTTGGCGTTCCCAACCACTATTCACACTATGGTCATAAAAATAATAATGTCCATATTGTTCAGTTAGATAATCATATTCATTCTGATGGCTATTATAATACCAGTTTGACATCTTAACTGCAAAGGAATTCTAAACAAGCACAAAGAAGGCTGACTCGACCACAACAAGCCTATTTTATCTAGCAAACAAAAAGCATGATGGCTCCCTTAGATTGTTTCTAGACTAGCTTCTATCTTTCGAAGGGGAATTCGTTACAGTTTGAGCAACCCCTCTGGATCAATCCGAGCTAATGTGAGATGAAACTGAGGCGAGGATCAATGGAGCTTTGATACTCAAGGCCTCACCGGCGTTACTAGGAGGCTTGTTTCAACTCCCAGAAGTCATCATGAACTTTGAAATTGCTTAAAAAGTGACCAATATTCTTCGAAATTTTTTCCTAACAAGCTCGATACCCTATAGGTCTCTTTCTAATCAGATTTTAAAGCTTGGGTTCGCGTTAGGTTTTGTTCTCCTAAAGCGGGCAAGAAGGGAGCGGTGATGAAATCCAAACCCTTATCTGTTTAGGCCAGGCCTTGCCCTTTACTAGGAAAATAAAGACAGTCCGGTTCGTCCTCAAACAATTAGCACCTTAAGGAGTACAATAACTCGCTTGCAGGGGATTCGCGAGTGTTTCGATTGGACTTACCTCCCGTACCAGACGGGGGATGAACCGTTATCGTCGACTCGGGCCACGACTCCTATGCCGTGTGCGAACCTGAGGGGCCGAGGTGATATTGTAATCACCCTCCTTCTCTGCACACAATTTAATATTTTTTTTTTATTAATACCCTTCCGTAGGGTTAAAAAAATAAAATAAAGTCCAAGTGTTTAAAGTTCAAAAAAAAAATAAGAAAAATAAAATTACAGATTTCCTCACACACTCTAAAAAATAAAATAAAAATATCTAAAAAAAACAAACTAAAAAATTAAAATTAAATCCTAAAAATTTATTTGTCTTCTTTTCTTCTCTTTTCGTTTTTCGCTTTAAGCTTTTTCCTCTCCAAGTCCTTAGTGTTCCACTTCGAACCTGCAAAATAAAGACAAAAAGAAACGTAAAAAGGAACAAACAATTCTAAAAAAAATAATAAACCTAAAAAAAATTCTACCTAAGCACAGGTCCGTGTCGGCGGCGCCAAAATGATTATGGATTTTCTGGGGTTGTAGTAATGAGGTTCAAATTCTCGGACTTGTGAAGGATAATTTTTTAGATTTAAAAATATATATACAAAAATATTAACAATGGTGAAGAGACACTAGGACGCTGAATTTCACTACTTTTCATATTCTTGTGGTTCAGTCATTAACTCTAGACAATATAGCTCAAACAAAAGAAGTTGTGACTCTAATTCTTTGCCAAAACTAGATTTCATAAAACATTATCTGTAAGCCGTAAGCATGACGCATCAAAAGTAATTTAAACTAAGCATGCGACATCAGACAAAATAACAAATAATTAATAGAAATCATTAAACAATTAAATCTATGCAAAAAGTCATATAAAGAATTAATTCATTTACCACAATCATGAAAAGTTGCTTCCTCCGTTGTCCTAGTGATGGGTTCTAGCTCCGCATATTGGAAACACGCTCAAAGGAATTTTTCATTGCTCAAAAGAGGTGTACAAATGATGAAATGGAGAAAATAATGAAAATCGGGTGTTTGCAACGTTTATAATTGTTGCAAACACCGTTACAAAGAACGATAATTGAAAAGTGTTGTAGTATACGGAATACTACGAGCCTCAGATGACAATCGTTGTTACTGTAGCATGAACGACTGTTTCTGGTTGTATAATGTTCTTCGTGTTCTTGAGTTGCAGCAGCAGAAATGGTGGATCTGCAACTCGATTTTTCTTCACTATGTAGCCTCCAAAGCTTCCCCAAACTCTCGACCACCTCTCTAGTAGACCCAAAGAGCCTATTTATACCCAACAACAGCTCCAAATCTCGCCAATAACTCCAATATAATTCTTCATTATGCGGGCAGTGAATAACAATATTTTCCGAATATTTTCTTACCAAACTTGGAATTTCTTGCGTAAACTTCCTCCCTCCACGCTCCAAATCGATTCTTCACGACCCAAAGTGATTTTCGAGCCATTCCACATCATCAGAACACGTCCATAACTCTCCATGACGCGTGATTATCATCCTCCAGTGCATGCTTGCCCTGTTTTGAACTCGAGAATCAAAACACGTATTCCAGCCAAATTTGATCGAAACCACCACCCAAACTTTGTTCCTTATGCCAAATCACATCTTTCTGCCAATTTTCAGCGATTGAATCGCACTCTAACCTATTCATTTTGACGATCAAAATTCTGCCAGTTGAAAACTTCATTTCCCGCCAAAAACACAAATTCAAATTGTTGAAGAAGGTGCCCCTTATCCAGAGTGCTTGGGTGCGAATATCAATTGGGGTGGAAATAGTAATTTTTGGGTGGAAATAGTAATTTTCTGGGTTCCTCCGGGATATTTCTGGGACGCTTCCGGTGCATTTCTGGGGTGCCTATGGTACATTTATGGGGTGCCTTTAGTAATTTTCTCCGGGGTGTAAAACACTGCTTTTTGAGCCCATTTCACCGCAAGGGCTTATTTCTCTAAAATTTCTTACAAGAACACAAAATAACACAATAAGTACTTAATCGAGTCTAACAATACAGAAAATTAAGAGCAAAATAGACACATAAATGCGTCTATCAGAAGGTTATTTGTGTACTTTCCATAAAAAGGACTAATTTGTATCTAGTTGAATGGGTTAGGACTAAATAATATATTTGAATGGGATTTTGGATTAAACCGTATTTCTCCCTTAAATTTACCTTGGTTTAAATGCTTGACCAATTAATTATTTAGTTTGTATTAATGTTGTTTTTACACTTAATCTCTAACACGGTTGACACAGTAACCAACCAGACTTCCATTGGTTTAAACAATTGACTAAATATTAAATGTAGTTTCAACTCTCAAAACAACCGAAAACATGTTGTTTCTCAGCTTAGTTGCCAAATGGTTCGGGAACTATATGTCAACTGCAAATCTTGATTGTTGAACAATTCGGCAAAAATGTGCCAACTACAAATTAGTTGTTTTAGCTTATTGCAATTATGAATCAAGATATTTGGCTACTACCAAATTAATTGCAAAATTATTTCGCAACAACATATAAACTTAGTTGCTATAATGTTCGACAACCACCTGACAACAGTAAGAAGTTTGTTCTTAGAATGTTTGGCAAGTACTGGAAACTACAAAAATTAGTGGGGCGAATCAATTGCATTTAATAACAAAAGTACTTGGCTACTACAACCTAAGTTGCCATAGGTGCGAATAGCAACTAGTCCATTTTGGTATTTGCCTTAACATTTGGAAACACCCCATACGACAACTTAAGCAACGCAACTACCATTAGTTTCCTTTCTGTTTGGCAACACAAATCTCATTTAGGAAACTAAACTGGTATGGTTTCCAATACTCCGGTTTTTTGTAGTGAAGAAGGAGTTTTATTGGTTCCATCAAGGTAAATGGTAATATGACTAATGATGAAGCAGAAATAAAAAATGGTATAGTGTCATACTTTCAAAATATTTTTCAAACCCAAAGTCCAAGAAACATTTCAATGGATGGCATGAACTTCACTAAAATTTCAGATGAGATGAATGTAGCCTTGCAAAAAGACTTTGATGACGATGAATGTTTGGCAGCAATAAAGCTTTTTGGTCAATTAAAACACCAGGACCAGATGGGTTTCCTGTCAAATTCTATCTTATTTGTTGGGATTTCATAAAAGAAGATTTTCTCAAAGTCATGAAAGAGTTGCAGATTAAAGGTTTTTTAGATTGGAGATTGAAGAACACCTTTATTGCCTTAATCCCAAAGAAAGATTCAATTGAAGAGATTAAAGATTTGAGACCTATAAGTTTAATTCATGGTGTGTATAAGATCATTTCTAAGATTCTTGCAGAAATATTCAAGCTTGTCCTTCCTCACATTATTTCTCAACAACAGTCTGCTTTTGTTAAGAAAAGACAAATCTTGGATGGTCTATTGATTGCAAATGAATTGATTGATTCTATATTGAGAAGTGGCAAGCCAGGAATTCTTTGTAAAATTTATTTTGAAAAAGCATTTGATCATGTTAATTGGGACTTCATTGATGAAACTTTTCAGCTCATGGGCTTTGGTGACAAATGGAGAAGATGGATAAGATGTTGTGTTGAGTTTGTGAAATTTTCTGTTCTCATTAATGGCAGTGCAACTGGTTTTTATAAAAGCAAGAAAGGAATCAGACAGGGTGATCCCATCTCACATTTTCTTTTTCTTTTGGTTGGAGAAGCTCTAACTTTCATGATCAAAAAAGCTCAAGATCAAGGTCTCATTTCAGGGTTTCAAGTTAAACCAAATGGAATGCTTATTAGTCACCTGCAATTTGCAGATGACACCTTAATTTTTCTTGATGCAGATGTGGAGCAGGTTAAAAGTCTTAGGCTCATTCTTCTTTCTTTTGAAATGCTTACTGGCTTGAAAATTAACTTTGAAAAAAGTCAAATTTATGGAATAGGCTATGAAGGTGATTTATCAGTTTTTTCTTCAATTTTGGGCTGCTATAGTGGTGTTTTACCCACTACTTATCTTGGTCTTCCTTTGGGTGATATATGTGGTGGTATTGCTAAATGGGATAAGGTCACTGAAAAATTTATTCAGAAACTTGCAGGCTGGAAAAAACCACTCTTATCTATAGCTGGTAAAATCACTCTTATCAATAGTGTTTTGGCAAGCTTGCCAATTTACTACATGTCCTTTTTTGAGATGCCTGCCTCAATCTTGATGAAAATTGAAAGAATTATGAAAGACTTTCTCTGGTATGACAACAAAGGCAAGAAAAAGCTGCACTTAGTGAAATGGAATGCTCTAGCAAGAAAAAAGAAAGATGGTGGTCTGGGCATCAAGAATTTGAAACATGTAAATCATGTTCTTCTCACTAAATGGTCCTGGAGATATGCAGTTGAAGATACATCTTTATGGAGATCTTTAGTTGCAGAAAAATATGATTCTGGAGATGTTATTTGGGCTTCTAAAATTCCCAAATGTACTAATGGTAAGTCAGTTTGGAGAGCAATCATGAAGTATCATCCTAATTTCCTGAAATTTATTCAGTTCAAAGTAAACAATGGAAATCTTTGCAGATTTTGGGATGATAACTGGCTATATCATCACTCTCTCAAATCTTGTTATCCAAATCTGTATGCAGTTTCTAGAGCAAAAAAATTCACAGTGGCTGCTATGGGGAATATTGTTGGTAACACAATCAATTGGAATCTACATATTCCTAGAAGACTAAATGCTGCTGCAAGAACTGAGTATTCTCTCCTGCTTGCTGATCTGAATGGTTTTAGTTTCAATATGTCTGCTTATGATGAGCTGCAATGGACTCTTCCAAAATCTAAGCAGTTCTCTGTTAGTTCTGTCTATGATAAAAACAATGATAATGATGATACTTTTCTTACTGGTCAAATTTTCAACCTTATTTGGAAGCTTAAATGTCCACCTAAGATTGGTTTCTTCTTATGGTTATTAGCTTACAACAGATTACCCACAAGAGATCTTCTAAGAAGGAGAAGGATGGAAGTACCACAAAGCTGTTTGTTCTGTGATGAAGATGAATCTGCTGCTCATTTGTTACTTCATTGCACCTTTGCAAGACAGGTCTGGAATGATTTCTTTCGACATTTAAATTGGTTTTTTCCTATGCCAGCTGATATAACTACAATGCTGCAAGCCTGGAGACTAACTCAAAACATTAAAGCAAGCTCAGCTGCTTGGTGCTTAATTCCTGCAGCAATTATGTGGAGTTTTTGGAAGGAGAGAAATGCCAGAGCTTTCAATGACAAGAGTAGCATTGTTAGAGATGTTATCAGTAAAGCAGTTTATTGCTTGTTTACTTGGTCCTTAGCCATAAAAGAGTTTGAGTATGTGGAAGGAAATACTGTTATGATAAATTGGTCTACAATTTGCTTTTCCATTTAAGATTGGTAGCCTGTTACCATCTTTCTTTGTCCTTGTTTCTAAAGACATTTTCTTCTTGTAACTAAGGGTGGTATAACTCTTTTATACCCTCTTCTTTTTTGATCAATACATTTTCTTCTTTGCCGATAAAAAAACAAAACAATTTGACTTACTCTTTTGTCATTGTTACTGGTGTAGCCACCTATCGGAGAGGAGAGTAATCTAATCAGGTGAAATCTCTTACGACCGCTCAGTTTAAAGTCTTCTTTGGTATTGAGAAGCTCTAGCGCGACCCGTTGGTGGGAAACTAGATAATTGCGGTTTATCTTTGTTTCCTGTTTGATTTGATTGACTAACGGAGGTTGAAATATGTTTGCACCTAGTTTGTTTATGCTTGAGAATCTTCTCTTCTGATATAAGATTCACTCAAACTAGTACAGAGTTTCGACAGGGGTCTTTAGACTGTTGTTAGTTCTAAAGACGATCTTGTGATAATCCATTGTTAACAGACTCCGTTCTGTGTTGTGATTGATCACAAGAAATTCAAGTTATTGTGTGCAGGTGTTTATTGAAGATTAAAGAAGATTTGAAGACAAAAAAGATATTGAAGATCTGACTTGGGTTTTATAATCTTTGGTGTGCACAATACTGTTTCGGAAAAGAGGATCCAACTGATAATCGGTTTATCCTTGTGGTAGATTGGATTGATTGATTGAAGTAGACCGGCATCAACACGGTTCCTTTATGGATTAAAGGTGTTTTTGGCTTAATCTTAATTGATTACTTTGGGTGATTGAAATGTAAGATATATCTAGACCTGACGAAGGAGTTTATGTTGAGATAAACGAAAGAGCCTTTGTTTGACTCATATCACTTGGTTGAAGAGAGTTGATACCAAACATATTTGTTGTTCCTTTACTGTTTGGAATACGAACCAAAGGGATTTTTCCAAGTACGTGTTTGAGGCGTGGGAATACAGACGGAACTAGGTATACTATAGAGTTAGGACCTTGTCTCAACTATACGAAGTAAGAGTATTTTGTGTAGCGGATTAATCATGAGAGTATTCAATTCTGGACTTGGTCCCTGAGTTTTTCTGCATTTGCAGTTTTCCTCGTCAACAAAATCTTGTTGTGTCATTTACTTTTATTTTCTGCATTATAATTGTTTTATTATAATTAAAGTAAATTACACAAACGTTAATATCCTATTGCTTGATAAGTGAATCCTATTGAGTTTGGTTAAGTCCGAACCTTTTTATCAAGTAACACACTTTGTTGTCGTATTGTCTCGATTCCATATCCATAGACAATCACACAGAGTGTGAACCGATTAGTTGTATTGTCTCGATCTCGTATCCATAGACAATCACTTTCGAAGGAAATGACTTATAGGTCGGAATTTTTTTAGCTTGAGGTATATTTGGGTACCCTCGCCTTTTCAATTGGTATCAGAGCAGGCAAACACGAAAAGATATAACAATCTGTGTTTGGTGCGATCCAACCTATGAGAATGAACTCGAGTTCTCACGAATCGACTTCAATTAACATGCCGCCAAGATTTGATGAAACAAACTATCTATGGTGGAAATCTTCTATGAGATATTTTCTTCAATCTTGGACTTTGATACTTGGTTATTAGTCGTCGATGGTTATACTCTTCCAAAGAGAGAAAACTCAGATACTGAACTTAAACGTTTAGGAGAGTTTTCGGTCGAAGAAAAGATATTGGCTAAGCAGAATTCAGATGGTTTGAATGCTATTATTCATGTTGTAAGCCGTACTTACAACATCATGTATCTACATGTCAAAATTCGAAAGAAGCTTGGGATAATCTGCAGATCGTATTCGAAGGTAATACTTCTGAGAAAGAAGCTAGACTTCAGACTCTCACCTCCGAGTGGGAAAACCTTCGAATGGATGACAACGACACTTTTGAAGAGTTTCATATTAAACTCTATGAGATTATTAATGCTTCTTTCTTGCTAGGAAAGACTATTTCTGAAAAGGATATAGTATGCAAGATTCTCAGACCGTTGCCATGTAGATACGATTCCAAGAAGCATGAAGCAAATGATATTTCAACTCTCTCACGAAGCACACTCGTTGGTAAGTTAAAGATTTTTTATCACGAATCACAGTCTATTCAAAATAAAGGAATCGCTTTTAAAGCAAAAATTCCAGATACTCTTATGGAAATGAATAGACAGCTGGATGATTCGAATGAAGAGATTGCAGGGAATTATGATGATGGGATTGAACAATCCTTGTCATTAATTACTGGACATTTTTGAGATATCTTAAAAAGGAGAAATAAGAGATTCATTAAGGATACTTATCGATCTTCTCAACCACATGATCGAGTTCCTGTCAAGAAACCGCAGGAAGAAGATGATGAATATCAGCCGCAATGCTTCAAGTGTAAAGGGTTTGGTCATATTGCTAAAGACTGTCCCAATCTTAAGAAATACACTGGAAGCAAGGCATTGGCTGTAACTCTAGATGAGTCCTCTGAGGTTTATGATTCTGAAAGAGAAGAAACAACTAATTTTGCATTAATTGTCAGTATTGCTCCTTCCACCATTAGTGATTTACCCATTTTAAAAATGGACATGTCTTCCGATGTTATTAAATCATCAAATTGTAAAAGGAAAAAGAAGACAAAATGCAAACACTGTTTTAAACAAATAATTGCTAAAAGTTGTGTGTGCAATTCCGATCTTTCTCAAGATATTTTGTTATTTCGGAGTAACAAAGGAAGATATTTTCATACTTTGCTAGATCAAGAACACTCTGGTGGTTCGAAATTCCATAATGTGAGAAAATCTCACACTGATGTCACTTGAATGATGTTAGAATTCTTTCCTCATCTTGTGTGCCGATTTTGAATGAGGAAGAAGAAATATTAAGGCACTCCTGTGTAGATTATGGAAATAATATCTAGTATTTGAAGATATTTGATATATTCGTATTTATAGGAATATTATATTTTCGGTAGTATGAAAAATATAAAAAATCTCTTCTCCTTGTTTGTTCATTCCTTGTCCGAACTATGGGTCTGGATCAAATGGTTTCTCTGGAGAAGATGCAAGATCATAAAGATCACCTTAAGACTAAGTCCAGTTTTTCCCTAGACATCAAGGGTAAAATCAAAAAGGGAGTTTGGATTAGTAAGAAGGAAAGAGAGAATACTCTGAAGAAATATCAGTGTATTGAAGCATTGACACACTTTTGTGTTCAATCGAAGACATAATTACATGCTCTTGCAGAATCCTTTACAAATATCTCTCATTTGCAAGAAATTCTGATCAAGCAACAAGGCTATCTACTTGAGGAAATTCAAAAGCTGAAAAGTAGTAATGCACCTTCATTCGGATCTGACATGAAGGATTAGGTTGCAAGTTTAATAGACATCAATTTGTGATTTCTTTCATTGATTGTATTGGTCTATTATGAATAAAATTATTTATTTTTGAGTAATTTTTCTTGTGATAGTTTTAGGTTTATATAGATTGTGCTTTATTTCTTTTATTTTATGTGCTATGTATGATTATGAGATGTATGTTTTCGGTTTTAGTACCTTAATGTTCGATCTCATATGTGAACCTCATGGTTTGGGTGACTTTTTGATTTAGCAGGATTAGATTCCAACCCAAGTAGGTAGGCTTTATCAAAAGATTATGAGGGGTTCTCTTAGAAACAGTATGTGAAAAAGTCACAATATGTTGAATCGGTTTTTGGTTTAGCATAAAAGCATTTGTGTTTCGACGGTTTTCGACTTTTGCTTGCAATAGTTAAAACCGGTTTCAACCTTTCTCTGGTAAAGGTTGAGGTAAGTTGTTATTCCTTTTTGTTTGCGCATAAGGATGACAACGAGAGGAGATATTTCGTTATCAATCCTCCCTGAACGAAAATGCAATCATATTGGAGGAGTGGATGCGAAATTGAGGTAAGAATGTTGTTAGTTAATTGTTTTCCTATTTAAGAAAGCCTGAGTTAATATTATATATATGTATTGCTTTTGCTTAACGAAATTTATGGTACAATTGATATGTGTGTTGATTCAATTGGTTCCAGTTAAGGAAAACCATTGTTGTCTTGATTTTGGTTTGGTATCAATGGTTTATACTTACAAAAGTGCGGTACAATTGATGTGTTGGTAATTCAATTGGTTCCGGTTAAGAAAAACCTTTGGTATTTTTCTTTGGTATATTATCGCTGGTTTAGGCTTACAAAATTACAATGCAATTGCGGTGCTTATAACGTCTATGTTGATTCAATTGCTTCCGGTTGAGGTAAATAATTTTGCAAGTTGGTTTATATTGGTTTGTATGAATTATTTATGGCTTAGCGAAATAATATTTGTATAAGGAATGAGTTGTTTAGTCCAATTCGATTCCGGATAAGAAACTAAGTTAATTCTGATCTTAGTTTGTGTTATCAAAGTGAGGTTTCGGTTATTCAAGTCTAATCGAATTCCTAAACAAAGAAATACTAGTTAACTAACCTAGTATTTGGTTTGTTTGAAATTGAAAGGTCTAAGTATATGGATAATTAGAACCTGATGAGCAAAATGGAGTGTATGCTTTATTTTGGTCTTATCGAATTAAGCGGTTGTTCTTGGACAATCGGTTTAGCAAATGAGCTAATTTGATTAGTTTTTTTTGGTTTGCTAAACTATATGGGAAAAATTGTTTCGGACAATTGTTTCCTTGATAACACTTCAAAATAAAACTACTTGTAGTTTCGGTTTTGATGTTGGTTATCAGAACGTGATGTGTGGAACCCTCGTGCCTAACTCTACATGTTTGCAAGTCTATTTCTGAGATTTGTAAGATTCTTTTCGTGCTATGTCCTTTATTTTTTCGTTTCTTTTTCATTTTGTGACAAAAAGGGGGAAAATTATATGGAGTAAACAGGTGATACCGTTATTGATTGTATTGATTATTTGGTATATATCAATTGGTGTTACTAGGGAAAAGAACATTGGTGCTTGAATGTTTATCTAACGAAAGAGTGAAAGCACAGACTAGGGGGGGGGGGGGTGGGGGGGGTAACATGTCATATTGTGGTATAACAAATTCGTGTGGATTGATTATCTACCTATCTTCCTTAGGGGGAGTATTTTGATTTGTTATTATGATGTCAACAACGACATTTTCAAGGATTAAATGTAAGCAGGTTTTCTGTGTTGTTGAATCGGGAATCAAGCGATGTAATGAATTCTTGTAATTTGTTTATCCATATGATGTAAGAGTTTTATAACTAAAATTGACAAAGGGGGAGATTGTTAGAGCATTTCTCGGTTGAAACCACCAAGCGTTGGTATGTCAAGTTTGGTTGTCATATTTTAGTGAGCCAAAACTCATGTTAAGAGTCGCTTGATTATGTACTAGAGTTACTTCGTATAGGTTAGCTTGAAAAGTTTAGGATATGAGACATTACAAGTATTGCGAAGTCTTGAAGATGTGAAGAAGCAAGGAGCTACAACGACTACGATCATCCTTCCACTCGAGGTTAGTGATATTTGACTTGAACTGTTTCATTCCCTATCTTATCTTTCAAGTCGTGCATATTGAAAACATAACTGCGAAGCATGTTTGAACTCTAGATAGACATAGTATTAAGGAATACAATACGAGGTTTATTGCTTAGCCATTAAATCTTGTAGATAAGACATCGTCATAATCATTTGAATGTTATTGTGATTATGTATGGGTATAAGGTGAGGATTTCATCCTTGGGAACAATGCTCGCATGTGTTCTAAGGAAGTAAGTTCATAAACTTGTTTTGTGAACCGAAAAGGAAATTTCCAGGAGTTATTGGTTTTGTTATTCATTGGTTATCTTATGAACAACCAATATGTGTGATAAAGTAGAACCGCTCACAACTTGTTGTGTTCTTGGTAGAATTGTTCACAAGGTCATGACTTTTGTATTGGTAGAACTTTTATTAGTAAAACCAATCTTAAGTAATCACCTTGGTATGATCGGGTATGCAGCTACCAACGGAAGAGGGGAACCGATCCTTATAAGGAGTGAAGGGAACCGATCCTAGTAAGGGGTGTAAGGGGAACCGATCCTTGTAAGGGGTGAAAGGGAACCGATCCTAGTAAGGGGTGCAGTGCAAAGAGGGAACCGATCCTTGTATGGGGTGCAACACGTTTACAGTGAATAGGGGAACCGATCCTGTGAAGGGGTGCAACACATATAAGTTAGATACCATATATATGTGGGGAACTGTTGTGATAATTTTTATGTGGTAAGTAAAGGTTCGTTGCTCGGACTTGTAAAGATTTCAAAACCAAAATATATACAAAATATATGTCACAAGATCAAGAGATACTAAGACTCAGGATTCCACCAAATTCCATTCATCTGACTCAAATAATAATTCCAATCAATTATAGTTCAAATAATAAAAATATGGACTCTTGTTATTTGCCAAAAATAGATTTTTGAAAAGCAATGATTGTAAATCACAAGCATGATGTATCAAAAATACATAGACCAAGCATACATCATCAAACGAAGTCACACCCATTCAATAAAAATCATAAATCAATTAAATATCAATGCGAATAGTCATAAAAGAATTATTAGAATTACCACATGCGTGAAATAGGGCTTCCTCCATCATCCCAGTGTTGGGGTTTAGTTCCTCATATTAATCATGTCCTCAAAATACATAATTGATGCTCAAAATATGATTAAAAGAGTGTAAAAGTATAAAACAGTGGATCTAAGACCCACAGAAGACGTCCAGAAATCAACGATAGATACGTAGTGCTGTAAACAACGACAGATGGCTGATGCTGTCTCTGTTGAAGAACGACGGTCTTAGCAGGTGTGTTCTTCGTGTTCTTCAGCTTCTTCTTCTTCTTCAGCAGCAGCAGGTACGATTCTCTGCAACTCCTCCTGCAGCTCCCAGTGACCTCCCAATCGACCCCCAAACTCTCGACAACTTTTCTAGGAACCCTAAGCTTCATATTTATACACAAAAGGGTCATCGAATCTCTCCCAAATCGCATCGAAATCTCCTCTTTCCTTCCTTGGTAGTCACGGCAATAATCGCTTCCCAAATTTGTTTCACACGTTTCTGAGCTCTCCCATTGGTATCAAACTCTTCCTTAGATAGACTATATCCCGTTTGGATGGTTTACTTGCCTTTAATATCCTTGAATGACCAAATTCGAACCCATGAAACCGTGTTTCCTTCTTTATCTCTGTTCCCTATTTCCGGCCATTCCAGCCCAATTCAATCGGTCCAATTGCTTCTAATGAACTTGTTAGGTCATATCAAGTTAAGCCCAACCAATTTCCAGTGTTTAATCTCCTTGAAAACTCTTCAGAAATCAATTCCAAAATCAACAGCGTAAAACGCTGTTACCCCGCCAAATTCTCTAATTCAAATCGTGAAGAAGGTGTCCCGCTATCCTGTCCTGGTGTCCCTTTAGCAGCTGCCTGGAAATGGGTCACCCCTTAGTAATTAGGTTACCCCTTATCCGAAATCGAGGGTCCGTATAGCAAGTGTCCTCTAGGGCATTTTCCGCACTTTTTCGGGGTTCCTCCGGGGCATTTCTGGGGTACTTCCGGTACACTTCTGGGGCGATTCCGGTATTCTATCAACGGAGGTCCAAACGCCGTATTTTCAGCCAATTTCGCCGCAAAAACTTATTCTTCTAAAAACACCTACAAATAAATAAAATAACCAAATAAGTACAAAATTGAGCACTAACACTATATACAATTGAGCTATATTAGACACATAAATGCGTCTATCAAATACCCCCAAACTTATTATTTGCTAGTCCCGAGCAAATCAAAACTACAAAATAAAATAAAATCCTAACTCACTTTCGCAGGCATCGTCGATTGCATTTAGCGTATGCAATAAGCCTTTAAACCCCTAGGTGGCCCTAGTGGCCGATTTACAGTCTCGGGTGGGTTTACCAGAGATAAACCCACAAAATCTTTACTCCAGACCCTAGCTCTCTATGCAAAACCTTGGAAGGCACTAAATAATCTCCTTGGTTGGCATACTTATTGACTACAGGAGGAAGTACCCTGATGCGAAATTCCAATTGTTGTACACGAGTTTGCACTCAAGCATACTAAAATTCATATAAAGTGACAGAGCTCTACTCAGATAGTTTCTGGACATCATAAACCGGAGTCAACCAATCACATGGATAGATTAAGAAGATGGATGTAGAGAAAAACGTGGATGATGTTGACTAAGGTGAACCTATCCTAATGGATTGAGATACTGGTCTGGACTAATACCAACTCACCGGAATATCCAAGGGAACCAGTAGTCAATAACCCTAACTCTAGGTCAACACAACTGGCATATACAAGGGTTCCAGTGGTCGACTTTATTGAATCTTATTCCGTTTTGGTCTAATGGTCTGGTCTAAATACTTTTTTTTCTTTTTTTCACAATTTTTTTTTCATTTTTTTTATAATGTAACTTTTTTTTTTGTATCTCAGTTACTCTATTTCACCCTAGTAATGGTAAAAAGAAATAAAATAAAAAGAAGTGATCAGGATTCTTTCGATGTTTCCATCACGAGGATATGGCGAAACTACCATGTTTTTTTACTAACACCTGAGCTCTGTGCTTTTATGAATAGACTCTTCTAGATGTTTCCATCTAATCAGATGGGTTCCTCAACTCCTAAAACCAAAATGCTTCCATCCACTTAGGTTGGTTAGTGCCGACCTTAGTAAGCATAAATTTCTAGGCTCTGGAGTTTATTTAATGCAACTAAAAAGTTTCTCCCATGCCCCCAAACTTAAATCTAACATTGTCCTCAATGTTTTAAAGATAAAATTAAAAGCATGAACAAGGAGAAACTGTTACCATTCGAAGTAAAAGAGTTAAGGAAAGATATTACCTGGTTGCATGAGCATGGTGCTATAAGGAAAGGAAAGAAGAATCCAAACTAGTGAAGAAGAAGAATTTTTTTTAGTATTCTTTTTATTTTTTAGATTTTATTACTTTTTATTTTTAGAAATTGTATTAGGGTTTCTTTATTATTTTGTACTTTTTTTTCTTTTCTTTTGGACTTTTTTTTTGGACATTGGACATTATCGTGTTGCGTGAGTTTGGGTTACCTCCCAAGAAGTGCTAAGTTTAAAGTCTTCAGCCAGACTTAGGAAAGGATTAGTCAACACGAACCGTATAATAGTAGACGAAATAACTGCGGGTCTTCAAAATCAAAAAGAGCTGACCAAAGGAAACTGCAATAAACCAAGAAATTGAACAATACTAGCATGCCCTTACCTAGTTTCCTGATTAAGAAATTTATATCTAATTGTGGTTCAGGTTCAGGTTCTATAAAAGGGTCTAAATAGAATATTTTCATTGGCTGCATTTCTTCATAGATGGGATCCGAATCATTAGGTCCTAGAGTCTGTAGAAACTCAAATAAAAACTTAGAATCACGAAGTAATAACCTAAATAACTGAGGATCCTCTAAGTCAATCAGATTTGACTTACATAATTGACCACAATGAGAGTAGTGGTCATTCTTAGAAAAATGTGTCGATTCTATTAACCTAAAGTACTTAGGCTTAGTCTCAGTACTTAATATTCGACTCATTTTAAATATAAACGTTCCCACATTTGGAAGAAAACTATTTGGTGGGAAAACAAAGTCAATCTGGGTGTTACTTCCTGGGTTAACCACATCAACCAGAGGATGGGTTTCTAACGACTGAACTTCTTCTTGGACATCATTAGGTTCCGGGAAACGTGTATGAAGATAATCTTGTAAAATGGTTGAGGCACATATGTTAAGTCCCAAGTGAGGGACCTTTCTAAGAGTTAAAGCACACGGAGAATGATAATCACCCCCAAACTTAGAGTTTTCAGTGTCTCTAGTTAGACTAGTCACAATCTCCCTAATTTCTAGGTCATCAGATTCCTGAAAATGGGCAATTGATTCTTCTAAGTCAGGTTCATCCTCAGTCATCTCTACGAGTTCATCTAAGACTATTGTTTCTAAATCGCACGACTTTAAAACAGTATTCTCAGGATAAAACCGTACCTCGAAACCATCATTGACTACTGTTTCTAAATCGTTCGACTCGAAAACAGTATTCTCAAGATAAACCGGTTCCTCTAAACCATCGTCGGCTTCGTAATCTAAAGTAAATACTACATCGTCTAAAACGTGGGTGTCTCTAATCAAATCCTCGTCCTTTTGAATAGGTGAATAATTATTAAAATTATTTGGATTTGAACTAAAAATATCATTATCATTGTAAAGATCTATTGGAGTAACAAATTCCTGATCACTATGCCTACATGTTTCAAATTCTTCATCAACATTATCCTCATCATAATCGTCATTATAATAGCATGAAAATGGTTGAACCTCATCTAAATTAGTGTCACCAATTCTAACCTCGTCATCCTGATTATGTAAATAGCTATCCTCAAGGGTATTATCGGAGACACTATATTGCAAGTTAAGATTATTTTGAGCAATTCCTTTTTGGACCTCTAACAAACGCTTTTGAGTTGACTCACATGAATTCCTTATGGTATCTAGGAAAGAAGGCTCACTCACGCTGCATTTTGTTTATTCATTTCTAACGCAAACCTATTTGTACTCTCAGTTAATCGTTTGAGAGACTCTTATAGAGGAAGGACAGGTTCAGAAGGATCATAATAAGGACTAGTTTTCAACATTTTCATTATATTGTCCAAAGACGAGCAACTAGTACTATTATATTCCTTATTTTCTTGCTCGTATGACTGGTCTGTGTGTGGATAGTAATTGGGCTCACCATGGTATGAGCCATTACCTTGAAAAGATTGATGCTCCCAACCACTATTCCCACCATGGTCATAAAACTGATGATGTCTATATTCAAATTCAGGTCGATACTCATTGTATTGGCTTCTATCATACCAGTTCGACATTCTTAATTGCAAGGGAATTCTACACAATCACAAACAAGGCCGACTCGACTTCACCAAAGCAAACCTAAAGATTTCTATCAAACAAAAAGCATGATGGCTCCACTTAGATTGTTTCTAGACTAGCTTCTATCTCTCGAAGGGGAATTCGTTACAGTTTGAGCAAACCCCTCTGGATCAATCAAAGCTAATGTGAGATGAAACTGAGGCGAGGGAAGCTCAATGGAGCTTTGATACCCAAGGCCTCACCGGCGTTACAAGGCGGCTTGTTTCAACTCCCAAAAGTCATCATGAACTTTGAAGTTGCTTAAAAGGTGACCAATATCCTTCGAAATTTTTTCCTAACAAGCTCGATACCCTATAGGTCTCGTTCTAATCAAATTTTAAGCTTGGGTTCGCGTTAGGTTTCGTTTTCCTAAGGCGGGCAAGAAGGGAGCAGTGATGAAATCCGAACCCTTATCTTGTTCAGTCCAGGCCTTGCCCTTTACTAGGAATATAAAAACAGTCTGGTTCGTCCTCAAACAATTATCACCTTAAGGAGTACAGTAACACGCTTGCAGGAGATTCGCGAGTGTTTCGACTGGACTTACCTCCCGTACCAGACGGGCGAAGAACCGCTGAAGTCGACTCGGGCCACGACTCCTATGTCATGTACGAACCCGAGGGGTCGAGACGATATAGTAATCGCCGTCCTTCCCTGCACACAGTTTATATTTAATTTTAACCCTTCCTTAGGGTTTAAAAATAATAATGTCCAAGTCCAAAAATAAAAAGAAAAATTACAAAAATTAAAACCTATTTACAGTTTCTAAAAATAAAATAAAATATTTATATACAAAAATATTCTTCTTCACTCTTTTTGGATCCCTCTTTTGTTTCCTTCTTTGGCTTCGCTTTTGTTTTCAGCACTTTTTCCCTTTTTATTTAGCTCAACTCCAAATCTGAAAACAAACAAGAATACCAAAACGGGTAAAAAAGAAAAAAAAATAAAAATAAAAATAAACCTAAAAAAAAATAGACAAATCTATAAACAAGTCCGCGTCGGCGGCGCCATTTTGTTGTGATAATTTTTATGTGGTAAGTAAAGGTTCGTTGCTCAGACTTGTAAATATTTCAAAAGCAAAATATATACAAAAGATATGTCACAAGATCAAGAGATACTAAGACTCAGGATTCCACTAAATTTCATTCATGTGACTCAAATAATAATTCCAATCAATTATAGTTCAATTAATAAAAATATGGACTCTTGTTCTATGCCAAAAACAGATTTTTGAAAAGCAATGACTGTAAATCACAAGCATGATGTATCAAAAATACATAGACCAAACATAAATCATCAAACGAAGTCACACCCATTCAATAAGAATCATAAATCAATTAAATATCAATGCGAATAGTCATAAAAGAATTATTAGAATTACCACATGCGTGAAATAGAGCTTCCTCCATCATCCCAGTGTTGGGGTTTAGTTCCTCATATTAATCATGTCCTCAAAATACATAATTGATGCTCAAAATATGATTAAAAGAGTGTAAAAGTATAAAACAGTGGATCTAAGACCCACAGAAGACGTCCAGAAATCAACGATAGATACGTAGTGCTGTAAACAACGACAGATGGCTGCTGTTGTCGTTGTTGAAGAACGACGGTCTTAGCAGGTGTGTTCTTCGTGTTCTTCAGCTTCTTCTTCTTCTTCAGCAGCAGCAGGTACGATTCTCTGCAACTCCTCCTGCAGCTCCCAGTGACCTCCCAATTGACCCACAAACTCTCGACAACTTTTCTAGGAACCCTAAGCTTCCTATTTATACACAAAAGGGTCATCGAATCTCTCCCAAATCGCATCGAAATCTCCTCTTTCCTTCCTTGGCAGTCACGGCAATAATTGCTTCCCAAATTTGTTTCACACGTTTCTGGCTGTCCCATTGGTATCAAACTCTTCCTTAGATAGAATATATCCCGTTTGGATGGTTTACTTGCCTTTAATATCCTTGAATGACCAAATTCGAACCCATGAAACCGTGTTTCCTTCTTTAGCTCTGTTCCCTATTTCCGGCCATTCCAGTCCAATTCGATCGGTCCAATTGCTTTTAATGAACTTGTTAGGTCATATCAAGTTAAGCCCAACCAATTTCCGGTGTTTAATCTCCTTGAAAACTCTTCAGAAATCAATTCCAAAATCAACAGCGTAAAACGCTGTTTTCCCGCCAAATTCTCTAATTCAAATCGTGAAGAAGGTGTCCCGCTATCCTGTCCTGGTGTCCCTTTAGCAGCTGCCTGGAAATGGGTCACCCCTTAGTAATTAGGTTACCCCTTATCCAAAATCGAGGGTCCGTATAGCAAGTGTCCTCTGGGGCATTTTCCGCACTTTTTCGGGGTTCCTCCGGGGTATTTATGGGGTACTTCTGGTACACTTATGGGGCGATTCCGATACTCTATCAACGGAGGTCCAAACGCCGCATTTTCAGCCAATTTCGCCGCAAAACCTTATTCTTCTAAAAACACCTACAAATAAATAAAATAACCAAATAAGTACAAAATTGAGCACTAACACTATATACAATTGAGCTATATCAGACATATAAATGCGTCTATCAGGAACCGATCCTAGTACCTAGTCAACCATATCTTTGGTAAGCTAGTGTGACTATGCGTAGTACTCACATGGAGGTGGAACCGAAACTTTTTTTGGTAGAACCGCAAACCCATGAGTGTGATTGAATGTTTGGTTTGATCAATCATATAGTTCTTGAAAGTCAGATGAACCAATTCTAAACTTTTTTGGAAGTGTGGCAAATCGGTTTCAAGATTGTAAGTGTGAAAGAGAACTTACAAAGTAGAGATGTCGACAAACTTTGAACACGTGCTGAATGCGTAGTTGCTATTATTGTTCAAAGATATTCCTTAAAGACTAAATGGAAGAGAATCCCAGAATCGAATCATATAAGTTAAGAATCTTTTTATTAAGTTTATTTATTTTTCTTGGATGGAAAGTATTGAGAATTGGTAATGTGCATTTACTAATTAGATTTTCCAAGAAATTTCGATTGTATTTTTGGACAGAGCATTTCCAGGAATTATGAAAACCGAATATATGCATTTATGAGTATCTTGAGAATATTTTCGGTTTTGGAAATTCCTTGGTGTCCAAACTTCCTTGTCTATAAATATCAAAGTTTGCATTCACTAGCAAACTAATCCTTCGTAACAATTTGACTTCCTCTTTTGTCATTGTTACTGGTGTAGCCGCCTATCGGAGAGGAGAGTAATATAATTAGGTGAAATCTCTTACAGCCGCTCAGTTTAAAGTCTTCTTTTGGATCTAGAAGATCTAGCGCGACCCGTTGGTGGGAAACTAGATAATTGCGGTTTATCTTTGTTTTCTGTTTGATTTGATTGACTAACGGAGGTTGAAATATGTTTGCACCTAGTTTGTTTATGCTTGAGAATCTTCTCTTATGATATAAGATTCACTCAAACTAGTACAGAGTTTCGACAGGGATCTTTAGACTGTTGTTAGTTCTAAAGACGATCTTGTGATAATCCATTTTTAACAGACTCCGTTCTGTGTTGTGATTGATCACAAGAGATTCAAGTTATTGTGTGCAGGTGTTTATTGAAGATTAAAGAAGATTTGAAGACAAAAAAGATATTGAAGATATGACTTGGGTTTTATAATCTTTGGTGTGCACAATACTTGTTTGGGAAAAGAGGATCCAATTGATAATCGGTTTATCCTTGTGGTAGATTGGATTGATTGATTGAAGTAGATCGGCATCAACACGGTTCCTTTGTGGATTAAAGGTGTTGTTAGATTAATCTTAATTGATTACCTTTAGGTGATTGAAACGTAAGATAGATATAGACCTGACGAAGGTGTTTATGTTGAGATAAACGGAAGAGCCTTTGTTTGACTCATATCACTTGGTTGAAGAGAGTTGATACCAAACAGATTTGTTGTTCCTTTACTATTTAGAACACGAACCAAAGGGATTGTTCCAAGTACGTGTTTGAGGCGTGGGAATACAGACGGAACTAGGTATACTATAGAGTTAGGTACTTGGTCTCAACTATACGAAGTAAGTATATTTTGTGTAGCGGCTTAATCCTGAGAGTATTCAATTCTGGACTTGGTCCCGGAGTTTTTCTGCATTTGCAGTTTTCCTCGTCAACAAAACCTTGTTGTGTCATTTACTTTTATTTTCTGCATTATAATTGTTTTATTATAATTAAAGTAAATTACACAAACGTTAATATCCTATTACTTGATAAGTGAATCCTATTGAGTTTGGTTAAGTCCGAACCTTTTTATCAAGTAACACACTTTGTTGTCGTATTGTCTCGATTCCATATCCATAGACAATCACACAGAGTGTGAACCGATTAGTTGTATTGTCTCGATCTCGTATCCATAGACAATCAGTTTCGGAGGAAAGGACTTATAGGTCGGAAAAGTTTTAGCTTGAGGTATATTTGGGTACCCTCTCCTTTTCATAATTCCCTTAAACTGAACGTTTCATTCTTGCTTATCAAAAACATAGTCTTTGTACGCAATCGCAGTGGTATAAATCTGTAGAGCCATTAAGCTTCTCTGTACAATCCATGGAGATTTTTTCAGAACATCCTTTAGATCATTGTCAGAGTTGAACTTGAAGACATAAAGATATTTACCCACATTCATGACTTCCCTCTTTCTATAGTTTTTCCATAGCAGGTTTAGTTTATCCTTCACTTCAGAATTTTCAATCTGTTCATCATCAGTTACTAACTTTCCAATCAAGCAATTTTTCCATTCGTTTGCAGCTTCATTAATGTTCTTTGAGGACCCGATGGTACCTCTGGATCCAATCGTAGCAGACTTTATTTTCTCCGTGATAGAGCTCGGTTTGTTGGAAGATTGAGCATCCATATCGAAGAGAATGAAACAATGTTGTTTAGGGTTTAGGAATTTTGCTGAGTTGCAGTTCTTAGAATTTTCTTTGATAATTTTGGAAAGGAAGTTAATATAGCCAATGACGTGTATAAACTGTTTCCTTAAACCTGGCGAAGAATAATTCCAGAAACAGGAAAGAATTGATCTTCTATATTTTGTTTGCATGGACTACGAAAAATAATGGTAGTTTCTAGAGTTACGGGTGGTTAAGGGCGGAAACAAGATTTTTTGAATTTTGCTATTCTGAATCGGGTGTTGACTCGGTAGAAAAATTGGTTGCTCATGGTTCTAAACAGATTAGTGGGGCTAGGATTATGTTTCTCATACTGAGAAAAACTTAACGTTGAACTTTTGTAGCTTGAAAACATTGTCGGATGGAGTAATCTGTTGTTTATCGGCAAAACATCCATAGTTGACAACAATGTGAGAAAAAATATGCATAGTTTAAGAATAAAGATCCTAAACAGGATTTGGTCCATATCTAGATAAAGAAGGCCTGCAAAAAGAGGTTAAAACTTCATTAGTGGTGACACTGAATTAGAAATCAGAGGAAGATTTGATAATAACATAACAATGAAAATGATTAGGAATCAAAGAGAAGTGAAAGAGATTAAAAATAAATCAGAGTAGGGATTAATATGTGAGCTTCATGTTAGAAAAAAAGACTAAAAGTAAAACAAGAGGAATAAACAGGAATAAGTGAATCAAACAAAATCATATCATAAGCAAATTAAAGTTAGTGTTTTGGTTTTTATTTTGTATGGAAGAAAACTAGATGTGAAAAATAAGTTTCTATCAAAACCCTAGATTTTGATTTACTTACCTCAAAGAAGTGATACCCATGGAAAATTAGAGTTTGGTGCATCCTTATATGATATAGAAACTAATTTTACATATCTCATGATAATAAAAGTATTTAAAAGATTGATTTTTTACTTTATCAGTGACATTACGGTTGAATATTCCCCTAAAATCTGACCGTAAGAAGTATTTACTGTGGATAATGATGAACTTCCAAGGTGAGATTTTGGTTTGTCGAGGTCAACCGAAATATATGGATTTAAAAGATAAGAAAAATAAATATAATTTTTTTAATATATTTTTAAATAATGTGACTTGGGATATGTGAATATCTAAGACGTAATATCTAAGGGATATGAAGCACACCCTTGTTATAGCTGACACGGGGATGACCTCGTCACAACACGTATCTGTCGTGTAGTGGACCCTAAACTTAACTAGTTCTAAAAATACCTTTAAATGTATATTTAAAGTGGACCTTGAACTTAACTAGTACTTTTATGGATAATGATCAACCGAACTAGTATGTTTTTGGCGTGTGAAAACGTCAAGTGAACCTCCTTCGGAGTTTAACTTGTTAGATTTGAAAAAAATTAGACCCTAAAAATTTAGAAAATACTTGTAAGACCAGAATATCGCAACGACATTACATTTTCGAAATTATTAACGACACAACATAACAATGTCGCAGAAGTGATATCAGAAACGACGCAACAAACGATATCAGCCGAGTCATGAGAAAGGTGTGATGATCCTGCGAAGATTAAGAGGTTTGCGATATTAACATTTGTAAGCTTGCGAACATATCGCAAGTAAGATACGGAATTAAAGGATAGCTTAGCTGTCATCCACTATGTAACTACCCTATATAAAGGGGACGAATAAGCTCAAAGAGGGGAGATTAATTTTGGAGTGTTGAGAAAGTTTTTAGGAGAGAGAAAGGGGAATTTTGATTATTATTAGTATTATCTCCTTCTTCTTCCTCCATCAAACTAGAGCTCCAAATACTCATTAATGGAGTCTCAATTGTAATTCTAATGTAACCTCAACAATCATAGTAAACCCTAACCCCGTGGATGTAGATCATATTGATCGAACCACGTAAATCTTGTGTCTCTCTTCATAATTTTAGCACTTTAATCTTTATTTTGATTATGAAATAGTTTTAGATCTAGAAAATTATTATCATGATATTATAAGGGGTGTGTTGTGGGATTTCCTGCAACTACATTTTGGCGCTAGAAATAGGGAGGATTGAGCCTGTGAAGATTGAAATTGTAATTTGTAAGAATTTGAAGAAATTGAAGGAAATTTTTACGAGATTTTCGACAATTTATTGAGATTGAAGAAATGGATAGAAGAAGAAATACATCAGAACAACCAACAACCATTAGGAGGAGTAAGAGGCTTGCTTGTAGAGGAAGAGATAAAATGGGAGAATCTTCTAGAATGGGAAGAAGGAATAACAGATCAAGAAACAATGAGGAAAATCAAGTTCAACCAATAAATCAACATACACCAACACAAAATAGAGAAATCGATTATGATAGAGTAAGTGTACACACTTGGCGGACAAGCTCAGCGGAAGAAGGAGAAGAAGGACGAGACAAAGAAGGAATTGGAGGAATAATTCGTGGAAATGAAGAGATTGAGGCATTAGAGGAATTGAGACAAAGAATATATGAAGAAAGAAGATTAGAAGCAGAAGAACGAGCGAATTTGACAAGACAGAATCATGAGTTGAGGATGGAGAATATGAGGCTACAGAATAGAAGATCAAGAAGCACTACAAGATCAAATTCAAGGTCAATTAGAGAAAAACTAAGACGAAATATCTCGCAATTCGTGACATGCCAACACCAGCGACAATAAAAGATGTGCAGAAGTTAAATGGACTCTTGGCTTCGCTGGGAAGATTCATTTCACGATCATCGGACAAATGCAAGCATTTTTTTTCAACATACTCAAGAAGGGTACAAAATTCCAATGGACAGATGAATGTGAGAAAGCTTTTCAAGGAATAAAAGAACATCTAGTGAATATTTCGATTTTACAAAAGGCAGAACCAGGAGAAGAATTATTGATCTATCTTGAGACAAGCTCGCATGCATTAAGTGTTGTATTATTGCGAATAGACGCAGGAGTGGAAAAACCCATATACTACATCAGCAAAATATTTAATGCCGCAGAGAAAAATTATTCGAAGATTGAAAAACTAATTCTGGCATTAGTTTATGCAACATTCAAGCTTCACATATATTTTCAACCACACAAAATAAGAGTGTTAACAAAGGTACCAATTGAATCAGTGATGAAGAATTCAAAAAGGTCAAGCAGAGTTGAGAGATGGAATGCACAAGTAGGACATTTCGAAATCAAGTATGAAATTTTATCGTCGCCAAAATGAGAATGAGTAAAAGAAATTTTTATAACAACTGGGAGATTATTCAAGATTAATAAAGAATAAGAATGTGCGAAAATTTCGCAGAATATGCGATATCCACAAGAGAAACTTTCGAGAATAAAATTTCGCAAAAAAAGAGCTGAGATACAAAAAGAGAAAATCAAAGAATAATGACATATTAGAATGGGACGAACCTTTATGACGTACACCCTAGTTCGCGAATAAAATTTCGCAAGAGGCAAATGTAAGAACTAAAATACGTCATATAAGGGGGTATCTCTTTGCATGGCTCAGGGACAAGGTTATACCGCTGCTGGAACCTGAATCATGGAGATTTGGGGTCAATGAAGCCCATTCGGGAGAGGTACCTTGGATTTTCAATCTAAACTTATGATTTAGGTTGGACGACTGAGGGTCTCTTCAAAGGAGTGCAGAGTATGATCAAGGTTCCGAGGTACATGGTTGAGCCAAGAGTGCATTGGGCGTATGAAATTATCCTGACCATTCTTGGAAAGTCTTGACTATGATGCACTCAGCCCGAAGAAAACCCCACCTAGGGTGCAGTCTTGTAACCATAAGACATATAGGCAAAAGGGATAAGAGGCTGCGAAAACAACTAGTTGTTGTCAACACCGGATAGGAGGAGCTAGTCTTGTATGGCAGAAGTACGCCTCCTTGAAGGGGAAACCAGGGGGAAGATAAGGGCGGCACCCTCAATTAGGGAGATGATAAGTGTCTTAAGACGTAAATGTCATGAGGCTTTATGTTCGCAAGAATATTTAGGCTTGTCATATTTGTGCGACAATTATACAGAGGAAAAAAGTCATAAGAAAAATATAAGGCGAGATCAATGGGTTTTTACATGAAAGTGTAAAGACGTCCTGCGATTTCGTCGCAAGACGACAATGTCATAGGGCTTTGTTTTTGCAAGAAAATTTAGGCCTGTCATATTGCCGCACCAAAATTGACAAAATAAGGATAAGGCAAGATCAATGGGTTTTTACATGCAAATGTAAGGATGTCCTGCGATTTTGTCGCAAAGACAAAAGATTGGCAAAATAAGACCAACAGAATAATCCTAAACATTAACTATTTTCTTTTAAGCATGCAGGAAAGATTTTTTCATTCCAATAAAGATTATGAGAGGCAAGTATGGGGATTGATAAACAGAATATCATTATCTTTCTCGCAAGTATTTAAAATGTTAGAGGTACAACCGAATCTTAAAGTTGCATAAAGTACATCACTCGCAAGAAAAGGAAGAGAAGAAATAACTCAAGAAATCAAACTAGAGTTCAGACTTCAGTGTTAATTTCTCCACCTTTATTATCTTTGCCAGTGTTATCATCTTCTCCAATGTTCCCCTCATTCCGATCAACTCTAGTTTCTTCTTCATTTGGTTTATCACCAGCAGTAGTATCATCACCAGCAGCTGCTTCTTTGAGAGGGAGGTCTTCCTTATCTACTAAGTATTCTTGAGAAGATTCCTCTTCGCCACTTTCATAGTCATAATCACTATCAGCAGCATGAGGGATTTCATCATCGTCTACTTCTATAGGCTTGACTGATACGGGAAGAAGAGATCTGGAAAACAAAATGTCATTCACAAGAAATTCAGCATTAAGATGAGCTTGGCAAATGAAATCCCTGTCACGGTTTCTAATCTCCATGTCTTTGAAATAAGCAAGGTAGTCATATCTTCTTTCTGCTTGATCGCAAGAACGGGCAAGGTGAGCAGCAAGCGATCCATTTTCTTTGCGAACTTTTGCCAGCTTAGCATCTAAAACAGAAATAGCAGAATGAAGACTTCTCTCAGATTATGCGAAAAACAAAAACAAGATCGATAAACTTCAATAAACAAGGTCGAACTTAGCAAAATCAGAAGAATATTTACCTTGATAGCTCCATGAAAGCAGTAGCAGATTGTTCTTCAAAAAGTAGAAGGTTGCAGACGATGAAGATTTACAGACGATGAAGATTGTTCTTCAGAGAGTGTAGAAGTGAGGAAGACGAGGAAGAAAAAAAAGAAGATTATTCCTCTACTAGATTTCTCCTTTTATAGACAAAAGAAGGGTGTGTCAGTAAAAAGAGGAGTACTTGACACGTGTAGGAAGTCATACTTAATTCACGGAGTTTCGTCGGGAGAAGAATATGAAAGGATAAGCAGTTGCGAAATCTTTGCCATTTTGAAGTACAATTTTTCATGACATTCTCTCCTTCGCAGAGAAGACACGAGAAGAGTCAAGATGTGGGATCAGAATATCGCAACAACAACAACTCGCATAAAAGCTAAGTACCACTTTGATAGAACATTTTACTTTTACAGAAAATAAAAGATTTTTGATTTGATTTACAAAAAGCGATTCAATCGCACGATTACAAAGACTTCAAAATTACAAATATTTCTCAATTACAAAAGAAACCGAGAAAAATCTCGCACAGATCAATTTATATATTTCTCTTGAAAATTTGCTTTGTTTCAAATGAGAATGATATCTAACATGGAGAGTAGTAGGAGGCAAAATAAGACCTTCCATCAACATGCTAGTAAGACCTTCCATCAACAGGCTGTATAAGACCTCATTAGGATCATATCCATGAAAGATGTTTATCGGATGAGACGAAACAAGTTATACAAAGGAAATCAGAACAAACAAATAAAAACGATTTGAACTTGAACATAAATGAAATTTTTTGATAAAAGAAATGTTGAATACTAATGTAAACTCTTATTTGCATGACAAAATAGCATGAGGCAAAGAATATGGAGCGAAAGTTTCGCATGAGTGATTCACAATACTTCTTATTTTTCGAGGATTTAAGTACTTCTTATACTTCTTCAAGGATACTTCATACTTCTTATACTTATTAAAGGATACTTCATACTTCTTATACTTCAAGGGTTGATATTTCTTATTTACTTCGCAATCCTCCGAAACTTCACAAAAGAATAGAGGCAAGTACGTACTTTTCAAGTCCAGTATTCTTTCGCTCGTTCCTCCAATAACTACAACGAAGTGGATTTTTCCTTAAAGATCACTATTCAATAAATATTCAAGTAAAAAGAGGCAAGATGTAGGACCAGAATATCGCAACGACATTACATTTGCGAAATTATTAACGACACAACGTAACAATGTCGCAGAAGTAATATCAGAAACGACGCAACAGACGATATCAGCCGAGTCACGAGAAAGGTGTGATGATCATACGAAGATTAGGAGGTTTGCGAGATTAACATTTGTAAGCTTGCGAAAATATCGCAAGTCAGATCCGAAATTAAAGGACAGCTTAGATGTCATCCACTATGTAACTACCCTATATAAAGGGGACGAATAAGCTCTAAGAGGGGAGATTAATTTTGGAGTGTTGAGAAAGTTTTTAGGAGAGGGAAAGGGGAATTTTGATTATTATTAGTATTATCTCCTTCTTCTTCCTCCATCAAACTAGAACTCCAAATACTCATTAATGTATTCTCAATTGTAATTCTAATGTATCCTCAACAATCATAGTAAACCCTAACCCCGTGGATGTGGATCACATTGATCGAACCACGTAAATCTTGTGTCTCTCTTCATAATTTTAGCACTTTAATCTTTATTTTGATTATGAAATAGATTTAGATCTAGAAATTATTATCATGATATTATAAGGGGTGTGTTGTGGGATTTCCTGCAACTACAATACTCTCTAAGGGTGTTTATGAAAAATGCAACCTTGAATTTTTTTAGAAAATTTATGAAACTTTTGTTTGGTTTCTGTGCTATCTTGAACACATTCACAAATATATCTACTACTTTCCTAATATATTGCTGTTTATGGGTGAAAATTATTTCTTCTAGTTTCGGTAATTTGGGGTTGTGGATGAGAAATGAATCTGAACCCTAAACAAATGCACTACACGGTAATGCTTTGTGATTCGAGAAATCAATCTGTACAACTCTGGCCTAAACCAAGAAACGGCCGTTCCAGACTTGCTTCAGCCACAAAGTGAAGGAGATGGGGTTGATCTTAGGGAGGGTAACGAAGAAGGTGTTGAGATTGTGATGGTGTTGGCTGTGTATGACTTGTATCATAAAGCTGAACTGGCTTGCAGAATGTAAGCTATCAGTTCTGGTGTTTGAATACGATTGTATCAACACTTGGTTTTCTGTCTTGTCCTGTCTTGGAAATAGGGAGGAGAACCTATTTATACAAGTAATTGAGCCTAACCCTCGTATCTCGTGTGAAGTGGAGTGATGGAGTAGTGGAGTCATGTGTTAGTGCCACACGATCAGTCTTGCCCACTTCTCCTGTCATCACTAACCGTCCATGACTTCCTGACACGTCCTTGTGATGGCGCGTTGTGCGTTGCACACTGTAAACCGCTAGGTCAATACCCAGTATGTATCCCCCAGTTTATGAAATGTTTGATGTCTCGAGTGTGTGGATCGTGGGACCCATAAAAGGTAGCATGTGATGCTAGATTAAATAACTAAGTTATTTAGGAAGTCGATATTTATGAAATATCGTGTGTATTCTATGCATGTAACGCATCGAATATATTCTGCATGTATGAAGCATCGCTGTTTTAAGGCTTAACAGAGTAAGTCACGAATTAAGCGTCTTAAAATAGCATCACGTCCAGCCATCTTCAAGTGACCGTTTGGAGGCTGTATAGGTAAGTCCCGACTTGGACGATAACGTCATGTGGAAGAGTGATGGACATTGATCGTGGTGATGCCTGGGTGGTATCCTAACTCATGTCTTAGGTTGTTCGTCCAAGCTGGCGAAGTTGGACGTACGATATGACTTGAGAGCCACATCTGCGACCGTCGGATTAGGGTTTAGGAGGTGCTCAAACACCAACCTTTAGCTTGGTCGAATCCAAGCATGAGGCACATTTTTGGAAGGACCGATCGGTCATGCGTGTATACGACATGCCGGTGTACATGTATGTACCTCACTTTCCCATGGAGATGCGATCTAAGCCAATCAATTTGTCTGCCAAAGTTGAGTGGTAGAGATCAGTTTGCAACAGAAAATCGCGTGACCATGCTTAGTTTAGGCGCACGAATCGAGGCACCTAGCCATGGTCGGCATTTCATGATTGGTCACACATGTAGACGGGCCCACGATGATTGTGTTGACATGCTTGGGACCCCTTGAATCTACATCTACACCCTCCATCTGTGCCTGTGAAGATGGATGGTCGTGACTGATTTTCGACACATGTGATACGCCGTAAACCCTAATTAGGGTTTCATGTCCACGCTACTCTAGCTGGACGAATTAGCAAGCTACGCTCCTCTTTTGGGGAGGCCGACCATGTGGGGCCCACATTGGCCGGTGTTGATCATGCCAATACCTGCATGAGGGTTATGGGTGCGATCTAAGCCATCCAATCATGCCGGTGAAGTTGGATGGTCGTGATAATTTTAAGACCTTTAGTGGAATTTCCTGCGACCCTTTAAACCTCACGCCGGCCGAAATTTGGGCAACCGTACGTGATTATGTGGCTAGGTCAGGGGAGGATCGATTATGCAGGCGTGAAGAGGGACTGCCGGTGTGCAGGACAACGCTTTTCCAACCGGCCATGGAATGATCCACGCCGTCCAACCATGCGGGTGAAGTTGGACGGACGTGATGATATGAGACTGCCATAGGCGTCCTTTGTTCGTACGACTCCTCCAAGCCGCTACTTACCAGCCTGGACATCCAACTTCAGGCTGGTGTTCGGTGGTAGTTTGGGAGGCATTGTAGGTATTCTACCGACCAGGGCATAAGCGGGCCCGCTGGTGGTCATTAAGGTGGTAGCCTGCTCCTGCTGAGGATCGTCTAGGCTGGTTAAATCATGGGGCCAACTTGCGTGGTCGTGATTGTTTCTTAGACTGATATGGACAGTTCAGATTCAAATGCTCAATCGGGCTAGTATAACACACCGATAGATGTATGCTCAATCGGGCTAGTATAACACACCGAGATATCGTATGCTCAATCGGGCTAGTATAACACACTGATAGATGTATGCTCAATCGTGATAGTATAACACACTGAGAGATGTGGCCTGTTCGGGTATTTCGTGCATGCCTCACTATTAATACTTGGAGATTCGTGTTACTCTGCTGAGAGCAACACTTAGTCATCATGTCACACTAATAATGAGAGTTCTGTGGGAACATCACAGGAAATGCAAGACTAGTTCATGCATTAATTAATAATTTTGTAAATTAACAGAATACTAGGATTGTTTCCACATGCTTCATTCTAGGTGAATTAGTAAAGTGGAGAAGTATTCATCACTTATCAGTGGCTTTATCCTTTGCAGGATGTCAGCGTATAATTTTGGCTTTTACAATTTTAGCCTTAAATGAAAATCCACCATCACCATTAAGTCCCCTTCCTAGCACATAATGGTTACATCATTGTGGGGTAGGCATGAGATGGTGACACATTTGTATACTGAAATGACCAAGCTAAAGTTAAAACACATTTACCGCATAGATAGACATCGCCAGTTGCTGTCTGGAGCTGGTCAAACCTGATTAGGGTTGTGGAGGAAGCAGGACTCGGTCAGGCGAGCCGCTCTGGTTACCTTTGGTTTCCTCCATACATATCTGGACAAAGCCTGGACATTTTCTTGGACTGGGTGCACTCCGTTCCATTATACAACGACTTCTCTCAAATATATCCGGTAATTATTGTTGATTGCTATCCCGAATCAGCAGCCTTTATAGGTGGCAAGTGAAGAATCCTCTTCTCCCTGGGATTCCGTTGGCTCGTGAAATATAAATAAAATTCTAAGGATTCCTCCTATCACAGAATCGTTTTCCTCTATATTCCATATACTGCCCTGCGCTTATCCGATATTCTGATTGATCGATGATGATGATTTTTTTTTTGTTACCATAACTTCCTCTTCTTCGTAGTTTATCATGGAAGCGGTTGGTGATTATCACTCTGTAACTTCTCCAGAAAAAAGTTTCGAAGTCAACAAGCCTAAGGAGGTTGGTGCACATGAGGAGGTAATGGCTAAAATAGATCTCCCACTTCGCGAAATCGGTCATGCTATACATGGGATGTCCATTCTGCATCTGTGTATTGCTAGGGGACGTATCTGTGCCCTTTCAGCTGCGATCGACATGGAGGATCAATGGAGGAGTGATGAAGCGTTGCGAGTACCAACAAGCGCAAAAGCTGAGAGGTTTGCAACACGGTTAAAGAGGCGGAGGGTTGAACACAAACGGCCTCTTGGTGAAGATAAGTATGATTATCCAATCCACAATGGCGTGATAATCCTCGTTTCTGACACAGACGAACCTGAGCATCTGAAAGAGATCAACAAAATTCCCAACTATAGCGCCCCCTAAGCTAGATGCTGACTAATCCAAGAGATTAACAAAATAAAGAGGCACTACGAATCTAAAACAAACACTTAAACTTTCAATTAAGAAATCTGCAATAAATCTTAACCCAAAACTAGCCCCGCTCTGAAATATATATAAATACAAACGCTTCTCTCAAATGATACATAAATAATAGTCATATGGTTTGCAAATAGAATTTACAATATTACAAAAATAGAAGAAGTTAATCAACTAGCGAACACAACCCTTGAAGCTTTCGCCGCACAACTCTGATCTGTCATTGAAACTGAAGTGGGAATAATTAACATTTGACTTCTAAGTAATCATAAGCATGAGTTGAAGAACAATACAAGTTTTTCTGAAACATTGAATAGTGACTAAGTCGCTGAAATAAACATGCATGTATATGGACAAACTCCTTCTTCAAACAATGTACTAATATGGTTGTGAATTCCTAATCGGCAATTCACACCTACATAGCTTTGGATGCCACCAAGACCATGGTGACTAACTCTATTCAATAAAATATCTAGGTATAATTGTGAAGGAGCGTATCCTATATACCACAAGTGGAAATTATCATTTCCCATAACGATTCATATTGAAAACAAAACGTTATAAGTTCTTTCCAAATCGTGGAAAGGTTCACAGAATCAACAGAATTATCATAATGCATTTTAAACAAAGCATGGAATGCACGAACAGACAAAACATGATTTTACTAAGCATAAACTTTTATAAAAGCAACAATAATGATTACAAAACTGTCAAATGCATTCCCACCTCTTCTGATGACAATCCACGCCTACCTCGAGATCCACGATCCAACGGTTTGAATTAATCGTTGTTAATACAAACTGTTAATCACACAAGAAGTCTAAGAATCTAGCCAAAATGGCTCACACAAGATTCATACAAATCTGTCTAATGGTTCGAGGCCCAAATCATCATGATGGGTAAACTAGCCTTAAGCATAAGCCCAACAAACACCCCCTTAAAATAATGCCTGGTCTATCTGGGTCAATTGAGAGTCAAACTCAACTGTCAAAGGGTCAGTTAACGGTCAACGTCCACATTCAGGTCAAGGTCCTAGTCAAATGGTCAACGAGTCAACTCAATGAGTTGAATCAAGGTTTACTGAGTTAACTCAATCACTATGACTGATTCAGTTCAAAGGTTTAACTCAGTCAGACACCGAGTCAGCTAACAATAGAGTCAGATAATCTGACTAGGATATTTAACATGTCTAATTCTACTACAACTTCATTTCTTACATCTTCTTCCTTAACATTTCAATTCTACCCAACAAACTAAAATTATACAATCATTCTTAAACAAACTTTGAATTTCAACTACAAAAGCAACTAAGTTTACCTGCAATTGCAGTAACTGCAACACTTTTTCTACAATCTCAGTTCAATATTCCTATAATCTCTTAACAAAAGCATTCAAACACTAACACCACCTGTAATAACCAATCCATTGAACTTCTTCTCTTATTCACCTGTAATTCCATCCTCAACACCAATAGCTCAAATACCACCAACTGCAAGTCTGTAACACCAACAGCAGTACCACTGAACAATTATAACTCAGCTGGAGTTAATAAGTCTTACAAACTCAATTTTCTAGAACACTCACCTGCAGTACTTCAATCATCCAACTCAGATCAGTCTCATCATCAAAATTTCTTCCACAAACTGTATGCATACTAAACACAATCTATACATCTAGCATGTAACAACATTTCCAATACAGTTCATTCATCTAAGTCTGCAATTCTTTTAGAATCATGGTACCATCTGCATTCACTAATCTCAACTCAGGCAACACCTCCATCTCTTATCCTTGTGTCAGAGCATAGCTCGGTCAACCTCGCATGTGTTGCTATATCAAGCATGATTGTCAATGTTATTGATAAAAACTATAAATCTTGATTTCTAGCCTATTTAGCTAAGTCTCAGACTAGGGTAGGAAAGTGTAGTTGAGCTCAAGGACTTCATGGCGATTCAACGACAACGACGAAGATCTACACCAAGGAACCGTGGAACTTCATCAACAAAAAGGTATGTGAAGACTTGAACTTATCTATCACTCGAAAGTCTATCTATTCTATCTCCTACTTCTTGAGGCGAAAGTCGTATGCTAATTATATAGACTAGATCAAACACATTTGATATTTCAAGCTGAGTATTCAACACTTATCTAGTTCTTGAAATACATGTGTTGGTAAAGCTTATCGCTTTGATCAGGTTTATCTTCATCTTCCAATAACTTGGAATGAGAGTTCGGATAACATAACCATGTATAGCTTGTTCCGAAGTTCAGTGAACTTTGTTGAAGCAAGAATCCGGTGGATTGTGGAATTGGCTTTCCAAGTCCGCGAACTGTCGAGAGTTCTCGACCGAAAATATCCGCTGGATTTTCAAAGACTCGTTTGCTGCTTTAGTCCGCGAACTGGCAGAAGCTCGACCGAGAATTTCTGCTGAGTCTGGAAACTCAGATAGACCTTAAGTCCGCAAACTTGTTTGTGTGCTTAAGAGGTTATGATCCAAAGATGTGCTCTGAACATTTATATTAAATTACTAAGGAATGCTTTATGCAAACTGTGGCTTTAATGTTCATTGATCCGGTTCAATCGAATCGATAACATCTTGTTCAATTGTATTTTGTGTATGTGCATAAGATCTTATAAACAATTGAATGACTCTCTAATTAATTCGTGTGAGTCATATGAACTAGTTATGATGGATGAGGAACCAGGTAAATATGAGAAGCTCATACGGTTTACCTTTTCGGGCTACTGTATTAAACCAATACTAGTGTACACGTGTGCCGGTTCTCATGAACTTGGAAAACGTTCACAAGTGTGTTTGACAAGCTTTATCTTTTAATCTAATGGTTGAGAGATATTGGCTTGAATGTAAATCAGGTCTTCATCTAACGGTGAATAAGAATTGCTTAGTAACTAAGGCAAAACCATGATTTGAAAGGATATGTATAGGAGATTTCTAGCTAGAGAAAAACTTAATCCCCACACACCTTTCTTGTGTGATACTAGTGCGCTCGCTAGAGTCGATCTCCATTAAACCTTGAGTTTCTTCTTCAAATTCGGGTTAACGACTTAAAGACTTTATTGGGATTGTGAAGCCAGACTGATACTACTTTTACCGTAGTTGTGTGATCTGATCTTACTTTTCTATCGTTAGGAGTACAAACGTTTCTATTTGGCTCGAGGACTTGTTTCTCCGATAGGTAAGACAAAGTAGTCACGATTATCTTCGTCTCACTAATCGTGAATCCTCGATATTCTTCTTGTGTAGTCAAGGATTGAGTATCGTGAGGTGATTGATTTATCTAGGTTGTTCTTCGGGAATATAAGGTCGGATTAATCAGTTGGTTCCTTAAATATACCTTGGTTATTTTATAATCAGAAAACGGAACAAAAACCTAGGGTTTATCTGTGGGAGACAGATTTATCCTTTGATAGACTTTTCAGTGTGAGACAGATTTATTTATTATCAAGCTTGTGATTTTGGGTCGTAGCAACTCTTTGTTGTGGGTCAGATCAGCAAAGGGAATCAAGTGCGTAGTATCCTGCTAGGATCAGAGGCGTAGGGGTGCAACTGTACCTTGTATCAGTGGGAGACTGGTAGGGGTTCAACTTAGATTAATCCGAAGTTAGTTGGTAGTAGGCTAGTGTCTGTAGCAGCTTAATACAGTGTGTATCTAATCTGGACTAGGTCCCGGGGTTTTTCTGCATTTGCAGTTTCCTCGTTAACAAAATTTCTGGTGTCTGTGTTATTTCTTTTCCCAGGTTGTGCGTTGAAGTTTAATCAACTGGAGATCCAATCTTGTGGTTGTTGATTTCGTTGATTAACACTTGGATATTGGTCTTTGGTACCGTCCAAGTTATCTCTCTTTGATTTGATTCGCAGACTTATATTTGCTTGAGTCATAATCAAATTGAGAGATAGAGATATTAACTCCTCGAGACACTATATTCTAGATTGAGTCTAACTGTCTAGTTGATTCTCTAGTAGAGTGCTTCGGAGTTTGTCCATACAGATTGCTAAGCGAAATATTGGGTAGTGTTGTTAGACCCCAGCTTTTTCACCTTGTAGTCATCCACATACTGCCAGTAACAATTTAACATTCATCCAACTCTTTTCTTGTGTTGTAGCACAATTCTAACAAATACAACAAAAACACAGACCCAACAAATCCATTTCAATTCTTAATTCCTTTCATAATCATACAAACTCAGAAAAAGAACTTAAACCAATTTTAGTAATAAGAATAATTACCTCAGAACAACGGTCGAATTCAATCCCTACCCCAGCAATTCATTACATCCAATTCTCAACAATTTCCATTAAAACAGAAGTAAGACTTAACATCAGTCTCAGACTATTCTTCAACTTCAAACTCGAATTCAGGCTATACACATCCTTAATCATCCTTCTATAACATCAATTTCATCTTCAACTTCTACTTTGAACTTTTTATGAAACCCTAGTTCTTAATTTGGGTAAGAACAGAAACCCTAATTCTAAAATCATCTCCGAATGAATCCAATCCTTCAATTAAACCTTAACCCATTTATTCTTCATGCGACCACAACTCTATTCTTCCTCTTCTGAGTCTTCAAACCATAAATCAAAACTTTAACCCTAACTTATTCCCTCTCTGAATTAACTCCTCACGTGAAAAGGAAATAAATACTTGAATCAAAACCATAACCATTACTGATCCATTTTCATACAGTTGTTTGCATGATTTCAACTTCCATTTGATCTCTTAAATTCGTCAGAGAAAGAAGAACAAGAGAGAAGAGAATAAAACAGAGAAGAAGGAAGAAGAAGGAAGAGAAATAGGAAGAGATACTGATTTTCTCTTTCGATTCGGTCGAGGGGATAAGGCCTAACGGAGACACTAGGACATGCACTTGCTTTGATAAGGGGAAACCACGACGTGTCTATGCTGCATCAATTGCATATTCCATGAAATGACGATTTTAACCAGTGATATCTTCTCCGTCCAATATACGATTGACACGTTCGAGTAGTCCATTCTACGTAACTTTCCGAGATCTATCCAGCGATACTAATTTCATATCTAAATCGTTGTTAGATTAATTCCTATTAATTAATGTTCGTGTTAAACTAATCGATTTATTATCGGCTAATTCGTTACTTGACCGTTCTAATAGCGTTGACGAGCTTGAGGGTCTTTACACCAACGCTGCCGTGGCTTTTGATGAAGATGTGGAAGCTGTCTTTGTTGATGATGTTGAGGCGGATAGCGTTGCTGCAAAAATACCCGAAGTGGAAGCTGAGGTAAATCCATAGGAAGAAACAGTAGCGGCCCACGATGGCGATGGTGTTGAAGCAGGCTCCAGTGGTGGTTGAGGCACAATCAATCGGACTAAATCTTCCCGTTCTTTATTTTTTCTTCTTTTCTGGGCTTTTTCTCGTGTTTTGTGAACATTATCCTTGCATTCAGTGGCGACTGAATTTAAGGTATTTTTTGCTTGCTTGATTGAATAAAGGTTTTGTATTTTTTTTTTGATGTAAATCTCCCAACATGGTTATACCAGATGTGATCATATGTTTTTCTTTCAAATGAAAAAGAGAATTCCATAATGAAATACCACGGACCTATCTATGCTCCTGATGCGAGATCTCCCTGGTCTTGCCGGGGTAAATGGTGGTTTAGACTGACTCAAAATTTTGTTTCTTCCTTTAGGGGGTAAAGAAGTTCCTAGATGGAAATAATATTTCAATTAATTTGAAAATTCAAAGTTGAAACCCTAATTAATGCAAGTATTGCAATCATTTTCTGGAGGAATTACAAATACGACATAAAAAGGTAATTGTAAAAGAAATACGATGGAGGAAATAGCACAGCGTTTTAAAGTGTGGAGGACGCTAGAAAGTGGTAGCACAACGTCTTAAGTACCGTAGGATTTGAGCCATCGCGAGTGAACTGTTACGCCTTCCAGTTTGTCAGCGTTGATGAGCTTGCAGTAGCCGCCTAGGATGACATCTGCCACCAGGTATGGTTCATCCTCTCTTTAGGTGAGTGAGTCAGGTGGAGTTGTCACTTTCACCGTCATGCTCCCAACCTTGAATGCAGTCGTCTTCGTCACCAGATCTCCAATTCCAAATGGGTATGGGCGTGCAGATACCTGGACCTTGGGCTTATCGTTTTTGATCGATACATCTTCTAAACTCTTGATAAAACGTTTTAAATGGCCGGCCTCCCATTCACATCTCCTAGCCGGGGTTGGTTTTTTGGTTGGAGCCAGTCCCCATGACTTATCAGAGTGAGGAGTGATTGGACGCAAAAAGGGTTGCGTGATGAGACTTACTTGAGCTCAGAACCTTTTAATGTATGTTGATGGGCTCTCTCCAGGAAGTTGTGTCACATTGGCAAGCTGCAGGTGCGGCAACAGACAGTCTTCAGGTCCAGACGGCTTGTTGGATATCCTTTAGGGTACCGGAGCCATTAGAGGACAAACTCCCAGTGTTGCCTTTTTTCCGTGTATCCAAGAGCGTCCTAGGATCATATCGTAATTGGGATGTTATTTGACTATGTAGAACTTTGCTTGCGTTATGGCGTCACCCAATTTAACATCAAGATCGATGTATCCATATGCATCTCCAAGTTCTCATGCTGGATTCTTAATCACAGTTGGGCTGCGAGTAGCTTCCTGCTTTGAAATCCTTGTCGCTTTCAAGGTATTGACAGTGATGATATTGAATTCGGAGGCCGTATCAATCAATATGCTATCGAACTCGACATCCTTCAAACGAGTGACGGTTAAGAGTCCCCAGTTTCCCTTGCTCGCATCTTCCAGGAAGGACTGAGGTTTCAAGATTGCTTCTTTTTCTGGATACAAACGCTTTCCTGATACAATGCGGTTGAGGGATGCAAATATGTCTTGACGTTGTGCCTTGGAGAAATATAAGATTTCGCACAAGCGCTCTATCATAGATTGTACAGTCTTGCGAACAGAATCCCCGGAAATCATGCAGTTCATGATAGGAAGAGGATCTCTATGAACGCCTTCGTTAGCCAGCTGGAGTTCTCCCGCCTCTATCTTTTATATGAAGATTTGTTTCAGTTTGTTTCATTCCTTGGTCGGATGATGGAAAAACCTATGGTAGCGGCAGTACTTGGGGTCCGCCATGTCTTTCTCAGTCGGCGGGCGTCTGATAGGAGGCAGCTTGATAGCATCGTATTGAATCCATGCTTCCAAGAGTTCCACTACTTCATTCATGGGGAATGGGAAGAATGTATCTTCAGTGTCTTGTGCAGGAGTCTTGCCCGCTCCCTTTCGAGACGAAGTGTGTGTCGGAGCTGTACCCTTGGGTTGTTGTTCTGTGGCTGAAGCTTTCCTTTTTCCTCCTTCGCCTACCACGCTTACAAAAGGACCAATCTTGTATTACTTGTTTGTGAGACGCCTGCTTCCTCGACTCTCACGTGGATCTTCATTTCGAACAACCCTGGTTCTTTCCAGCAACGCTGGGGCAATTGCGGCTGAACGCTTGGCAGCTTCATGGAGTTCAGAGAACGTCTGAAAGCCCAGATTCTCTAATAGAGCGCGGTATATGGGTATCACCCTGTTAATGCACAGCTCTACCAATTGGCGTTCAGTGATGTTCGGATCATGACAATCTAGTGTTTGAGTTCTGAACCTCTTAACGAAGTCGTTCGGATGCTCGCTGTTCAGCTGAGAAACTCTCTCCAGATCTGAAAAGGTGATCTGTTCGGATACGAAGAAATACTTTCTGTATAAAGCACTGACCATCTCTCCCAAATTGGATATGAAGTACCATCGTAGAGGGAGAACTGAGGAGAGGTGTATCCTCTCGGAAGAGGAATTCGTTGCACATCTTGAGGATACGACCGCTGATGCTGGTGCACATCCGTTAGATTTCATTTGCCTAGGTTTTGGAGAATTCGTTCCAGGTCCTCACGCGTGATGAAGTTGGATGGATGGTCTCTTTCTCTTGGGCGCTCAGGAGCAACACGAGTTTCTTCATTCATGTGAGTCCAAGTGGAAACGCTTGCTCCTGGTGTATTGAAGGCATACCTTGTTGGCTCCATGGGTTTCCGTGAATCTTGTGGAACTCGTTCAGTTAAAGTTTTGAGGAAAGTGAGTACCTCTTTATGAGTTGCAGCCATATCCGTTTGAATATTAGCAATAATTTCCTGCCTCTCCATCAAGTTTGCGATGGAAATGGGAGATGCTTCTCCTCTTGTCCCTCCGGCTCCTCGCCTTGATGAATGAGTGGAGTTGTTGCTCTGGTGACCACCGGAGGCGTTACACTTGAGGATATGCTGGGATTCGCGGCCGCTCTGGCTCTGGTGATAGGAGGCATTACACTCAATGGAACATCTCCTGCTCCGCTGGCGTTGGTGGTAGAAGAGACGACTCCACGAGAATTTATTGATCACAGTAGCTCCACTGACAGACACATCGATACCAGAGTGTTATCCATACTAGCTCCATCAGAATTGATTGCTGATCCAGATCTGAGCTCTACCATCTTGAAATGGATTGATGATTAAATTGGTCCTAATATCTACCCTTTCAAAATTGATAAAATTGAATCAGATTTCGAATGAATTGACTTTACAACCGAGAGATTGAACTCCCGCTGTGGTTGCAAATTGTTTATGGGTGAAAACTATTTCTACTGGTTTCGGTAATTTGGGGTGTGTGGATGAGAAATGAATCTAAACCCTAAAAAATGCACTACACGAGAGTGCTTTGTGATTCGAGAAATCAATTTTTACAACTCTGGCTTAAACCAAGAAATGGTCGTTCCAGACTTGCTTCGGTCACAAAGTGAAGGAGATGGGGTTGATCTTAGGGAGAGAAGTGAAGAAGGTGTTGAGATTGTGATGGTGTTGGATGTGTATGACTTTTATCAGAAAACTGAACTGGCTTGCAGAATGTAAGCTATCAGTTCTGGTGTTTGAATACGATTGTATCAAAACTTGGTTTTCTGTCTTGTCCTGTCTTGGAAATAAGGAAGAGAACCTATTTATACAACTCATTGAGCCTAACCCTCGTATCTCGTGTGAAGTGGAGGAATTTGAGTGATGGAGTAATGGAGTCATGTGTTAGTGCCACACGATCATTCTTGCCGACTTCTCCTGTCATCACTAACCGTCCATGACTTCCTGACACGTTCTTGTGATGGAGCGTTGTGCGCTGCACGCTGTAAACCGCCAGACGAATACCCCAGTATGTATCCCCCATTTTGTGACATGTTTGATATCTCGAGTGTGTGGATCGTGGGATCCACAAAAGGTAGCATGTGATGCTAGATTAAATAACTAAGTTATTTAGGAAGTTGATATTTATGAAATATCGTGTGTATTATATGCATGTAATGCATTGAATATATTCAACATGTATGAAGCATAGCTGGTTTAAGGCTTAATGGAGTAAGTCACGAATTAAGCGTCTTAAAATAGCATCACGTCCAGCCATCTTCGAATGACCGTTTGGAGGATGTATAGGTAAGTCCTGACTTGGCCGATCACTCCGCGTGGAAGAGTGGCGGACGGTGATCCTGGTGATGCCTGACTGGTCTCCTAACTCCTGTCTTAAGCTGTCCGTCCAGGCTGGCGAAGTTGGACGGAAGAGATGACTTGCGACCCACATATACGACCGTCGGATTAGGGTTTAGGAGGTGCTCAAACAACAACCTTTAGCTTGGTCGAATCCAAGCATGGGGCACGTTTCTGGCAGGACCGATCGGTCATGCGTGTAGAAGGCGTGCAGGTGTACACGTCCGTACCTCACTGTCCCATGGAGATGCGATCTAAGCCACTCAATTTGTTCGGCAAAGTTGAGTGGTCGAGATCAGTTTGCAACACAAAACCCCGCGACCATGCCTAGTTTGGGCGCAAGAATCGAGGCGCCTAGCCATGGTCGGCCTTGGCCGATTGGTCACACATGTAGACGGTCCCACGATGATTGTATTGACATGCTTGGGACCCCTTGAATCTACATCTACACCCTCCATCTATTCCTGCGAAGATGGATGGTCGTGACTGATTTGAGACACATGTGATATGCCGCAAACCCTAATTAGGGTTTAATGTCCACGCTATTTTAGTTGGACGAATTGACAAGATACGCTCCTCTTTTGGGGATACCGACCATGTGGGTCCCATATTGGCCAGTGGTGATCATGCCAATACCTGCATGAGGGTTGTGTTTGCGATCTAATCCATCCAATAATGTCGGTGAAGTTGGATGGTCGTGATCAATTTAAGACCTTTAGTGGAATTTCCTGCGACCCTTTAAACCTCACGCCGACCGAACTTAGGGCAAACGTACGTGATTATGTGGCTAGGTCAGGGGAGGATCGGTTATGCAGGCATGAAGGGGGACCGCCGGTGTGCATAACAGCGCTTTTCCAACCGGCCATGGGATGATATACGCCGTCCAACCATGCCGGTGAAGTTGGATGAAAGTGATGAATTTGAGACCGCCGTAGGCGGCATTTGTTCGTACGAATCCTCCAAGCCGCTCCATACTAGCCTAGACATCCAACTTCAGGATGGTGTTCGGTGGTAGTTTGGGAGGCATGGTAGGTATTCGACCGACCAGGGCATAAGCGGGCCCGTTGGTGGTCATTAAGGTTGTAGCCTGCTCCTGCTGAGGATCGTCTAGGCTGGTTAAATCATGCGGAAAACTTGCATAGTCGTGATTGTTTCAGAGACTGATATGGACAGTTCAGATTCAAATATGCTCAATCGGGCTAGTATAACACAATGAGAGATGTATTCTCAATCGTGTTAGTATAACACACCGATAGATGTATGCTCAATCGGGCTAGTATAAAACACCGAGAGATGTGGCCTGTACGGGTATTTCGTGCATGCCTCACTATTAATACTTAGAGATTCGTGTTACTCTGCTGAGAGCAACACTTAGTCGTCATGCCGCACTAATAATGAGTGTTCTTCGAGAACAACACAGGAAATACAAGGCTAGTTCATGCATTAATTAATAATGCTATAAATTCACAGAATACCGGGATTGTTGCCACATGCTCCATTCTAGGTGAATTAGTAAAATGGAGAAGTATTCATCACTTATCAGTGGCTTTATCCTTTGCAGGATGTCAGCATATAATTTTGGCTTTTACAATTTTATCCTTAAATGAAAATCCACCATCAACAATTATATGAGTTGTTTTGAATAAACAAAATTTTGATATCTTGAAAGTTTTGAACTGAGTTGAATGGAAAGCATTGGACCATACTAAAGCGTCATCTTTCAAACTGTTTGGAAAAAATCGTGTCATGATGTACGTGTTTTCCATATAGAGCGCCACATGTTGTTCATAACGATAAACATGATCGTTTGGGTCGATATCCCACAAAATCCTTTAAAGTTTGGGAGATAGAATTTTTCGGCGAAAAAACTCTCCCTTGTTTCCTTTGATACTTTGTCATCCTTGAACGTATAAGTCGGGTCAGTCCTTGGATTATTGTTTAAGAACTGGAATCTATCTTCATGTTCGTTAAACATTCTCTCCAATTTAGAATCCACTGAATTATGGATGGTGTTTTTAGGGATAATCAGACCAGGTTCGGAGATGCGCATCATAGGAGTTGACAGATATTGGTTCGTTAATGAATATTGGTTCTCAAACCATTGCCTTAGATGCTCTTATGAATGACTCATTAAGCTTGTCCCAAGTAGATGAAATAATTTAGAGTTGAAGATGACCGCATAGCTGAGGTGTTTGTACTGCCATCTTAAGTGTTGGTGGATTCATCTGATTAACTTTGTTAGTCAAGTTGGTAATCGTATTCATTAAGTTTTGGAATATATGTCATGTGGAATCTATACCATTGGTGTAGTGTTCAGATGTGAAGCTCTTGGGAGATTTCTCATTGCTCTAGCTTTCCCCACAAAACTACTAATGGTTGACCATTTGGGCCTAACATGTGGATTGTGTGACTGGTATTGCACCTTGAGAACTATATGGTTAAGGTCGAGGTTCAGCTGAGGTTTTGGACTGACCTGAAGGTGTCATTAGTACTTGAGGTGTACTGTATTGAGGTAGCACCTCGGCTGTAGCTGTTCTCCCTGGTGATATTGCACCAAGTCGAGGAGGTAACACTCTTCTTGGAGCTGAGTTTGACATTTACTTGTACTACATAAGTTAACAATCAACATGTGAGAGTTCAAATATGACATCCAGTGAATCTTTTTTGATATTAGGTATTTTTACCCAAATCAATAAGATTCTCCGGGATGCAGTTAATCAATTATACTGATTTGATAATTGAGTTTAGATTTCCTTATGTTAGAGGGTTGAACCCACCAGGCATTGGTATGTCAAGGTTAGTTGTCATATTTTAGTTCCAAAATTCAAGGTCGCTTGATTAGATTACTAGAGACAACTTCGTTAGGTTGGACTAGGAAGTCTAGAAATGTTGAGACATATAAGTATAACTCTGAAGTCTGGAGAATCCGAAGACGTTTCGACAAAAACGAACACATAATCCTCCTGCTCAAGGTTAGTAATACAAGACTTGACTTGTTTATATTTCTATCTACGTTACTTTCAAGTCATTTACATTGAATAAATAACATTCAAAGTTATATATATATATATATATATATATATATATATATAACTTCGAATATATAACTTTAGTATTAGAGACTTGATCATTTTATTATGATCAAAGTGTCAAGGAAGAATACATAAGTTGCTTTACAACTTTGGTATATTGAATTACGAAGTATGACACTTATCTTTTGAAATTTGTAATTGCGACATAGACACCATCTTTTTTGTTACTAGATTGTGTAATGAACTTAGGATTGATTCTATACCCAGAAAACTATATTTAACTACATGAACTTGCAAAACTTGTTTCGTAGTTGAAATGAATCAATGAGATTGGTGGTCCGATCCTTATTGGGGATCTATAGTAGAACTGATCCCCATTAGGGATCTATAGCATGATCGATCCCTACATATTTAGGATCTATAGCATGACGATTCTATTGGGGATCTCTAGCAGGACAGATCCTCATAACAAAGTTATATTTACGGTATCACGTATTCTCTATGTGATATTTGAAATATAGGTTTCCTATTCAGAAAAGTTGAAGATGTCGACATAGTGAGTAATTTGAACACATATAAAATCTTATATTTTATTGTTAAAAGATATTCATTGATACTCAAGGTGAGATCCCAAACAGAAATGTTTGAGAATCTTTTTGTGAAGATTTTTGAATTTATATGCTTTATTTTTTTTAGCAAGTGAAATATATATTTGGAAGCTATATTAGTAAAGTATACTTGTATGCTAGATAATACTGAGTTGTCATCCATGAGGGATTCAGTATATTAGTTGGATATTAGTTGAAATCGTACAAAACCGAAAATAGGTGTTTATTGCATATCTTTGGAATATTTTAGGTTATGGAAATTTCTTGGTGTTAAAAATACCTTGGTCTATAAATAGTGAAGTTTATTCCTCTAACAAACTTATCATGACACAGGAAATTAAAATTTTACATTATTTTTAATATTCAATTATTAATTTGATTGACTAATGGTGGTTAGATCTTGATTGCACCTAGTTTGACTATTCTTGAGAGCATTCTCTTCTGATATAAGGTCACTCAAACTAGATTAAGAATTGATGGTGGTTCAGATCTTTTTTTAGATATGACAATATACTTGTGATCATCCATTGTTAAAAAACTCCCCTTTGTGTGTTTTGGATCATAAGTGGAATCAATTTTATTTGTGCAGGTGTAGATGAGGAAAGAAAATTTGCAGTGTTTTAGGGAATGGAGAGACGACCGTGTGGATGAAGGCTCCTCAACCGAGCAAACTGCCTAACCTCAAACAGATGCACTGCATGGGAGTTCTTCGAGAGGAAAGAGGGTTGATCTGTCGGAGGAAATCTAAGAAGTGTGTGAGATCATTTATGATCAAGGATTGTGAATGTGTTTAAGGTTTCTGCAAGTTTTCTATGAACTATTAAGTTCGAGTAAGTTCTGGTCGATTGATTAAATTCTTGAGAGTGATTGCTCGGATCAGAATTCTTCTGTTTTCAATCGTGGATTCAGAAACTTATTTATATTGCCAGAATAGTAGACACATTTATCTTCATTAAGTGTGACGGTTGCTCGAGTGAAAGAGTGGGAACGTGGAAAATCGTGGGTTAACCAGTTCCAAGTCATGCAGAGTCTTGGTTGATTGTCTACCAACTACTTTGCTAGCACCCTCAACTGTTTGCACGACTTACTCACATTTCTCATCGTGGATGAACACACATGTCATAGGCCGCCAGACTAAAATCCTAAGCATTTAAAGGACTTACAAAATTTATACATGTGAACAAATATCACTATAGATCATGAACGTGGAGTCTGAGAGGCAAACGTGTATTTTATTAGTCAGTCATTGAATTGATTAGACGATGAGTCTAAGTATTGTTCCGCTGAGCATGATTGTTGAATGCACTTGGAATCATGAATTGAACATGTCTGCTGGGACGTATAGTTCTCGAATGAATGATATTGATAGTTGAGTCAACATAATGAATATTGATAGTCTGAGAAAATTATATTGTTTGTATGATGAATTGTTGAATATTGAAGATGGATCAATATTCGATCATCTGAGCAAATGTTACCTATTTGATTATTGAATATTGATATTTGACTCAATATTCGAGCATTTGAGCAAATATTGCTCATTCGATAAATTACCGAATATTGATAGTTGAATCAATATTCGAGCGTCTGAGAAAATATTGCTCATTCGATGAACTATTGGTAGCATGACCAAATAAAATATTAATTAAAATACTGGTAGCTGGAACAAATATTGTGTAATTAATCCATATGTTGATTGCTGAATCAACATAAAATTATTAGTGTTTGAACTTGCTCAGAATTATGATTTGTAGAGCGTTTGTTCGAAACCCTAATTTTGATCGATTAATCAGTTGATGATTTACTGAAAATAAGTCAGTAGTGAAGGAGGGACCGGTTACATGGGATGATGTCCAACCATGTAGCGCCCAAGTGATCGAGTGAGCATGCACCAAAGTCCTTTGTTGACCAGTTGGTGAACGAATGATCAAATGATGGTTTAATCATTTATTAGAATAATGCATGTGCGGGCGTTAGGTAGTAAAACCTAGTTATGGAGAGATGAGGGACCTACCAATGGGTTATGGAACCGTCCATGGGTGGTCGTGGGACCATCTGATGGTCGATTTAGAAAATCCTAAGTTGGTTGGAGAGAGTTTATACCCAATATGAACTTCTGAGAGATGATTAGGTCAAAATTATGAAAGAGTATGGGACCGGATCCTTCTAAGCCTAAGGGCCGACCTTGGTCGGTCAAGGTGGCAGACCCGTGTCAACATACTTCATGTGTCTCAGTCATGAGAGTTTTGGTATTTTCCGGTACACGTTTGAGCAATATTTTGGATTTTCAGAAGAGTTTGATCTTGACTGAAACTCTCAATTTTGCTCGAATGAGCAAGTAGAATTTGCTCATGAGACCGATATTTTGAGAATATTAAAATAATAATAATTTAATTTTTGACATGAGAATCCTAGTCTGTCATGTGACCACTTGACTTTTTGGCTTTTTCAGAGCAATATTTGAGAAAATATTGAAAAACCAGGGTTTTCGCTCTAACGATGGAGTTCCATGACATGAAGGAAATAATAATATGAGAAAATAAGGGATTTCAAGGTGAAGGACCGTCCACAGCTAGGGCATGGCCGAAAGGCTAGGTGGACCGGCCTCGTGACACCCTTCCCTATTTTCGTTTGATGAAAGTATATAGAAACTAAGAGTTTCGCTCTAACGAGGGAGTTTTCTCAAATGCATGAGTCTTCATGAGATGAGGGAAATAATAAATTAGGATAAAATAAAATAACCGAAAGTGGGACCGTCCACGAGGCATGACCGGCCGACCAGTGGTCCCAGTCCCACGCCTCTTGTTTATTTTATTTAATATTTCTTTCCTTCATAAGTTCTTCGTTCGTCCATATTTTTGAATGATCGTTCGTGATTCGGATGCTCGTTCGTGCATTATTGTCAAGTACACTTGGCTTGTGCTTAATTGCAATAAGTTTGTAGGAAGTTCAGTTGTGGAACTAAATTGTGGACGATTGTATCTTTTGAATATCCTAAATGAGGGCTAAGTATTTTCTTACTATATGATATCATCTAAAAAAGTTGATATGAGGAGTTGCATTTTAATTATTTTATAATGTGGAATATCAAAACTTCCTTAAGACATGACATAGCTTTTGATTGCATTCATTACGATCCCGCGATTTTCGTACCTTTTCTAATTATTGACAAAAAGGGGGATAATTATTTAGTAGTTTCATACTGCATACATATGGTTTGCGGATCACTATGTAAGGGGGAGTGAATCAGTAATCTATAGGTTTTACCTAATATGCAAAAGATGTAAGTATTAATTAAGGAGTAGAAACATATCACCGTAGTATTACTTCAGAGTTGAGATACAATTGAAATTTGGAGAAAGTGGTTTTAGGTGGCTTATTCTGATTGATAGCAGCATATCACTTCGATTACGAACAAATAAAGAGTTTTTCTATGCCAAGAAGGCAATCTGGCATATCCCGTTTCTCCCGAACCCTCTACTCGCTACCACCTTTGGAACCAATGAAACAAATGATTGACCTATCACATCATCCGAAGAAACAGAGGATAGGAAAAAGATCACATTCACTAGAATAATATTATGTTTTTGTATAACGACGATTGAAAACATTTGTTTTCTAAAGTTGTTAGCGCCATGGAACCGGTTCTTCAACAACAACGATGCTGAGTTGAACACGTTCAAAATCATTAGAGCTTGAAATACGAAGAGTTCAAGGAGTTGAAGATGCCAAGGAAATAAAGACATGTTGGATTCAAGAAGTTGTCGAAGCTTTATTTTCTTATCCACAAGTATTTCTATCTCAAGCTTGTTGTCAAATTTAGTTATCAAAACTGTATATTGATTTCTAGTCTACAATTAGTTAACTCTCGGACTAGTATAGGAATGTATTTGAGAAACAGAGGATCACGACAGTCATCGTTGTGTTTTACCGTTTGAAGGCGAAGATCAACCGAAGCTTTTGGAGAAATTCATCAACAAAAGGTAAGTGAGGACTGAACCACCTATATCTCAAGTTATATTCACTTTTCTATCATCTGAGACGATGTCGCATAACTAGTTAGACTAGTATGCATAGACACGAATTTCGAGTCAAGTTTATCTTGATAATTTCTCGAAATATAATGTCTAAGCTTAATGAATATTTATTCATACTTGATGAATTTCGGTTAAGGACAATTTACTGTTCGGAATCAAAATCATGATTCAAGTTTATCATTCAGAAATAACCTGGAACAGTGATATGTGTCATTGATGTTATTCAGGAATGTTTCAAATCGATTTAGAGAAATATAAAACTACTATTGATTTGGATACAAAAAAGTGGTATCAATTTTACTGGGAAAAATGTTATATGTCTGAACCCATATTACATGTGCTCATACACGTAGCGGAGTATCTATATATATATAGAGTTACGGATTAGTCGTACGCATATTCTTATGTATACCATATAAAATTCTGTGTGACTCATGAACCTGATCGGCATGCATATTCGTATGCAAAATATTCTTGAATTGTGGTTACGGAACCGTGGTGAGTATCCAAACCGGTACTCAAACTTAAACAGTTATGTGTTTCGGAACTCGGTAGGGTTTCCAAACCGGCAAGCAAAACCATTATCCAAACTGGTACGCAAACCTTAAAATTTATGTGAACTCCGGTATTAGGTTTGGTAGAAAGTTTGCTAACCGGTACGCAAACCAGAAAAAATTATGTGAACTCCGGAACTTGGTTTTGGTTTAAAATTTCCAAACAAGTATGCGCACTGTGACTTAACCGACTCACGAATATATATATATATATATATATATTGTACACCTACTAACCATGTCGATTATATTCTCAAGCGTGTTTAAATTATTTCTGCGAGATAATTAGTGTTTGATTAATTCTTTATAAACACTAGACTTATTTTATCACATGTTGTGACTCATAGTTAATGTCTTATGTGTTCATGAAAATGAAGATTAAGATTTTAAGTTGAAACCGGCTAGTTTCAGCTAACCATGTTGAACATAATATTTGTACACGATTCGGTTACGTTCTCACCTAACAAGAGTGTATAACTTGCTTATGTAAATCAGAATCAAAGATTCATGTAGTGGTGGATATTTTTTGCTTGGTTCCAAACCTATCTTAGCTTAAACCTAGAACAACCTATGCTTGGCTGTCTATAAAAGGGGAACTCCAAATAACTCGGATTTTTGAATCCCGACACTACTTTTTGGTGTGTCCTAGTTGTATCAAGAGTCGTCCTCTCCAGAAAACCTTTTAGGGTTTAGCGACTACAAATTCTTTTTTGGGATTCGTGAAGCCAGGTCCAATTATCTTTCCTTGATAACTTGAGTATCCTGATCATGATTGTTTGTAGATCTTTCTCCAACGTTCAAGATAGATAGAAATCATCAAAGTTTCCTTCGTATCAAACTTTGTTGATTCCATGAGTTTTATACTTGTGAGGTGCATAATAATCTAGGTTGCACTTCGGTTGTATAAGTCCGGATTTTTATGATAGCTAAACTTTGTCAAATTGCTATCGATTTCCATCACCTTGATTCTACGTTTGATTTTGATCATACGTTTCGATTGTAATCAGGAAATAAATTATATAGGCATAATATGGGGGAGGCAGATTTGGTTTAAAGACTTCAATTGAGTTGGAGCAACTATTAGTTGATATGACGTCATATAAGGGAATCAATTGCGCGGAGTTCTGCTGAGATTCAAGAGGTGTAAGGAGTACAATTGTACCTTAATCGGTGGGTACCTTTTATGTCTCAACTACATTCCGGTCTGAAGTTAATTGGTAGTAGGCCAGTGTCTGTTCCGACTTGTTTAATCTGGACTAGGTCTCGAGGTTTTTCTGCATTTGCAGTTTCCTCGTTAACAAAATTTATGGTATCAATGTTATTTCTTTTTACATAATATATTGTTTATCCTTATAACTGAAATATCCCAGATTGTGTGTTGATCAATCATAATAGATACATCCTACCTAGTTTGTTGGATACAACTTGTTTGCATCTACCGTCCAAGTTATATCTTTGTAATTAGGTTCACGGACTCAATTCTGTAAACGTTATAATCGCAAGAGATAGAGATATAACTCTAAGATACTATTCCCTGATTCAATTTAACTCTCGGAGTTGTATTGAGTTTGTCCATACAGATTGCCTAAAAAAAAGTGGTGGTGTATTTTGGTACCCCACGCGTTTTCAATTCTTGTGTAGTTATTTTTAGAGTATCAACACCAAACATAATGATTGGTTGTTTTGTTTGGCTATGACTTAAATGTAGCAAAGCGAAATGAGAGTGAAAGTGCATCTCACTATGGGAGTCTTCCATCGCTTAGCCTATAGAGACGGAAAATGAGTCTCCATGCAAAATAGTGCAATACAAAAAATGAGTTTCAGTAAAAAAATAAAATAAAAATCAAATTTTTATCTGGTTGATGTTGGTAAATATTTGTTACGGGTTGAAAGATATTCATAAGAAAAACAAGGAGATATAATAGAGAAAGGGCGATGTTTAGTAAATAAAAAGAGTTAAAAGAAAAATATTATGAGTAAAAGTAGGTTAAAAATGAAGATTAGATACGGAAGCTCAGTATCCGTCTAAAATGGCAGTTTTCGTGTTGGCAAAAAAAAAAAAAAACGAAGGAAGGAAGAACAGATTTTTTCCATTCTTTAGCTAAACCAAACGAATTTGCTACATTAAAGCCAAGTGATGCTTTATAGTCTTTGCCTACTAACAGTGCTTGGTCTAATCATGTAAACCAAGATATGTTTAGTTACATTATGCGATACCGGAAAATACATATGAAAATATATTTATTTATTTCAACAAAATGAATATATATATATATATATATATATATATATTAAAAATTGAGTTAATTGGTTTTTAGTACCCAAGATTTAACCAAAAACTGGCTTTGGTCTAATATTTGTGTAGCGCCCCCTAAACTAGCAGCTGACTAATCCAAGAGATCAGCTAAATAAAGGGGCATTACGAATCTAAATCAAATACTTATGCTTTCAATCAAGAAATCTTTCACAAAACTTGTATATATATATATATATATATATAAGAACTTCTCTCAAATGATACATATACAATAGTCATTTGATTTGCAAATGGAATAAGATAATAAACATAGCAGAAATTAACTAATTAACGGAGTTCTCTCATCGAAGCTTTCGCTGCGCAACTCTGATCTGTCTCTGAAAACTGAAAGTGGGAATGGGTGAGCACATCATCCCTAAAAGGGGTGCTCAGCAGGAAAAAAATTTAACTTTAAAGAAATCATGAGCAAGATTTGGAAAACAATACATGTTTTCCCAAACATCAAAGTGACTAAGTCACCGGAAATGCACAAACAATGTATATGGACAAACTCCTTCTTTGAACAATATATATTAGTGATGCTGGATTTTTTCCACACCTACATAGCTATATTGATGCCGGGTTTTTCCACACCTAATAAGCATAAATGCTGAATTCATGTAGATTTAAATGAAGGAGCGTATCCTATATACCACATGTGGAAATTCTCATTTCCCATAACAATTCATAATGAAGACAAACATTACAATTATTTTCCATTTCATGAAAAGATTCAAAGAATCAACGGAACAATCATAATACAAACTAAACAATGTGTGAAGTATACAAACAGACAATGCATGAGTTTGTTAAACATAAACCTTTGTAAAAGAAACAACAATGGTTTCCAAAGAGTTAAAAGTATTCCCACCTCTTTTGATGACAAGCCACGCCTACCTCGAGATCCACGATCCACTGGTTCGTCCTTTGAATCGATCGTTGTTAATAACTAACTGTTAATCACACAAGTAATCTCAGAGATTAACCAAAAGACTCATACATGGCTCGTACAAGTCTAACTAATGATTCTAAGCCCATTAACTAAGTCTTATGAACATCCACAACTTGGTAGAAGAAACCAAAGTCAAAGTAGGACCATAAGGTTCCAATTCATCTAATTAAGAAAACTGCCCTAAGCCAAGTCCACCAAAGTCAACTAACAGTGACTTACGGTCAAGGGTCAACTAACAGTCAACGTTCAAGTCAAGGTCCTGGTCAAATGGTCCACTGAGTCAAATCGGGTAAAGGTCGGATCATTTAGAGTTAACCGAGTCATACAAACTGAGTCAGACGAGTCAGACAAACTGACTGGGAGCTAAAACAGATACAATCAGCTTAACTGAATGCAATCTTGCCATGGCTATTGCACAAGCCAAAACTTGAGATGCACCATAATGGTGTAGCAGTAACATATAACACAAATCCAAAACTCTATTACAATTCAATTCTACAAAATAACTACAAGATTATTTCTTAATCACAATAGAGCCTACATGCAAATGCAGCTTTTCCAAGCTTCTACAAGAGAGGTTTAACTCCATACAAACATCTAATCCATCATTCCAAATCTCACCTAATACATTCATCTACATCTTCTCCCTGTGCTTTAATACAAGCTTCACCAAATACAACTCAAGCACTGTAAATCCTAGAACCAATATGAGCTCTTCCCTGCACTCCACAAAACCACAACAACAATATCACCACCATCATTTGTTCCATAAACACTAACCTCAGTTCATTCATATCTTCACTGAAATCACATCCATTCTAACTCATTTCAATCCTTCCTACACAATCTGCAATCAATATCACAACTCGTTTCAACTCCATTGTCACTGCATACCACCATCTCAGCATTACCAAACTTATTACTAAGAATCCATATGTACAATCAAATTCTACAAACTGCAACCATCTCATTAGCTGTTTTAGTTCAATTTACTTCAATTCAGATACAACTCACCATACTAGATTCATATTCTTCAACTGCAAATTAACAGAATCACTACCATTTATCCATTCAAACATATAACAACTCCCATTTCTAGCACACTAAACTCCAATTCAAACAACACAATTATTTTCCAGTTCTCCTCACTACTATCAACCATCCACAAGAACTTCAATCCATATAAAACTTCAATTCAAAACACATACAACAATTATCCAAGTTCGATAACTCAAAATGAATGAAATTCAATCAAACTTAATTTACGACAAAGAAAATACCTCAGACCCTTGACTTCAAACTATTCTTCTCCAATTGCAGTTCAATTCATGATCCCTAAATCCAAATCTATTTGAAACCCTAAATCAATTCTTAATTTTCTTTTCCTAATTCGAGTTCACAGCACCAACCAGATCCTCAAATTGGCCAAACCCGCCTTTTAACTTTCTTATCAGTCCTTAATCGAATTCTCGGAACTAAATTCCGAAACCCTAATTACTCGATTCATCACTGATTCGTCACTGAAACAACTTCAAGGTTCCAATTAAACCACAACCCAATTGTTACTTATCCTTCAACAGTACCATATCATCATCGATTCTTCAAGAACTTCAACCTCAGAAACCCTAACTTCTATTTCACTTTCTCCTTCGAGTATGGATCATCAACGGACAACAACAACATCACTAATAGCTAACCATGATCTGTTTCACCCTCTACTGTTCATAAATAACTCAACTGATCTCTCGAATTTGCAGAGTAAAAGAACAGAAAAAGAAGAAGGAAAGAGATAAGAAATAAAAAGAATGAAGAGAAACGAGAGTTATCGTCTCCATCTGAAGATAAGGCCGACCAAGGTGATGAGACACCCACTCGCTTCGACACGTGCAGCCACAAGGGTAAAAATCAAATTACTATTTTACCGTCCGAAAGAAAATTGATGAATTATCTTCACCCGGTGTTCGAATGATGCATGCCAACAATCTATTTCGTATAAATTTTCGAGATATATTCAGTGACACTAGTTTCATATCCAGATTGTTGTTAGATTAAATCCTATTAGTTAACCTTTGTATTAAACTAATCAGAATATTATCCGCTAATTCGTCACTTGACCGGTCTAATAGTATTGACGAGCTTGAGTGTCCTTATAATTTATCCGGTATTTACGTATGGTCTAAAGATCAACATTGATTTTCATTGATCATTATTGGCCTGATTTTAGTTAAATTTATTATATGAGTTAAGTGTACCCTTGAATCCAAGGTCATGATTTAAAATATACTCTTCGCCCTCCGTAGTTCGTTAGCAACTTTTATCCATAAGAAATATTTGTAGCATCAATTTTTTTTTTCTTGTTCCATTTGCATACAACTACAAAACTCACAACATCATCATCCGCTCATTTCCGTGGCTATTCTTGACCTCTCATCTGCCAAATACAACAACCTTGGTATAGGGGCGGCAAGGAATGGTAGAGGGGCGGCAAGGTGATAGCAATGTTCCTCTAATTGGTTAGGGGGTGTCCTATGGGAGTTGTTAATTGACTAGATTATCCTTTTCAACTCAAATGGACTAATTTACCCTTGCTTTTGTGGTTGAAAAGACTGAATTGTCCTTCCCCATTATTAACCCAATTCAAACTGAAAATCAAAACAATATCTTTTCCAACTTTACTTCATCTTCTTCTCCTCCTCCCCACCACCATTAAAACTTTACTTTATCTTCTTCTCCTCCTCTCCACCCAGTTAGGGTTTAGTCTATTGTGTTTGATTTAAGTTAGTTTTGTATGAAAAATTAGGGTTTTGGATCGAAATTGAAACTGGAAAATGAATTTTGCATGTGAGGTTCGGTTGCAAATAACCCACATACCAACCGTACCTGCAAATTTTGAAAAACATACGGTTGCTGTCAACCCAAATACGAACCGTACCTTGAAAAAATTGAGAATTAGGTTTAGGCACGGCTGGTAACTCAAAGCACATTACCAACCGTACCTGGGTCCGGTTGGTAACTTAAAGCATATTATCAACCGTACCTGGGTCCGGTTGGTAACTTAAAGCACATTACCAACCGTATATTGTCCTGTGTATGTTTGAAGTTGTTATGTTGGGCTGGTAACTCAAAGCACATTACCAATCGTACCCGAGGTTCGGTAGCTAAGTTTTTATCGTTACCAACCGTACCTGCGTTATAGGACAACATACGGTTGGTATCGAAAATTCTCAACCAACCGTAACCGGTACTACGTTTGGGTTTTCCCCAAAATTGAAGAACATACGGTTGGTAACTGATACTTTTGCAACCGTAACCACTAGGTACGGTTGGTAATGATCTCAATTCCAACCGTATGTTCTTCTGAAAATTTTAAAAGTTTGATATTTTTACGTAATTTAGAGAATTTTGAGCAACAAAAAACTAATGGGAACTAGTTTAGAAGTATACCTGGTCATTTTGGTTAAAATCTAGGGTTTCACAAATATCACATAAGTTTTTTTTTTCTCTCCTCTAAACTTTTTTTTATAATTTTCATTACTCTAAAAATCCGATTTTAGAGTTATTATAAGTGAAAATTAGTTATCACACTAATCTTGATTATCAAACACTAAACTTGATTATCAATCACTAATCTTGATTATTAACAATAAGGATTAATTGGTCATTTCCATATTTTATTTGATAAGAAGCACTTGAATTACCACCTAATGACCCTTTTTGTCTTATTTGGTTTGCCGCCCCTCTACCATTCCTTGCCGCCCCTAAGGTCCAAATACAAATGTACTTCAGTTCCAAGTTCCAATCTCTTATACACCTGCAACACATCAATACAACACCGATTTAATCCATGTTTCTCCGATCATTAATATCTTTAGAATACACCAACATCTCTGGTGTTCATCAACGAAAACAACACCATACTTAACTGTACGACATAGAACATCATGTCCACTGAAGCAAATTCTTCAAATCCTAACTTCGATTTTTTTTGAGTTCAACCCTAGTCTTTAATTCCTATATCAATTTCTCAACAACAGCTCAACCCCTTCATTCTTCTCCCATTATATCTCATTATCACCGTACCGAATTACTTGAATAAGAACCACATCTCTTTTCTTTTCTTCATTCAATTCTTATCAGATTCATACCTATATGAATCGAATACACAACAACAACACTTCAATTCTTTATTTTGTAATCTTCTCATCACCATCTCCTTGAATTACTCTTTTTATATTTGGTTTTTTTTTTCCTCTTCTTACTTGTAATTGATCGAAATTGGAGAAGAAGAACGTGTTGCTTTAAATGTTTTGAAAGAATGATAAATATTTTGAGTTTGGGTTTGATAGAAGTAGGCTAGTATTAGAAACAAATATCGTATTGGGGGAGATGTAATTATGGTAGTGGAAACAATTAAAAGGGTTTTCTAAGAGAGATTGATTGGATTTGGGGGAGATGCTTCTTCGATCGAGTTTTAATTAAATCTTTTCATGGGGTTATGCAGAGAGGAAGATGAATTGATGGGATTTGGGGGAGAAGTTAATAAGATTTTGGGTAGCTGCTTCATCAATAAGGTTTTGGTTTGAATCTGTTTGTAGAGTTGTGCAGATTGGTTGAATTTGTTCATGGGGTTATGCAGAGAAAAAGAGAAATTGGTTTGATCTGAGGGAGCTGCCCTTTCAATTAAAATTTTGGTTCATGGGTATTACAGAGTTGTAGTGTTTATGGAGGCGGAAGAAGATGAAGTAGAAAATGATTTAGGACCTTGAAAATACTTTTTAGGTAAAGTGAAAAGGTATAACAATAATTAGATTTTATTATTTTTTTAATAACTATCAAACAGAAGTCAACATTTAACTGAGTCAGCATTGGCTCAGAAGGTGTAGATAAACACACCTTAAAATTCTGAGTACAAAAAGTACTCGGAAGTCAAAATCTGAGTACAAAAAGACAAATAAACCTTAAAAATAACAGCTTGATACGTAATATATACTAATGTACAAGGTGTAGATAAATTTATTATATGCTAGTATTTCTCTTTCTATCAGGTCTCATGGGGATGGAAATTTATTACTCCCTCCGTTCTTTTTTAATAGGTCAGTTTTGTTTTTAGCGAAATTTAAGGAAATTAAGAGAATTAATCATTGAAAGTGGTCCTCATGACACTTGTCAATAAAAGAAGTGAAGTGAAATGGTCCCCATGACACTTGTTAGCAAAAGAAGTAAAGTGAAGTGGTCCACATGACACTTGTCATCAAAAGAAGTTAAGAGAAAAGTGGTCCCAAAAAATAAAATAACATTTGACTTTCCCAATTAAGAAACTGGACTATTTTTTGAAACTTTTATTTATAAAAACTGGCCTATTAAAAAAGAACAGAGGGAGTATCATTTAAAGATTTTGGAAAAGATCGATTTCGAAGGTTTTTGATAATTTCCCAACCAATTCTGCATATGAACTCCAATTGCATCCAAATAGGAACTACAACGTCCATGAAAGCCGACCACTTTCCCTTGAGTCATTGTCGAACTAAAAAACGTACCAGCTTCCACCCCGTATGGACCATACTTCCCCCTACTGGTATAAAATGTAAGAGATTTGATCGCTTCCACTGTTTCGGCTCCAACAACAGCGCCGTAGTAACCAGTAACACAAGTTAAGAGCTCGTCTGGGTAATGGAACTTGATCTACAAAGAAATAAACATATATAAATGTAGTTTAACCAAATTAAAATTAGTGAGCAATGCAATGAGTTATCATTTACCTTGAATCTGCTACCCCCATGTCGTGCAGACCAAACAGTTCGCCCGTCCCTGTCATATTGGATCTGTATGGAGAAAATGGCTTCTCTTTTTGTTAAATGAATCTGCTTAACTCCTGTATATGCACCATCATCCCATGTTTTGCCTCCATCCCCTCCCCATGCGGCACTGGTTCTTTAACGATAATAACCTAAGAATCATCAGGAAGTTAATTAATTCCAGTACAATTGTAATAAATTACAGGAGAAATCTCACCTCATTGTTTGGTACTTGATTTCCCAGGGGTGGATTATTAAATGAATGAGGATTCTTGTCAATTATCTTGTGATGACTTGTGGGAGTGTTTGCGTTAAATAGGACATTAAGTGACCGCCGTGTTGTAGAGACCTTCCCTTTCAGTACATGAACTCCAATACTATCGATGAACCATCCTCCTCTCCCATGAAAACCAATAACCATTCCATCTTGAATGTAAGAAGAAAAGGCGGTTCCTTGCTCATTGCCAAATGGTCCATACTTCCTTTCAGTTGTAAGGGATTTTATCACGGTAGGACCCACGAACATCAACGGCCCATAAAAGCCCGTGATGTGAGTCAAGGACTCCAAGGGGTAATCAAAAACTATCTGCAATATTCATCAAATATAAATTTGGCTGTGATAACGAATAAGGAAGGTTTTCTACATGTAAATTGGAAAACTCGCCTTTTCCAAGTTTTTCCCCCCGGCGCTACCGTTCTTGTTACCCCATATTGGTTGTCCATTTCTATCATATAGGATTTCGATGGATACCAGAGCAGTGCTGCGTGTTAGGTTAACTTGTCGGATACCGGTGTAAACTTCATCATCGAACATACTTCCACCGTTGCCACCCCATGGTCCGTATGAGACAACACCTTCCAAGTTTGATGACGACCCTTTCTGCAAGTATGTTGGCGTCTGCAGTAATGGTGTAATTAAAAAATTACGCATACATCTAGAATATTAACGAACGAAGTCATTTTCGTAGAGTCTTTTACCATGACCTTTGATTTTCGCACACTAGTTGGAGTAGTTGTAGTGGAACTTCGCCCTAAAAGATAATTGCTTGATTCGTATTGAGACGAACTATTGAAGTTATCCTGAACGTGGCTGCTACTTCCTTGAACAATACTGTAACCCTTTGTATGATCATGAGTACCGAAACAAAATTTTGGGACGTTATTAGTTGAGATGACATCAGAGCTTTAGAGGGGGGTATATTTTGGTTTACTTGATCATCAACAGGCTTCAAATACACTCCAATAGAAGTGAGATACCAGCTAGAATGGCCGTGGAATCCAACTATCTTACTCGCAATACTGGTTGCGGGAAACAAAAATTGTGTTCCCTGTTGACTACCGAAGGGTCCATACTTCTTTCGATTGCTTTCAATAGTAAGTGACCGAATGAACACTGGACTCCAGTCATTAATACTACCATAATACCCACTGATTGACTTCAAATATTCACCTGGAAAATCGAGTTCAATCTGCCAAATAAACAAGGATATATAGTTTAGCTCGAGGGATTGAGTCAATTTAGAACGGATACTGCATCAAATTTAGAAGACCTTGTCAGTTTTAAAACCACCACTTCCTCCATGTTTCTGAGACCAGAATGAGGTGCCACTATTCAAACTTGACGGAATCGATACCAGCTCCATGAACAACCACTAATTGCTTAACAGTCGTATGAAATCCATCATCCCACAGGTCACCTTCTTGTCTCGTAGCACTACTACTTGATGGCCATGGTCCGGCACAAATTGGTAATTTGTCGTTGCTGCTGCTTTTGTTGCCGATCTTGTTCTTTTTCTTATCAAATCCCATCTCATTAGCACTGTCAAAGCTGCTGATCTGTTTACAAAACAAAAGGCATTCATAAAGCTCAACGAACAAAAATAATCTTGCTCCGCAATAACAAAATTTCAGCATAAAACACAAGCAAACTACCATCTTGAATCCTATGGAAACGAAAATTTGTTCAGGTTAAGTACTCCTGATCAGTTGACGCTTGTTAGTTATTAGAAAATTGTATGAGAAGTAGTCCCTATATATATGTTCAAGTTGTGCACATGCTAACGGTGGAGCCTCATTTCCAGTCCTGGTTAGGTCGAAAGTTCATTCAAAAGCGTCCGGTATTTAGAGTCGATATGAACTGGGATTTCTCTCCAGAAAGTTAAAACTTAAGGATGAAAGGTGGCTGGTGAAATAGGACTCTAAATATTCGAGGTTCTTAATTCCACTAACTATGAAAATGAAAACATGGAAACGAATTGGATCCACAAAAGACCAAATCAAAAGTTTACACTCCAAAAAAGGGGTTTTAATACTTTTCTTTCGGTACTTTAATATGTTCAGTGTTATCTTTTTATTAAAGACGGTTTAGGGAGCTATAGACCCTAGTTAGTATTATTCACGTACGTACACGAACTAGCCAAATACGAATCATACGGCCGAATACTTCAAACTCAGTCCTAGGTACGCGGATTATATGGGGATCCCGAATTGTTCGCGCCCGTAATTCGGCGTATTAATACGCCTTACTTTAAGAGAAGCCCAATCAGCAAACTCTCAAGCCCAACTCCCATTCCCGGCCAACTGCCCATTTCAGTTCGTTATAGTGTGGTTTTCCACAAAAACACTTAAGGAGGATCGAACACATGACGTCCAGCTATTTTCATCTACATCTAAACCACCGAGACAACCAATGTTTGATCAAATTGTTGGATGGTATCTGCTATATACTACATTTCTAACCCAAACTACATTTCTAACCCAAACTACATCACCCCTCCCTACAATTTTATTATTTAATTATTCCCGAATTTTGGATACCGAACTCAAATTCTTAAAACGAATTATACACGTACGTATCCGATCCGAACTACTCCCAGAACAACGAATCGTTGACCGACTTTTTGACCGAATCCGACCTATCCGAATCTGAATAATTCCCGTATATATGCCGTCCCGAACAACTCCCCGTACCCTGAATTGCTAACTAGGCTATAGACTAGGTAGTGGAAAGTTTATTTTCTCAAACTCACGATGGAAATCTCGTTACTTTTTGTCGGCAAGGACAGTGGACGATTCCTTTTCTGAACTGCCTACCTCAGGCTGTTTTACCTTGCGTTTTTAGGGGCCACTCAAAAGAAATTAGGGGCCAAAAATTTATACCCAGCCAACGGCACTAGTTAAGTTATACCCTATAGGACACTGAAGTTACCTAAATGTCCTTGCAGTAAAAAGAAAATAAAAACCAAATCAAGGTCATTCCAATACATTTCAATTGTTCTTCTTCTTCTTCTTCTGCTCTTCCCCTTCACTGCCGATTGTGGAGGGGAAAAAATTCCCCTTTTTTTCAATTCATCGTCGTCGTGAATCACCAAAGTAAAACATCGTTGATCCATTTATAAAACAATGGGTAAGGATAATGAACACCAAGACCTAAAACTAAAAACGTTCCTCGTGGTATCGATCCAAATATTGGAATTTTAACAAGAAATAAAGAGATTGTTGCTGAAAATGAACGCGAAGAAGATGAAGCTGCGGATGTAGTTGGTTGTGGAGAATCAGGTAGTCAAACACTCCGACAACTTCAAATGGGCCCAATTAGGTAAAATTCTATCTTTTTTGGGTTTATTTCGCTTTAACTCGACAAATCGATAATTTTTTTCTATAGTTTTTGGTTATTTACCCAGATTCGGAAGATATTCATGCTAACTGACTTCCGAATGTATTCATGTTCTTCATTTCTCAAGAACATCGACAGTATTCTGGAGATAGATTTGTTGGTTATCTGTCGAATATTGTTGGCCATATCTTCATGTGTACAAAATAGTAATAATATGTAGGTTAATGAATTTGTTGGCTTCCGAATATCTTTATGTAGGGACACATTATGCGGAAATACACTTACTACCGAATATATGTATATCTTAAAAAATTCTCAAAATTGTGATTTAGGCAAAACGCATTTTGGGGCCAGTATATATTCGGAAGAGAATATAATGTTCTATACTTCCGATTGTAAAATTTTGAAACTAAAATAAATTTGGGGATAAACTTTATTCGGTAACAAATTTTATTAATTACTTCAGATTATATAGGATGAACAACTTAGTGCTTACTAAACTTCAGTCCAGTGAATATACGGTAGTAAATGGATTTGCTTACCGATTGTGGTGTATTCGGAAACATAAAGTTTAATTTTTCTTCCGATTGTTTACATTCGGATTTTATTTGTGCACTTTATCTTCCGATTGTATGGTTTATAAACTTTGTTCCTTATTTTGTTGTTTAGGAAAAGTCGAAGTAAGCAAGTACCCAAAAAAGGCGACTTAGGGCCTCGTCGAGAAGGGAGTAAGAAAGTATCAGCCAGTGCTAGGAGAGAAAGGAGAGCCAAGAGAAATTCAAGTTATCAAAAAGGTGCAGAACCAATTGCTCCACAAGGCACTGAACAAGGTGTACAACCAAGTGCTCAACAAGCCACTCAACAAGGTATAGAACCAACTTCTCCTCAAGGCAGTGAACAAGGTGGTGTAGAACATAGTGCTCCACAAGGAAGTCAACAAGGTGGTGTAGAAAAAAGTGCTCCATAAGTTACATACCAACATAAAATTGAACAAATTGATCCAGTGCCAACAATGCAAGAAAAAAGACAACCAAGTGGTACCAAAAAATCCAACAAATTAACAATCAGGGGTTAGCCCAGTTGTCCAAGAGCCTGACTCTCAAGTAGGAGGTCAGCGGTTCGAGTCTCCGCTCAAGTGTAATTTATACTAACTTTAACATGGGTTTAAGAGGGCCGAGTTTTCTTAGTGGGGAGTAAGCCGATGGCTTCGTTTCCATGGGGCAGGACGGGCCTGTGCCTAGCATCAAAAAAAGAAAAAAAAACAAAGGAGGAGAATGTGGAAAGAAGGATATTGCTAAGAAAGCATCAAACCTTGTCCCTGAACACTTGAAGGTGCAGAATATTCCAAAAGGAAAAATCCTTGGGCTACCGGCGGATGGAGGAAAATTGTTATTTGGATACAAAGACTCTTGGGACAAAGAAATATACGAAACCGAGTTAATAATAACGTATTATCCATGTGTTATATCATAATAGTTGTATTAAAGGTTTTTGTATTTACTCTAAACATCTGTCGTTGTTTATGGGTAAAAACTGTTTCAGCTGGTTTTGGTAAATTTGGGTGTGTGGATGAGAAACGAATCTAAACCTATAACAAATGCACTGCAGTGAGTACTTTATATTCGAGAGATCAATGTGTACAATCCTGGCCTAAACCAAGAAATGGTCATTCCAGTATTGCTTCGGTCACAAAGTGAAGGAGAAGGGTTGGTCTTAGGGAAGCAAAGAAGGTGTTTAGACCAGAATGATTAATTCTGAAGGTGTGGCTATTTTATGACTTGTATCATAATTTTGAACTGGCTTGCGGAATGAAAGCTATCAGTTCTTTGGTATTTTTCAGGATATTGTGCTGTTGTTCTTACCAAAACTTGTTGTTTTGTTGAAATAGGTAAAACCTATTTATACAAGTCATATTGAACGCACCCTGATCTTGTAGAAAGTGGGAATGATTGAGTGATGGAGAAGTGAGGTCATGTGTAAATGCCAGAAACCATGTTTCCACTATGAAGGAAACTGGTTAGTTTTCACCCACTACTTCCTGCCGCCACTAACTTCCATGCTCTATGACACTTTCTTATAATGGGTGTGTTGCACGCCGCACGCTGTAAACCTCCAGACCAATACCCTAATGAGCATCCCCCAGTTTGTGACATATTTGATGTCTCGAGTATTTTCGTGGAAAATATGTAGCAGATTTCTGGATATGCCAACTAAGTAGCAGATAGCCATGTGCGGCAAGTCAAAGTCAAGAGTATTTCCGCAGGAAAATAGCATGTGATGCTATTAGGCTTGTCTTGGCTGGTCGCCTAAAACTTGCCACGGGCATGTCAATTCTGTGGCGAATTTGGACGGCTGATATTGTGGCTGTGATAAAGAGTAGCCGATGATTATGGCCACATTCCATTGGTATCTGATAATAGCAAAGTGGCGTCATATGTTGATGGTATGATGACATATTTAACGCATGCTAGTGGCACCTGGCGAAGCCGCGACAACTATCTTGGCATATTGGTGTTAGACCCAAATATGGATCTGGCAACATTGGCCTTGTTGTTATGTAAAACTTAAGGCCTTAGGAGAATTACTTGGCTTGGTTGGCGTGGGAACCTTGGCTAAATTAGGTTTTGGCATATCGAAACCCTAATTAACGCGTGTGGCATGGCCGCGGCATGGTGGCGTTTTCATGCAATCGGTGCCATTCCCATATTAAAGGAATTATGGAGCGCCATAATATGGGAATAACCACATGCTCAAGGATGGCCACAAGTGATTATAATTGGTGCAATTTTTAGGGTTTGTCGGCCCCCACATGGCTCGTGGCATGTTGTGGGGCCAAAGTGGCGTACTTTGGGCCACAACTGGAAATTAGGGTTTCGACTAATGCCACTAAAGCAAAGCCGCGTTTCTGATTAGGAAAACCTAATTGAAGTCTGTGATGGCGTTGGCCATGAAAAAAAGGTGGGTTAGCACGTTGTCACGTTCGGTATGCTACTGCGGCAAAGTGGCACGTTTGGCATGCCACTAGCACGCCGTAGCGGAATGGCACGTTTGGCATGCCATTAGCATGTTGGCGCGGTTTTTGGAAAGCCAATTGGCTTTGTGACCATATGGCGTCATTTGTATTTTTGTAACACAGTGGCATGTTTAGAACGACCTGATTTTTCAATAGAAAAGATGGGCCGGCCAAGCATGGGTGTGGCTAAACTTTCACCGTGCGTGGCAGATTTAAAGCGACCTGATTGGTCAATGGAAAATAGGGCTGGCTATTATGGCACATCCACAACTCATGTGTGTATGGCGGGTTTAAAGCGACCTGATTGGTCGACAGGAAACAAGGGCCGGTCGGGCAACATGGGGTGTGGCCATTTGAAAGTGGCGCCGGCTGGCCTATGGCATGGCCACACCTCCTTTTGATGTTGCTCTTATTCTGCGGATCCTTTTATTTCTTCTTTTCTGATTTTGGGTAGGATTTTGCACCTACTAATCCATGGTGGATTAGTTTCCTAGTTCATCTAAGCTTGGTTTCGACCAGCGAGGTCTAATATACTGCGCAGCGCGCAAAATCCCAATTTTTACAAATCAGGTTAATATTTATGTTAGAGCATGGCTCGGTTGAACCCACAAAGCATTGATATGTCAAGTTTGGTTGTCATATTTTAGTGAACCTAAACTCATTTAAGAGTAGAGTCAACTTTGTATAAGTTATCTTGAAAGTATTAGGATATGAGGCATTACAAGTATTGCGGAACTTGAAGAAGTGAAGAAGGAATGAGGTACAACCACAACATCATCCTTCCACTTGAGGTTAGTGATATTTGACTTGAACTGTTTTATTCCATAACGTATCTTTCAAGTCGTGAATATTGAAAACAAAACTGCAAAGCATGAACACTCTAGATAGACAAACTATTAAGGAATACAATACAAGGTTTATTGCTTAACCATTAAACTTTGTAGATAAGACATCGACATAATCGTTTGAATGCTATTGTGATTAAGTATGGGTATGAGGTGAGGATTTCATCCTAGGAAACAATGTTTTACATGTGTTTTAAGGAAGTAAGTTCATGAACTTTGTTTGTGAATTGAAAAGGAAATCACCAGGCGTTATTGGGATTGTTCTTCATTTTATATCTTATGAACGACCAATATGTGTGATTAGTATAACTGCTCATGACTTGTTTGTGTTCTTGGTAAAACTATTCACATGAGGCCTGACTTTTGTATTGGTATGACTTTTGCTAGTGAAACCGATCTTAAGTAATCACCTGATGGTATGATCGAGTTTGTGTATTTTGTAAGACCTAACACTGGGTAAAGGGGAACCGATCCTAGTAAGAGGTGCAACATATCACAAAGGGGAATAGATCCTTATATGGGGTGCATCAAGGTTTATAGCAGAAAGGGGAACCGATCCTATGGACATCTGCAACACATATAAGTTAGATACCATATATATGTGGAGAACCGATCCTAGTGCCTAGTCAACCGAATTTTGGAAAGCTAGTGTGACTATGCACAGTACTCACATGGAGGTAAAACCTAAAATTGTTTTGGTAGAACCGTTAAACCCATGATTTGTGATTGAGAGTTCTTAATCAATCGCATAGATCTTGAAAGTCATATGAACCAATTCTAAACTTGTTTCGAAGCGTGGTAAATCAGTTTCAAGTGTGTAAGTATGAAAGAGGACTTACAAAGTAAGGATGTCGACACACTTTGAACACGTGCAGTAATGCGCATATTTTATTGTTTAAAGATATTCCTTAACAGCTAAGAAGGAAGTAAATCCCAGGATCGAAATTAAATAAGTTAAGAATCTTTTAATTAAGTTTTTTAATTATATATGAAAAATAAGAATTAGTAATGTGGATTTGCTAGTTAAAGATTTTCCTAGGAGATTTTCGATCAATATTTTTGGAAAGAGCATTCTCAGGAATTATGAAAACCGAAGATGGAAAATTGTTATTGAATATCTTGAGAATATTTTCGGTTTTGGAAATTCCTTTGTGTCCAAACTTCCTTGTCTATAAATACTTGAAGTTCGCATTTCGGGCAAACTAATCCTTCGTGATTGTAAACTTACTATGTTGTACTGTTACTGGTGAAGCCGCCTATTCGGAGAGGAGAGTAACCTAATTAGGCAAAATCTCTTACGGCCGCTCAATTTAAAGACTTCTTTGGAATTGAGAATCTCTACGAGTACCGTTGGTAGGAAACTAGATAATTACAGTTTATCTTTTGTTTTCGATTGATTTGATTAACTAACGGTGGTTGAAATTTGATTGCACCTAGTTTGTTTGTTCTTGAGAATCTTCTCTTATAATATAAGATTCACTCAAACTAGTTCGAAGTTTTGACAGGGATCTTTAGACTGTTATTAGTACTAAAGACGATCTTGTGATAATCCATTGTTAACAAACTCCATTCTGTGTTTGATTGATCACAAGAGATTCAAGTAGTTGTGTGCAGGTGTTTATTGAAGATCTAAGGAGATTTTAAGACAAAGAAGAGATAGAAGATTTCTGACTTGGTTATATAAATCCGTGGTGTGCATAATACTTGTTTCGGTAAAAAGAGGATCTCACTATAATCGGTTTATCCTTGTGGTAGATTGGATATAATAATTGAGTAGATCAGCATCAATACAGTTCTTTGTGATTAAAAGTATTGATTGCAAAATCTTACTATTACCTTGGGTAATTGAACATAAGATGGATCTAAGGACCTGATGATGGAGTTTATTTGAGATTAACAGAAGAGCCTTTGTCTGACTCATATCACTTGGTTGAAGAGAGTTGATACGTACCAAACATATTTGTTTTTCCTTTACTGTTTGGAATATGAACCAAAGGAATTTTTCCAAGTACGTAACTTATTCATAAGTTGGAGGGGTGGGAATACATACGGAACTAGGTGAACTATAGGTTTAGTTGATTGGTCTCAACTATACGAAGTTGGTTTATTTTGTATAGCAGTCTTAATCCTGAGAGTATTCAATTCTGGACAAGGTCCCGTGATTTTTCTGCATTTGCGATTTTCCTCTTTAACAAAATCTTGTTGTGTCATTCACTTTATATTTCCGCATTATAATTGTTTTATTATAATTAAAGTAAATTACGCAAAAGTTAATCCCTATTTACTTGATTATCAATCCTATTGTGTTTGGTTAAGTCCGAACCTTTGTATCAAGTAAACATACTTCGTTGTTGTATTCTCTCGATGTTGTATCCATATACGATCACACGAAGTGTGAACCGATTAGTTGTCTTTTCTCGACTCAGTCTATAGACAATCACTTTCGGAGAAAGGACTTATCATAAGCAAAAGTTTTAGCTTGAGGTATAACAATCACGAAAAGATCTAACAATCAGTGTTTGGTACGATCCATCCTATAAGAAATGAATATATTGCGTGATTCAATTAAATTATCTCAAGATTTGAGTAAGGCCCATTTTAAAAAAATGCTTGGAAGGAATGTCTAATTCAATCTCTACCAATTCTTCTGAAAACATGTCCATGTGTTCTCAAGAAGAAGTCAAGTTGATCCTTATCCTCTCAACCAATGACAATGATTCTGAATCACTTGATGATAAATAGGATGTTAATTATGTAACTTATCAACTATATAAACTAAGCAAGGAGTTTTTTTCATGTGCAATTGACCTTACACTTGCGCTAAAAAGAGAAGGAAAACTATTTGAAGACTTATGTCATATGAAAGCTGAAAATGATCAACTCAAACGTGATCTCTCATCATGTAAAACTGATCTAGAATCCTTCAAGATCTCTGCTTCATCGAAGATCCAATCCTTAGAAGCAAAACTAAGGAAAATCATTGATCAAGAAAAGAAAACTGAGCAGTTAAGAAGAACTGTCACTAATGATTACAATGCATTAAAAATCTCATATGATTCTGAGATAAAGATAGTTTTAGAACATGCCAATAAACTAAAAAATGATATGTGTTCTTTAATGTCCGAACACCGGTTGAACACATTCTCTACAGGAAGGTGTGAATTTTCCGGGTCAATTGGCTCTTTCAAAGGAAAGGAGAATGTCATCAATAAGAACACTAAAAGGGGTGTTTCATCCTGTAAAAGGAAATATGTAAAGGATCATAATATGAATCACTCTCTTCAGAGTTCTTAATTTCATCAGGTTCATCGAAATCGATGTTATCACTGTGGAAACAAGGGTCATGCTGTCAATAATTGTGAACGGATTTCCTATTCGAACCCTGAAAAGACGTTCTAAGATCTAAAGTATAACCCCAGATCATCTTCTAAAAGGATCCTTCGTAAATCTGACTCGTCTAAATCAAAGGATTCTCAAAATAACTCTTCTGGTGCTGATCATCACAAAAGGAAGAAGGACCTAAAGACTAAGAAGTGGATACCAAAGAAGATCAAGGAAACTGACAGTGACTCCAGAGCATCTACACTTAAGGTAATTCCTAGATATCTTGATTATAGTAATTTCTATGATAAATTCGGCCTATCGAAAAAAAGGTTTGGAATCCTTGATGAATCAGATAAGAAGAAATTTTTTGTTAATCATGGAAAACTCAATCTGAGTCATTCAGATACTTAGTATCTGAGAGAAATACACTGACTCATGGAGTGCTCAAACCTAGTTTTATGAGTTTAATGTATATTATGATATAGTTCAAAAAACTTGCGAAGAGTTGCGAAGATATTCACAGGAACGCACTTTCCTAAAATTCTTAATAGTATTAAGGGAGCATACTTGATTTTCTTAATCAATGAACAAGTTTTTAGTAACTATTGGTATATAAGTTTTTCGGTACTGATAGAATTTCGATTTTCATGAAGTCCGAAACTATTAATAATTCAGATTACTATGCAAAGTTTTATTCAAAAGTCTCAGAAAGGTATGCTGAGAAGATGGCTTATAACTCCTTTGGTCCTCTTAATTTCAATGGAACCGAAACTGATTCTTATATGAGTATGAATTATTCATCTTGTATGATCGATTACAAAAAGGAGTTTCATAAGATGGATCGAACATGTGCTGAAACTAAGTTGGAAGTTTTAATGTTAAAACGAAGTCTTGAAAAATCCTCACTGATTCAAGCTCAGATTCTCAAACAACTAGATTTACTCTCCAGAAGAGTAAACGATGAGGAACCTAACTTCCACAAGGTTGAGGAATTGGCCTTCAACCAAGGATCGCATCGGGGAATTAGGAGAATTATTCCTATTAAGAGGAAGAGATCTCAAGATTATGAAGGGATCTTAATAAAATTTAAATAGGCTGCAATTTTTTATTTCTTTCATTGATTATAATAAGTCTATTATGAATAAAAACTATTATGAATAAATTTATTTGATTTATAATTTTTCTTGTGATAGTTTTTGATTTACATAGTCTGTGCTTGAATGCTTTATTTATTGCTATGAATGTTTATGAGACGTTTGATTTCGGTTTTATTACCTTAATATTCGATCTCATAATATGTTGTGAACCCTTATGGTTTGGGTGACTTTTTTATTTAGCGGGATTAAGTTCTATACCATGTTGGTAGGATTTATCAAAGGATCATGAGGGTTTCTGATAGAAACAATATGTGAAAAAGTCACAATATGTTGAATCGCTTTGGTTTATCATAAAAGCATATGTGTTTCGTAGGTTTTCAACTTTTTCTTGCAATAGTTAAAAACCGATTTTCAACCTTTCTCTGGTAAAGGTTGGTTGTTGTTATTCTTTTTTTTTTCATAAGGATGACAACATATTGGTATTTCAATATCAATTCTCCCTGGAAAAAGAAGATCCGATCATATTGGAGAAGTTGGATGCGAAATTGAGGTAACAATCTTGTTAGTTAATTGTTTTCCTGTTTAAGAAAAGCCTAATGTTATTGCTTATATATTTTTTCTTTTTCTTAACAAAATTTCGGTACAATTGATGTTTTTATTCCATTATGTGTGTATAGATGCGTGTGTGATTCAATTGGTTCCGGTTAAGAAAAACTATTGTTATCTTACTTTATTGTGTGGTATCAATTGTTTAGGCTTACAAAATTTACTGTGCAATTGCAGTTCTTTAATGTTTATGTTATTTCAATTGCTTCCGGTTGAGGTGAATAATTATGCAAGTTGATTTGTTTTGGTTTGTATGAATTATTTATGGCTTAACAAAAGAAAATGTTTATGGGATGAATTTTTTAGTACAATTCTATTTCGGATAAGAGAAACTAAGTTAATTATGATCTTAGTTAGACTTATCAAAGTGGAGGTTTCGGTTATTCAATTCTAATCGAATGCCTTAACAAGAAATTGTAGTTAACTAACCTAGTATTTGGATTGTTTAAAACTTAAAGGTCTAAGTTATATGGATAATTAGAACCTGATGAGAAAAATAGAGTTATCTTTATTTTGGTCTTATCGAATGAAACGATTGTATTTGTACAATCGGTTTATCAAAGGAACTAATATGCTTAGTTGATTTTTGGTTTGCTAAACTAGTTGGGAAAATTGCTTCGGGAAATTATTTCCATGATAACATCAAAACATAATTACTTTGTAGTTTCGGTTTTGATATTGGTTATCAAACATGATGTGTGGAACCCTCGTGCTTGACTCAACAGGTTGCAAGTATATTTTGAGATTTGTAAGATCCTTTTCGTGTTGTCCTTTGTTTTTTCGTTTCTCTGTCATTTTGTGACAAAAATGGGGGGAAATATATGGAGTAAACAAGTGATGCCGGTATCAATTTATATTGATTGGTGTCACTAGGGAAGAATGACATTGGTGCTTGAACGTTTATCTAACGAAAGAGGAAAAGCATAGACTAAGGGGGAGTAACATATCATATAATTTGGTATAACAAAGACGAGAGGATTGAAAATCTACCTATTTCACCTTTAGGGGGAGTATGAGCTTTGCTATTATAATGTCAACAACGGTATTTTTAAGGATTGAATGAATGCAGGTTATGTGTTGTTGAATTCGGGAATCAAGTGTATGTGTAATGAATTATCGTAATTTGTTTATCCATATGACTGTAAGAGTTTTGTCACTAAAATTGACAAAGGGGGGGATTGTTAGAGCATAACACGGTTGAACCCACCAAGCGTTGGTATGTCAAGTTTGGTTGTCATATTTTAGTGAGCAAAAACTCATTTAAGAGTCGTTTGATTAAATATACTAGAGTCAACTTCGTATAGGTTAGCTTGAAAATATTAAGATATGAGACATTACAAGTATTTCCAAGACTTGAGGAAATGAAGAAGTAAGGAGATACAACCAAAACATCATCCTTCCACTTGAGGTTAGTGATATTTGACTTGAACTGTTTCATTCTCTAACGTATCTTTTAAGTCGTGCATATTAAAAACAAAACTGCGAAGCATGAATACTCTAGATAGACATAGTATTAAGGAATACAATACGAGGTTTATTGCTTAACCATTAAACTTTGGAGATAAGAAATCGACATAATCGTTTGAATGCTATTGTGATTATGTATGGGTATGAGGTGAATATTTCATCCTAGGAAACAATGTTTTACATGTGTTTTAAGGAAGTAAGTTCATGAACTTTGTTTGCGAATCGAAAAGGAAATCGCCAGGCGTTATTGGGATTGATCTTCATTTCATATCTTATGAACGACCAATATGTGTGATTAGTATAACCGCTCATGACTTGTTTGTGTTCTTGGTAAAACTATTCACATGAGGCTTTACTTTTGTATTGGTATGACTTTTACTAGTGAAACCGATCCTAGTAATAGGTGTAACACATCACAAAGGGGATCGATTCTTGTATGGGGTGCAACACGGTTTATAACATAAAGGGGAACCGATCCTATGGACATGTACAACACTTTTTTAGGCAAACGGGAACCGATCCTATGGACATGTGCAACACATATAAGTTAGATACCATGTATATGTGGGGAACCGATCCGAGTAACTAGTCAACCGAATTTTGGGAAGCTAGTGTGACTATGCACAGTACTCACATGGAGTTAGAATCGAAACTTGTTTTGGTAGAACCGTTAAACCCATGATTTGTGATTGAGAGTTCTTAATCAATCGCATAGCTATTGAAAGTCAGATGAACCAATTCTAAACTTGTTTGGACGCGTGGTAAATCAGTTTCAAGTGTGTAAGTATGAAATAGGACTTCCAAAGTAAGGATGTCGACACACTTTGAACACGTGCAGTATTGCGTATCTTTTATTGTTCAAAGATATTCCTTAACAGCTAAGAGGGAAGTAAATCCCAGGATCGAAATTAAATAAGTTAACAATCTTTTAATTAAGGTTTTTAATTACATATGGAAAATAAGAATTAGTAATGTTAAAGATTTTCCAAGGAGATTTTTGATCAATATATTTGGACAGAGCATTCTCAGGAATTGTGAAAACCGAATATGGAAAATTGTTATTGAATATCTTAAGAATATTTTCGGTTTTGGAAATTCCATTGTGTCCAAACTTCCTTGTCTATAAATACTTACTGTTACGGGCGAAGCCACATATTCGGAGAGGAGAGTAACCTAATTAGGCGAAATCTCTTACGGCCACTCAATTTAAATACTTATTTGGGATTGAGAATCTCTACGAGTACCGTTGGTGGGAAACTAGATGATTGTGGTTTATCTTTTGTTTTCAATTGATTTGATTGACTAACTGTGGTTGAACTTTGATTGCACGTAGTTTGTTTATGCTTGAGAATCTTCTCTTCTGATATAAGAATCACTCATACTAGTTCGAAGTTTCGACAGGGATCTTTAGACTATTGTTAGTGCTAAATAGGATCTTGTGAGAATCCATTGTTAACAGAGTCCATTCTGTGTGTGATTGATCACAAGAGATTCAAGTAGTTGTGTGCAGGTGTTTATTGAAGATCTAAGAATATTTGAAGACAATGAAGAAATAGAATATTTCTGACTTGGTTATATAAATCTTTGGTGTGCATAATACTTGTTTCAGTACAAATAGGATCTCACTATAATCGGTTTATCCTTGTGGTAGATTGGATATAATAGTTGAGTAGATCGGCATCAATACGGTTCTTTGTGATTAAAAGTATTGATTGCAAAATATTACGATTACCTTGGGTAATTGAACATAAGATAGATCTAAGGACCGACGAATGAGTTTATTTAAGATAAACAACAGAGCCTTTGTCCTATTTATATCACTTGGTTGAAGAGAGTTGATACCAAACAGATTTGTTGTTCCTTTACTGTTTGGAATACGAACCAAAAGAATTTTTCCAAGTGCGTGACTTATTCATAAGTTGGAGGCGTGGGAATACAAACGGAACTAGGTGAACTATAGGTTTAGTTGCTTGGTCTTAACTATACGAAGTTGGTTTATTTTGTATAACGGCTTAATCCTGAGAGTATTCAATTCTAGACAAGGTTCCGGGGTTTTTCTGCATTTACGGTTTTCCTCGTTAACAAAATATTGCTGTGTCATTTACTTTATATTTTCGCATTATAATTGTTTTATAGTAATTAAAGTAAATTATAAAAACGTTAATTCCTATTTACTTGATAAGCAATCTTATTGTGTTTGGTTAAGTCTGAACCTTTTTATCAAGTAAACATACTTCGTTGTTGTATTTTCACGATCTTGTATCCGTAGACGATCTCACGAAGTGTGAACCGATTAGTTGTATTGTCTCGACTCAGTCCATAGACAATCTCTTTTGGAGAAATGACTTATATAAAGGAAAAGTTTAGCTTGAGGTATATTTGGGTACCCTCGCCTTTTACAATTTTAACCCTGGACTAAAAACCACCATCAATATTAAGTCCCCTGCTTAGATCGAAATTAAAGAAGTTAAGAATCTTTTAATTAAGATTTTTAATTACATGCGTAAAATAAGAATTAGTAATAGTAATGTTAAAGATTTTCCAAGGAGATTTTTGATCAATATTTTTGGACAGAGCTATAAAGAGCCTCAAGCTCGTCAACGCTATTAGACTGGTCAAGTGACGAATTAGCCGATAATAACTCGATTAGTTTAACACGAACATTAATTATTAAAAATTAATCTAACAACGATCTAGATAATAAACCGGTAACGTTCGATGGAACTCGAGAAGTTATGCGAAATGGACTATTTGAATGTGTCATTCGGACACTGGACGAAGAAGATATCACCGGATGAGTATGGAAGGAAGATTGGCCATTTTATAGAAAAACCGACTTGGCAGCTCTTATCCATGGCGTGGGTGCCTCGGTAATTTTGTCATCCTTATTTGCACCATTTCGAGAAGATAAACTCTCATTTCTCTTCATTCTTATTCTTCTTCTTCTTCTTCTTCTTCTTTCTTCCCTCTTCTTCTATGCTTCACCTCTGGCGATTTCAAGAGGTGTTTGTGGTGTGGTGATTTTGAAAAGAAACTTAGGGGAAACATTGGGAATGATTACTGGTGTTGGTATGAGGGTTGGTTTATCGTTGGATGATGAAGAAACGATGAATTGAAGAGAGTTTGGGTTAGGGTTCCTAAGAGATGGAATCGATAGAAGATTTATGTGATATTGAGGATGGAATTAAGTATTTGGTAATGGGTATTGAGAGTTGAGATCAAGGAAGAAGGATTTGCATCTAACTTTCAATTCATAGTGAAGAATCAGTGACTTAGGATTTGTATAATTTTCAGAGAAGATGTAGAAGATGAGGTTGGGAGCTTGGGAGAAAGATTTAAGATGGGTATTGATCAATTGATTGAATTGGGGTTTGGATGAAGAGTAATTAAGTTCTAAAGTATTCAGGGTTGATGATGAGGGTGATGTTTGAATTGTTGAGATGGTGTTGGTCTTGAGATGATTTATCAATTGAGACAAGGGAAGGAAGAATTCGACTCCAATTGCCTGTGTGAGACTATTATGAGGTAATTGTTCTTTGAGGTTAATCTTGTTAAGATATTCATTCTGATTGTTGGGTGTATGTTGTTAATGAATCTAGTATTAAATGGTTAGTGTTGGAACTATAATTGTGGTGGTGAATACGAGGAAACTGAATTGCAGGTTTGATTATGGGGATATGATACTGTGGAAACTATGAAGAAGTTTATTAGTTTCTTGAGATGATGTTGTGTTATGAGATACTCCTGCAGGTGGTTGCAATTGACGGTGTTAGTAATACTATTGAACTGGTAAAGATGAGATGTTAAGATTATACTTAACCTCAACTAGAATGTGTATGTGCAGATAGAAACTCAGTAAGAAGATTTAGACCTGCAGTTAAGAGTTTATAGGCAAAAATGAATTTCAAGGTGTTTATACTGATGTGAAGAGGATGTTGTTGTGTAGAAGTTATTGTTGGGACTGTAGTTTGTGATTGTGAATGATAGTTCAAGATTTGCAGTTAAGGTTTGGGGAGATTAGTTGAAGATGAGTGTAAAATGCTGTCTGCGATGAATTACTAAAGATATCATTGTGTTTTTGGAATTGTTGATAATGATTATAGTGTGGAAGATGAAGTGTAATGACACTGAGAGTTGCAGATGAGGTTTGAGTTAAGTCAGTCAAGAACAAAAATAAGAACTTTGGTGTTATTTTGTTGTGCAACTATTGAATTTCTGGAATGCAAGTTGTGGTAGTAGTAGAACTGAAGTTGCAGGTGATTGATCTGTTAAATGGATTGTGGTGGATATGGTGTTATGAGTTGTTGATGGTAGTGATAAAGTTAATGATACTGGTGGAAAGGATGATACTGAATTAAAGAACAAAAAGTTGATGATGTTGTTGAACTGGGCAGTTATAACTGAAAAGGAAGAAGAAGAGTTGAACTGAGTTGAGCTATATTGCAGGAACATAGATTCAGGTAATGTTAATTGGTCTATATTAGTTGCAAGGAAGAGTTAAGTTATAATGAAATTATAAAAGTTATGACTAAATAAGTTAAATGAGATGTTATGTGACTGTGATATAGGGATGAAGGTTAGATGAAGGTGTTAAGTTGAACCTCTCTAGAGAAAGCTTGTAACTGCATTTTGCAGGTAATCTAAGTTTGTTTATGTCATTGAATTGTGAAGTTTTACTTGGATTCAATGTATTGTATGATGTTGTGTATAGTCTGGTAGAATTAGAAAATGATGTTGCTAGGAGTTTCATTGACAAGTAGAATAACTAGAGTTGAGATGCCTTAGAAACCATGGCTGAAGCATGTTAGTCATCCCAGTCAGTATATCTGACTTACCTGACTCAGACCATTTGACTGAGTTAACTCAGTAACCAGATCTGACCAAGCCTGACTCAGTGAATCTTGACTGAGCTGAATCCTTTGACTAAGTTTGACTAGTTGACTGTGGACTTGACCAGACCTTGACTTGATTATTGACGTTGACTGTTTGTTGACGATGCTAGACCGGACGTTGACCGTTACTGACAGTTAGTCGACGAACATGGACTGAGCCTTAGATTAAGGGGCCTGTTTAGAGAACTTGGGCTTATGAATAGTTACCTTATATAGTTGAATTGGACCTCTTATGGTCTAAATTAGTCTTTGGTTCCTTCTACGAGGTAGTAAATATTCATATTCATAAGACTTAGCTAATGGATTATAAAACCAATCTAATTAAATTAGTGACTCTTAGATATGCTAAAGATAGATAATAAAAGGTGTAGAACTATAAATGGGCTTAGAACCATTAGATAGAATTGTATGATTCTTGTGTGAGCCATCTTGGCTAGATTCTTAGAGTTCTTGTATGATTAACAGTTAGTCTATATTAACAACGATCGATTCAAAGGATGAACCAGTGGATCGCGGATCTCGAGGTAGGCGTGGCTTGTCATCAGAGGTAGGAATTTATATTTAGCTCTTTTGTGATTATTTTTGTTTTCTTTTACAAAATTGTATGTTTGATAAATTCATGCATAGTCCGATTGTGCATTCCATCCATTGTTTTATTTTAAACTCCGAAAGTACCGTTGATTCTTTTAATCTTTCCATCGTTTGGAAAGGAATTGTAATACTTTGTTTGTCTCCGTGAATTGTTTGTGAAATAAGAATTTCCATTTGTGGTATATAGGGTACTGCTCCTTCATTTACTGGTGTGGGATGAGTCACCATATTTTTATTTAGGTGTCGGACGAGTCACCATATTATTATCTAGGTGCGGGACGAGTCACCATATTATTTAGAAGGAGTTAGTTCCATATACATGATTGTTTACCTATGTGAAATTGGTTGTGTTTTAGTGTTTAGGGAAAACAAGAACTGTTTTCAAATAATTTACAGTGATTGCAGAAAAGTTAAATGTTATTCCTACGGGGCACCCCTTTTTAGGGATGATGTACTCACCCATTCCCACTTTCAGTTTCAGAGACAGATCAGAGTTGCACAGCGAAAGCGCTTCAAGGGTTGATTTCGTTAGTCAGATAACTTCTACTATGTTTATTATATTGCTTATTGTATTTGTAAACAAAATGACTATTGTATATGTATTATTTGAGAGGAATTCTTGTATTATATATTTCTGAGCGGGGCTAGTTTTGGGTTAAGTTTTGTAGCAGATTTCTTAATTGATTGATTAAGTATATGATTTAGTTTTCTAGTGCCTCATTATTTAGTTAATCTTTTGGATTAGTCAGCTGCTAGCTTTGGGGGTGCTACAAGAGCATTCTCAGGAATTGTGAAAACCGAATATGGAAAATTGTTATTGAATATCTTGAGAATATTTTCGGTTTTGGAAATTCCTTTGTATCCAAACTTCCTTGTGTATAAATACTTGAAGTTTGCATTTCGCGCAAACTAATCCTTCGTGACAGTAAACTTCCTTTGTTGTACTGTTACTGGTGAAGCTGCCTATTCGGAGAGGAGAGTAATCTAATTAGGCGAAATCTATTACGACCGCTCAATTTAAAGACTTCTTTGGGATTGAGAAGCTCTACGAGTACTGTTGGTGGGAAACTAGATAATTGCGGTTTATCTTTTGTTTTCGATTGATTTGATTGACCAACGATGGTTGAATTTTGATTGCACATAGTTTATTTATGCTTGAGAATCTTATCTTCTGATATAAGATTCACTCAAACTAGTTCGAAGTTTCGACAGGGATCTTTAGACTATTATTAGTGCTAAAGAAGATATTGTGATAATACATTGTCAACAGACTCCGTTCTGTGTGTGATTGATCACAAGAGATTCAAGTAGTTGTATGCAGGTGTTTATTGAAGATCTAAGAAGATTTGAAGGCAAAGAAGAGATAAAATATTTCTAACTTGGTTATATAAATCTTTGGTGTGCACAATACTTGTTTCAGTAAAAAGAGAATCTCACTATAATCGGTTTATCCTTGTGGTAGATTGGATAGAATAGTTGAGTAGATCGGTATCAATACGGTTCTTTGTGATTAAAAATATTGATTGCAAAATATTACAATTACCTTGGGTAATTGAACATAAGATAGATCTAAGGACCTGACGAAGAAATTTATTTGAGATAAACAGAAGAGCCTTTGTCCGACTCATATCACTTGGTTGAAGAAAGTTGATACCAAACAGATTTGTTGTTCCTTTACTGTTTGGAATACGAACCAAAAGAATTTTTCCAAGTGCGTGACTTATTCATAAGTTGGAGGCGTGGGAATACAAACGGAACTAGGTGAACTATAGGTTTAGTTTCTTGGTCTTAACTATACGAAGTTGGTTTATTTTGTATAACGGCTTAATCCTGAGAGTATTCAATTCTAGACAAGGTTCCGGGGTTTTTCTGCATTTGCGGTTTTCCCTGTTAACAAAACCTTGCTGTGTCGTTTACTTTATATTTTCGCATTATAATTGTTTTATTGTAATTAAAGTAAATTATAAAAACGTTAATTCCTATTTACTTGATAAGCAATCTTATTGTGTTTGGTTAAGTCTGAACCTTTGTATCAAGTAAACATACTTCGTTGTTGTATTTTCACGATCTTGTATCCGTAGACGATCTCACGAAGTGTGAATCGATTAGCTGTATTGTCTCGACTCAGTCCATAGACAATCTCTTTTGGAGAAATTACTTATATAAAGGAAAAGTTTATCTTGAGGTATATTTGGGTACCCTCGCCTTTTACAATTTTAACCCTGGACTAAAAACCACCATCAATATTAAGTCCCCTGCTTAGATCGAAATTAAAGAAGTTAAGAATCTTTTAATTAAGATTTTTAATTAAATGCGGAAAATAAGAATTAGTAATAGTAATGTTAAAGATTTTCCAAGGAGATTTTTGATCAATATTTTTGGACAGAGCTATAAAGAGCCTCAAGCTAGTCAACGCTATTAGACTGGTCAAGTGACGAATTAGACGATAATAACTCGATTAGTTTAACACGAACATTAATTATTAAAAATTAATCTAACAACGATCTAGATAAGAAACCGGCACCGTTCGATGGAACTCGAGAAGTTATGCGAAATGGACTATTTGAATGTGTCATTCGGACACTGGACGAAGAAGATATCACCGGATGAGTATGGAAGTAAGATTGGCCATTTTATAGAAAAACCGACTTGTCAGCTCTTATCCATGGCGTGGGTGCCTCGGTAATTTTGTCATCCTTATTTGCACCATTTCAAGAAGATAAACTCTCATTTCTCTTCATTCTTATTCTTCTTCTTCTTCTTTCTTCCATCTTATTCTATGCTTCACCTCTGGCGATTTCAAGAGGTGTTTGTGGTGCGGTGATTTTGAAAAGAAACTTAGGGGAAGCATTGGGAATGATTACTGGTGTTGGTATGAGGGTTGGTTTATCGTTGGATGATGAAGAAACGATGAATTGAAGAGAGTTGGGGTTAGGGTTCCTAAGAGATGGAATCGATAGAAGATTTATGTGATATTGAGGATGGAATTAAGTATTTGGTAATGGGTATTGCGAGTTGATATCAAGGAAGAAGGATTTGCATCTAACTTTCAATTCATAGTGAAGAATCAGTGACTTAGGATTTGTATAATTTTCAGAGAAGATGTAGAAGATGAGGTTGGGAGCTTGGGAGAAAGATTTAAGATGGGTATTGATCAATTGATTGAATAGGGGTTTGGATGAAGAGTAATTAAGTTCTAAAGTATTCAGGGTTGATGATGAGGGTGATGTTTGAATTGTTGAGATGGTGTTGGTCTTGAGATGATTTATCAATTGAGACAAAGGAAGGAAGAATTCGACTCCAATTGCCCGTGTGAGACTATTATGAGGTAATTGTTCTTTGAGGTTAATCTTGTTAAGATATTCATTCTGATTATTGGGTGTATGTTGTTAATGAATCTAGTATTAAATGGTTAGTGTTGGAACTGTAATTGTGGTGGTGAATACGAGGAAACTGAATTGCAGGTTTGATTATGGGGATATGATACTGTGGAAACTATGAAGAAGTTTATTAGTTTCTTGAGATGATGTTGTGTTATGAGATACTCCTGCAGGTGGTTGCAATTGACGGTGTTAGTAATACTATTGAACTGGTAAAGATGAGATGTTAAGATTATACTTAACCTCAACTAGAATGTGTATGTGCAGATAGAAACTCAGTAAGAAGATTTAGACCTGCAGTTAAGAGTTTATAGGCAAAAATGAATTTCATGGTGTTTATACTGATGTGAAGAGGATGTTGTTGTGTAGAAGTTATTGTTGGGACTGTAGTTTGTGATTGTGAATGATAGTTCAAGATTTGCAGTTAAGGTTTGGGGAGATTAGTTGAAGATGAGTGTAAAATGCTGTCTGCGATGAATTACTAAAGATATCATTGTGTTTTTGGAATTGTTGATAATGATTATAGTGTGGCAGATGAAGTGTAATTACAATGAGAGTTGCAGATGAGGTTTGAGTTAAGTCAGTCAAGAACAAAAATAAGAACTTTGGTGTTATTTTGTTGTGCAACTATTGAATTTCTGGAATGCAAGTTGTGGTAGTAGTAGAACTGAAGTTGCAGGTGATTGATCTGTTAAATGGATTGTGGTGGATATGGTGTTATGAGTTGTTGATGGTAGTGATAAAGTTAATGATACTGGTGGAAAGGATGATACTGAATTTAATACTTGTTTATATAAATCTTTGGTGTGCATAATACTTGTTTCAGTACAAATAGGATCTCACTATAATCGGTTTATCCTTGTGGTAGATTGGATATAATAGTTGAGTAGATCGGCATACGGTTCTTTTTGATTAAAAGTATTGATTGCAAAATATTACGATTACCTTGGGTAATTGAACATAAGATAGATATAAGGACCGACGAATGAGTTTATTTAAGATAAACAGAAGAGCCTTTGTCCGATTTATATCACTTGGTTGAAGAGAGTTGATACCAAACATATTTTTTGTTCCTTTACTGTTTGGAATACGAACCAAAAGAATTTTTCCAAGTGCATGACTTATTCATAAGTTGGAGGCGTGGGAATACAAACGGAACTAGGTGAACTATAGGTTTATTTGCTTGGTCTCAACTAGACAAAGTTGGTTTATTTTGTATAGCGGCTTAATCCTGAGAGTATTCAATTCTGGACAAGGTCCCGGGGTTTTTCTGCATTTGCGGTTTTTCTCGTTAACAAAATCTTGCTGTGTAATTTACTTTATATTTCTGCATTATAATTGTTTTATTGTAATTAAAGTAAATTACACAAGCGTTAATTCCTATTTATTTGATAAGCAATCTTATATCAAGTAAACATACTTCGTTGTTGTATTGTCTCGATCTTGTATCCATAGACGATCACATGAAGTGTGAACCGATTAGTTGTATTGTCTCGACTCAGTCCATAGACAATCACTTTCGGAGAAAGGACTTATAGAAAGGAAAAGTTTTAGCTTGAGGTATATTTGGATACCCTCGCCTTTTATAATTTTAACCTTGGACTAAAAACCACCATCAATATTAAGTCCCATGCTTAGCACGTAACCCTGAAATTGTTTCGGGGTAAGCATGAGATGGTGACAGACAAGGATAAAAATCGAAAATGCATGACATGAAGAGATTGTCGAGAAAAATTCGACTGACCTTGGCAAGAGGCATGAGTAATATATCATATTTACATTAGCAGTTTGTCCACAAGTTACTGGCGCTTGGCATACCTCTGGCTTTGCTACGGTGCTGGCGCTTGGAGCGTTGGCGTGCTTCTGGATCGGCTGCTGAGATCGGTGCCATGGAACATTGGCATCGCGGTCCCAGATGCATTTTTCCATATATGGCCCAAAAGGAAACCTTCTTCTACTCAAAAGTGCTATGTATATAAAAACGTCGCCCATCTTTTATTCCTTGTTCCATTGGATTTGCTTCTATAGAGGCAAGCTTCCCTCCGTCAGTAGCCTAGGTGACCCAATTATCCCATATATATAAGTATCTAATCCAGTTGATATCCCGTGTCCAGAGCCTTCATATACGACAGGCAAAAGAGTTTTCTTTCCCAGGTGTCATCAATCTGCGTGATATAAAAGACCACAATGAGCCTTTTATTTCATATAGATCACTGATAGACGCATTTATATGTCTAATATATCTCAATTGTATATAGTGTTAGTGCTCGATTTTGTACTTATTTGGTTATTTTATTTATTTGTAGGTGTTTTTGGAAAAATAAGCTTTTGCGGCGAAAGTGGCTAAACCTGTGGCATTTGGACCTCCGTGGATAACGTACCAAAAGCGCCCAAGAAATGCCCCGGAGGAACCCCGAAAAAGTGCGGAAAACGTCCCAGAAAAATTACTAAAATCACCCAAGAGAATTGATAAAGGCACCCATCATTTGGATAAGGGCGCCTCACCTTCGTCCAAAATTCAAAACAGAATTTTGGCGGGAAATGAAGTGTTTCACGGGCAGATTTAGGGTTAGAGTTTTGATCGAGTTTTTTGGAGACTATAGGGTTGATATTGATTGGGTTTAATCCTTAGGCCTAAAAAGGCCTGGTGAAGTTTTTGGATCGCACCCAAATTGGCTAGAATGTCCGGAAAAAGGAAATTGAGGTGAATAAGGAAAACGGTCCATGTTGAGCTTGTTTTAGGAAATTCAGAGAGACTAAAGACCTAAAACTCTTTCCAAAGATACATATATATCTAAGGAAGAGTTTGAGATAAGTAGGAAAGCTCAGAAACGCGCAAAACCATTTCTGGAAGGAATTATTGCCGTGACTGCCAAGGAAGGAAGGAAGAGATTTCGAAGCGATTTGGGAGAGATTTAATCGTCCTGTGGTGTATAAATAGGTTGCTTAGGGTCCCAAGAAGGGGTACGAGGAGTTTGGGGTCTAGAGGAGAGCTCAGGAGTTGTGAATCAAGAGATTTCAGTATACTGCTGCTGCTGCTGCCATCGAAGAGCACGAAGAACACGAAGAACAGACTCTCACAGATAGTCGTTCTTCTACATTAAGAAGGACAGCAGCTTGACAGTCTTAAAATAACAGCAACAGAAGCACTTCAGTTTTATCGTTCTTCTCTGGACGCCTTCTGTGAGTCGCAGATTTACTGATTTTATTCTTTTCACTCTTTTAATCAACTTTTGAGCTATAAACATGTATTCTGAGCAAGTGATTAATATGAGGAGCTAAACCCCAACACTGGGATGACGGAGGAAGCCAAATTTCACGCAAGTGGTAATTCTAATAATTCTTTTATGACTATTTGCATTGATTTTTAATTGACTTATGATTTTTATTGAATGGGTGTGATTTAGTTTGATGGTGTATGCTTGGTCTATGTATTTTTGATACATCGTGCTTGTGATTTACAGTCATTGCTTTTCAAAAATCTATTTTTGGCAAATAACAAGAGTCCATATTTTAGTATTTGAACTATAATTGATTGGAATTATTATTTGGGTCACATGAATGGAATTTGGTGGAATCCTGAGTCTCAGTATCTCTCGATATTGTGATAACCTTTTGTGAATATATTTTCTTTATTTTTAGTGTTTTCTATTTTTGAGTCTAAAATCGAGTTTACACAAGTCCGAGTGAACGACAACCTTACTTACCACTTTAAAATTACATCAATTTTTGGCGCCGCCGACGCGGACTTGTTTTTAGGGTTTTAGATCTATTTTTTTTTAGTTTTAGTTTTTATTATATTTTTATTTTGCTCTATTTTACGTTTTTGGGTATTTATTTTTGTCTACAGGTTTTGGATCATAAAGAAAGTTGAGCCAAAGAGTGTGGTGATATCGTAAAAGACTTGGAGAAAAATATTAAAGCGAAAAGAACGGAAATGAAGACATTTTTTTAGTTTTTTTATTTTTATTTTTTTAGGGTTTTCTTTATTATTTAGTAATTTTTCGTGTCTTTGTGTGGACTTTGGACTTTAAACATTGGACATTATTTTTTATACCCTAAGGAAGGGTATATTTAAATACAAACTGTTTGCAGGGAAGGACGACGATTACAATATCGTCTCGGCCCCTCGAGTTCGTACATGAAATAGGAGTCGTGGCCCGAGTCGACTTCAGCGGTTCTTCGCCCATCTGGTACGGGAGGTAAAATTTCTAATCACCCGTGAATCCCCTGTCAGTGGGTTTATTGTCTGCCTTAAGGTGATTATTTTTTGAGGACTGAACCGGCTGCTTTAAATTCCTAGTAAAGGGCAAGAAGTGGCCATATAAGATAAGGGTTAGGATTTCATCACCGTTCCCTTCTTGCCCGCCTTAGGAAAACGAAACCTAACGCGAACCCAAGCTTAAAATTTGATTAGAACGAGACCGATAAGGTAACGAGCTTGATAGGAAAGTTTTTCGAAGGATATTGGTTACTCTTTTAAGCACACTTCAAAGTTCATGATGGTTGATATAAGTTGAAACGTGCCTCCTTGTAACGCCGGTGAGACCTTGGGTATCAAAGCTCCATTGAGCTTCCCTCGTCTCTGTTTCACTTACATTAGCTCGGATTGATTCCAGAGGGGTTTGCTCAAATTGTAACGAATTCCCTTTCGAAAGATAAAAGCTGGTCTAGAAACAATTTAAGTGGAGCCATCATGTTTTTTGCTTGCTAGATTTTATAGGTTTGATTTGGTCGAGTCAACCTTGTTTGTGATTGTGTAGAATTCCCTTGCAATTAAGAATGACGAACTGGTATGATAGAAGCCAATACAATGAGTATCGACCTGAATTTGAATATGGACATCATCAGTTTTATGACCATGGTGGGAATAGTGGTTGGGGACGCCAACCTTTTCAAGGTTTTGGGTCATACCATGGTGAGCCCAATTACTATCCACACACTCACCGGTCATACGAGCAAAATTCTTATATTTCTCCTTTAGAAGAATCCCTCAGGAAATTAGAGGAGTCGACACGTAAGTTAGCTGAGATGAACAACTTAGTTTATGATGAAAGGAAACTTTCTCTAGAGGAATCCTTCAAGCTGATAGCTGAGACGAACGAAAGAATTGCTCGAAATAATCTTAATTTCCAATACAGTGTTTCCAACAATACCCTTGAAAATGATGATAGTTATTTGCATAATCAAGATGATGAGGTAACACTAATTGTTTAGATGAGGTTCAACCATTTTCATGTTATTATAATGATGATTATGATGAGGATAGTGTTGATGAAGAATTTGAAATAAATAGGCATAGTGATCAGGAATTTGTTACTCCAATTGAGCTTAATAATAATAAGGTTATATCTGGTTCAGATCCTAATAATTTTAACAATTATTCACCTATTCAAAAGGACGAGGATCTGACTAGAGATACTGTTTTAGACGGTGTAGAATTTCCTTTTTACGAAGCCGATGATAATTTTGAGGAACGAGTTTATTCTGAGAATATTGTTTTAGAGTCTAGCGGTTTAGAAACATTAGTCTTAGACACAGAAGATGAACTCGTAGAGCTTTCAAATATGATGATTGAGGATGCACCTTCCGATTATAACCTAGAAGAATCAATCGACTATTTTCAGGATTCCGATGCTCTAGAAATTATGGAAATTGTAGATAGTCTATCTAGAGACACCCAAAACTCTAAGTTTGGGGGTGGTTATCATTCTCCTTGTGCCTTACCTTTAGATCTTGTAGAGATCCCTCACTTGGGACTTGATTTATGTTCCTCAACCATTATGCCAGATTACCTTCATACTAGTTCTCCAGAACCTAATAATGTCCATAAGGAAGTTCAGTTATTAGAAACCCATCCTATGGTTGATGTGGTTTACCCAGGATATGATACCCAGATTGATTTTGTTTTCCCACCAAATATTTTCTTCCAAATGTGGGAATGTATGATCTTCAAATGTTTCGAATATTAACTTTTGAGACTAAGCCTAAGTACTTTAGGAAAATAGTATCGACACATTTGCTTACGATTGACCTCTAGCTTCATCGAGGTCAATTATGTGAGTCAAAACTGATTGACTTTAAGGATCCACAGTTATTTAGGTTATTATTATGTGCTTCTAAGTTTTTACTTGAGTTTTTCCAGACTCTAATACCTGAATCGGATCTTAGCTACGAGGAAATGCATTCCATGAAAATATTTTATTTAGACCCAGTCATAGAACCTGAACCTGAACCTGAACCAAAGCTAGATGTAGTTTTCTTAAACAGGAAACTAGACAAGGATGTGCTTTACTCGTTAATTTTCTTGGCATTTTTCAGATTCCTTTTACTTGTGATAACTCTATTTGGTTTTGATGACCCACATATATTTCGGCTATTACTTTATGATGTTATGAGGTGACTAATCCTTTCTTAGTCTGGCTGAAGACTTTAAACTTAGCACTTCTTGGGAGGTAACCCAAACTCATGCAACACGGTAATATCTTTCCTTAACTCTTTTGCTTCAAATGGTAACAATTTCTCCTTGTTCATGCTTTTAGTTTTATCTTTAGAACATTGAGGACAATGTTAGATTTAAGTTTGGGGGTATGGGAGGAACTTTTTTGTTGCATTAATAAACTCCAGAGCCTAGAAATTTATGCTTATTAAGGATGACACTAACCAATCTAAGTGGATGGGAACATTTTTGTTGTAGGAGTTGAGGAACCAATCTGATTAGATTGAAACATCTATAAGAGTCTATTCATAAAATCACAGAGCTCAGGTGTTAGAAATAACATGATAGTTTCGCCATATCTCGTTGAGTCCTTTTCACTTCTGTTTTTATTTTTTTTTTCATTTTAAAACTATGTTTCTCTAAGTGATTAGGTGGGGCACACGATTCAAGTTGTTACCATTGCTAGGGTGAAATAATTGAGTTACTTTTTATTAAAAAAAAAAAAAAGACCAGACCAACCGGAATAAATATTAACACTTGGATAGCAATATGTGTGTGTTCTCCATGTCTCCGTCGCCTAAACAAGCGTGGAATGCAGGACCCGTGGGAACTATCATGTAATCTGCTGACAAGAAGCCTGCACTTGGATCCAAAAGATCTATTCATGTCGTTATTAAAAAAAAAAGGTTTATTATTGTTCTATGTAGTCAACCACTGGTTCCCTTGTATATGCCAGTTTGTTGATCTAGATTTAGGTTATCGACCACTGGTTCCCTTGTATATGCCAGTTGGTGTTGATATTAGTCAGACCAGTATCTCAATCCATTAGTATAGGTTCATTTTGGCAGTGGCCTTCAGACAAATATGTGAAACACCATTCACCTAGTCAACATCAAACCATCTATGTTTTTCTATATCCATCTCTTAATCTATCCATGTGATTAGTTTGACTCCGAGTGTGATGTCCATAGTGAAACTATCTTAGTAGAGCTCTGTCACTTATATATGAATCTTATTATGCTTGAGTGCAAACTCGTGTACAACAATTGGAATTTCGCATCAGGGTACTTCCTCTTGTAATCAATAAGTATGTCAACCAAGGAGGTTCTTTGGTGCCTTCCAAGGTTCTGCGTAGATAGCTAGGGTATGGAGTAAAGATTTTGTGGGTATATATCTGGTAAGCCCTCCCTAGACTATAACTCGGACGCTAGGGCCACCTAGAGGTTTAAAGGCTTATTGCATACGCTAAATGCAATCGACGATGCCTGCGAAAGTGAGTTAGGATTTTATTTTGTAGTTTTGATTTGCTCGGGACTAGCAAATAATAAGTTTGGGGGTATTTGATAAACGAATTTATATGTCTAATATATCTCAATTGTATATAGTGTTAGTGCTCGATTTTGTACTTATTTGGTTATTTTTATTTATTTGTAGGTGTTTTTGGAAAAATAAGCTTTTGCGGCGAAAGTGGCTAAAAATTTGGCATTTGGACATCCGTGGATAACGTACCAGAAGCGCCCCATAAATGCCCCGAAGGAACCCCGAAAAAGTGCGGAAAATGTCCCAGAAAAATTACTAAAGTCACCCAAGAGAAATTGATAAAGGCACCCATCATTTGGATAAGGGCACCTCACCTTCTTCCTAAATTCAAAACAGAATTTTGGCGGGAAATGAAGTGTTTCACGGGCATATTTAGGGTTAGAGTTTTGATCGAGTTTTTTGGAGACTAAAGGGCTGATATTGATGGGGTTTAATCCTTAGGCATAAAAAGGCCTGGTGAAGTCTTTGGATTGCACCCAAATTGGCTAGAATGTCCGAAAAAAGGAAATAGAGGTGAATAAGGAAAACGGTCCCTGTTGAGATTGTTTTAGGAAATTCAGAGAGGCTAAAGACCTAAAACTCTTTCCAAAGATACATATATATCTAAGGAAGAGTTTGAGATAAGTGGGAAATCTCAGAAACGAGCAAAACAATTTCTGGAAGGAATTATTGCTGTGACTGCCAAGGAAGGAAAGAAGAGATTTCGAAGCGATTTGGGAGAGATTTAATCGTCCTGTGGTGTATAAATAGGTTGATTGGGGTCCCAAGAAGGGGTACGAGGAGTTTGGGGTCTAGAGGAGAGCTCAGGAGGTGTGAATCAAGAGATTTCAGTACACTGCTGCTGCTGCCATTGAAGAGCACAAAGAACATGAAGAACAGACTCTCACAGACAGTCGTTCTTCTACAGTAAGAAGGACAGAAGCTTGACGGTTTTAAAACAACAGCAACAGAAGCACTTCAGTTTTATCGTTCTTCTCTGGATGCCTTCTGTGAGTCGCAGATTTACTGATGTTATTCTTTTCACTCTTTTAATCAGCTTTTGAGCTATAAACATGTATTCTGAGCAAGTGATTAATATGAGGAGCTAAACCCCAACACTGGGATGACGGAGGAAGCCAAACTTCATGCATGTGGTAATTCTAATAATTCTTTTATGACTATTTGCATTGATTTTTAATTGACTTATGATTTTTATTGAATGTGTGTGATTTCATTTGATGGTGTATGCTTGGTCTATATATTTTTGATACATCATGCTTGTGATTTACAGTCATTGCTTTTCAAAAATCTATTTTTGGCAAAGAACAAGAGTCCATATTTTTATTATTTGAACTATAATTGATTGGAATTATTATTTGAGTCACATGAATGGAATTTGGTGGAATCCTGAGTCTCAGTATCTCTCGATATTGTGATAACCTTTTGTGAATATATTTTCTTTATTTTTAGTGTTTTCTATTTTTGAGTCTAAAATCGAGTTTACACAAGTCCGAGTGAACGACAACCTTACTTACCACCTTAAAATTACATCAATCACCATAAAACCGCATTCATCTTATTTCCAGGTATTTTTTCATATCCTCTCTCGTATCTATTCTTTTGCTTTCTTTTACCGCGTAGGTTGTTGAGGCAGGCATAATGCTTTTTGCAGTATATGATGGGAACTCCTGGTGATGATCATCTTTCCTATTCTTCGGAGAGAATCTTTGAAGTCGACAAACCCAGGGTTTCTGCATATGAGGAGGTATTGAACAAAATCGATCCTTTGTTTAGCGAAGCTGGTCGGATCATACAGGGTATGCCTCTCACTCATCTACGCCTTGTTCGGAAGCGTGCTCAAGCTTTCATGGCTTCGGTTGACATGGAGGGAAAGTGGAGACATGATGAAGCCCAGCGCGTTAAGTCTCAGTGTGGTGAAGCATCTCAGCAACCTAGTGTCAGGGCTGAAATGTTCGCTGCTTGACTGAAGCGACGAAGGATCGAGCCTAAGAAACCCCCAGGAGAGAGAAAGTTTAATTATCTTGTTCATAATGGTATCGTAATCCTTGACTCTGATATTGAAGAACCGGAGTATCCTGAAGAGGCTGTTGGAGCAGTTGTTGAGAAGGATACCGGCCCAGGATGCCGAAACTATTATTGGAGAGGCTGAAACGACCAAACAGGATGTTATTTAGGGCTCACAAGACCCACCATCATACCCAAACCCGCCCGTACCCGCTAAACCCGTGGGTTTTTAATCCGAACCCGCCTGTTGTGGGTGCGAGGTTGGTTATGAAAATAAAAACCCGTTGTCTACGGGTACGAGGTTGGTTTTAGATAATACCCGCCCAAACCCACCCGAAAAACTCGCTAAATATACATCATTGATAAAACTAATCCTATCTGTCCGTTATAAAAACCCTAGTGGTACTAGTAGATTGCAGATAAGATAGATAACCCTATTTCCCTAGTGGTACTAGTCTCTTCGACTCTTGCTCTCTGTTAGGTGCCTCCTCAGTTCGTCTTCTTCCTAGTTCCTCAGTTCTCTTCACCTACGATAACAACAACAACTGCTAAAACTCATCACCAACAATCGATTAGGGATTACCGATTTAGTTTCTATCGATTCAAAGCTCTTTCAAGGTAAGCTGGGGTTTCTTTCTTCTTGATCTTTCAATTGTTTTTATGTTTTCAATTCTTGTATGAAGCATCTTTAACTTCGATTTAGGGGTTACTGGTTTAGTTCTTTGTCTGTGTATGTGTGAAATGATATATTATGTATACTAGTACTTGTTTAAGATTAACAATGAAGACTTATGTAGTTATGTTTATGGTTTTTTTTTTAAGTTATCGAGAACTTAAGTAAGTAGTTTATTTAAACTTTAAAACATGTGTGTGAATGATTATTCAATATAAAACGGGTTTAAACTGAAAAGGAGAGGGTACCCAAATATACCTCAAGCTAAAACTTTTCCTACATATAAGTCATTTCTCCGAAAGTGATTGTCTATGGACTGAGTTGAGACAATACAACTAATCGGTCACACTTCGTGTGATCGTCTATGGATACTAGATCGAGACAATGCAAAAACGAAGTATGTTTACTTGATACAAAGGTTCATACTTAACCAAACACAATAGGATTGCTTATCAAGTAAATAGGAATTAACGTTTGTGTAATTTACTTTAATTATAATAAAACAATTATAATACGGAATATAAAAGTAAATGACATGGAAATATTTTGTTAACGAGGAAACCTCAAATGCATAAAAACCCCGGGACCTAGTACATAATTGAATACTCTAAGGATTAAGCCGCTACATAAAATTACACTAACTTCGTATAGTTGAGACCAAGTAACCAACCCTATAGTTCACCTAGTTCCGTCTGTATTCCCACGCCTCCAACTTATAAATAAGTCACGTACTTGGATCAATCCCTTTGGTTCGCATTCCAAACAGTAAAGGAACAAGAAATATGTTTGGTATCAACTCTATTCAACCAAGTGATATGAGTCGGACAAAGGCTCTTCCGTTTATCTCAACATAAACTCCTTCGTCAGGTCTAGATCTATCTTATATTCAATCATCCAAAAGTAATCGTTTAATATTAAGACAACAACACCTTTAATCCGAAGAACCGTGTTGATGCCGATTTACTCAATTAATCAATCCAATCTACTACAAGGATAACCCGATTATTAATTGGATCCTCTTTTACCGAAACAAGTATTTTGCACACCAATGATTGTAAAACCCAAGCCGGATCTTCAATATCTTCTTTGTCTTCAAATCTTATTAAATCTTCAATAAAAACCTGCACACAATCACTTGAATCTCTTGTGATCAATCATGCACAGAACGAAGTCTGTTAACAATGGATTATCACAAGATCGTCTTTAGAACTCATAACAGTCTAAAGATCCCTGTCGAAACTCTGAACTAGTTTGAGTGAATCTTATATCATAAGAGAAGATTCTCAAGAATAAAAAAACTAGGTGCAATCAGATTTCAACCACCGTTAGTCTATCAAATCAATCGAAAACAAAGATAAACCGCAATTATCTAGTTTCCCACCAACGGGTCTCGCTAGAGCTTCTCAATCCCAAAGAAGACTTTAAAACGAGCGGCCGTAAGAGATTTCACCTAATTAGATTACTCTCCTCTCCGATAGGCGGCTACACCAGTAACAATAACAAAAGAGTAAATCTGTTGTTACGAAGGATTAATTTGCTAGAAAGTCAAACTTCGTGTATTTATAGACAAGGAAGTTTGGATACCAAGGAATTTCCAAAACCGAAAATATTCTCAAGATATTCATAAAAGCGCGGATTCGGTTTTCATAATTCCTGGAAATGCTCTGTCCAAAAATAACGATCGAAAACTCTCGGAAAATCTAATTAGTAAATGCACATTACTAATTCTTTAATTTCCATACAAAATGAAATTAATAACCTTAATTAGAATATTCTTAACTTACTTATGTTTCGATCCTGGGATTCTCTTCCCTTAGATGTTAAGGAACATCTTTGAACAATTATAGAAATAAACATTCACAGCACGTGTTCAAAGGTTGTCGACATCTTTACTTTGTAAGTTCTCTTTCACTCTTACAACCTTGAAACCGATTTGCCACACTTACAAACAAGTTTAGATATGGTTCATATGACTTTCAAGAACTATGTGATTGATCAAACCAACATTCAATCACAATCATGGGTTTACGGTTATACCAAAACAAGTTTCGGTTCTACCTCCATGTGAGTACTACGCATAGTCACACTAGCTTTCCAAAGATTCGGTTGACTAGGTACTAGGATCGGTTCCCCACATATATATATGGTATATAACTTATATGTGTTGTACATGTCCATAGGATCGGTTCCCTTTTCTGCTATAAACCTTGCTGCACCCCGTACAAGGATCGGTTCCCTTCGATGTACTGCACCCCTTACAAGTATCGATTCCCTTTCCCTTACTAGGATCGGTTCCATTCCCCTTACAAGGATCGGTTCCCTTTCCCTTACAAGGTCAGACATACAAAATCTGATCATACCACAGTTGAATACTTAAGATTGGTTTAACTAATAAAAGTTCTACCAATACATAAGTCAGGCCTTTGTGAATAGTTCTACCAAGAACACAACAAGTTGTGAGCGGTTATACTCTATCACACATATTGGTTGTTCATAAGATATGCAATGAATAACTAAACCAATAACACCTGGCAATTTCCTTTTCGGTTCACAAACAAGTTTATGAACTTACTTCCTTAGAACACATGTAAACATTGTTCCCTAGGATGAAATCCTCACCTCATACCCATACATAATCACAGTAGCATTCAAATGATTATGACGATGTCTTATCTACAAAGTTTAATGGTTAAGCAATAAACCTCATATTGTATTCCTTAATACTATGTCTATACATAGTTCGTATATGCTTCGCAGTTATGTTTTCAATATACACGACTTGAAAGATACGTTAGGGAATGAAACAGTTTAAGTCAAATATCAGTAACCTCAAGTGGAAGGATAATTGTTGTCGTTGTAGCTCCTTGCTTCTTCACATCTTCAAGACTTTGCAATACTTGTAATATCTCATATCCTAATACTTTCAAGCTAACCTATACGAAGTTTAACTCTAGTGCATAATCAAGCGACTCTTAAGATGAGTTTTGATTCACTAAAATATGACAACCAAACTTGATATACCAATGCTTGGTGGTTTCAACCGAGCAATGCTCTAACATAAACCCAAACCCGCCCGCTATTTGTGGGTGCGGGGTTGATTATGAAAATCAAAACCCACAGTCCGTGGGTGCGAGGTTGGTTTTAGATAATACCCGCCCAAACCCGCCCATGTGCATCCCTAGTGTTATTGAAGCGGCCATTGGAGAGGGCGCTGAAGCGAGCGCTGGAGCCGTTGGAGTGGCTTCTGAAGCGAGCGCTGGAGCCGTTTGAGAGGCTGCTAAAAAAGGATTTGGAGATGGCTCTGGACCAGGCTTTGGAGAGGGTGCTGGAGCATGCTTTGAAATTGATAACTAGTTTTTCATTTTGTTATTTTCTTTCATAGAACGACCTTTTTAGTGGTGTAGCTGTCTTGATACTCCAAGGATTTATCTTTATTATTTTGTTCATGTGACCGGAGTCAGGGCTTCGCCAAGTAATATTATTTTATTCCTATTTGATAGTTTCATGTCTTTAATTGAATGAATGAAAAAAATCTCCCGACTGAAAAGAATCCAAAACCCCTTTGTGAAAAACAAGTCCTTCCATTCTCCTGGGGCCATTCAACAAATAAAAAAAAAACACAGAACACAAATAGTGTGGATGGGAACGCCACGCTAATAGCGCCAATCATCATGTCGCACTCTTTCCATAATAACACCTCCGCGTGCCGGCGTCAACCATAGCAACTCAAAACAGCGCACTCTTTCTATAATAACATCTTCGCGTGCCGGCGTCAACTATAGAATATCAAAACAGGGGAAATAATAACAATGGTTGAAGATTTGACCGACCTGTTTCTTGGTTTTCCCTTGTAAACTACACACCTTCAGGCATCTGTGTCATGCCTCCCGGATATGTAGCAGCACGCGTTGTCACGAACTTGTCAGGCAAAGGTTGAAGCCAGATGTTCTTGAAAGAAGGTGTCTGTGCCGCCACTTGATGATCTTCTTCCTTGCGTTTCCCCTCTTCAGTATTTTTTGAATAAGATATTTCTTGTAGGGTTTGATTTTTATGGTTTCGGATTGATGGGTAATGGCTTTGTGAGAAATTCAGGAAAACCCCCTCTCTTTTTTTTTTTGAAAGAAATATGCTTTAATTAAAATCGAAATCCTAATTATGAATGCAAGCAGTGCAATCATTTCGGAGGAATTACAAATATTTAACGAAAAGGGAAATTGCTAAAGGAAATACTAAGAAGAATTTGAGGCAAGGGGCGGCGTGACACTTTCAAGCTTTAAAGGGTTTGGGCCACTGAGCGCGTATCACGACACCTTCCAATTTGTCTATATTGATGAGCTTGCAGTAGCATCCCAAAATAACTTCTGCTACTAAGTATGGTTCATCTGTGGAGTTGGACGAAATAGGCTGAGCGGCGAATGGGTTTTGATGTTGCGCGGCTACTTGATTCTTGGGTTCATTATTCTTGACTAAGACAGCCTCCAAATTTTATATGAAACACTTAAAGGGCCCATCATCCCATTCACATATCCTAGTGAAAGCCGGGTTGGTAATTGGATTGAGTCCCCAGGCCTGGCCGAGAGGAGAAGTGACTGGGTGCAAAAAGGGTTTTTCAATAAGACTTACTTATGTTCGGAATATGCAGATGAATGTCGAAGGGATCTCTCCAGGTAATTGGGTTACACCGGAAAGTTGTTGATACGGAAACATGTAATCTTCAAGGTTGGATGGCTTGTTGGAAATTCTTTCGGGTATGGACACCGGCAAAGGGGATACTCCTAATTTTTCTTTATTTCCATGTACCAACGAGCTCCCCAGAATCATGTCATAATTTGGGCATTCTTTGAAAATGTGTTAGAGCATCTCCCACCTTAATTTGAGGTTAATGTAGCTGTATGCGCTTATTTCTTCTCCTTCCAGGTTTTTGACCACAATTGGGGAGTGGGTAGCCTCCTGCTTTGAAATTCCTGCAGCTCTCAGATTCTTGACGGTAACAATGTTGAAGTCAGAGGAAGCGTCAATCAGTGTGATATCGAACTCGGCATTCTTCAGGTAAGCCGTGGTCAGGAGTCTCCAGTTGCACTTTCCAACAACGCTTCATGGGAGAGGTTGGGATTTCGAAGTGGCTTCTTCAACATCAAATAGTCGCTTGCCTGGCATAACATGATTGAGGGTTATAAATATGTCTTGGCGCTGCGCCTTGGAGAAATATAGGATTTCGCACACATGTTGTATCATGGACTGCACGGTTTTGTGAACAGAGTCCCCAGAGAGCATGCAGCTCCTGACTGGAAAAGTATCTCTGTGAACTCCCTCATTGCCTAGTTGAAGTTCTCCTGCCTCCACCTTTTCCTTCAAAATGCATTTTAATCTATTGCATTCATTGGTCGGGTGATGGACGAACCTGTGGTAGCGGAAATACTTGGGATTTGCTATTTCCTCTTTAGTTGGAGGGAATCTGATATGAGGCAGCTTGATAGTAGCATCTTGGAACATGCCTCCATGAGTTCACTTACTTCCTCGATTGGGAATGGGAAATCTAGGGTAGCTTCTCCAGCTTCTTGGTGTTGCGCAAGAGCTTTAGCCGTGGCCTTCCGAGGTGGAGCTTCCTGATGTGCTGGTGTTGCACACTTGGGTTGTTGTTCCGCCGCTGGAGGTTTCCTTTTTCCTCCTTCACTCACCACGCTCACAGAGGGACCAGTGTTATATTGATTTTTGATGAGGAGTCTCTTTCCTCGAGTTTCGCGTGCGTCTTCACCTCTGGATGGCTTGGTTCTTTCTAACAATGTTGGTGCTATCGTGGCCAACCGCTTAGCAGATTCATGAAGTTCATAGAATGTCTGGAACCGCAGATTCTCTAGTAAGGCGTAGTAAATGGGAACCATTCCATTGATGAAAGACTCCACCAATTGTTGTTCAGTTACGTTTGTGTCGTGACAATCTAGTGCTTGAATTCTGAATCTCTTGTCATAATCATTTGGATGTTCATTGTTTCGTTGAAACATCCTTCCTAAATCTGAGAATGCCATTTGCTCAGAGACAAAGAAGTACTTCTTATAGAAAGTCGTAACCATGTCGCACCATTTAGATATGTTGTTTGGTGTGACGTTGTTGTACCAGGTCTATGCTCTTTCGGTAAGTTATTTCGAAAATTCCTTCAAACGGAGGACATGATTGTATCATGTTCACCTAAGGATTCCAAAAATCGAGAGACATGTTCACGCGCATTACCAGTACCGTATTAAAGGGAGAATTGAGGAGAATAATACCCCTTGGAAGAGGAACTCTTTGCACTTCAGGAGGATATGGGGGTTGATATTGATGCATGTCCACTGAGTTTTCTTTGTCTTGGTTTTGAAGAAGTCGTTCCAAATCTTCATGTGTGATGAAATTGGATGGTTGGTTCCTCTCCAATGGACGTTCAAGAGCAAAACGGGCCTCTTCATTTACAAGGGCGCGTCCTGCTAGGGTACTAGCGCCAGGGATATTAAAGGTGCTCCTCATTGGCTCTGTTTGGCGTGATTCCTGTGGTAGCCGCTCCGTTTGTGTCTTGAGGAAAGTAAGTACCTCTTTCTGAGTTGAAGCCATGTCCTTCTGGGACTTCATAAGAACTACATGTCTTTCCATTAAATCAGCGATAGTAATAGGGGGTCGTCCTCCTCTGGTTCCTCCGGTCTCTCGTCCCGATGGTGGAGTGGCAGTGGCTCTAGTGACAACTGGGAGTGTCAAACTTAAGAAATATTGGGGGGGGGGGGGGGGGGGCGTCAGCGTCTCTGTCTTTTGTGATCGGAGGTGTAACACCTGAGAGAGCGTTTCCTGCGTCGCTGGCATTGATCATGCTGACAGGTGGCACATTGATGTCACTGTAAGAAACGTTGATACCAAGGACGTTTTCAGCACCGGTGGCCTCAGGGTTTGTTGCTGACCCGGACCTGAGCTCTACCATCTTGAAATTGGGATTGGAGAAAATGAAATTAAAATTGGAATTTGATATTGCAACCGAGAGATTAATCTCCCACTATGGTCGCCAATTTTTTATGGGTAAAAACTATTTCTGCTGGTTTTGGTAAATTTGGGTGTGTGGATGAGAAACGAATCTAAACCTAAAAAAAATGCACTGCACGGGAGTACTTTAGATTCGAGAGATCAATATGTACAACCCTGGCCTAAACCGAGAAATGGTTGTTCCAGTCGTGCTTCGGTCACAAAGTGAAGGAGCAGGGTTGGTCTTAGGGAGGGAAGCAAAGAAGGTGTTGAGACCAGAATGATTAATTCTGAAGGTGTGTCTATTTTATAAATTTTATCAGAATTTCGAACTGGCTTGCAGAGTGAAAGTTATCAGTTTTTTGGTATTTTCTGGATACTGTGTTGTTGTTCTAACCAAAACTTGTTGTTTGTTGAAATAGGTAAAACCTGTTTATACAAGTCATATTGAATGGACCCTGATCTCATAGAAAGTGGGAAGGATTGAGTTATGGATAAGTGGGGTCATGTGTAAATGCAAAAAACCACGTTCCCACTATGAAGGAAACCGGTTAGTTTACACCCACTACTAGCTTCCTGCCACAACTAACTGCCTTGGTTTCTGACACTTACCTATTCTGATTAATTATATGACAACTAAGTAGCAGATAGCCATATGTGGAAATTCAAAGTCAAGAGACTTGCCGTAGGAAAATAGCATGTGATACTATTAGGCTTGTCTTGGCTGATCGCCTAAAACTTGCCACAGGCCTGTCAATTCTGTGGCGAATTTGGACGGCTGAAACTGTGGCCTGTGAGAAAAGGTGGTCGTTGATTATGGCCACATTCCATTGGCATATGATAATAGAAAAGTGGCGTCATATGCCGATGGTATGATGACATATTTAACGCACGCCAGTGGCATAGTGGCGCCTGGCGTAGCCGTGACAGCTATTTTTGCATATTGGTGTTAGACCCAAATATGGCTCCGGCAACATTGTCCATGTTGCTATATCAAACTTAAGGCATTAGGAGAATTAATTGGCTTGGTTGGCGTGGAAACCTTAGCTAAATTAGGGTTTAGCATATCGAAACCCTAATTAGCGCGTGTGGCATGGCCGCGGCACGATGGCGTTTTCATGCAATCGGTGTCATGCCCACATTAAAGGAATTATGGCGGGCCATAAAATGGGAATAACCACAGGCGCAAGGATGGCCACGGGTGATTATAATGTGGCGTCGTTTTAGGGTTTGCCGGGTCCCACATGGCTCGTGGCATGTTGTGGGGCCAAAGTCGCGTACTTTGGGCCACAACTGGAAATTAGGGTTTCGACCAATGCCATTAAAGAAAAGCCACGTTTCTGATTAGGAAACCCTAATTGAAGTCTATGATGGCGTTGGACATGAACAGAAGTTGGGTTAGCACGTAGGTGCGCTATTTATGGCACGTTGGCACGTACGGTACGCTACTGCGGCAAAGTGACACATTTGGCATGTCAATTAGCGTATTGGCGCGGCATGGCATGTTTGGCATGTCACTAACACGCCGGACCGGAATGGCATGTTTGGAATGCCATTAGCAAGTTGGCGCGTTTTTTGGAAAGCCAATTGGCTTTGTGACCATCTGGCGCCATTTTTCTTTTTTTAACACTGTGACAGGTTTAGAGCTGCCTTATTGGTCAATAGAAAAGAGGGGTCGTACAAGCATGGGAGTGGCCACACTTTCATTGTGCGGTGCCGAATTTAAAGCGATCTGATTGGTCGATGGGAAATAGGGCCGGAAAGTATGGGCCCATCTACAACTCATGTGCGTGTGGCGGGTTTAAGGAGACCTGATTGGTCGACAGGAAACATGGGTCGGTCGGACAACATGGGGTGTGGCCACTTGCAAGTGGCACCAGCTGGCCTGTGGCATGGCCACACCTCCCTTTGTTGCTTCTCATATTCTGCGACTCCTTTTATTCATTTTTTTCTGATTTTGGGTAGGATTTTCCACCTACTAATCCATGGCGGATTAATTGCTTAGTTCATCCAAGACCAACGGTGTCTAATATACTGTGCAAGGCACAAAATCCTAATTTTTGCAAATCAGGTTAATATTTGAATCTTGCGAATTATCACAAAAATTTTGTGTGTTGACACAGAGTTCTTTAAGTTTATCGTCAAAGAGCAGTATGCTTTCTGATTGAATACTTTTATGCAAGGACCTTAACCTTGATATTTTTGGGAAATTCGTGCTACTCTGATGCGAGTGAACACAAATTTTCATGCCATATCAATATTAAGGGTTCAACCGGGGAACATAGCACATAAAGTATTCAAAGAAACTTATATTAATTGAATAATACAGGCAAGGTGCCGAAATTTACAGAATATCTGGGATTGTTGCTACATGCACCATTCTGGATAAATTTCATGTGGATATATTGAGTTGCTCAATAAATGCGCCAGCGAAGAGGTTGAACACTCATCACTTTTACATGGCTCTGTCTCTTTGCAGAGTGACGGCATATTAAATGCAAGGTTTTACAATTTTAACCCTGGACTAAAAACCACCATCAATGGTCGTGTGTTTAATAGTATCATCAAGATGCGGTTCGTCTACTCAAACCCACCGCCACACCAACAAAAATGCTTGATTGGCCTTTATCCGGTGAATGTGAAAGGTTCAAGACAATTATACCCAACTCGGGGTTAGCTACTGTTGCCGAGAACTCAATGTTGGAACATGATCGTGTGTTTATGTCAGCGTTCATGGAGAGATTGTATCCTAAGACCTACCCCTTCCATAAGCCGTTTGCGGAGATGACGATTACCCCGGATAATATTGTGCAGATTCTTAACCTCCCTGACCAAGGCACAGCTGTGAAGTTAAACTACAGAAAGCAATTAAGTTTGGAACAACTTTATGCTCTAACTAAGAAGTGCTTAGGTTTGGGTGAAGAGACATCAAGAGCTGAGTTCATGAGGCATGCAAGTTACAGAACTAGACAGATCAACACTATCATTTGATGAATATGTTTCGTGGCACCCTGGATAAAGAGAAGAAATGAACGTTAATTGATGAGAAGGTTAACCACGCGGCCACTCCTATCTCCTTTGTGTATTGGGATGTATCGTTTTCCCCAATAATACTGGCAACCGGATCGACTCCAACCTTATACAACTTTTGGATTCTCTCCATGAAGTCGGTGACTACTCTTGGGGAACGTCATGCCATGTATACTTGATGGAAGAGTTGAGAAAGGCGTCGAGGCGAGGAACCATCCAAGTTGGAGGGAACGTGGCTCTATTGTAGGTTTTTTTTTAACTCTATAAGTCCATCTATAGTTATTCGGTATACAATACATATGATGCAAATTTTGGACACCAAATGAGGCATATACGGCCATTATTAAATTTTTTTAATCTTCCGAATGTAGTTTATTCAGAAAGATATATTTACTTTTTGCTTCCGATTGTTTAGAATCGGAACTTAGTGTTGAAAACTTAATTTCGATTATATAGTCTAAAAAGTTAAAGTTTACTGAACTCCAAATGATGCATATTCTGTAGGAATTACATATTGTTAACTTCCAAATGTCTATTATTCGGAAACCAAAAACTTCCGTTTGTTTACGATTGTTAAGAATCATAACTTAGTGTTGAGAAAATACTTCTGAATATATATAGTAAAAAATTTGAGTTTACTGAACTCCAAATGATGCACATTCGGTTGGAATTACATATTTTTATATTCATGTGCTATATTCGGAAATATCTATCTACCGAATATATATATTCGGATTCAATTTATGGATTGTTACTTCCGAATGTTTAAAATCGATTTCATAATACTTGATTTTATTTATTTATATAGGCATGAATCTTTGACCACTTCTCTATCCTGAAGTTGACCAGCGAGAACCCGAAGTGGCGCAAAGGTACTCTTAGAGGAACAAAGTATATCTTCGATGACAACCGTTCTAGGATAAAAGAGCAGCAATTGATTCACATGAGGGATATTTTGGACCAAATGACGGCCTTAGATGTATGATTTGATCCATACAAGGAAGACCGATCTAGTGGGCATATAAATGCTCAGTCAGAGTTGTCTCTTTATTTTGGACCGTTGTGGCACCCCACAAGTTATGTGATGTACTACACCTCAAGGGTGATGCGACAACATGGGTATGTACAACATCAACCCATGGATCGGTTTTAGGATTTCTAAAAATTGGAGTTGGAACGCTGCTCTTTTAGTGGTGACAGTCTCACCATAGTTCACTCAGGCCCACCTACCGTTCCTGACAACTGAGATAAGAGGATAACTTTCATTATCGATTCTGGTAGACCTATCACCCGAGGTGATGAAAATTCTCCAAGCTATATGAGTTGGTATAGAAGGGTATCACATCCTCTTGTTATTCGTGAAGTTAAATCAAAGACTACTTCGGCGGGGTCCAGTTATAATTGTATAATCGAAGACAAACCAAATGGTTATGATAGACTGGTGCCTATTCTTATAACACTTTTTATTTTATATTACGGCTATAAATCTTAAGTAATAACCATTTTATGTTATGTCATTATGTATAAAAACAGGTGAATAGGTTCAAGCGTGTTTACAACATGTTAACCGCATGCATGAGGAGCGAAGATCTTGTGCCAGTTGAGAAGATAAAAAAGGATAGAGACCTAGTTGATAATATGGATAATGAAGATTATGCATCAGAGTTTGGGGAGAAAGTCACTAAGAGGCCTCCGTGCAAGATGGAAGTATCAAAGTCGGGTAAAATAACTCGAGCTTCTTCGAGTATTGAGGGTGCTCCAACTGAAGCTGCTCGAGATGAAGGTCCTGAAGCTAAAGGTTCTCAAACTCGTGGTCGTGCAGGACTTGGAGGTAGTCACGGCCGTAAAGTCAAAAAAATAAAATGAATGAAAAACTTGCGTTTCATATTATTTATAGTTTGTGTTGGATTGTGTCGTTTTTAAGGTTTGGGTCGGATTTTAAGTTCTTAAATGCTGTTATGCTTTGTGAACGGTTAGTTTTATGGATTATGAATGGTGTTTGAATTTAACAATGATCGGAAAGGGCCTCAAATATAACATCATAAAATTGTTGAATTTTAATGCACAATCGGGAGATTTGTTAATATACATACCTTCTGAATGCACTAATCGGGAGATTTGTTAATATGCATATCTTCCGAATGTATATTAGTATAAAGTTTTCTCAGCATCTGGTAACAATCGGAGGTCATGTTAACTATTATGGCTTCCGATTATTGCAAATTAAAAATTTGATTTTTGGGCCACTCGATATTCGGAGGTTTGGAAACTGAAATGACTACCGAATATAGTAGTTGAGAATTTCATAACTCCAAGGCTTATGGTCGTCCCAAAATGCCAAAATCTAAGGATTTTAACAGGTTTTGGATTTTTGAGCCACTCTATATTTGGAAGTTTTGTTAACGTATATATATACCGATTATTACAAGGGTCAAATTTTGGAAAATTTTAGTTTTTTCAAAATATGATTTTTGGCCACTCTATATTCGGAGGTTTGGAAATTTAAATGACTATCGAATATAGTAGTTGAGCATTTTGAAATTCCAAGGCTTATAATTGTTCCAAAATGCCAAAACCTAAGGATTTTGACAGGTTTGGATTTTTGAGACACTCTATATTCGGAGGTTTTATTAACGTATATATCTACCGATTATTACAAGGTTTAAAATTTGGAAAATTTCAGTTTTTTCAAAAATATGATTTTTGGGCCACTCTATATTCGGAGGTTTGGAAATTGAAATGACTACCAAATATAGTTGTTGGGCATTTCGAAATTCCAAGGCTTATGGTCTTTTTAAAATGCCAAAACCTAAGGATTTGTGAAGATTTGGATTTTTGAGCCACTCTATATTCGGAGGTTTTGTTAACGTATATATATGTACCGATTATTACAAGGTTTAAAATTTGGAAAATTTCAGTTTTTCAAAAATCTGATTTTTGGGCCACTCTATATTCAGAGGTTTGGAAATTGAACTAACTATCGAATATAACATATTTAATGTGCTGATGAGTCACATGCCGCATACACTCGTGTTACACCTCGCCACAACGGCCATATTTCTATTAAAAAAAAGAGCAGTTGGAACTATAATCTATACAAGGATGGTATCTTGTTCCCCTATATGCAACAAAAACACATTTTAACTCTCTCCAACATCAAGAAATCATCTTCAACACAATGGTCCAACCATTCATTAATCCTACAGAATTCATGATGGAAGAAGATTTATCTTTATGTAGGCGCTATGTTCAATTCTATCCGAGGCGAGGAGAAGAACGTAGGCAACAAGTTGTAATGAGTATGAGTTATTTGGGGAGAATTCACGAAAAAATTTGCCCCGACACCGGTAACCCAAATAACGTCACTCCACTGATCTTTCCTGTCGAGTTGGCTCAATAAACGGACACGTCGAAGAATTTTTCCATTTAACGTATCTTGTGAATCAATATCGATTGAGAGGTGAAACCAATGATGATGTTATAGAACGATCTCTCGGGGAACGACGGATATGGAAAAGATTAAACTTCTGTTACGAAGCTCGTTTCAGAATCCTTAAGGCGATTGACATATTTAATCTATTTAGGGCTCGTCCACGGCGCCAATCACAAGTCATTGTAATCGAATTTTCGAAGTATATATAATTGTTGTATAACATTATGATATTCAAAATTTTAACTAAATTCGGAAGTTAGTATGTTATGTTATCTACCGATTCTGTCAAAATTTTCAAATTTTTATCAGAGTTTGGATCGAATCGGAAATTAATATTTTAAGTAATCTACCGATGATACTCCAACGGATATTTATTTCAAAAAATTCGTGCCTCGAAATACTCAAATAATCGGTAGAAAGAAAATATAGTTGTCCTCCAAATATTGTTGCAAAAGAAAACTAAAGTCTCTGACTTCAAAATGTATATAATCGGAAGACAATACTTCTTTTCCAAACGTATGATTATGATATTCGATAGACAAATGTCTAACACTTTCCACCGATTGTTTTTCATTATTATTACCACGGTGTATGTTGTATATGTACACTCGTGTTACACCTCACCTCAACGACCATATTTGCAAAAAAAAAGAGCCTTTGGAACTATAATCTATATAAGGAATATATCATATTCTCATTGATGCACCAAACTACATACATCTAGTCTTGTGAATGTTACAAGAAGATATTCCATTGTCTACTATTTCTAATGCATTCTATGTCTCATATTATAATCATGGTTGACGCAGCTGAAGATTTGTCCATTGTCAAAACATGGTACCATGAAACAAGACGTGAAGATGTCATTGCCAGAAAGATAACATCCTAAATCTTTTGGGCGAGAGTGTATATCCAATTTGTGCGAGAATATGGAAATTCAAAGAAAAGATCCCTCCAACAAGTTCGTGATCGTTTACGAATTATCCAAAAAGGGGTAAATGATTACATAACGATACAAAAGAGGATCTTTAACACTAGCCGTTTAAGCTTATCAATCCAACAATTTTTAAGTATTTGCATACTTCTTTTACAAAAGTCTGGGTGCCTATATCTTCTTACTAAACTATATGAACTTAGCATTCTTTTGTATTTTTTGGTTTATGTAGGAGACACTCGCAAAAAGGCACTACTTATAGGAAAAAGGAGAAGAATTCACGTATGACAGAAGTTATGAATTCTTAAAGATCGTGGACACAGTATAGATTTTGGCACAATTTGGATACATTCGGAAGTTATTATCTTATCTACCAATTCTGTCAACATTTCCCTAAATTATTTTCTGAAATTTGTTATATTCGGACGTTAGTATGTTGTGTAATCTACCGATTCTAAGAATATTTTCAAAGTTTGTTTGTCAGAGTTATAATCGGAAGTTCGTATATTATTTAATCTACCGATTATGGGAGTGTTCCAATTTCTGCAGGTTTTGAGTTCAAAATGCATATAATTGGACATTTACTAAAAAACAAACTTCCGAATGTGGTATTCGGTAGACAAATGTCTAAGACTATCAACCGATTATATCATATATCTTCACAGGATTTTTCAAAAAAACTTGTACAAAAAAGTCGGTTCAAATTATATCTTATAAACATAATAATTAAACTTAATCCGATAAAATGCATATCATTCACAAAAGCCATAACGATTCTTCAATCTTGTGGGTGCAAACGTCATACTAAGTTCATACAAATGAGGAACAAAGAAATGTACCACGCAATTCAAAACGTCCGCTAGAGGATATCCATTGTCATCCAATACTTGTATCCGATTTTCATCAATCCCTTTCGGCACTTAACATACGCAACTAAGTCTTTGAACTCTTGTTCTTTGTCGTATCTATCTTCTCGCCTCATCATATCCATATAAAAATCTTGTTCCTTCATTAGTTGTACCGCCATCTTATTTCTTAAATTTTGGCATTGGCTGACATCTTCGACAACCGCCTCTCTAAAGTAACCCATTTGTTCCGTAGCGACGTGAAACCCACAATTGTCATTCCATCAACCTCGTCAGTCGAGAAAACAAATGGAACAATGAGTGAAGGGAGTTTTTGTAAATACTCTTCGTATATTGTATATGTGGTTCTATTTGGTCTCTCATGAAGATCCCTATGGCAACGAAGAGTACTTTCTTCTCTTTTATAGTCACAATTTCCATTGGTTGGGTTTGCTACGAGGTGCCCATTTTCTCAACAACTTCTTCGACAACCTCGGCTTGACTTACTTGATAAGGCTCCGTAGAGACCTTTAGTCTCACTTGTCGTGCGGTTGTTCCACTTTGATCCTTTCTTGGACGACGTCTTTTATTAGGTTCCGGATCATCTTAAAATTCGCGAATGCTCGTTCCTAGACAATATTCTTTTATTAGACAAATACTCCTTCAACTCTTTTCTTTGGATGGTCCTCGACACTTCGGTGTTCGGCCTATCGTCCCCTTTTTCTTAATAGGTTAATCAACCTCCCTTAAACAAGGGTAAAGGGATTCCTCCAAATTATGCATCAATATTTGCTTTTGGTGCCATTTGATGTAGCGTAACGCTCGGCTATTCGTGCACACAATTCCGACTCCAAGAAAGACGGACCATCAACTACCGAGGTGCTTGGAGTGAAATTTAATTGCTTCCAAAATGGATGAATATCATTGATATCAATCACTTCAACATACCTACCCAACTTATGACGACACGGGAGTCAAATACCTATCATATCCTTGCAAACACAAACTGTATTCTCGTCATCGTAAGCTTTATATAACTTCAATTGTTTCATCATGTGATTTATTTTCCATATTGAAACTTTACGAACAATGACCCTTAGAAGCAATATTTCCTTATCATATTCCATCGGGAATTGGTGTACACTAAATTGCATACATTTCCTAATCTTTATGAGATCACGATTGGTGTATTCATGGATTGCTTCTTGGATCGACGCAACTACATTTTGACTACCAAGTAGTATTTTATTTAATCGTCCATGAAACCCCTCCCCAATGCTTGTAGCCTCTTTCTTGAAGTTTCGATATTCATATGTCCATGCAAACACAAACATCTCCTTATGCGGTGCCAACCATTGTGTTTTACAATACTCAACGGGTTTTGAGTAGTTCGTTCCACATTCATCCTCAAATTTCTTCAAGTTATATTCATAAATTTCCTCGGTCATCGACCAAACGATCTTGTCTCATGCTTTCATGAAAATTTTCCAAATCATTCCATCATCATTCCACTTTTATTCAAATAGCCTTTTCTCTTCCTCACGTTCTTCCACGGTTAATTTACTAATGCGCTCATCCTCTTCCTTTGACCTCTTTGTACCCTTCCTTGGTATTTTAGCTTGGAAATGATGGTGGCAATTGGATTTGAGGTTGCATTGAATTTTCCACGTACATTGCAAGTTTTGAGCTTCTGGAAACATTACCGATATTGCATGCATTAAGGCTTGATCGTTATCCGTTACAATAACCCTTGGAAAATTATCACCATTATAAATGGACCTCAATGTCTCCAATATCCAAATGAAACTCACATTTTTCTCATGATCCATTAAACCCCATGCAACTGTAAACGTGTTTTTGTCCGACGTGTTGCAAGCAATGTTCAACAACGGCATGTTATATTTGTTTTTCTTATAAGAGCATCTATCAACAAAATTTGATGAAAGCATTGAGCCAATAAGATCATTTCGGGATGTGCCAAGAAAATACGAACCACTTTACCATCCTTTTCTTCCCTTCTCAACGTGTAGTCGTGTAACTCAGCTAACCACGCTGATTGTTGCATGACCATTTTACCGCCCCACTATGTCCTTTTGATCATATATAGGGACAAATAAATTGTAGACAAAGAAGACAAGTTGTTGGGGTCGTCCGCCTTTATCTTACTTAAGATCGCACTCGCTTTTTGGATCCGCATAAACTTCATCGTCTCCATTTCATTTGGTTTTAGCTTGGAAACCATTACATATCCAATTAAAGTATCCGGATCATCGTGGTTGTGACAATCATTATCAACTTTATACATTTTCCACTCTTTACCTTCCCTACCCTCAGGCTTATAGAAGACAACCTTAAATGGCATCATATCTTCTTTGTATTGCTTCGATATTTCCTTTGCGTCTTCCATATGTGCTTACTATCCTTTCCCTCGTGACTCTTTCGCGTCCCACCTTGCTCACATATCATTTCAAATCGAATTTCACCCACATGATTGTTTTGAACTACCACGCACATCTTCTCTTTTGCCTTGTTCATAAGTCATTCCTTTGGCTCCTCCTTACTTGCAAATAACTAAATGTGCATATAACAAAACAAATATCATAAGTATAAGAATTTAACATACATAATCTGAATAAAAATAATAGTAATGAGTACACCAAATCGTTTGCATAGTGTAGGGAAGTATCGGGCCTCGAATAGAAATCATCAACAAACGCTACAACGGCTTGCAAAAGGAAGCAACAAGTTTCACTATAACAATCGGAAGACAAGTACTAAGTTGTACTGCCGATTGTTAAACGATCGAGAGATAAATACTAAGTAGTACTACCGATTTTCCAATAATCGGTAGTATATTATGTGCCCAAGACAACCGATTTCAATAAAAAAATCAGATTGTCCGATGAGTACAAAAACATACATAATCGGACGACATATAATTGGTTACACGTTTGAATATAAATAATCGAAAGATAACACAATTAACGGACTTTCGATTTTCAAAGAAGAAGAATTACAATTTTTACAAGTTTGCGAAAATTTTATTTTGGGGACAATGATATATTCGGTAGTTAGATAAAGTTATAATACTAGCGAATGTAAAAGATAAGAATATTGAGTTTTTTTAATTTTGGAGGTTTTGGTTTTTTGAGCCATTCAGTAGTTAATATACTTTACATAACTACCGAATGTAGATATTTTGGAAAATCAATTTGGGGGTTTTCACATATTCGGTAGTAATAAATTTTCTTGGAACTCCCGAATGAACAAATTTGGTACTTTGTATGTTATATTCGGTGGATATGTAGATACATTATCTGCCGATTCTGGGTTGTTCATGGCATTCAATGCATGCATTAATCGAGTTTTCTTGTTTACAAACGCATTCAAAGTGGGTATTTGAGTTTCTTAACACAATACCTCTATGTTTGATGCATCATTAGCTTCGATCTCGGGTGATTCTTCGTTTTCTTCCATGAATGCGTCGTCTAGGTTTTCCTCTCCACAAAAGTTTGGATCATTCAATATATACCCCAAATCGTCTTCTCTAAATGGTCGTGAACCTTCAACATTATGTTATTCATGATGATTTTCACCTTCTTCTTCATATCCATCCATTTTTGTTAATCATTCAAGAAAAAATGGCTTTTCCTTTCCTCCTCCTCCTCCTCCTCTTCCTTCTTCTTCTTCTTAACTCAAAAATGATAACAAATAAAACAAAATTCTTTCAAATACTACACTAACTACAATCGGTAGTAATATAAATTGTATTGTGAGATAAGGGCAATTTTGTCTTCCGAATATGTAAGGGCAATTATATTGTAAAATTCTTATATTGTCTTCCGAATATGTAAGGGCAATTTTGTCATTATAAATTATGCGAGATAAGAAATGGCTTTTTAATTTACGTTTGGGTGACCCTACTTTGTTTTATTGTTGTCCCCTAATTCTTTTTGAGTGACCCCTAAATATGCCAGGTTGTTTTATTAGGGAAATTCCTATGGTAATCACCAAATAAATTTTTTTGGTAAGCCATGTGGGAAGTTCCTATGAAAATTACCAAATAAATTTTCTTGGTAAGCCATGTGGATAAATAAATATGATTTTCCATTATGGAGAATCAGAACAAAGCAAAATGAACAAATCTGACTTTTCAAAGTCCCACTATTATTTCCTTTTAATATATTCCCTCCGTCCCACTATTAAGTGACCTAGTTCAAGTTTGCACAATTTTTAAGGCAAGCAAGGAGAAAAATAATTTTAAGCACTTTTTATAATTATATCCTTATGAATAATAAATAGTGAAATTTTGAAATGATTTATCTCTCAAACTACACCATGGATGTTCGCAAACTTCGTACCATTGAAAAGCATTTTAAAACACTTACATAACGAATATAAACATGACTATCAAATTATGCATATTTCTTATATTTCTTATAATTAATTACAAGGATAATTTTAGAAATATCTCCTTGTTTAGTGATATAGGTCACTTAATAGTGGGACAAAATCTAAATTTAACTAGGTCACTTATTAGTGGGACAGAGGGAGTAAAGCTTTTTGTAGGATAGAGTTAAAGGTTAAAATATTGGATTTATGTGAGATAAAGAATAATAAAATATTTTTTGGGAAACTCAACTTGCAATAAGCGATTTTTGAAGACCTTTCGGTGGTTTGATAGAAACATTTTTGTGTTATCGGAGAAATGAGCTTTTGCGGAAAAATTGACGTGAAAAGTGATGTTTGCACCCCCGGAATAAAGTACTAAAGGCACCCCAGAAGAATTAATAAAGGCCACTAAGGACATCCCTGGAATTAATATGTATACCCCACTGGCTATAAGGACCCGGAAATAGTTAGGGGCACCCATCTTCACCTTTTTGAACTTCAAATTTTGGCGGGAAATGAAATGCAGCTGCATAATTATCTGGATCGGTTTCTACTGAGTTTTTGTCGGATTTTCTAGTTGGATTGGGTCCATATTAGCATGTTTGCACTAAACATGGTCTGTAGCTGAGTTATGATCGGAAAAATTAATGATATGCGTTGATTACGCCGAAACAGAAAAGGGAAGAGATATACACGGGTCTATGTTGGTTCGAGTTTGGAAGTTTGGAGAGATTTAATCGGATTTTATCATGGATTTCAATTGGTTTAGGCATGGTTTGTCTAAAAGGGAAGCTACTTGAGTTAGAACCGTATAAAGAGGAAATTGTCTTTTGATTATCGGAAGTAGGCCCACTTTCTTTACGGGAATGATTTTAGATGTTTATGGATGTTACGTAGAATGAGAGGAGAAGATATTCTCGAGAATTTGATTATCAGGGAAGTGGGCAGTGGCAGAGCCAGAGACTAAGATTAAGAGGGGCTAAAAAAAATAGAAATATGTTGGACTTAGTGGACTAAATACCAAGCACAAGGTGGGCTAGATTCATAAAATAGTACGAATTTTGAAGGAGTTTCTACATGATTGTTGGAATTTAGGGGGGTTAGAGCCGGGGTTAGTCAACCTTGGCTCCGCCCCTGGAAGTGGAGATAAACAAGGGAAGAGGAGCGTGAATAAAAGGTGAGAAAAGATATTCCCGAGAATAATGCTTGACAAAAAGAATAAAGAAGCTTCATTGTGAAGAGATTTTCGAGGGGCCTGAGGTGTATATAAGAGGTGATATGAGTTCCATAGAGTGTAATCCGGAGTTCGGGGGAAGAAACCAAGGTTGCAGAGCAGAGAAGAAGAAGTGCAGAAATCATCTCTGCTGATGCTGAAGAAGAAGACGAAGAACATTGACGAACACAGACATTCACATATTCTGCTACACCAGCAAACCATCGTTCTGCTACAATCTTATTAAATTGTAACAATGACTTCTCTAACGCTTATAAACTTCACAATCATTTGGTAACTATATAATCGATTTTCTATGACTTGTTGCATTGATTTAATTGATGTATGATTTTTATTAATTATTTGTGATTTCGTTTGATGGTGTATGCTTAGACTTAGATCTATTGATGTACCATGCTTGTGATTTACAATTAATGACTTATAAAATCTACCTTGGCAAAAGATAGAGTCTACAAAAGAGCTAGAATTGTTTTGAGTCATTATTTGAACCAATTGATTGTGGTTAATGGTGGCCTCCCGAGTCTCAATTCTCTCGATATTGTGACAATCCTTTGTATATATTTCTTTATTTTTAACGATTTCTATTTTTAAGTCTTAAATCAAACCTTTACGAGTCCGAGTGAACGACAACCTTATTTAACACTTCTACAATCATATCAATTTTTGGCACCGCCGACGCGTACTTGTTTTTAGGTTTTAGATTTCTTTATTTATTTTTTGTTTTCTTTTACGCCTTTGGTATTTTTTCGATTCTTTTCAGATATAGAGCGAAGCTACAAGAAGAGAAAAAGTGATATAAAAGGAAAGCAAAGACGAAGAAGGAAAGAAAACAAGAATCCAAAAGCAACTTAATTTTTTAATTTTTTATGAATAAGAATAATCTAATATGTGTTTTTAGGTTTTATTTTTATTTTTTTTGTGTCTATGGACACATTTCTTCGCTGTTTGGGCAATCTTTTCTTCGTCTTTTGGACGATTTTCTCTTCGCTTTAATAGCGATTCTTTCAAACCTTCATGGTGTTTTTTGGCTTGGTATTCTCGATTTATCAAGAACATCAACGATTCTTCTTGGCGTCGCTTTGGATTCGTCTTCAACAAGAGGGATTTAGGGCACCCGGATTCTTTTGGATCTACAAGATTTTGGGCAAAATATTTCATTTCATTTGGAGCATCTCTTATCGAAGAAGATAATTATTTTAAATGGTCGGAGTTGTTTCCGGTTCACACCATCATTCATCACTACTACATCTACAAAAATTGGATATCTTTGCGGTTCATGCCTCTTTCTCTTCACGATGTACTTGCAATTGGTGTCATCATTTGTATTTGGGTTTTGATTATATTGTATTTTGGTGTTTTTGATAATCTTGTAAGCGATCATGTAATCATTGTTTTAGTTTGAATGAATTGAAATGTGACTTCCAACCAAAAAAAAAAAGACTGCAATAAAAGTTGGAGAATCCCCCAATTTCCCATCTTTATAAATTGGGTACTTAATTGATATATATATTTAATAATGAAGCAAAGTGGGAGATTGAACGATGCTTTGAAAATTTTAGTATTACATAGTATTTAGAAAATAATTATTTGATAATAAATTTATCTATAAATTAATAAAATATTAATTAATATCTACATGGCAAACTGGGTAGTTCTCTTTTTTTTTTCTTTTGAAACTTGAAATTTAATTGATTAATTGGGTAGTTCTTTATTTCATAGGATATGTATTGCTATTCAGAAGGGTGTGGGAGCTCAGCTTGTTGCTAGACTCCCAACCAGTTTCTTGTAAGACTTAAGAATACTCCTTAGATATTATATCTAAATTAATAATTGTCAATTTATTGGTTAAATAATACCTAACTTAATTAATAAATTTTGTTGGGCCCAACAACATTAATTTATAGAGTATCTACTGTAACTTTTCAAGCAAAATAAAATTCAAAAAAAACTTCAAATCTAAACCTGATAGTGGTTCAAATTCGATTCGATTTATTTTACTGTGATGAAGAACAAGTTGTTCACATTAAGTTGACTGGTTATTTTTTTAAAAACTTGTTAGTTGACATTAGATATTAATCTCTCCGGGAAAAAAAAACAATAAATTTTTATATTGTATTAGAAGATGAACTTTTCATTCACAGATAAGACTGATTTTTGGTAATACGGCATGACGAACTAGTCATTTATCTATGAACAACTATGAAAAAGAAAAATCAATGAACAAGAAGATAATAAAAGTGGTACGGTAAAAATTTCATATATTAATAGCCTTGGGACTTAACAAAATTATTAACATATGGAGGTATACCGGAAAAAAAATTGCTCGACAAGTTATTTTGGCTTCAACAAGAAGGTGCACATAGTTACGAGGTCTTACGCATACGGAAATCAAAAGATGCGATAATAATCCAAAAAATTACATCATCTTCTCAAAAAAAATATAGATACGTATTTTTCTTTATCTTAAATTTTGATGTAACAAGATCTATAGTTTCCCGATTATGTCGATTATATTAATATATGGAAGTAAATTCCTTATGGTGGGACTAGAAAAATCTATTAATATTAAAATATGGAATTTATTAATATTTATAACTGGTCCAAGTTAGGATCATGATTTTTTATTAATATATAGAGAGAGAGTTTATTAATATATGGAATATCAATATATAGATTTTTTACTGTAATAGGAATAGTTAAAATAAATTTGACTTTTATAGGTGGTACTTGGAACAAAACAGAATTGAAAAATAAATTGATTTTAAAAATTGTGAAGGATGAGGAAGCGGAGAAGTGGGATGGAAATAGGGAAAACGAAAAAAAAAAAAATCATCTTTTACTTCATTTGATTTGAATTTATACAACAATTTTTCAGCTTTACATGTAACATAGGTCCAAAGACCAAACATACATTACTACAATCTCATTAAACCTTATATATATAATTTGGTGGAAAACTTGAAAGGAAAAGAAAAATTACATCACCAAAAAATTTGAAAACAAAAATGGAAGAAAAATTACAGGATGACGGCACACGCAGTTTAAGTTACACTCATGTGTAGAGCTACGAAAGAAGCATAAACTCCATTCTCAATTTTGATCAGATCATCATGATTTCCTTTCTCTGCTATGACTCCATTTTTAACAACTGCAATTACGTCCGCGTTCTTAATTGTCGATAGTCTGTGGGCAACTACAATTGTGGTCCTATGTACCATGACTTTGTCCAATGCGTCTTGTACAACTCTTTCAGATTCTGCGTCCAGTGCACTGGTTGCCTCGTCTAATAGTAGAATCTTTGGTGTTTTTACTATTGCGCGTGCAATGGCCACCCTTTGTTTTTGCCCACCTGATAGTTGAATTCCACGTTCTCCTACTATTGTGTCGTATCCCTGCATTTTTTTTCCCATACTTGCAACCATGAGTTTTATAATTATAATCATAGAAACAACTAAAAACAAATTGATGACTTGGTCCAAATAAACAAACAAACATGGGTAAGCAGTGGACAACCTGTTGCAGCGCACTAATGAAGTTATGGGCATTTGCTAACTCTGCTGCAGCCAAGATCTCTGCCTCAGTTGCATCTCCTTTCTTTCCATAAGCAATGTTGGCTCGGATTGTGTCATTAAACAACACAGGTTCTTGGCTAACCAGACCCATTTGTTGCCTGAGCCACCTCAACTGAAACTTCTGAATCTCAGTTCCATCCAACGTTATGTGACCAGAATCGGGGTCATAAAATCTTTGCAACAACGACACAACAGTCGATTTTCCACACCCACTTTCTCCTACTAGAGCAACCGTCTGAAACAAAATAACCATAGTGTCAGATGTGAATGGGAACATAGATGTTTCACTGACATCTAGTAATAGGTTGTATAAAGAGTTACCTTGCCGGAACGAATACTCAAACAGAGGTCTCGGAAAATCTGAACGTCGGGTCTTGTGTGGTACTTAAAGCTGATGTGCCGAAACTCAATGTCACCCTTCACATTATCTAATGTCATCCCGGACTCATCGCCTGCATCTATCTTTGATTCTCGGTCAAGAATAGCAAATATAGAGGCAGTGGAAGTTTTTGCTTTACTTGAATCTGGTGCAAGGGAGCTTGATTGAGATATCCCAATTGCAGCCACTGTGAGAGCAAAGAAAACCTATGAAATAGCAACACATGAAAATGAGAACACATTTATGAGCAACTGTTATTGTCTAAAATATTGGAGAATGGTTTTGAGAGATCAAGGGAATCCTTACTTGAAAAACGTCAGTGAAAGATATCCTTCCAGCCTCAACAAACCGAGCTCCTGCATAGAAACTGGTTGCATATACAGCAAACAACAAAAAGAAAGAAAGCCCAAATCCAATCCCACTAATCATGCCAACCCTTATCCCAGCTGAAACTGGACCTTCGCATTTCTTTTTGTACAAGGCCATCACCTTTTCTTCAGCACAAAAGGAAGCGACTGTTCTTATACTCCCAACAGCGTCGTTAGCAACTTGACTTGCTTCCTCATACATCAGCTACAACCATTCCGAGTCTAACTTAGTAGAAGACAAATTTATTTTGCTTGAAATTAGAAAAGTATGCAGCATAGATAGAAGCATCATTTGTATAAAAGAGTATCTGAGTAATGAAATGAACCTTTGCATCTGCACTGAAACCCGTCATGAACTTCATTTGTACATATCCACTAACGCCTACCAGAGGTAGCATAGCAAGAATTATGAGGGCCAATTCCCAGCTTGCTGTAAAGGCAATAATTAGACCGGCTATTGCTGTTGCGAAATTCTGCACAAGCAGAGCAAGGGCATCTCCAACAATGCTCCGAACAGCTGCTGCATCTGCAGAGAGCCTTGCACCAATTGCACCACTTGAGTTTTCAGGTTCATCAAACCAACCTACTTCCATGTAAAGCACCTTCTCAAAGCACATTGACCGGACTCTTTTGATTAACCTACACCCCGCAATAGCAAAGAGATATGTACTTGCTGAAGATGCAAAAAGTGAAACAGTGGCGAGGAGAAGAAATATCAAAGCCCAAAACCTAGCATCCTTCTTAAGCTGCTCAGGGGGCTGAAAGAATGTTTTGATCATTCCCGAAAATAGTATGCCAAACATTGGGAATACGACTCCGTTAATCCCTGCAGCAATCACTCCAAGTAGTAGCACGGGGATCTCGGGCTTGTTCATATAAGCCAGGCGACGCAATGGAACTTCTGGCGTTTCTTTGGTTAGAGGGACTTGAAGAGAAGGATCCTCTGCTGGTACAGTTTCGTGTACATTTAGTCCTGCAGGTACACCAAATGAAGCTTGGAATGAGTGCCGACTGCTGTTTCCAACTCCTGAAGATCCACGACTTATTGACTGTGGGAGGGAGACACGTTGGCTTGATTGTCTGCCAGACTCCATTGAAAGTTCTGGTTTATCTGAACCATTTTGGTGATCTGATGCTTTATTTATTTCTTGTAGGTGTATAAGCTGGCAATATGGTCCGTCATCATTCTTTAAGAGCTCTGTGTGTGAACCTGGCCAGTTTGACGGAAAACATCAAGTTAGTTTGTACATTTGCAAACCACTTGCTCAATATAAAAAAAGGAGCCTGAGGGCTTAACACTGGGGTTTCCTGTTCAGAAACACGGCAGACTCTCTTTTTGTCCCTCAAACACGGCAAATAAACAAATTTTAGCCATTTCGATCCCAGATAATGAAAATATAACAGGCTCAGAATAAGACTACTGAAATTGTAAACAGTGGATATCCTATAACAGGCTTTAGCATTCATGATTAATGTTAGGAGATGTATACCTTTTTCAACAATCTTCCCTCTATGAATAACGGCTATCATATCGGCATTTCTGACTGTACTTAGACGATGAGCAACAATTACAGTTGTTTGGTTGACCATGACTCTATCCAGCGCTTCTTGCACAACATGCTCAGACTCAGCATCAAGTGCACTTGTAGCTTCATCTAGAAGCAGGATTCGCGGGTCTTTCAATATAGCTCTAGCTATTGCCACTCTCTGCTTCTGTCCTCCTGACATCTGAGTACCGTGTTCACCAACTAAGGTATCTAAACCCTGCAAATGTAAAATATAAATTAATACCACTGCAGGTATTATAAAGCTCAATCC